>NC_135887.1:101994833-103194833 GCF_964194155.1 Cetorhinus maximus
CCCTTCCTCTCACCCCCCCTTCCCCTCACCCCCTCTTCCCCTCACCCCCCCTTCCCCTCAACCCCCCTTTCCCTCACCCCCCCTTCCCCTCATCCCCCTTCCCCTCAACCCCCCTTCCCCTCACCCCCCCTTCCCCTCACCCCCCTTCCCCCCTTCCCCCTCCCCCGTCACCCCACCCCCCTGCCCCCCCTGTCACGTCAAGAGCGTGCTAGGGTTTGGAGGGGGAAATGGCGAGAGGGGGGAGGAGGGAAGAGGGGGCACGTCGGTTTGCGGAGAGAGGTGGCAGAGGATGGAGGGGAGAGAGGGGGGTGAGGTGGAGGTGGGTGTGGGGAGAGCGGGAGGGGTTAGCGGGGCTGTAAGGTGAGAGGGCGTGAGGGGTTGCAGGAGAGGGGGCAGGAGGAAGGGGGCGAGGGGCAAGTGTAAATGGGAGGTGGTAAGGGGGTGGAGGCCAAAGGGATGGGTGAAAGGGGGAGGGGCAAGGAAAGTATGAAGGGGCAAAGGGGAGGGGCCAAGTTCAGGGTTAGGGGGTGGGGGCAAGGGGACGGGCAAAGTGGAGCCCGGAGGGAGGGGGTGGCAAGAAGGTCAGCGCAAGGGGACAAGTGTGGATGGGGTGGGGTGTTCGGGTGGTGAAAGGGGGATGGTTGGTGAGGTGGAGGGGCAAAGGGAGGTGGGTTGGGGGAGGTGGATGGGCAAAGGGGAGAGGGCAAGGAGAAGGGGACAACAGGGAAGTGGGAGTCAGTGCATGGTGGAGGGGAAAGGGGTAAAATGGAGAAAGGGGAGGGGCCAAAGGGGGATAGGGTGGGCAGAGGAGGCAATGGGGAAGGGCAAAGGGGTTGGGGTGAGGGGGCCGGCAGGGGAGGGGGCAAAGGAAGCAAGGGTTGCAGAAGGGGGCAAAGGGGACGGAAGTGGGGGAGGGTGCAAAGGGGGATGAGCACAAGGGAAGAGGATGCATGCGGGAAGAGGTTAGAGGGGAAGGGGTCATGGGGAAGAGGGTAGAAGGGGACATGGGGAATAGGGTGGAGAGGGAAGGGGGCACAGGGGGAGGGGAAGAGGGTAGAGAGGAAAGGGGCAGGGGGGGAAGAGAGCCGAGAGGATGGGGGATGGGCGGAAAAGGGCAGTGGGGTGTTGGATGGGCAGAAGAGGGCAGAGGGCTTGGGGGGCATGGGGATGGCAGAGGGGGTAGGTGGGGGGGCGAAAGAGGGCAGAGGGAGTGAGGGCAGATGGATTAGGGGCGTGGGAAGTGGGCAAAGGATGTGAGGGAGGAGAGCAGAGGGGGTTGGGGGGAAGAGAGCAGAGGGGGTTGGGGGGAAGAGAGCAGAGGGGTTTGAGGGGAAGAGGGCAGAGGGGTTTGGGCATGGGGAAGGGTGGCAGGTTGGGGAGGGGCATGTGGGGGGAGTAGGTGTGTAGGGTGAGGAGGGTCCTGGGGGAGGGGATCGATTTGGGAAGGAGAAAGTGCAGAAGGGAAGAGGTGCAAGTTTGAGAATGGGAGGAGGCTCGTTTGTGAAAGGCAGGAAGTCTGAGGGAGGGGGCCTGTGGAGGAGAGGGCTGGGAGGGGGCATGTTTGGTGGAGGGCATGTTGGGGCATCTAATTACCTTCATTATACTGTAACTGGACAGGTTCACCGACTTGGACTTGTTTCGAAGAGAATTTTTGAGGATCTTATTGAAATTTTTATGATTATAAGAACTCAAAAAATAAATCCACGTAAATTGTTCACTGACCATGGGGGTTGAAACAGTTGCTGCTGTTAATGTGTTTGTGTAAAAGTCGTGTTTGTGTAAAAGTCATGTGTGTTAGTGTCATGAGTTTGCAAAGCCACAAACAGCATATTGCAATCTTTTACTCTCAAAGAATTCCAACTGCTCCTCTTCATCAGAAATGGGGGATGTTCGCTGATGATTGCAACTCCACTGGAACTCGGATTGGTTGTGTGCTGCTGCCAGCTAGGGATCCAGCTGAATCCTGGAAGAGGAAGAGCTGGAATTCTTTGTGAGCAAGACAGAGTTTTGAAGGACTTTGGGACTGAGTTTGATGGCAGAGTTCATCTATCAGCCCTTTGCGTGCTGACCTACATTGGTCAAGCAATGCCTCGTTTAAAAATTCTCATCCTGGTTTTTAAGTCCCTCCATGGCCTCATCCCTCACTGTCTCTGTAATCTCCTCCAACCCCACAACCCTCCAAGATAGCTGCGCTTATCTAATTCTGGCCCCTTGAGCATCGCTGATTTTAATTGCTTCTCCCACTCGTGAGCATGCTTTCAGCTGCATAGCCCCTAAGCTCTGGAAATCCCTACCTAAATCTCTCCATGTTGCTACCTCTTTTTCCTCCTTTAAGATACTCTTTAAAACCTACCTCTTTGTCCAAGCATTTAGCCACCTGCCCTAATATCGCCTAATGTGGCTTGGTGCCCAAATTTGCCTCATAGCATTCCTGTGAACCTCCTTGGGACAATTTATTACATTGAAGGAATTATATAAATACAAGTTGTTGTCAAGGGAAGATCTATTCAGTCAAGGCTCAGTTCTGAGTAATTGTAAATAGTTGATACAAAATCTCAATGTGCCTGAGGTTATGCCTTTTCTGTTGCCATATTGGTCAAAGTTAACTTATTAAACTTGGTAATTTTAGTTAGTCCACAGAACAATGTGGTGGGTTCAGTTGTGCTCCTTGATGGCGTAGCAGTAAAGGAAAAAGAGCTTCAGACAGTTATTGTATAGGAGTCAATGCCTTTGAAGTGAGAACGTAATGTTGTTATGCACTGTTCTGATATGAAAGATGGGCTTTTGACTGGTATTCCAATATCCTATAACTGACATTCCCTTTGTAGGCCTGGCTAGTGATTAATCTTGATATATAAAATCAAATATTGCCTCAACTGTTCTCAAGATTATCCTGCCCTGAGCAATTAGTCATTTGGGGATGATGGACCTTGCATAGACATATCACCAGCTGGGCTCTGAAAACTGAGGGAAAAACATTCCTGACATAGTCACTGCAGTGAAAGATAACTGCTGCAGCTATATTCTCATCGTGCCCCCATTATATTCACCACGCTGAACAGTGCCGATCCAATCCCACCAGGATTCCCCGAACAACATTCTCAATCTTCATGTTTCCTATGCAGCATCAGGTGAAACCCGATTTACATATATCCACCAACCTCCCACGCTTCCATAGCTGGAGACTTGATACTTTTCCCCATTAATATTTGGCAGCCAGAAACACAGTGGGTTGGGGGTGGGATTTCCACCATTTTAACCCTTTGCCTAATTCTTTCTTGACTTTCAGTGCCAGGGATTATTTTAAATTTTAAGAGAGCAGCAAATTATAGTGGATGTTGGAAATTATGCAATTTTAATCTTTGTACTTCTGGACAAATCTATGATGAAAATTGGTCCTATTGAAAATGATTGTTTGCCATGCATTTCCCAGATGCAGTTCCCTGGATTCCGTGATGTAACTGGACTATAAGGTGTGCTTTTTGGGATTTCTCATTAGTTCCCATAATTCATACAAAAATTAAAGTTGACACATCTAAATAATTAATTTAAAAAATCTAAAGTTAAATCAATGCGATTACCAGAGCTTCAACAATAGCTACTTTTTGGAAATTTGCAGTTACTTTCTCAGCTATATTTTTGCTTCACATCTCTCAGTATTTGAATTTGTATCACACTTGACTTAACTTCCTTGCTGTTTAATTCTTAATCAGGTTTACTCCATCATATTAGCAGAAGCAAGCTGGAAAAAAAATCAGCTTTTGTCAGTCCTTGTAATGATAATAGGCTGTTCTTTGTGTGCAGGTATCTTAGTTACCTTTTTTGTTAATCTTCACCATTGTGATTACATTACTTTAAAGTTATGCTAAGTTTTAAACTATTAATCATCTCTCCAAAATCCAAGTAATCTGTGAACAAATTAAATATTTAACTGAAGTACAAAGCTGGTTTACTATACTGTTTATAATGTTACAATATCTGAATATGATTTATGGCTAATCTGTTTAAGTTTTTATTAGCAGAGATAATAGTTTGCGCTACAGACATTTGACAGCATGTCAGGATTTGATTGCAGTTGATGATACATTACAGTGAAAGCCACAGGAGGGTAATACTACCCATGAATAGGTGACTAGTAGTGAGTTACTAAGCTGTAACTCAATCGAGCAGTTCAGTGACGTCCTTGAAATGTCAATAGCTTGCTGCCCCCACACCCCCCTGCCCCGCCCCCGTGATAAAATTACTGGCTTGAACAAGCAGGTGGATTATGCATTCTATTTCACTGTGATCCATATGCTTTAGGGAATTGGCTAGGAAGTTAGGAGTATTTGATTTGTACTCAAATTTTCAGAATTTGACATGGAGATTCCCCCAGGTACCTGTACTGGGGCCTTAGCTAAAGGGGGCAAAAACTGTAGAAGATGAAGTTCAATGTGTGGAAGTGTGAGGTCACCCAATTTGATCCTAAGAAAGATAGATCAGCATATTTTCTAAATGAAAAACTAGAAACTTGAGGAGCGCTGATTTAGAGGTCCAAGAACAGAAATCACTAAAAGATAGTGGCAGGTATAAAAACTAATTGTTACTACTTAGGCAGTCGCTTGGGATCAAAGATGACTTGCTTCCACTCCAGTTCAATGGGTCTGAGATGGCTGAGAAGTCCAATGCATGGTCTGCAGGGTAGGTGGCGCTTGAAGAGTGAGGTAGACGGGTTGTTTGGAGGTTTGTGCACTCCCACTGACTCAACTTCAGCTCTGCACATTCCCAGCAAAGTTGCTCTGAGTCTGATGCCTTCCCATATGAGCCTTCTCTATTTTGGTTGGTCACAAGCCAGGGTCCCTCATGAGTTGGTGGGGATGTTTAACTTCTTCAGGAATGCCTCGAGGAGGACATCTCAAAGCATTCCACTGTTCTCCTCGGAGTCTCCTGCCACAACCAAGTTTCGATTAGAGCAGTCGCTTCGGGAGTCTGGTGTCAGGCACATGAGTGACATGTCGCACCCAGTGGAGCTGGTTTTGAGTAATTAGCGCCTTGATGCTGGGCAATTTGGCTTGGGAGTGGACGCTGCTGTTGGGCCGCCTTTCTTGTCACTGGATTGGAGGATCTTATGAAGGCACCACTGGTGGTACTTCATGGGCTTTGAGGTGCCTGCTGTAGGGTGTCCAAATCACTGAAGCACATAGGAGTGCAGGGATCACTGCCTCCTGGTAAACTATGACCTCAGTCTCAAGTTTGAAATCCTGGTCCTCAAATATTCTTTTCCTCAGTCAGCCGAAGGCTGAGTTGGCATATTAGAGACGATGAAGAAGTTTGTCATCTATGTCTGCCTTCATTGAAAGGAGACTCCTAAGATACGGAAAATGGGCCACATTTTCCGTGATCTCGCAGTTGATCTTTATCGATGGGGCATGGTGTTTTGTTGTGGGAGCTGAATGGAAGAGAACCTTAGTTTTTCCAGATGTTTAGTGAAATGCCCACTGTCTCATATGCTTCAGAGAAGGAGTTGGCAATGACCTGGAGTGTCATCTGCATACTGAAGCTTTATAACTTAGGCTGGAGTGGTTTTGGATTGAATGAGACATAGGCTTTCATGAAAGCCTTTGACTTTGTCAACTGTGAGGCCTTATCCTCCTCAAATTTGGCTGCCCTCAGAAATTTGTCACCATCCTCTGCCTACTCCACTATGACTTGCAAGCCGTAATCCTCACCAACTGAACCACCACAAGCCTTATCTCGGTGAAAACTGTGGTCACACAAGCAGTGTCATTGCACTGACTCTCTTCTCCAGTTTCCTCGCTGCAATACTGTACCTCACTTCCAGCAAATTATCCACTGGAATGGAGATCATCTACAGAATAGACAGGAAACTGTTCAACCTACTAAAATTAATTAAGACTAAGAGTTTAGGCCTTTATCTCAATGGAGCTGGAATACAAAGGAGTGGAAGCAAAGCTACAGTTATATAAAGCTCTGGTTAAACCCTATTTAGAGCACTGTATCAGTTTTGGGCATGGAAGGAAGGCCTTGGAAGGGGTGCAGCTTTGACTCACCAGAATGATACCATGACCAAAAGGGTTTAATTATGAGGACAGATTGCATAGATGTGATTCTCTTGAGTATAGAAGCTTAAGGGCTGATCTGAATAAGGTGTTTAAGATGATTAAAGATATTGGTGAGTTAGATGGAGAGAAACTATTTCCTCTGGTGGGTAGTGCAGAACACGGAGGCCTATCTTAAAATTAGAGTTAGGCTGTCCAGGAGTGATGTTAGGGAACACTTTTTCACAAAGGGCAGTGCTTCATGTGGAGGCGATGGCTTAGTGATAATGTCACTGGATAGTAATCCAGATGCCCAGGCTAATGCTCTGGTGACACGGGTTCAAATCCCACCACAGCAGATGGTGGTATTTAAATTCAATTAATAAATCTGGAATCTTGAAAGTTAGTCTCAGTAATGATGACAATGAAATCATTGTTGATTGTCGTAAAACCCACCTGTCCTTTAGAGAAGGAAATCTCTGAAATGTTAGTGCACCAGAAACAACGATGCCAACCCTGCAAAAATCCTCCTTAGTAACATATGGGGGCTTGTAGTAACATATGGGGGCTTGTGCCAAAATTGGGAGAGTTGTTCCACAGACTATTCAAGCAACAGCCAGACATAGTCTTACTCACAGAATCATACCTTACCCAGACATCGACATGACCATCAGCATCACCATCCCTGAGTATGATCTGTCCCACTGGCAGGTCAGACCCACCAGAGGTGGCAGCACAATTGTATAGTCAGGAGGGAATTGACCTGGGAGTTCTCAATATCGACTCTGAGCCCCATGAAGTTTCAAGGCATCAGGTCAAACATGGCCAAGGAAACCTCCTGCTGATTACCACCTACCACCCTCACCCCCGAGATGATGAATCAGTATTCCTCGGTGTTGAACACCAATTAGAAGAAGCAATTAGGGTAGCAAGGACACAGAATGTACTCTAGGTGGGGGACTTCAATGTCCATCACCAAGAGTGGCTTGGTAGCACCACTACTGACTGAGCTGGCCGAGGTGTATTGGGCCTACAGCAGATGGTGAGAGAACCAACAAGAGGGAGAAACCTACTTGACCTCATTCTCACCAATTGATCTGTTTCAGATGCATCTGTCCATGACAATATTGGTATGAGTGACCACTGCACAGCCCTTGTGCAGATAATCTTCGTATTGAGGATACCCACCCATCGTGTTGTGTGACACTACCACCGTGCTAAATGTGATAGATTTTGAACAGATCTAACAACTCCATGAGGTGCTGTGAATTGTATTCAACCACAATCTGTAACCTCATGGCCTGGCTTACCCCCAGTCTACAATTACAGTCATCAAGTTGGGGGAATCAACCTTGGTTCAATGAAGAGTGCAGGAGGGCATGCCAGGAGCAGTATCAGGCATTCCAAAAAATGAAGCGTCAACCTGGTGAAGCTACAATACAGGGCAACTTGCATGCCAAACAGCGTAAGCAGAATGCGATACATATGAAAATACGAAATAGGGGCAGAAGTAGACCATTCAGCCCCTCAAGCCTGTTCCGCCATTCATTAAGATCAGGGCTGATGTGTTTGTGTTTCGAATTCCACATTCATATCTACCCCCGGTAGACAAGGGAATCAATTCACACCGCCTTAAAAACATTCAATGACCCTGCCTCCACTGCCTTCTGAGGCAGAGAGTTCCAAAGTTGCACAACCCTCTGAGAGAAAATTTTTTTTCCTCATCTCTGTCCTAAAAGGACAACCCTTAATTTTAAAACAGTGATCCTTAGTTATGGACTCATCTTTTCCACATCCACCTTGTCAATACCGCTCAGGACCTTATAAACTTCAATCAATTCATCCCTCATTCTTCTGAATTCCAGTGGAAACAAGCCCAGTCTGTCTAACCTTTCCTCATAAGGCAACCTGTTTATTCCAGGTATCAATCTAGTAAACCTCCTCTGAACCACCTCCAATGCATTTACACCCTTCCCAAATATGGAGACCAAAACTGCACAGACTATTCGAGATGTGGTCTCACCAATACCCTATATAACTGAAGCATAACACCCTTACTTTTATGTTCAATTTCTCTCGTAATAAAGGATAGCATTCCATTAGCCTTCTTAATTACTTGCTGTACCTATGTACTATCTTTTTGCGACTCATGCATGAGAACACCTAGATCTCTCTGCAGCTCGGAATTCTGCAGTTGTTCTCTGTTTAATACTCTGCTTTTTTTATTCTTCCTGCTGAAGTGACCAACTTCACACCTTCCCACATTACTCCATCTGCCATATTTTTGCCTACTCAGTCAATCTATCTATATCTGTCTGCAACCTCCTTATGTCCTCTTCACAACATACTTTTCTACCTATCTTTTTGTCATCTGCAATTTTAGCTACCATGCTTTCACTCCTCTCATCTAAGTCTTAGATGTAAATTGTAAAAAGTTGTGGCCCCAGCACAGACCCCTGCAGGACTCCACTCGTCACATCCTGCCAATCAGCAAAAGACCCATTTATGCTTACTCTGCTTTCTGCCAGCCAGCCAATTTTCTATCCATTTTAATATGGATATTAAACACCATATCCATAATATGGATATCAACACCATGAGCTTTTATTTTTTGTAATAACCTTTGATGTGGCACCTTATCAAATGCCTTCTGGAAATCCAAGTGTACCCTGTCTACAGGCTTCCCCTAATCCACAGCACTTGTTACTCATTCAAAGAACTCTAATAAATTGGTTAAACATGATTTCCCTTTCACAAAACCATGCTGTCTCTTGCCGATTACCTGGAGTTTCTCTAAGTGCCCAGCTATAACCTCCTTAATGATCGATTCTAGCGTCGTCCACATGACAGACTCAAGCTAACTGGCCTATAGTTTCCTGCTTTCTGTCTCCCTTCTTTCCTGAGTAGAAGGAATTGCTATTTTCCAGTCTGATGGAACCTTTCCAGAATCTAGATAATTTTGGAAAGTTAACTCTAATGCACCTACTACCTCATTAGCCACTTCTTTTAACACCCTAGGATGAAGCCCATCAGGACCTGGAGACTTGTTAGCCCGCAGCTCCATCAGTTTACTCAGTACCGCTTCCCAAGTGATTGTAATTTCACCAAGTTCCCCTCTCCTTTTCACCCCCTGATTTACAGCTATTACTGGAATGTTTTTTGCATCCTCTATAGTGAAGACAGAAGCAAAATATTTGTTCATTTCATCTGCTATTTCTTTATTATCTACTATTAACTCCCCATTGTCACTCTCCAGAGGACTAACACTCATTTACTTTTCTCCTTTTTTAAATACCTGTAGAAACTCTTGCTATCTGTTTTTACATTTCTAACTAGCTTCCTCTCATACTCTAATTTCTTACTCCTGATTAACCTTTTAGTCATTCTCTGCCATTCTTTATATTCTAACCAATCATCTGACCTGCCACTCATCTTTGCACAATTATATATTTTTTCCTTAAGTTTGATGATTTCCTTAACTTCTTTAATTAACCACGGTTGATGGCTCCTCCCTATAGAATTTTGCTTTATAGTAGGAATGTACTTATTCTGAGTATTCTAAAATATCCCCATAAATGTCTGCCACTGCTTCTCTATTGATCTATCAGCTAGCCTAGTATCTGTTCACTTCAGCTAACTCAGCTTTCATGCTCACATAGTTGCCCTTATTTAAGTTTAAAATACTAACCTTAGACCCATTCTTCTCCCTTTCAAACTGGATGTAAAATTCAATCATATAGTGGTCGCTGCCACCTAGGGTTGCCTTCACTCTGAGGTCATTAATTATTCCTGTCACACTACAGAATACCAAGTCTAATATAACCTCCTCTCTGGTTGGTTCCAGAACATGCTGTTCTAAGAAACCATCACAAAAGCATTCTATGAACTCCTCATCCAGGCTAATACTGCCAATCTGATTTTCCCATTTTATACATAGATTAAAATCACCCATGATTATTGCTGTCCCTTTATTACAACCACCCAATCAACTTCTTGTATACTTTGTCCTACATTGTGGTTACTGTTAGGGGGCCTTTGGACCACTCCCACTAGTGACTTCTTTCTCTTATTATTCCTCATCTCCACTCAAACTGATTCTACATCCTGATCTCCTGAACCAAGGTCATCTCTAACTATTGCACAAATGTCATACTTGATCAATAGTGCTATCCCTGCACCTTTACCTAACTTCCTATTATACTTGAATGTCATATAGCCCTCAATATTCAGGATCTAAGTGATCCCACAACCAATGGATTAGATCTAAGCTCTGCAGTGCTGCCACACCCTGTCATGAATGGTGATGGACAATTAAACAACTAACTGCAGGAGGCAGTTCCACAAATATCTCCATCTTCAATGATAGGGGAGCCCAGCTCGTTAGTGGAAAAGACGAGGCTGAAGCATTTGCAGCCATCTTCAGCCAGAAGTGCTGAGTGGATGATCAATCTCGGCCTCCTCCTGAGGTCCCCATCATCAATGTGCCAGTCTTTGGACAATTCGATTCACTCCACATGATATCAAGAAGTGGCTGAAGGCATTGGATACTGTGCAAAGGCTATGGGCCATGACAATATTCCAGTAATAGTACTGAAGACTTATGCTCCAGAACTAGCCGTGCCCTTAGCCAAACTGTTCCAATGCAGTTACAACACTAGTATTTACCCGGCAATACAGATTACCCAGGTTTTTCGGGTTCACAAAAAGCAGGATAAATCCAACCTGGACAAATCCAACCTGGCTAATTCTCGCTTCATCAGTCTATTCTTAGTCATCAGCATAGTGATGGAAGGTGTCGTCGATAGTGCTATCAAGTGGCACTTACTCAGCAATGAGCTCACTGATGTTGAGTTTGGGTTCTGCCAGGGCCACTAAGCTCCTGACCTCATTACAGCCTTAGTTCAAACATGGGCAAAAGAGCTGAACTCAAGAGGCGAGGTGAAAGTGACTGCCCTTGAGTATGGCATCAAGGAGCCCAAGTAAAACTAGAGTCAGTGGGAATCGGGGAAAATTCTCCACTGGTTGGAGCTATACCTTCTATGATAAGTTCAGAAGTGGGGTTGTTTGCTGATGATTACATAATGTTCAGCACCATTCGCGACTCCTCAGAAAATGAAACTCTTTATGTCCAAATACAGCAAGACCTGGACAATATCTAGGCTTGGGCTGACAAGTGGCAAGCAACATTTGCACCACACAAGTGCCAGGCAATGCTCATCACCATTCACAACTCCTCGGATATTGAAGCAGTCCGTTTCAAGATGCAGCAAGATCTGGACAACACTCAGGGCTGGGCTGATAAGTGTTGTGCCACACAAGTGCCAGGCAATGATGACCTCCAACAAGAGAAAATCTGACCATCTCCCCATGACATTCAATGGCATTACCATCACTGAACCCCCCCTATCAGCATGCTAGGTGTTACCAAATACTGAACTGGACTAGCCGTATATAAACTGTGGCTGCAAGAGCAGGTCAGAGGCTGGGAATTCTGCAGTGAGTAATGCCTCCTGACTCCCAAGACCTGACCACCATCTACAAAGCACAAGGCAGGACTGTGATGGAATACTCTCCACTTGCCTGGTTGACTACGGCACCATCAACACTCAGAAAGCTCAGCATCGTTTAGGACAAAGCAGCCCGCTTTGTCCGCTTGATTGGCACCCCATTCACCACTGGCGCAAAGTAGCAGCTGTGTGTATCATCTACAGGATACATTGCAGCAACTTGCCTTTGACAGCACCTTCCAGGAAACATTAACTCTGTTTCTCTCTCCACAGATGCTGCCGGACTTGCTGCGTCTTTCCAGCACTTTCTATTTTTGTTTCAGAAAGCTCCTGTTCACTGTAACCAGTGCAACATTTCCATTTGCCATACCAGGAATCCTTGTGACCTTGTTGAGCTGCATTTCCATTTAATAGCAGTTTTATTTGTCACGTTCTGACAAAAGATCATTGATTTGAAACAATATCTTGATTTCCAGTTCTTCATTTTTATTTTAGATTTCCAGCATCTGCAGTATTTTGCTTTTCAATTAGTAACAGTTTTGGGTTGCTTATCTACTGTTTAATTTATTTCTGATGGAAATCTTGCCTATTTAAATTAAATTGATAAATTTAGTCAACATGCCTACAAGTGATTCAGTGTAAATTGATTCTGTTATACAAGCTTTTTTATTTTACAATATTTATCTAACATTACCAGTCTAAATTACTGTAGAAACAATAGGTTAAATAAAGGTTGTGTAAAATAAATTGCTAAGGATAAGGGATTAAGTAATGATCCTCCCTAACTTAACCATATGAGATGATTTAAAATAATTTAGATTGTGCAATTTTCATTTCCTTTTCAGACCCTTTCGTTCCACTTGTCCATATTTTTTTTAATAAGTGCACAATCAGGACATCAAATGAGATGCTCTTAGGGAGTGGAATAGGAAGGGAGGTGGTGGGCATGAAAGAAGAATTAATGTTTAACAAGAAACTTTGAAAGTGCTTTTGTGAGTTGGCTAGAGTTATTTTAGAGTACCATATTGTTCACTTAATCTTCATAGGAATGAAAATTGCACTAAAAAGCATATTGTTACGAGGAACTTTTTTTTGCTCATTTTGATTTGAATTCACAATAATTCTGGTAGGAGAATAGTGATTAAATCACGTTAATGACATCTTTTAAACATTTCGGAGTGCTCTAACATTCTAAAACTTGGTACAAACCAACTTTTTATTTTCTGCTTTTCTGTCAATTTCATTTTGGTATTGAACTATAACAATTTACATTTTTAAGCGATAAATAGAGTGGAGTAACAGTACATTCTGCTTGAGAATTCTATATTGTTGTAGAATTCAGACATGGTTTTTGTTTTCTTTGAGACAGATAACATGGGAGAAGTGAACATTTGTATTGGGAAGTATGTTGGGATGGTTCTCAGTACCTGTGGAAGGTGAGGGACACTGGGGAAGGGAATAGAGAGCAAAGCTATCATTTTAGAGGCTAGCTTAGTGATTCCTTCAGCTTTGGGGAGTGTGGGATGAGTCTGTCAGAAGGTAGACATGCGCTTAGACTGCAAGTGAAAACTTTAAAAAAATCCACTTGTTGTAAATCTTGTGCTAGTGACAATGACCTCGCATGACTGGAATGACACTGAGATAGTCTTTATGATGCAAACACTCTGAGACTGCATCATTTGACAGGAAGAGAGGCGAGGCAGATATTGTTTCTGTTTACAGAATAAAGAGACAGTTACTAGGATGTAAATCAGTCTGGGTAATCAGATTCTGAAACATTTTTTTATTCATTCATTCATGGGATGTGGCATCGCTGGCAAGGCCAGCATTTATTGCCCATCCCTAACTACCCTTGAGAAGGTGGTAGTGAGCTGCTTTCTTGAACTGCAGCAGTCCACGTGATATAGGTAACTCCAAAGTGCTGTTAGGGAAGGAGTTCCAGGATTTTGACCTAGCGACAGTGAAGGACCGGCAATACATTTTCAAGTCAGGATGGTGAGTGGCTTGGCGGGGAACTTCCAGGTGGTGGGGTTCCCATGTGCATGCTACCCTTGTGCTTCTAGATGGGTTTGAAAGGTGCTGTCTAAGGAGCCGTGGTGAGCTCCTGCAGTACATCTGGTAGATGGTACACTCTGCTGCTATTCTGCGTCGGTGGTGGAGGGATTGAATATTTGTGGGAAGGGTGCCAATCAAGCGAGCTGCTTTGTCCTGGATGGTGTCAAGCTTCTTGAGTGTCGTTGGAGCTGCACTCATCCAGGCAAGTGGAGAGTATTCCATCACATTCCTGACTTGTGCCTTGTAGATGGTGGACAGGCTTTGGGGATTGAGAAGGTGAGTTACTCGCCACAGGATTCCTAGCCTCTGATCTGCTCTTGTAGCCACAGTATTTATATGGCTAGTCCAGTTCAGTTTATGGTCAGTGGTAACCCCCAGGGTGTTGATGCCAATGGTAATACCATTGATTGTCATGGGGAAATGGTTAGATTCTCTCTTGTTGGAGATGATCATTGCCTGGCACTTGTGTGGTGCGAAAGTTACTTGTCAGCCCAAGCTTGGATATTGTCCAGGTCTTGCTGCATTTGGATATGGACTGCTTCAGTATCTGAAGAGTTGCGAATGGTGCTGAACGTTGTGCAATCGTCAACGAACATCTCCACTTCTGACTTTATGATGAAAGGAATGTAATTGATGAAGCAGCTGAAGATGATTGGAGCTAGAACACTACCCTGAGGAACTCCTGGAGTGATGTCCTGGAACTAAGATGATTGACCTCCAGGAACCACAACCATTTTCCCCTCTGCTAGGTATGACTCCAACCAGCAGAGAATTTTCCCGCTGACTCCCACTGATTCCAGTTTTTCTAGGGCTCCTTGATGCCACACTCAGCCAAATGCTACCTTGATGTCAAGGGCAGTTACGCTCATCTCTGTAGTTCAGCTCTTTAGTCCAAGTTTGAACCAAGGGTAATATGGTCAGGAGCTGAGTGGCTCTGGTGGGACCTAAACTGAGCCAGGTGATTGCTGACTAAGTGCCCCTTGGTGGCACTGTAGATGACAGTTTCCATCACTTTTCTGATAACCCCTTGTTGAGTTAATTGAGCACATAGTAGACGGCACTGCTATGATTCTGGATGAGACCCCTAAATGTTTGGTACGATCTGGTTAGGGACCAATAACTTTTTGTTTAAAGTAGATAAAGATTGATTTTCAGGACACTGATAATGTATTTAAACTGGTTGTCAGTGTAACTTTTAGCACAATAGGGATTGTTTAGCAAGTGCTATCCAATTGCGGAATCACATATAATGTTGGACATTATGTTTTGAGTTTTGCAAGCATGAGTTGGTTGGGTGCATCAATACTCTGCCTATTGCGAACAGCTAAAGGGACATACTAATTAATACGATCCACCAATTGTTGGGACATACAGCCTACATACCTGGCAACACAACGGTACTGAAATTCATATTCCACATTACTCATTTGTGTGATAGGCAGAAAGTCTTTTTGACTTGACAGCAGCATCCTGTTAGTGGAGAATACCACTTGTATTGCTACTGTATAGTTGCAGCATAGTTGCTGAAATTTTTGAGACACCTTATCCTACCAGGGAAATCTGAGGTAGGCTGGGCACTTCTCTGGACCGAAAGTGTAGATCTTAATTTATAAATAGCTTATTACATACTGTACAGATAATCTTTTCATTTTGTTCCACAATTACACATATATATAGTTACAAAGGCTTAACCAAGACACAAGCAAATACATGTTTCAAGCCTCATTAACAGGGTTTAAACATTATCGCTTTAACATAACTCAGTGCCTATACTTTTTCTTATGTCCTTCCTTTAACTCTGCAAAGAATGTTTCAGTTAAGTCCACAGCCCAATTGTTGCCCTTTTCGTTAACTGTAGGCGTAATTCCACCTTTAAATTCATCTTCTGAACTCAAACATGGTAATTCTCATTGTGAGCCAATAAGGTCAAAATGGCTTTTGTGTGCCAACAACTCATCTCTTACATACGAACACAAAAATTAGGAGCAGGAATAAGCCACTCGGCCCTTCGAGCCTGCTCCTCCATTCAATAAGATCCTGGATGATCTGATTGTAACCTCCGCTCCACATTCCTGCCATTGCCAATAACCTTTCACTTCCTTGTTTATCAGGAATCTATCTAGTTCTGCCTTATAAATATTCAAAGTCTCTGCTTCCACTGCCTTTTGATGAAGAGAGTTCCAAAGACACTCAACCCTCTGAGAGAAAACATTTCCCCTCATCTGTCATAAATGAGCGACCCCTTATTTTTAAACCATGACCCCTAGTTCTAGATTCTCCCATGCGAGGAAACATCCTCTCCCCATCCACTCTGTCAAGACCTCTCAGGATCAATATAGTTGCCTCTTACTTTTCTAAACTCCAGTGGATACAAGCCTAACCTGTCCAACCTTTCCTCATAAGACAACCTGCCCATTCCTGGTATTAGTCTAGTAAACCTTCTCTGAACTGCTTCTAATGCATTTACATCCTTCCTTAAATAAGGAGACCAGTAGTGTACACACAACTCCAGATGTGGTCTCACCTGTGCCCTGTATAACTGAAACATAACCTCCCTACTTTTGTAATAAATTCCCCTCACAATAAATGATAACATTCTATTAGCTTTCCTAATTACTTGCTGTACCTGCCAACAAGCCTTTTGTGAATCATGCACTAGAGCATCCAGATACCTCTTAATCTGAGCTCTGCAACCTCTCACCATTTGGATGCTTTTTTATTCTTCCTGCCAAAATGGGCTATTTCACATTTGCCCACATTATACTCCATTTGTCAGATCTTTGCCCACTCACCTAACCTATCTATGTCACTTTGTAGCTCCTTATGTCCTCTTCGCAACGTACTCTCCTATCTTTCTTTGTGTTATCATCAAATTTAGCAACCATATCTTTGGTGCCTTCATCTAAGTCATTTATATAAATTGTAAAAAGTTGAGGCCCCAGCACTGATCCCTGTGGCACACCACTTGTTACATTCCACCAACCAGTAAAAGATCCATTTATGGCTACTCTCTGTTTCCTGTTAGCTAGCTAATCTTCTATCTATGCCAATATGTTACCCCCTATACTATGATTGATCAAAAGCCCTATTCACTGTTTCAAGAATGTTATTGAGATGCTTTTTATATTCAAATAAAAGTGTTCTGTATTCCTATTGGATTTGATCTTTGAACACATTGAAATCTTTTAATTTCTTCTGATCCCATTCCGAACGTGTCTTATTTAATTTTTTCCGAGTGATGTCAACAGCTTCCTCGTTTCGGACTGTTGTCACTTTGACAAACGGACCACAGGAGCCTCAGGTACAGGTCACGATCGTTTATTCGAGCAATTGCAAGGAGAACACCATCTCAATACAGCTCGAGATAGCACTCTGCTAAATTACAAGTGTTCAACATATTTATACGTTAATTGGTCACGTACAAGAACAGTTTCCAGATTCCAATCTCGTCAGCATCCGCCCTCACACCTTCTTCTCCCTCCCAGAAACATGATAGGGTCCCCCTTGTCTTCACTTATCACCACACCAGCCTCCGCATTCAAAGGATCATCCTCCGCCATTTCCGCCAACTCCAGCATGATGACACCACCAAACACATCTTCCCTTCACCCCCCACCGGTGGCATTCCGTAGGGATCGTTCCCTCCGTGACACCCTGGTCCACTCCTCCATCACCCCCTACACCTCAACCCCCTCCCACGGTACCTTCCCATGCAACCGCAGAAGATGCAACAACTGCCCCTTTACTTCCCCTCTCCTCACCGTCCAAGGGCCCAAATACTCATTTCAAGTGAAGCAGCATTTCACCTGTACTTCCCTCAACTTAGTCTACTGCATTCGTTGCTCCCAATGCGGTTTCCTCTACATTGGAGAGACCAAACGCAGACTGGGTGACCGCTTTGCAGAACACCTTTGTTCTGTCCGCAAGCATTACCCAGACCTCCCTGTCGCTTGCCATTTCAACACTCCACCCTGCTCTCATGCCCACATGTCCGTCCTTGGCTTGCTGCATTGTTCCAGTGAAGCTCAACGCAAACTGGAGGAACAGCACCTCATCTTCCGACTGGGCACTTTACAGCCTTCCGGACTGAATATTGAGTTCAACAATTTTAGATCGTGAACTATCTCCTTCATCCCCACCCCCTTCCACAGATGCTGCCAGACCTGAGTTTTTCCAGGTATTTTTGTTTTAGTTTTCGATTTCCAGCATCCGCAGTTTTTTGCTTTTATCGTCAGCATATAGGTTTACATTAAACAGACATCTCTGGTAACAGGTACATGCATCGTACGTCACTATTTTTCACCCAGGGAGAGACCTTCCCTCCTATCTAAGCAAGGACCATCTGCTCTTCCCCTATCTGTTGAAGAGCACACTTAATCTTAGTTGTTATTGCCAGTGCTCTGACTGCAGTCCGGCTCCCAAGGCCTTTCTGTTGTTTGTAGGCCCTAAGGCTGTGCAAGGTTCATCTGGTAACCTTTAACTGCCAATGTGCTTGGTAGCCCAGTTTGCCTGGAGATTTTAAATAATTCATTCCTTTTCAATAAATTCTCCCTTACCATAAATTCTTACTTACTTTCTTCCCCCTAACAGGACTTTTATTTTTCTTTCCAATGCTTTAAGTCCTCCATGCAATTCACAAACCATATCATTCCAATCCTTTTGGGATTTTAAAAGGCCTTTTATGAATCTTCCCACTTCCCTGGATTTCTGCTGCTGCCTCCTGTGCCTCAACACTGGCAAGTACTTGTGATGTGGTGTCAGGAGCCGTTGACACTTCCGGATCACTTTGTGGTCTGTTTATTCCATTGAAAATTTTTATTTGTTAATTCTGCAGGTACCTTGCTGCCCCTATATTGTCCATTACTGAGGCAGATACATCGGTATTTTTACTTGAATCAGTTCTTTGCTCAACTGGATCTCAAATAGGCAAGTTTTTTATTTACAGGAACAGCTTTGCAACAATGATACCCCTTCCCAGGTAATGGAAAAACCAGACTGCCTGCTATATTATTGCCGAATATGAAGTCTACATTACCTTATAGGTAATTTCAGAACAACTCCAACCACATAAGGCCCCTTCATCAGAACACAATTTAAATTTACTTTATGCAATGGGAAAGGCACACACTTCTTCAATACCCTGTATTAATACATTTCATTCCGCGAACTTTCTGAAGAAAGGTCCAAATCCTTTGTTAACAATAAGCTCCAAGCTGAATCAGTATCTCTCGGGATAACAATTTTTCTAGAATCTTGGACAAAAATGGAGTGACTTCACCTTCAAATATCAACCCCTTATAATCCTTTGCATCTGTATCTCTTCCCAATGCAATGGGTTTCTTACAATCTTAAATTTATAGTGCAGATTTCCCTGTGGAAATTCCTGTCACTTGCACCAATGCCACTAATTTAACACCCATCTCTTTTCCTGGTATAACCTTTTCTGAAGATGCCTATTCCTGTTACTGCCACCGGTTTATTGTTCAGCTTCCAACAATTGGCTTTGAGATGCCCTGTCTTGTGGCAATAAAAGCATCCTGGTTTTGTTACATAACTTTTATCCTCTACACTATCATTTTTATTTACTGGACCAGCTTCTGTCTTCCCCCTAAAGCTAGACTCCTATCTATTGCTGCAGCTTCCCTGTGAGTTTGCATATGGAAATCTACTTCCCCCTGGCTGCCTATGTGATATATCATACTCATCTGCCAGAACCTCTGCTTCCCATGCCTTAGAAATCTTACATTCTTCCAAGTGTGACTTAATAACTATTGGATGCTGTTTTGAAATTCTTCCAATATTATTGGCTCTCTCACATTCTCAAAAATTTGTTCTAACTTCATTGATCGAAACCACCGGTCGCACAACATTTCTTTCTCCCTAGCAAATTCTACAAATGTTTCGTTTGGTCTTTAAAGTCCAAAATTTCAATTGATAGGCTTTAGGAACAAGCTCGTAAGCATTAAGTACCACAGTTTTAACTACCTCATAATCTGAGGATCGTTCTGCTGAAAGGCTAGAATACGCATCCATAGTCTTCTAGACCAAAACACTTTGCAAAATGAGAATCCATGTGCCCTTTGGCAAATTTAGTTTTGTATCCACCTTTTCAAACGAGATGAAATATCTCTCAACTCAGTATTCAGCGAATTTAGTTACTATCTGAAGAATTTTTGTATATCAAAGCTTGTAGTGGGACTCAATTCCTCATCTTTCACCCTGTAACCTAACCTTTCTCTAGCCAGTTCATGCTGTCTGATTTCTTTCTGTCTTTGAAGCTCTCTATCTCCTTCCTTATCTCTTTCCTCCCTTGCTAATCTCTCTCTCTCTGGAGTTCAAGTTCAAACTTCCGCATTTCTCTCTCTTTTCCAGTTTGAACTTTTTCATTTCTCTTTTTCCAGTTCAGACTTTTTCATTTCTCTTTCTTTTTCCTCTTTTTCTCTTAAGCAGCTTCACTTACAGCTGAATTCTAGCTGACTCAAGCGGTGTATACCTGTGTCAGGTCTTCTTCTAATGTGAAGTGCTGTGCTATTATCTCAGCTATTTCTGCTTTCTTGGCCCCTGCGTTTAATTCTCACCCTAACTCTTCTGCTAGTGCAATTAACCTAGCTTTGGTTAATTGTTGCAAATCACTTGAGGATAAGTTTTCCTCTCCAGAAAAATCGTAGTGATTGACAAAGCCATTCTGTTTTTCAACCAGTATAATAAAATTCATCATGGAAATCTTATCAACCTTAACTTTAGCAAGTGCCAGCACTTATATTTGTCTGTGGATTCAAAATCCCACTAGAGCCCCCCAATTTATGTTATGATTCTGGACCGGAGCCCCAAATGTTTGGTATGATCTGGTTAAGAAGCAGTAATGTTTTGTTTAAAGTAGACAAAGTTTGATTTTCAGGACATTTGCTAAGAGTATAAAGCCACAAGATTACATGACTTTTGAACAAACAAACTTTAGAATACAAGGTCAGAAAGATAAAGCAATTTTTAATATCTATCTTAGACTTTAACATTCAGGGTTAGTAAAAGGTACATGTGAATTAACAGGAAAACTGTGGTCGAATACACCACACTACGCAGTAAGTGGCAGATGTGACCAAGACAGATTCCACAAATTTCTCAACAACCCTCCCAGATGTTAGTAAACACTGTGAGTCAACCAAACTTGTTGAAACTCTGCCTCTGTCATGAGGGATTCCAGTCTTTTCCTTCAAAGAACTCACAGTGGAATTCTCTCCAAAGGTTGCTCCATTTCAGTCGCTCTCAATTACAGCATACCTCCCAGGATTTCACTCTCATCTCCCGAGACTCCATTGTCCTGGATTCCTGGGTCTGCACTCAAGCACTAACTCACAAACACAACTTTAGCTCTTCGGTTGCGCTGAGAATACAACTGCTCCAAAGGCTTACCTTCACCCCAACAGCCCACAGCATAGAATCACCAACCTTCTGCTGCCTTATTCGATTGTCGGGGCTTCCCCGAGCCCTCCTCGATCGCCAAGTCTCCTCCTGAACCAGTACTTCTTCAGTTTAAGGTCTCTTCTTTGCTCCTTATTCTTTGCACTTTTTTCTTCTTAACATTTGGACCTCTCCCTGCCCCCCTTTTCTTCAGGACCTCTTTCTGTCCCTTCTTCCTTGTCCCCTGTCTGGGACTCTGCTCAGCTATGGTGTTCTGCTCTTGGTCATGTGACCTGCGTTTTTGCGCTCTTTCTTTTTTTTTCTCTTTTTATGCAGGCTCACCACTGTCAGGATGGCCGAGCCCTTTAACTGCCGGGTTGTGCATGCGTCACCCACTCCTGGCCTGCGTATGCACCAAATTCCTGAGGCTGGGACTTGGAGTTCTCGGCCGCCGCACTCGGTGAGGTAAATCTGGATTTCATATCAGTACACACTGCAGCCATGGTGTTTTGGTGATGGAGGAGGTAAATGTTTAAGGTGGTGGATGGCATGCTAAGTGGGCTGCTTTTTCTTGGACTTGAGCCCCTTGAGTGTTTTTGGAGCTGCACTGACTCAGGCTTCTAACTTGTGCTTTGTGGATGGTGGATGCGCTTTGTACACCAGGAGGTGAGTTCATTGCCACAGAATCCCCTACCTGTGACCTGCTTTTGTAGCCACAGTATTTATGTGGCTCGTCCAGTTAATTTTCTGCTTAATAGTCGCTCCCAGGGTGTTGCTGATGGAGGATTCAGTGATGGTAATGTAATTGTGTTAAGGGGAGATGGTTAGATTCTCTCTTGCTGGAGATGGTCATTGCCTGATACTCATGTGGCGCGAATGTTACTTGCAACTTATCAGCTGAAACCCGAATGATGTCCAGGTCTTGCTGCTTGTGGACACAGACTGCTTCATGATTGAAGAGTTGCCAATAGAACTGAAAACTATGCAATTATCAGTGAACGTAAGGGCATTTAGTAGCAGGAGTAGGACATTACCTCTCGAACCTGCTCTGCCATTCATTAAGACCTTACCTGATCTTATTGTGGTCTCAACTCCACTTCACTATTTGCACCCATAACTTGACTCCCTTGTAGATCAAAATTCTAAATAGCTCACCTTTGAATATACTCAATGGCCCAGCCTCCATGGCTCTCAGGGTTAAGAATTCCAAAGGTTCACAAGTCTCTTGAGAGAAGAAATTCCTCCTTATTTCTGTCTTCAATGGGATATTCTGAAACTCTGCCCCCTATTTCTGGATTCCACCGTGAAGGGGAGCTTCCTCTCAGCATCTACCCTGTAAAGCCCCCTCAGAATTTTATATGTTTCAGTAAGATCAACTGTCATTCTTCTAAACTGCAATGGATATAGCTCCAACCTGCCTATATGTACGAGTGAACCTTCTCTGAAATGCCTCCAATTCAAGTGTATCCCTCCTTAAATAAGGAGGCCAAAACTGTATGCAATACTTTAGGTGTGGTCCCAGCAATGCCCTGTACAATTCCCAACTTTTATACTGCATCCCTCTTACAGCTAAGACCAACATTCCATTTGCTTTCATAATTACTTGCTGTACCTGCATGCTAACATTTTTGTGATTCATGTACAAGGACACCCTGATACCTCTGTACCACAGCATTCCGTAGTGTCTCTCCATTTAAATAATATTTTGCTTTCCTATTTTTCCTACCAAAGCGGATAAGCTCACATTTTCCCATGTTATAATACATCTGCCATATTTTGGCCCACTGACGTAACCTAGCTATATCCCTTTGCAGACTTGTGTCCTCACAACTCGCTTTCCAATCTATATTTTATCATCAACAAATGTTGCTGCAATAAACTCTGTCCCTTCATCCAAGTCATTAATATAGATTGTAAATAGTTAAGGCCCTAGCATTGGTCTCTGTGGCACCCCACTAGTTACAGTTTGCCAACGTGTAAATGACCTATTCCAGCTATGACTATTCATTTCCTTTTAGTTAGCCGATCCTTTATCCATGCTAATGCATTACCCCCAACAGCACAAGCTTTTATCTTGTGTAGTAACCTTTTATGCGGTACTTTTTGGAAATCTAAATACACTGCATCCACTGATTCATCTTTACCCACGCTGCTTGTTGCATCCTCAAAGAATTCTAATAAATTTGTCAAAAACCAATTTTCCTTCATAAAACCAAATTGACTCTGCTTTTCTAAATGTCCTGCTCCTACAATTTCTTTCAATGACTGATGTTAGACTAATTGGCCTATAGTTTCCTGCTTTCCATCTCCTTCCTTTCTTCAATAGGGCATTACATTTGTGGTTTTGCAATCTGCTGGGACCATTCCAGAATCTAGAGAATTTTGGAGGATTACAACTAATGCATCCACTATCTCTGCAGCCACTTCTTTTAAGACCCGAGGACACAGGCCATCAGGCCCAGGAGACTTGTCAACCTTTAGTCCCATTAGTTTCCCTACTACTTTTTCTCTAGTGATAGCGAGTGTTTTAAGTTCCTCCCTTAATTTTCCATTATTATTGGAAGGTTTTTAGTGTCTCCTTCGATGAAGACAGTTACAAATTTCTCCTTTATTATTTTTATTCATCCTCTTGCTGGTTTTTAAAATTTTCACAATTTTCTGACCTACCTCTAATTTTCACAGCGTTGTGCTTAACTTCCTTATTTGGTCACAGATGGTTCATCCTTCTCATAGAGGCTTTCGTTCTCAATGGAAAATATCTTTGAAAGTTCTCAAATATCTCCTTAAATGTCTGCCATTTCTTATCTTACCGCCTTAACCTTTTAACTTATTTTCCCAGTCCACTTTAGCCAATTCTGTCTTCATGCTTTTGTAATTGCCTTTAGTCAAGCTTAAGACACTAGTTACAGACCCAAGTTTCTGTGAAATTCTATCATGCTGTCATTCTTTCCTAGAGGATCCTTTGCCATGAAATCATTAATTAATCCTGAAATAAACACAAAATGTTGGAAATGCACAGCAGGTCTGGCAGCTTCTGTGGAGAAAGAAACAGAGTTCTGAAAATAGCCTATTCCCTTTTTGGTTCCAGAACATATTGTTCTTAGAATATATTCAGGGCAGTTTTTACGAATGTGTCCTCAAGGCTGTCTTTGTCAATTTGATTTGTCCAGTCTATTTGAAGTTTAAAATCACCTGTGATTATTGCAGTTCCTTTCTTACAAGTCCCCATTATTTCATGAATTATACCCTGTCTAAGAGTGTAGCTATTGTTGGGGGCAGGGGACTATAAACTACTGTCATGAATGACTACTTTCCCTTGCTATATCTTATCTCCACCCAAACTGATTGTACATCTGATCTTCCAAGCCAAGATCTGTTCACTGCTGTGCTGATATCATGCTTTACTTACAGAGCTACCCCAACTTCTTTTCCATTCTTCCTATCCTTTTAATATGTCAAATACCATTGAATATTCAGTTCCCAGCGTTGGTCCCCTTGCAACCACGTTGCAGGTCCAACATATCATATCCATTTATTTCTATTTGTGCCATCAATTCATCTATTGTATTACCAATGCTGCGTACATTCAGATAAATAGCCTTTAATTCTGCCTTTTTACCATTTTGTCCACTCTTAGCCTATTTAGCCTAGCACTCATATTCATGCTCGCGCGCCCCCCCCCCCCCCCCCCCCCCCCCCCCACCCTTCCTGTACACTCTGGTTATCACTACTGTGTACTATTGTCCTTTCTCTTCAGCTTTCTAAATTTTCCCGCACCTGAACACTTGACCCCACTATTTAGTTTAAAGCCGCTATACCATCTTAGTTATTTGATTCGCCAAGACACTGGTCCCAGAGCAGTTTATGTGAAGCTCATCCAAACAAAAAAAGCTCCCACTTTCCCCAGTACTTGTGCCAGTGCCACATGAATTGAAATCCATTTCTCCCACGCATTCAACACTCTGACCTTGTTTGCCCTGTGTCAGTTTGCTCTTGGCTCAGGTAGTAATCTCCACTTCTGGCTTGTGATGGAGGGAAGGTATTGATAAAGCGGCTAAAAGTAGTTGGGCCTTGGACACTACCGTGAGGAACTTTTGCAGCGATGTCCTGAGACTGAGGTGATTGACCCCCAACATCACGACCATCTCCCGTTCTACTAAGTATGTCTCCAGCCATGGAGAGTTTTCCTATGTTTCCCATTGATTCAATTTTACAATGGCACCTAGATGCCACACTGGGTCAAATGCTGTCTTGATGTCGACAGCAGTCACTCTCACTCTCACGCTTCTCACCTCTGTAATTAAGCTTTTCTGCTCATGTGTTTTTCCGAATGGCAGGTTTTGACTAGTGGGGTACTGCAGGATCAGTGCTTGGGCCCCAGCTAGTCACAATATATATCAGTGATTTGGATGAGGGAACCAAATGTAATATTTTCAAGTTTGCTGACAACACAAAACTAGGCGGGAATATGAGTGGTGAGGAGGAAGTTAAGAGGCTTCAAGATGATTTTGACAAGTTGAGTGAGTGGGCATAAACATGGCAGATGCCATATAACCTGGATAAGTGTGAAGTTATCCACTTTGGCAGGAAAAACAAAATGGCAGAGTGCTATTTAAATGGTGATAGGTTGGGAAACGTTGATGTACAAAGGGACCTGGGTGTCCTTGTACACCAATTACTGAAAGTAAGCATGCAGGTGCAGCAAGCAGTTAAGAAGGCAAATGGTATGTTGGCCCTCATTGCGAGAAGACTTGAGTACAGGAGCAAGAATGTCTTACTGCAGCTGTACAGGGCCTTGGTGAGACCACACATGGAGTATTGTGTGCAGTTTTGGTCTCCTTACCTAAGAAAGGATATACTTGCCATAGTGGGAGTGCAGTGAAGGTTCACCAGACTGATTCCTGGGGTGACAGGATTGTTGTATGAGATGAGATTGGGCTGACTATGCCTGTATTCACTAGCGTTTAGAAGAATGAGAGGGATCTCATTGAAACGTATGAAATTTTGACGGGACTGGACAGATTGGATGCAGGGATGATGTTTCTTCTGGCTGGGGACTCTAGAACAAGGGGTAACAGTCTCAGGATATGGGGTAGGTCATTTAGGGCTGAGAGGAGGAGAAACTTCTTCATTCAGAGGGTGGTGAACCTGTGGAATTCTCTACCACAGAGGACTGTGGAGGCCAAGTCACTGAATATATTTAGGAATGAAATAGATTTCTGGACTCTAAAGGCATCAAGGGGTATGGGGAGAGAGTGGGATCATGGCGTTGAGTTAGAGGATCAGCCATGATCATATTGAATGGCAGAGCAGGCTCGAAGGGCCGAATGACCTACTCCTGGTTGTATTTTTTCTATGTTTCTAAGATTGTAACGATCTCTGTAGCCAAGCGGCCCTAGCAGAACCTGGCAGTGGTGAGCAGGCTATTGGTGAGTAAATGTCACTTGATAACACTGTCAACACCAAACTCCCTCACTGCTGCTGATTGAAAGCATACTGATAGGATAGGAATTCACCAGATTTGATTTGTCTTGATTTTTGTGGGCAACCTCTGTTGTCTGTGTAAAATGGCCATAAGTTAATAAAGATACTCAGCAGAACAAAGCTGCATGTGCACTAAATAAATTTTTAAAAATGCCATGTACTTAGATGCATGCTTGACTTATGAAGTGTCAAAATAGTATTAAGTAGAATCTCATCTATAGAAGCAGTGGATGTTCTTGAATTATTTAAATTTAAACATTTACCTTTAAATGCTGGATGTTGTTGGCCTGACAGTAGTAGAGAAAAATAAGGAAAAATCCTGGAAGCTTTGAATAAGAAAATAAATTTTCAGTCATTAACCCCATAGGTGGTACTAGAAAAATGATTGCTGATTAAAGTTAAATGACGATACAATTTGATATTATGCAAGGTTTAGATGCACTGTCTGTATAGCTCTTCATTTTGATGATTGTGGGTGCAGCAGAGAGAGAAGGATGAGTAATGTTGCCCCAGGGAAATGTAATCAAACTGCGTTACAAACATATGACGAGCTGAGTAACTTTTCTTAGCCCCGAAGAAATCATACAGACTCAATGTTAACTCTGTTTCTCTCTCCACAGATGCTGCCAGACCCACTGAGATTTTCCAGCATTTTCTGTTTTTATTTCATATTTCCATCATCCGCAGTATTTTGCTTTTAACTTTTTCTTAGGCTTCAGTTTTTAAAGTCATGGCTAACAAAAGAGGGCTGAAGCTAATTATAGCACCCCCTATCACCACTATGGCTGAGATGAACTGACTCAGTTCAGAGTTGGGATGGAGTGCTGACACTTTTCATCTTCCTGGCATATCTGGCTCAGTTTGTTTTCAGATTTATACTGATCACCTCTGGTTTGATTTCACAGGAAACCCTCACTTTCAACTGTGTGGTCCTCCATGTGGTCATGTGGTAAAGTGTTACATGTTCAGACATGTTGTCACGACCCACTGGGGATAGTGCGCTGTAATATCAAGCCCCACTGTTCCCCAAGCCGCGATAAATGTGAAAAGTTTGACCAAACCCCAAGATTGCCCCAATTCTATCTAACTGTTTAATTTAGGTTAACAGAATATGAGTACCAGGTTTGTAAACTTAATAAGTAAATAACGATATATTGACAAATTGTCTTTAACCAGTGGCAAAAGAAAGAAACGTGAACTGCTAACTCCTAACACTATAACTTAAACTACCCCTTCTTAAATCCCTATACATACACACACACACACGCACACTACATGAATTTTAAGGGTGGGATAAACCAGTTCAATAGCACCAATCCAGAGTACAGGATTCGATGGGTTGATTTTTATCAATGTCTTCCAAATTCCTTTTAGTCTTGTTGATGATATGAGGTGGTCTTCCTGCACTTTCAGTATTTAGCTCACTGGTTGAGAACTTGCTTTTCAATGTCTCTAACTGGTTTTCTCCTGCTCCTTATTACAGGGGTTTCCTCAGAGAGAGAGCAGGTTATATAGATATGAGGAGAAAAACCCAGCTAGCTATTATTGTAGAATTACTGGAATCTTACACACAAAGGAGACAGAGGTTTTAGGTCTTGTTCCTTTCAGACTAGGAGCTATTCAGCTGCGCTGCCCTCACACACAACCTGGTCACCTGATCAGGAACCAATTAAAACGTTGCCAAGCAGCTCCCTTGGCCCAGGACTCCTTTCTGGCACCATCTTGTCTTTCATGGCACACTCTGCTCCAGGACTGCAACGTTGTATATATTTCTCATGCTGTTCTAGTAGACAAGTTTTTCAAACTGCAGCAATTGTAATTTTAATCCATAGTTCAACAAAAATAAAAAGATGTGTTCCTTACAATGTGATCAACTCTCCAGGAATACATCAAACCAGAGTTGTAAGAGATTATATGTGCCTGCATGTCCTGCCACATGGTGTCTTCTACCTTTTTGTAAAGTGAGCTGAAAAGCACTCTAGTGTTTTAAACTATGTTCTGTTCACTTTATTTGAAAAACACAAATGAATAGAACACTGCTTTCACAGCACAATTTGCCTAATTTCAAACGACCCTTATATCATTAGAAACATGCAGTTTTACCCCATGTTAAGAGCTAAACTCATTTTATAAATCCTCAAAATGATTGGTAATAACCTTTGAAAGTGAGATCTTGCTATCTCACTCATGCTGTTGCAGTTCAAATTGCTACAGACTCACTTGTCCAGAGAGAAATGGATAGATGACGCTGACCTCTTCCTCAGCTCCCCGTGTTGGAGATTACCTCATTCAGCTGGCAATCAAAGCTAGCATTCTGAATGAGAAATGTGCCCTTTTTGCGTGGAAGCTATGGCAACTGTATTTTCTGTTTAGCTATGCAACCACTCCACACCTCCCACACTGAGTTTATTAAATGAACGTATTTCTAACAATGAAGATGGGAATGTACTCAGTGGTATGCATTGTCTCAAAATTAATGAAAATACACACATCTGAGATGGTCTATTGGTCTGGTATTTCAACTAATTTGTTCTAAACATTCCAGAAAACTTGTGTCTTTCTCTAGGAGTTGATGCTTTATGAGCCAAATCTAACTTCATAGCAGCAAAGTAACACAAATTAAAATCCCTTACAAGCCAAGTAGGTAAACATCTCTGTTACACTAAGGTTCCAGTGGTCTGATTACAGCCTTAAGTATCAATCCTGGCACAGTCTGTCATGTTTAATTTCTCATGACCTCATCTCTCTTTTAGGCAAACGTTATAGCTATGTGGTCAATATAGGGAATTTTTAGGTTTTATCCTTGAGCTAGAGCAGCTTTTAAAAAATATTAATATGTGGACAGAGTAGTTCTTGGACTTGTTCAAGGTTTCTCTAGGTCGTCTCTCAATTTAATTTGGTTTAGGAGGTTCTTGTACTTTCTTTTTATCCATCATTCCATTTATCTGGAGAGAGTATTGGAATATACAATATAGGAAGGATTTTGAGGATTTAGAGAGAATACAATACATTCACTAGGATGCTGCCTGATTTGAGGAAGTGCAAATATAAAGAAAGGCTTTGAAAAATTGGGTCTTTATTTGTTGCAACAATGTGGATTATGAGGCAATACAAAAGCATTTTTTTTTAAAATTATGAAAACATTGTTGAAGTAGGTAGAACCAGACTGTTTCCAGTGCTTGAGGAGCCAGAGCTACAAGATCCAATTTGATTTAGGTTGTTCTTGTACCCCCTCTTTATCCATCTTTCATTATGTGGGTGAGGAGATTTAGAGAAGAGATTTAGAACATACACAAGAAATTTCTACAGAGTTGTGAGGCTGTGTATTTCGAGAGCTGAATGTCCTGTTTCCATGTTGAAAAAAACGTCTAGTTATATGTTTCATTGTGTTGGTATGCACAGAGTATTTTGTTAACTTCAGAATTTCCAATATTTTATATGGGAAGACAGTCTTGGGTAACTTGGGTGATAAAGCAGGGTAAATTGTAGTGACTAAATGAGTGTGGGCTCCATTGTACAACTTTGGCAGCAAGCTTTGCCGCATGTTCCTTTGCGCATTTGCAAGACATTACTGTTTACATTGTTCAGTGTTTAAAACAACATTTTCAGCCCATCCATTTTGGTACCAAAAATTAATGCTTCCTCCAATCTAAATTATGGCTCCTACAATATATGAGGGATGTCTGTAATGTCAGTATGATGAAAGTAAGGTTTTAATAATTCTTCATTTGAGAACATCTCTTATTCTTGGTTCTTTTGGCCCTACAGGGGATCTTTAGTTTTATTTTATCATTTGGAGATTTGAACCAATTCATCCCTTGGATATTTTAGGTTAAAAATAAATAACTTACAGGTCCTAGGCCTTTTTTAGAGGGAAGGAGCAGTTGACCCTATGGGAAATAAAATAAAAATTCCCAAACAAGATTTGACATCCACAAACATTCACTCCTTCCACCACCGATGCACAGTTGCAGCAGTATGTGCCATCCACAAAATGCACTGCAGGAATTCACCAATGCTCCTTAGACTGCACCTTCCAAGTCCATGACCACTACCATCCAGAAGGACAAGGGCAGCAGATAGATGGCAATACCACCACCTGGAGGTTTCACTCCAAGCCACTCACTATCCTGACTGGGAAATATATTGCTGTTCCTTCACCGTCGCTGAGTCAAAATCATGGAACTCCCTCCCTAACAGCACTGTGGGTGTACCTACACATGGACTGCAGTGGTTCAAGAAGGTAGCTCACCACCATCTTAATGGCAATTAGGGATGGGCAATAAATGCTGGCCCAGCCAGTGAAGCCCATATCCCCTGAATGAATTAAAAAATGTGAAGGATGCTATAATTTAAAGGTAGCAAATTTAACTTTATCCTCATACTTCATTCCATCTTCCTCCAGAAATTTCACAAGACAAAGACCCAGTGTAAGATGTCACTCATTATGTAGCTTTTGTTGTTGAGTGTCTTTCATTTTCTTTTAATGAATGAAACTATATAACGCTTCTCTTTGTTTTTTATGCTTTACTTGTGACTGTTAGTGCATAAATAAGACAATTTGTATTATCTACAAAGTTCCATTATCCATTCGGGAAAATGTGTGGTACAACCACTGTGGGTTGTAACTTCCGATCTACAGGGCAGTGCATTTGGAGGGAACCCCAAAGATGCACTGGAGAACCCCCCCAACCTCCGCTCCACCCCAAACCACTACTCCCTCCCTGGGAGGTCCCAGGTAAGGACTGTACTGCACTTATCTGGGAATTTCAAACTTCCGATGGGCAATTGGGAACGATCTGAAAATGCGATTTTAAATCGCAAACTTTGGTTGGTTTCGACTGTGTTACAGTTAGAAGAATTAAAACCACTTCTAGCTTCTGGGTAGCTATTGCACTGACCCACCCCAACTCTCGACAGGACTCCCCCCCACAGCCCCCCCCCCCCACTCCCCAACACCCTGACTACCCGCCCCATGGGACTCCCTGCTCCCCCAGACTAACCCTCACCAACTAATCCCCCCAGATTGTCCCTGATCCAGGGGACTACCACCTCAACCACCGATGGGAACCCCCATGGGATTCCCCACCCGCCCCAATACCGTCCTGAACCCAAACTACCCTCCCCGCGCCCTCCAGGCCTGACCTGACTCCTGACTGCCTACCCCCAGGCCCGACCTGACCCCCACCTCCCCGACTCCTGGTGAAGTTGAAGAATCAAACCCCCTCTCAGTATTCCATTTCCTTGCCATGATAATTACAAAGGTCATCCAAAAAAAGTAGAAGGACCATTTAACTATCCGTGCAGTTCAACAAATCAATGATGATGTGTCTTTTAGATAATGAGAGCTCAAAAAGATTGGTTTATACTTTGATTGTTTAATTGGCTGTTCTACCATTTGCAAATTTTTATGTTGAAATCATATCAGTGTCTGAAAAGAGTGAGAGTCATTGACTTTGTGGATTTATCTCAGAATCCTTTTGTTATTTATGGCAGTTAATAACTATCCTTTGCATCTCTGCCAAACGATGCTTGATTTAAGGCATTCATCAGGCAGATTATGTCTGACTTCCAAGCAAGGTTTCTAAGTTCTCAGTATATCTTAGGAGGAGTTATTTAATTTAATTAATCACTGTGACCTTTAAGTGTTTAATTTACATTGCCAAAACATTGGTTGAGAGAGAGGGAGCATTTGCAGGATACAAACTGTTTGTGGGTAATGATGATTTACTTCTAATTCATCATTTCTTGGCCAAGGTTATGGCACTACTAGAAAACTAAGTGCAGCACGCATCTGAAGTTTCAAAACAAATTCAGTACTGAAGCACGTTGTTAACCTACTACTTTGTTGTCAGTTGTGCCACCCTGTATGCTTTAAAGAAAAAGCAGGAAAAAATAAACTTATAATCTTGAAATGTATAGACAGCTAGGTACAATTTATTTTTCTGTAAGTCTACAATAGGTCATGAATTTTTCAATCCTTTGGTTTAAAAGGAACACCAAATTAAAGAAGAAAAAGCCAGCTGATTACTTTCTATACAAAGCATTTCAACTGTTTCTCTTTCAGTTGCAATATCTTCTACATATCGAGATAACCACATCGATTCCTGTATGTTTTATAATAGAGGGAAGGCTGTCACTGTAGGTCTCTATTTCCCTTTTGAACTGCTTTTCTGATCAGTGCTGGTAGGTAGGTACTGCTGCATACTCAGCCAGCAGTGTTTTTACTGTGGCTTTCCATCTCTAGTTTAGCTATTATGCCAGCCCAAAGCACCAGCCTGTGGTAAAATCTCTAGAGGCACGCAGGCATGCTTGACCTCCCAACCTACATCAGGCTCAGGAGGACATATGTAGGCAGGAGATAGAATAATTTATCTTCTAGAAATGGGGGTGTTCTTCACCCTTAACATCCTGTTCAGTGCCATAAAGTCAACAATTGCAATGTGGCTTAATGTTGTCTTATGGGATGTAAGTGAATCATTCAATTATCTCATTATGCACATTTTTGTCATATGGTGCTAATTTAGTAAAACATTTTTATATTGCCCTTCTTTGAAAGCGTATTCTCCAACAAAGGTTTAATATTGGAGTTTATTCCTTTATTAAATCATATATCCTCATGTACTCTATAACTTCTACATTGGAAATACCTAATTGTTTAAATTGATAGCTGGTCCCACTGTTGGAGATGCCAACTTTATTCTGTACCCAAGGTTTAAGGAATCTGGACATGCTCGGGCTTGTAATTAGTTCTTGAAAGAATGTGCATTAATATAGTGCTTTCACTTTCTCAGGATGACCTTCACAAAGTGCTTCAAAGCCAATTAATTATTTTGAGTACAGTTACTGTTGTTATGTAGGCAACTGTGCCAATGAGATTGTGCACAGAAAGAACCCATAAGGAGCAATGAGATGAATAACCACTTAATATGTTTTTCACCATATTGATTGAGGGATATATGTTTAGATGACATCATGAATATTGGCTACTTGGAGAACTCTCCAGCTCTATGAATAGAGATGGTATCTTTTATGTTCACCTGAACAAGCAGAGAAACTTGGTTTAATGAGTCATCCAACACTATTGGCACTGTAACACTCCTGCAGCACCAAAGTGTCAGCTTGGAGTTTGTGTTCAAGCCTCTGCATTGGGCTTTGGCCTTTTCAATCAAAGAAGAGGATGTTACCAATGAGCAAGCTGACACATTCCATTCCTTGCATTTGTTCCCCTTGTGTTAGGTAAGGATGTGAACCTAAGTAAATGGATAAGTGTGTCCGAAGATGGGTTCCCATTAATTATCAATAGTACTCAATAATACAGCAGCTCAGTAGACTCAAAATGTAGAAATTTGATTCCCAAGCGCATAGTACTGAGCTTGAATCCCAGAATTGACCAACAAACTAGAAGGCTCTGATTGACCAAGATTGAGTATACTATAATACAAGTTTTAAATGAGAACTGCACTCAGTGCTGCAAATAAACCCACAATTTATCAGCAAATTACAAAGATACAGTGACAGTATCACTTAAATAATTATTATTCTTTAATGTAAAAATGTATATTTCATGCCAAAATGTGAATTCAGCCATACATATTCTCATTCTAAATACTCTGTTTAGAATGCACAAACAATCACAATCATAATTAACATTTATTTCAATGCATTAGGGTAACAAACTAATTGCACTTGGGCTAGAGCTATCACAGTAATCATTATTACATCAAGCTGTGAAAGACCACAATATTGATAATTGTTGCAATGATGTTAGTTTTAGCATTGTATCATGCATGCTGAGAGCCTTAAAGCTTGTTAGTAATTGCTTCAATTTATTTATTTGGTACAGGTCTTTCTCATCAATAGCACTAACTTGCATCATTCACTTCAGTTGAAATAATCTGAAATTCTGAAAACACAGCTTGTTTCCTGTTTGAACAATCATATTTCCTACTGAAAATTAAAAGTCAAAGGTATTTTGCATATTAAATGTGTTCATTTTAATGCATCTTCTAAAAAAAATGCAACGTTTATAGCCCACTAATGTGGTTACTTAAACTCTATTAACTGTAACAGTTAACTGAATGTTGTGATGCTTTTGTTTCAGATTCTGGTATGCATCTCCTCCTGTAATTTGCTTTACACCAAGAATTTGGATCATTATCTAATTTTTACCCAAATATATATTTAAATAGAATACCTGTCACTGTCAGTGCATCTTTGTAATTTGCTGATAAATTGTGGTTTTGTTTGCAGCGCTGAGTGCAGTTCGCATTTAAAATTTGTATTATAATATAAATAAAAACAGAAAATGTTGGAAAAAACCCAGCAGGCCTGGCAGCATCTGTGGAGAGAGAAACAGAGTTAAAGTTTTGAGTAGCCTGTATGACTTTTTCAGAGCTAAAGCGAAGTAGAAATGTGATGGATTTTATACTGTTTAAGAGGGGTGGAGCAGGTGGAGCAAAATAGAAGATCAGGGATAGTTGGGAGCTTAGTAGAGATTGACAGAGATGTCATGGATACAAGTCACTGTTAATGATAATGTTAAATACTAAAGAATGTGCTGATAGTGGCGTAAGGGTAAGATAGCAGAATGTGTTAATATCAGAACAAGGGTCAGCGTTCTGTGAAAGCCCAACCGAGAAACAAGTGACAGATGACCCAGGGGCGGGGGTGGGGGTGGGGCGCAGTGTTGGGATAAAAGGATAAAAAAGGGTTAAAACATTAAAAAATAAAGAAAAATAAATACATTGTAAAAAAATTAAAAATTTGATTTAAAAAGGGGTGTAGATCGAGGAGCGAGTTCATGGTCTGAAGTTGTTGAACTCAATGTTAAGTCCAGAAGGCTGTAAAGTGCCTAATCGGAAGATGAGGTGCTGTTCCTCCAGTTTACATTGGGCTTCACTGGAACATTACAGGAGGCCAAGGACGGACATTTGGGCATGAAAGCAAGATGGTGTGTAGAAATAGCAAGTGACAGGAAGGCCTGGACTATGCTTGCGGACTGAGCGAGGTTGCTCTGCAAAGCGGTCACCCAGTCTGCGTTTAGGCTTCCTAATGTAGAATAGGGCACATCGGGAGCAGTGAATACAGTAGAGCAAATTGAAGGAGGTGCAAGTGAAGCGCTGCTGCACCTGAAAGGAGCGTTTTGGGCCTTAGGCATTGAGGATGGAGAAGGTAAAGGGGCAGGTGTTGCACCTTCTGCGATTGCTATCTTACCTCTATGCCACTATCAGCACCTTCGTTAGTCTTTAACACTACCATTAACATTCCCTTTGTCTTGTGTCCATGATATCTTTGTCAGTCTCTCTTGAGCTCCCACCTATCCCCGATCTTCTATCTTGTACCACCCGATCCACCCCCTCTTAAACAGTATAAAATCCATCACATTTCTACCTCTCTTTAGCTCTGAAGAAGAGTCATATGGGCTCGTAATGTTAACTGTTTCTCTCTCCACAGATGCTGTCAGAACTGCTGAGGTTTTCCAGCATTTTCTCCTTTTATTTCAGATTTCCAGCATCCGCAGTATTTTGCTTTTACCTGAATGCACAAAGTAAAAATCAGTGATACAGTTTACCCAAGTATGCCTGAACTGAGGTCATGTTATTTTACAAATGTTGCAATTATGTTCTTCAATGTATGCATCTTTTCATTCACTTAGAACCATAGAACCATAGAAAAGTTACAGCACAGAAGGAGGCCATTCGGCCCATCTTGTCCATGCCAGCCCGAGGACACCCAGGTGCCCTTTCTAATCCCACCTTCCTGCACCTGGCCCATAGCCCTGCAGCCTACAGCACTTTAGGTGCAGACCCAGGTACTTTTTAAAAGAGTTTAAAGTTTCTGCCTCTACCACCAACTTGGGCAGCGAATTCCAGACACCCACTCCCCTTTGCGTAAAAAAGTTCTTCCTCATGTCCCCCCTACACCTTCTGCCACTTTTCTTGAATCTATGTCCCCTGGTTCTAGAATTCTCCATCAAGGGAAACAATTTTATCCTGTCCACTCTATCTATTCCCTTCATAATTCTGTACACCTCAATCAAGTCACCTCTCAGCCTTCTTTGTTCCAAGGAAAATAACCCCAACCTATCCAATCTCTCCTCGTAGCTACACTTTTCTAACCCTGGCAACATTCTTGTAAACTTCCTCTGCACTCTCTCCAGAGCTATTACACCCTTCCTGTAATGTGGTGACCAGAACTGCACACAATACTCCAGTTGTGGCCTCACCAGTGTTTTATACAATTCCAACATTATATCCTTACTTTTATATTCTATACCTCTGCCAATGAAGGAGAGCATTCCATATGCCTTCTTTACAACCTTGTCTACTTGAACTTCTGCCTTCAGGGACCTGTGTACTTGTACGCCAAGATCTCTCACTTCATCTACCCCTCTTAGTATATTCCCATTTACTTTGTAATCCCTGTAACTGTTTGACCTCCCTAAATATATGACCTCACACTTCTCTATGTTAAAATACATCTGCTACTTTACTGCCCACTCCACCAACCCATCTATATCGTTTTGGAGATTATGGCTAACCTCTACACTATCCACTACTCGGCCAATCTTTGTGTCATCTGCAAATTTCCCAATCGTGCCCCCCACGTCCACGTCCAAATCGTTAATATATAACATAAACAGCGAGGGTCCCAACACCGAGCCCTGTGGAACACCACTTGAGACAACTTTCCATTCGCAAGGGCATCCATCGACCATTACCCTTTGTTTCCTGTTACAAAGCCAACCTTTTAGCCAGTTTGCCACATTACCCTGAATCCCATGGGCTTTTACTTTCCTGCCCAATCTGCCATGTGGGACCTTGTCAAATGCCTTGCTAAAATCCATGTACACAACATCCACTGCATTACCTTCATCAACCCTTCTTGTCACTTCCTCAAAGAATTCAATCAAATGTGTGAGGCAAGACCTTCCTTTAACAAATCCGTGCTGACCACCCCTGACTAGTCCATGCCTTTCCACATGACAGTTAATCCTATCTCTCAGGATTGATTGTACTAATTTGCTCACCATTGATGTAAGACTAACTGGCCTATAATTGTTTAGCATTTCTTTTGATCCCTTTTTAAACAATGGAACTACGTTTGCATTTCTGCAGTCCTCCGGTACCTCCCCTGTATCTAGTGAAGATTGGAAAATCATCCTCAGAGCATCTGCTATCTCTTCCCTGACTTCCTTCAGCAGCCTTGGAAACAATCCATCTGGCCCTGGTGACTTATCAACTTTCAAGGATTTCAACCCTTCGAGTACTTCCTCTCTCTTTATGACTATCCCGTCCAATATCTCAGTGTTCCTCCTGGACTACTATATCTACATCCTCCCTTTCCTTTGTAAATACGGAGACAAAATATTCATTCAAAACCCTTCCCACAGCCTCTGCATTTACACACAAGTTTCCATCTTCATCTCTGATAGGTCCCACTTTTTCCTTAACTAACCTTTTAGCATTAACGTATTGGTAAAACATCGTTGGGTTATCTTTAACTTTACTTGCTAATCTTTTTTCATGCCCTCTCTTTGATTTCCTTATTTCCTTTTTTACTTCGTCCCTGCACTTCCTGTATTCGTCTAGGCTATCTGCAGTGCTTAGTTATTTTAAGTGACAGGTTATTCTCTTGGTTTAACAGCATTTGATTTCCAAAACCATCTGTGAAACATGTGAATGATGCAGTGTAGCCAACTGTCCTGTATTTTAAGAGATTGTCCCTTAATTGACTGTCCTGCGCTTTTTAAGGAATGCCTGTTGTCTCTCATTTCTAAGTTAGCCCTTGGGAGACTGAGCCTGTGAGACTCCTCTTGCGTTTTCCTTTTCGTCTTTTTTTTGTGAGCATGTGCACACTATGCACCTGTTGCTCAAATTTTTGAGGCTCCTTACCCTTCCAAGTGAAGCTAGCCACTTCACATTGCTACTATACAGTAGCGACACGAATGGTATTCTCCACTAACAGGATGCCGCCGTAAAGTCAAAAAGACATTCTGCCTATTTCACAAATAAGTAATGTGATATATGAATTTCAGTGTTGGTGTGATGCCAGGTTGACTGGACACTTTTGAGGACCAAAAGTGGGGGCCTTATGCCCATTCATGAGTTTGCAATGATCTGATCAGATAACCATTATTCTGCTTTGATGCACCCTATTTTAGCATCAAGCTTGTACGGTGAGCAAATGGCTCAGGCCTGTTTACGAGGTTGCCAGTAAGGCTAATCTTATGTTGCATTGAACTGCAGGAATCCCAATGGGTATATTGACCGGTGAATGTAAGTTTGCGGTAGACAGTAGTGTAGAACCCGTTGTCAGATTTCTCAACTAGCACCTCGAGGATAGGGAGTTTATTTGACTGCTCCATTTCATAGGTGAATTTGAGCGCAAGGTGGAGCCCACTAAGGTGTGTAAGGAAATTCTTCCATGCAGCTGCAGATTCAAATATAGCAAATGTATAGGTATCAGAAATATGCAAGGGGTATGAAGTTAGGTGTCATTCCATCGAAGATGCATTTCTTGTGAAAGCCAACAAAGATGTTTGTGACAGCTGGGTCAAGAGGGGATCCCATGGCAACATCATCTATTTGGGGGCACACGGTGAAACTGAACTCAACTGCACAAGTTGCTGAGTTCATAAGTTCAATGAATACAGATTAAGGTAATCACAGTGCATCTTGATCGCCATGATATAGTCATGTGCAAATGCCTAAGGCTTTCTTGAGCGGTACATTGGTAAATAGGCTAGCACTGTCGAATGAGCACAAGGACACAGCATTGCTATTGATATGCAAGTCCATGGTAATGCCCCTACTAATCAGAGTCCATTTGCTAACCAATTAGTGCACTCTTCTCATGCAGTATAAATTGTTGTCCCCTTTGCAATTGGTATTCTTGCGTATTTGTCCTGATGAGTATAAGATGAAAAGCTTCAACAGCATGTCTCTTTTTTTCAGCAATACTCAAGACGTTTTATTTCTTGCACTCCAATAAAAGCCAACATGCCATTTGCCTTCCTAATTGCTTGCTGTACCTGCTTTCTAACTTGTGCGAGCACACCCAAGTCCCTCTGAACATTAACATTCACAAGTTTCACACCTTTCCAAAAAAAATTCTGCTTTTCTATTATGACCAAAGTGAAAACCTCACATTTACCCACATTAGATTCCATCTACCATTTTGTTGCCCACTCACTTAATCTGCCTATATCTCTCTGCAGCATTTCTGTGTCCTCCTCAGAACTTACATTTCCACCTAGCTGTGTATCGTCAGAAAACTTAGATGCATTACTCTCTGTCTCTACATCTGAGTCCTTAATATAGATTTTAAATAGCTGAGGCCCCGGCAATGATCCTTTGGCACTCCACTAGTCACAGCCTGCTAACTTGAAAAAGCTCTGTTTATGCCTACTCTTTGTTTCCTGTCACAGTTAACTAATCCTCTAACCATGCTAATATATTATCCCCAACTCCACGAGTCCTTGTCTTGCCTATTAACCTTTTGTCTGGCACCTTATTGAATGCTTTTTGGAAATCCAGGTATACCACCAAACTTCTGTGTTTATGCCCTTTGTCAAAACTGGATTCCAATTCTGGTTTGATTTTCAACACTGCTAACCAGAACAAAAGGAGGCACATGGCGAAGTGAAAGCATGTGGATGTTTCACAACGCCAGCTGTCATTGATGAAATTGGTAGTGGTTGCCTGAGTACTGTGTTCAGCTCTGAATACTAACAAACAAGGGAGGAATTTGATTTCTGTCATTTTCTGAAACCACTAAAGAAAATGTGTGAATGTGATTTGTATCTGTTGTCCACCATGAATATTTAGTTGTACACATTGTATAAGCTTCAGCAAAAACTCTTCCATCATTAGGATTTTGCATTATTGCCAGCCAAATAACAGACTTGGGTAGATTTATAACACATTTCATTCAGTAACTTTGTCTGTCGTTCCCAACGACCTAGAATCTCTGAAAGCTATCAAACATTGCATATTTCAAATGGAGAGGGATTTACTGCCAGTGAACTTTTGCATGCTTTTATAATGGAAAACGGTCTGCAACAATACAAACTGGTTATCACAGCTGAACAGATATCGTATGAGACTTTTTTCTCTTACTGCAACAAGATAACAACTGGTTTGATAAAAATGCACCAAGAGATAGTTCCATAGCTTACAACCATTATTAGAAAATGTATTTCCAACTTTTTAGTAACATAATACAGATTAATATTTCTTCCATCTCCTAGTAATTTATGGGTGCCACCATATTAAAATCTGACTTTATTGGATGATAATCATACTAATCCTCTTGGGAACTGTGACAACATTTCCATGAACGGCTGTTACTTTGGAAAAGTAATGAAAACATTTCATTTTTGCAATGTAGGCAAATGGATTTCTATATATATATCTTTTGTATCTTTACCCTTTCTTGTTTTATATACTATGTTATAAATTGCCAGCAAGCTTTGTAAAAACACAGTCTGCTACCCTCGAAAACTATCCACAAAGATCTTGCAATCTCTGTAGCACAGATTCCTCTTTTTCTGATGGCAGTTTAAATCAAATGAAGGGAACCTCACAGCATGCAGCAGCAGCAGCAGCGATGTCAGTAGCAGTTGATCTCATTGAAGCATTCTCAGGTAGCAAACAAAGAAGTTAAAAACATGGAATCCCATTACTTTTAATTAAATGTTAAATAGCGAAATAACTAGATTAAGATAGAAGCTATAATAAATTAAAATTATTTTAAAAGTATGTAGAATTTTTTATTATGGAGAAATTTGACATTCCACAAAATATAAAATCAGCTTCTTGGGGCCAGTGAAGGTGTTTAACAGTAATTATGATTTTGGTACACTTTAAAAAAAAAAATCCAGTTACATCTCATTCAACAAGGTGCAACTTTTTTGAAAGGTTTTTACAGCAAGCCTAACAGTATAAGAGTAGAATTTTTCATCAAATTATACATTTTTCATTGATTGCATTCTGGGTAGAATCAGAGAGAATCTGTAGAATCAGAGAGAGCAACTTTTGTATTTCTGTGTTATTTTGACAATGTACTGACTCCCAAAGCGTTGGCAATTTCTCTGTCATTACCAGTGCAAATTCCAAATTTGTACTGAATTTAGTTTTATACATGCAAAAATATTTTTGCTTTCATTGGTGAGGGTCTTGTAATAGTGCCATACCAAATGTTATAGTTTAAATTGTCAGAAACTAAACATTTTCAAACTGTAGTTTCCACATTTAGTAATCAAATAAATTCCAATTCTGGTTTGATTTTCAACACTGCTAACCAGAACAAAAGGAGGCACATGGTGAAGTGAAAGCATGTGGATGTGGATGATTACCAAATTACATTTGGTAATCAAATAAAGTTGTGTTGGCTTAGAAGGGAAATTTGTGTTATAAAGGTATTATTCAGAGCTGTCATGGATTTTTCAAAATTATTTTGAATAAGGCCCATTGTAACTCGAATCAAACTTTAATCAGAGCAGCTATTCAGTTGAAGCTTACCATAGAAATTTGCCATTTACTAATCCCATTTTTCAAAATCAATAAATCTCTATTGGCATTGTAAACTATTTTACAAATATCCAATAATCTCTTTTTTATGCACTCATGGGATGAGGGCTTTGCTGGCTGGGCCAACATTTATTGTTCATCCCTAGATGCCCTGAGAAGCTGTGGTGAGCTGCCTTCTTGAACCACTACAGGCCGTGGCGTAGGTACACCCACAGGGCTGTTAGGAAGGGAGTTCCAGGATTTTAACCCAGTGACAGTGAAGGAACGGCGATATATTTCCAAGTCAGGATGGTGAGTGACTTCAGGGGAACTTCCAGATGGTGTGTTTCCATCTATCTGCTGCTCTTGTCCTTCTAGATGGTAGTGGTCGTGGGTTTGGAAGGTGCTGTCAAAGGAGCCTTGGTGAATCCCTGCAGTGCATCTTGTAGATGGTACACACTGCTGCTACTGTGCATTGGGGGTGGAGTGAGTGAATGTTTGTTGGTGTGGTGCCAATCAAGTGGGCTGCTTTGTCCTGGATGGTGTCAAGCTTTTTGAGTGTTGTGAGAGCTGCACTCATCCAGACAAGTGGGGAGTATTCCATCACACTCCTGACATATGCGTTGTTGATGGTGGACAGGCTTTGGAGAGTCAGGAGGTGAGTTACTCGTCGCATGATTCCTAGCCCCTGACCTGCTCTTGTAGCCACAGTATTTATATGGCTAGTCCAGTTCAGTTTCAGGTCAGTGGTAACCCTGAGGATGTTGATAATGGGGGATTCAGTGATGGTGATGCCATTGAACATCAAGGGGTGATGGTTGGATTCTCTCTTGTTGGAGATGGTCATTGCCTGACACTTGTGTGATGTGAAACAGTGTGTGTATGTGCGTGTACTCATGCTTCAGAATCTCCAACCCATTCTGTCCACACTCATACCTATGCTTTCAATCCATGAAGGAAAAGTCAGAGATGCTAACCTCCAGAGTAATTATGGTAATGGTCTGAAACCACAGTGAAGTTGTCATCAGAGGCTTCTTCATTGTAGGCCTCACTACAATTTTTTTTAAAACTGACACTGATTCAATGGTCTCAAGACTGTTCTGGATGATACCAAGAAAACGAGAATTGGGATCCTCCATCTTTCTGTTATTGTATGTTGTACTGAGAGAGGATAACACACACGCAATACCACTGTCATGGGCTCTGCCTCCACACACACTCTTTGCTCTGCATGAGAACCGAGTGAAAGAGCATACTGATGCTTTGGAAGCTCCTAGCCATGTTATCCTTTCTGGATTAAAAGACTGAGGAGATGCTAGATCTCAGAGCTAAGTTGACAGTCTAAGCTCACATTGAAGCTGTCGCTAGAGACTGCATTGCTGTGGGAGCCCCTTGCTTTCTTTATAGAGCTGACCACTTGCTCCAAGGTGGCCCACATTGTCTCAATGCCATGCTAGACCACCTGAGCCAAGTAAGAACTAGGCTGCTCCATACTCCCTGCCTTCCATGTGCAAGCTTGTTGTTGGGCTGCCCAGTTCACTTATAAAGCCTTGGTGTATAGGAATCAATTTTCTTGTGTATGCTGTGCCCTTGAGATCTTTTTCCAACATTGCATCCATGTAATTGTAATGAAGCTCCTGTAGCTGTACACATGTGCCTAATGCTGCCGGTTAGCTTGGCAGATACCTTCCTGTTATGAAGAGGATATTCCTCCTTTTGCTGATCCAAAGCTGCATCTAAAAAAAAATGGACTGCCCTTGTAACTTCCCCTTGCTGTGTTCACAAGTTTCCTTCAATTTTCCTGCACTTATAGTGCACTCCCTCCTCTAAAAGGTGTAGACATCCTTTAAATAACTTCATGGACATGTGATATTTACGCCTCTGATGAGATGAGCTGCTGGTCAACAAGCACTAGTGACTCGTGCTCGCTGCTCATGTATTTTGTCACATCAATGGCCCGTGATCAATTTTACTTTGTAGTTCTGCCGATGTGATTAGGCACAGGCTGTCTGCACAGCGTGAGCTGGGGCCCAAAACCAGGCCAAAACAAATTTCTATCCTTCAATATCTTCTTTGGCGACTTGGTGGCTATTTGTGCTTTCACCCCTGCACAATTATGAGGCATTTTCCTCCATTAAAGGAGCTACATAAATGAAAGGTATCGTTTTTTGAGATCTGTCTTTGTCACCCACAGTTTACCTAGGAACCAGATCTTTAGACAAGATCAACAATAGGAGCAATTATGCTAGTGGCTGTTAAAGTGACCTCAGCCTTGAACTGCATCATATCAAGCCACCTCAGAAGATATATGTGAAATTACTCAATCCATAATTCACTGGTGCATGAAACAGGTGATAGATGCTTTGTTTGCCAGGGCCAGCTCTTTCATCACTTTCCCCATGGAATATAGCCAGCAGCATGAGACTGCATTACAATTTTTCTGCTTGTGGCAAGTTTCCCTAAGGCGCTTGGTATTATAGATGGCAAGCAAGTGGCTATATGGACCTGTATCCCTAAAACTATAACAACCTACACATCATCATGCAGGGGGAAGCAGACTAAATGGGAGTGAGAATGCCACCTTATCTCATTCCAGGATTTGTTTGGATGATTTTTCCATTGATAATATTTGAAAGTAAGACTTACATTTAATGTTGACATTTTTTATAGAAATATATTTTGACAGAAAGATAGCTAGACTAAGTGTACTTAATATGCTCATATGTATATTATTTTCCATGGAGACTGAAGGTGAAGCAATTTTTAGAATTTCCAGGAAATCGGGCAAAACACTTTGACATCCTTTAGAGTGTTCTTTGATTTTTGTCATTGGAGAGAAAGAGATTAGTAGAGACAGGATGGGATACAAGCTGTCAGAAATTTTGGAAATAGGAAATCTGCGAGGGCAGTCAAGTTCTTAAAAAGGAAAGCTATAAATGCTTTCACAGAAGAAAACAGGTTAGAAATACTGGAGTAAAAACAAAACATTGGAAGTATTCATCAGGTCAAGCAGCATCTGTGGAAAGAGTACAGAGTCAACGTTTCAGGTCGCTGACCCTTCAGGGTCCTTGCTGAGTATTTCAAGCATTTTCTGTTTATTTCAGACTTCCAGCATCCGTAGCATTCTACTTTTAGAAATACTGGAGGATTGTTAGAAACCATCTTGTTTCAGTCAAGTATGTCTAGTTCTTTGCCTTAGTGCTTTCCCTTGTGATAAGAGTGTGATATATATCTTTTACCACTTAACTTAGCTTCTTCAATGCACTTCCCCATTTTGGGAGGAGGAAGTGATCTCTCAGGATGCAGTTGAAATGAAGTCAACCTACATTTTAGAAGTATATCTCAGTAATGCTAATATCTGATGTGCAGCAAAATGGACATGCATATGCAAAAGGAGTTGAACAGCTGCTTGATTGCTTTGGATGCTGACTCAGAGAAGGTGTACCAGCTGAGAGAAGGTGTACCAGCTGAGAACTCTTTTATGGCATGCATCCTGTGACCCTATTACCGTGACAATTTTTCTGAGTCCTGAAAACCTTCTGTGCATTTTTTTACACAACCTATGGATCTTATGAGTGTGCATTCAATTGAGCATAAATGAGAGCATCTACCCAGGCATAAATGCCACTTCTTGTAGGAGCGTGACCCTCATCTATGATGATGATAACTCTTTTTTGCTGCACCTCCTGCAGCAATACACCTCCAGGGAAGCTTCTCCAAATAGAGCCTTATTTCATCTGCTCTCATTCTTCTATAACTGCTATTAGCTATTGGTTGTTCTGTTCATGGCAATAATATTACCCAAAACAGCTACCAAAGAATACTGAAAACTTTTCCTTCTATTATTGACAATCAGATTGGTTACTTAATAAATTGGAAAAAGAGGTTTCTTCTGTTTATTGGTTACGTATTTAAGAAAAGGTGGCTATAGAATTGTGTGATTCAGAATCAATGAGATGTTGCTGTTGTTGAAATAACTAACTGATTAGTAGAGCATGTCATTGTATTTTTGTTAAAAAAAAATTCTGATGCTCCTTAATAAATAAATAATGTCTGGAAGCAGAAGTGGACATATTTGTGCAAAGCCATGTTCTGCTCACTGGTCCTTTAGTTAAACGCATCATCTAATTTAGCAGTATGCCATATAGACCATTTGAATTCCTGAACTATGTTTGAGCTAGCTGAACAAAGCAGGGGCAGTAGTTAGACCTTGGTATTATGTTAGAGAGAAAAATTGATATTCCCTGGAAAAAGAATTGCTGCCCTTGCTAAAATATATGGTGCATTTACAGTACAAGTTTTGTTGTAAATTCAGTTTATCATACTTAATCATAACTATGCTTCAAAATTATTTGGTTATGAAATGTTCTAGGTATTCCTGAGGACATGGAACTCTATTATATAAAAATGTTTGTTCAGCCTTAATACTGGACTTGGAAAGATTTCTGGTACTGCAGTTGTACTGTAATTATTCCTAAATGAACTCCCAATAACATAGGTGGTTTTGTCAAATATATATTCCTTAGATCACATATCTATTTTAAAATAAAGCTAGTTACAATATTACTTCACCTTAAATTGCTCATTAGTTAATACACCAAAACGGAGACTGTGGTGCAATATGTACAAATGATAACCAATGACTGAGCTGACCTACCTTGTGTTGAGCAATGACAATCCAGTCAGGGAACATTTTGTGCTTGTATTTGGAACTGGAATCCTATGTGCAGAATGAATGAAAGAGTAGTTTAATACATGGAATTCAGATTGGAATTCTGATTGGAGTAAATCTGCAATGTGCCTTTATTTGGAGTCATTGGTGATTATTGTGGTTGCCTAATATTCATTGGTGCCCATTTTTTTTCTTTTTAGCTGTGACCTGGTGATATGGAAATTGTAATAATATGGATGGAATTTTAACTGTTTGACATACGTACAAATTAAACTTGGCTTCAGCAGTCTTAAGTTTGGTAAGATTCAGCATTTTCTCAAATATCCTTTAATTTATCCTTAAGTGCCGTAAATAATTTAATAGAAGTAAGCAATAAGTTGCATATTGCATTTTAAAGGCTGCATTTAATTTGGTGTTTAGTTGAATCTTGACAATTTATGTAATTGGTGTGAGTTGTTGCAAGTTATAAAAGATCACTTTTCTAGTGAGAGTAAAATATAGTTTACACTGTTGTATTATGGAATAGATTGTGTGGTTATGGCAATCGATGAATAAGTAAATATACCATTTGGTTGTGTAGCCTGCCTTCTCCAGTTAATATTTAAGTCATGCCCCCTCTTTCACTTCTGTTGCTCAATCTAATTAGACTTAACGGAGAAAGAATGAACTTGCATTTGAGTTGTATCTTTCATGTCCTGATGAATGTCCTAAGTGCTCCACAGCAAATTAACATACAAAATAGGGGCAGGAGTAGATTATGTGTCTTAAGAACACAAGAAATAGGATCAGGAGTAGGCTACATGGCCCATCGAACCTGCTCTGCCATTCAATATTATCATGGCTGATCTTAGGCTTCAGCTCACTTTCCTGCTGGTTCCCCATATCCCTCGATTCCCCAAGAGACCAAAAATCTATCTATCCTAGCCTTAAATGTATTCAACGATGGAGCGTCCACAACCCTCTGGGGCAGAGAATTCCAAAGATTTACAACCCTCTTCACCCCAGCCCTAAATGATCGGCCCCTTATTCTTAGATTGTGCAATCAGGTTTTGGATTCGCCGACCAGCGGAAATGATCTCTCACTGTCCACCCTATCAAGCCCCTTCAAAATCTTGTACTTTTCAATGTGATCACCCCTCCCTCTTCGAAACTCCAGAGAAAATAGTCCCAATTTGCTCAGTCTCTCACAACAGGACAACCACCTCACCCCCAGGACCAATTTAGCAAACCTTTGCTGTACTGCCTCCAATGCAAGTGCAGGTACTGAACCCCATATCCAGGATGGTCAGGACTGAACGTGCTCCGGATGCAGGAATTTTCCAGATTATAGTCCCTGGGCTGGGGGTGTTGGGGTATAGGATAACTTAAAGCCGGGCTGATTTCACCGCTGAGCTGGACCTAGCTGGGACGGGGGAAAGGAAGGGATTAGGGGCGGCCAGCTGCTTCCGCCATTAATCCCGGGCCCAAAGAGCAGGGGATCAAAGCGCCGTGACCCAGATATCACGGAGAGCAATGCCTGATGGAGATTGTAGTTTCCAGGGCAGGACCTGGTTTTTGGGCCCTTCCCAATTTTGGGATGTCGGATAAGGGGTCCGGGACCTGTATATCTTTTCTTAAATGTGGAGACCTAAACGACCCACTGTACTCCAGATGTGGCCTCATCAAAATGCTGTACAACTCTAGCAAGGTTTCTTTATTCCTGTACTTTAATCCCCTTGAAATAAAGGCCAACATGCCATTTTCCTCCCTAATTGCTTGCTGTACCTGCATTTTAACTTTTTGCGTTCCTTGTACGAGCACACCCAAGTGTCTTTGAACATCAACACTCACAAGTTTCTCACCTTTTAAAAAAATATTCAGCTCTTCTATCCTTTCGACCAAAGTGAATAACTTCACAATTCCCTACATTATAATCCATCTGCCATTTTGTTGCCCATTGACTTAAACTGTCTGTCTCTTTACAGCCTCTTTCTGCCCTTCCCACAGCTTATCTTTAAACTTAGCTTTGTATCGTTAACAAACTTAGATACATTACTCTCTGTCTCTTCATCTAAGCCTTTAATATAGATTGTAAATAGCTGAGGCTCCAGCACTGATCCTTGTGGTTCTCCATTATTTATTACCTGCCAACTTGAAAAAGTTCCATTTATGCCCACTGTCTGCTTCCCAACTGTTAACTAATCCTCTATCCATGCTAATATGTTACCTCTAACTCCATGTGCACTTATCTTGTCTATTAACCTTTTTGTGTGGCACTTTATTGAATTGCGTTTGGAAATCTAAGTGTGCAGCATCTCCTGGCTCCCCTTTATCTACCTTACCAGTTACATTCTCAAAAAACCAGTGAATTTGTTAAACAGGATTGCCCTTTAGTAAAACCATGTTGACTCGTTCTAATCATCTTATGCTTTTCTAAGTGCGTTGTTAAAACTTCCTTAATCATAGAATCTAGCATTTTCCCAACAGCTGATATTAAGCTAACTGGTCTGTTGTTCCTTGTTTTCTCTCTACCTCCTTTCTTGAAAAGTGGAGTAACATTTGCCAACTTCCAATCTGATGGGAGCATTCCCAAATCCAATGAATTCTGGAAAATTACAGCCAGCGCATCCTCTATCTCTGCAGCTGTCTCCTTTAGAACCCTAGGGTGTAGGCCATCAGGCCCTGGGGATTTGTTGCATTTTAGTCCCTTAACTTTCTTTAATAATTTTTCTCTGTTGATATTAATTTCCCTAATTTCCTCGCTCTTTTTAGCTTCTAGTTCACCCTCTATTTCTGGAATGAAACTTGTGCCTTCTACTGTGAAGTCAGACACAAAATATTTGTTCAATGCCTCTGCTATTTCCTTATTCCCCATGATAATGTCTCCTGTCTCTGATTCTAACGGACCAACTTCACTTTAACTACTCCCTTTTTCACAGAAACACACAGAGCAGAAGAGGCCCATTGAGTCCGCACTGACACGTGAGAAACACCTGACCTACCTACCTAACCCCATTTGCCAGCACTTGGCCCATAGCCTTGAATGTTATGACGTGCCAAGTGCTCATCCAGGTACTTTTTAAAGGACGTGAGGCAACCCACCTCCACCACCCTCCCAGGCAGCGCATTCCAGACCGTCACCACCCTCTGGGTAAAAAAGTTTTTCCTCACATCCCCCATAAACCTCCTGCACCTCACCTTGAACTTGTGTCCCCTCGTGACTGACCCTTCAACTAAGGGAAACAGCTGCTCCCTATCCACCCTGTCCATGCCTCTCATAATCTTGTACACCTCGATCAAGTCGGCTCTCAGTCTTCTCTGCTCCAACAAAAACAACCCAAGTCTATCCAACCTCTCTTCATAACTTAAATGTTTGATCCCAGGTAACATCCTGGTGAATCTCCTCTGCACTGCCTCCAGTGCAATCACATCCTTCCTATAATGTGGCGACCAGAACTGCACACAGTACTCCAGCTGTGGCCTCACCAATTTCTATACAACTCCAACATGACCTCCCTACTTTTGTAATCTATGCCTTGATTGATAAAGGCAAGTGTCCCATATGCCTTTTTCATCACCCCACTAACATGCCCCACATTCTGCAGTCGCAACACATCACCTCCCCTGCCATCTTTATTGCGTGTTAATTAATTTATACTTTTTAAATAATTAATTTTAATTAATAAGTACTACCACAACTAATAAGCCTTACTAGTGCTACTACAAAACCTTATTACTAATAAAACCTTACAGTTACCAATGAATTATGCCAGCTCTTAAAAGAAAATAAGAAAGATACTCACCAGCCAATCACTTATCTGGTTCCCTATAATGTCACAGCTTGACTTTCTCTGAATGGGGTCAGTCCACAGGCTAAATCTCATCAGCTAGCTCTTTGAAGCCTCCGGGTTCACTCTCTGTTTTTGGCCTCTCTCGCGCTCTTTCCAGTCTCTGGGTCCACTGACTCATCAAGCCTGCCCTGCCATTCAATACTTCTTCATCAACTCCACTTTCCCACTCTATCCCATATCTCTAGATTCACTGAGTACCCAAAAATCTATCATTCTCAGAAGTACTTTTAAAGTGCCACAGATCTAACAAGCAAATGTGGCAACCAATTAATACACAGTAAGGTCCTACAAGCAGCAATTTGCTGATGACCAGATAATTTGTCTTTAGTAATGTTGGTGGAAGGATAAATACTGGCTAGGACACAGAGAGAACTCTTCTGCAGATTGTGGCATGGCATCTTTTGGTGAATGGATCTCAAATTTCTGTCACATCAGTTCACTTACAGTGCCAACATAAATATGGAGTGGGGCTTCAATCACCTTCTGACTTCAAGCTTAAAGCGTTACTACTAGGCCAATACTGATACTTTATGCTGGTCTCTCTACTCAGATTCTGTTTTTCATGATTTGCTGTGGCAACAATAATTAATTGCACTGGGATTCTTTGAGAAAATACAGTCTCAGTTTTTTCAAGAGACTTACAGTAGCCATTTTATAGCAACCATATTGTTTAACCTGGATTCTTAGCCAAGGAAGCCCAAAAGAGATCTGAGCAGAAATAGCAGAAAAAATAAAAGGCATAAATGGAGAAGAGGAGAAAACACAGAAATCAGAGAAAAAAACTGGAATTGAGTGGAGAAAAGTAACCAGTGAGTAAATATAAAAATATCCTTTTATGTATGCTGTTTGTCAACATTAATTGAAAAGTGTAAGTAGAAGTACTGGATGCTAGTTTAGTGGAATTGTCACATTAAGAATTTATTTTGCAATGAATGCAATTTTATTTAATTGTAGGTTTTAATAGTCGTTTGGTAGTACAGAAAGAGTTTTGCTGCAAAAAGAGACTTTTTTTTAAGCTTTTTGTCTTTCATTAGGACAATTCACAAAAAAAATCAATGTCGGGGGAACAACATATTTATACAGTATGCAAAAAGAGTGCTGATTGGTTGGCAAGTGGACTCTGATTGGTAGAAGCGTTGCCATGGAGAATGCACCAGTGGATAGTGACTGACAGTTAATGCCAAGCATTGCTTGAAATTTAAACCAGGCAGCTTGACTCTGATTGGTCAAGACATTGTCCTGGGGGAATGAACCAGTGAATGGCTGTCACTTATTTTGTTTAGCTGAAGCAGACACAATGTGTGTACATGTTCATTCTGTCCGAAAAGAACAGGGCCCTGCGTATTAATATATGTAGCTTCCAGTACATGCAAATGCACCACACTGCGAGCCTGACTAACGGTCTTAAATTGGTTGTCCGTGTAATCCTTGGCACACTGAGGATTATTTAGCAAATGCCATCTAATGTTGGACACTGTTTTCAGTTTTGCAAGCACGGGCTGGTTGGGTGCGGTCCGCACCTTGCCCATTGCGAGCAATGGAAGGGACATGCAGTTTGATATGATCCGCCAATCTTTGGGAAGTACGGTCTACATAGCTAGCATTACACTGGCACTGAAATTCATACACCACGTTACTTATTTGTGTGATCGACAGAACGTCTTTTTGGCTTCACGGCAGCATCCTGTTAGTGATGATTACCACTTGCATTGCTACTGCACAGTAGCAGCATGAAACAACTAGCTTCACCTTCAAAATAATACGTTTAAATTAGCTAATAAAATTATATAAAAAGCAAAATGCTGCGGATGCTGGAAATTTGAAATAAAAACAGAAAATGCTGGAAAAACTCAGGTCTGAAAGCAACTGTGGAGAGAGAAACAGAGTTAAAGTTTCAAGTACGCATGACTCTTCTTCAGAGCTGCACAACCTGAGCATGATCAGTGCGCCAAACTTATCTGCCTACATCAGTAAGTTTTCCTCTGAGCTCTCCAAATGCAAACGATAAGCTGATTCTGATTGTTGTATATTCTGATAATGGACCTCACCAAATTTTGTAAGGCTTGAAGCTCCTTATTTTAATAACACAATTGACTTGGAAGAAGAATTCATGTGAGGAAGGGGAATGTTTTTTGTTTGGCTGACAAAATCACTTTGGGCATTACAATGGAGGAATGTGAAGATAACTGCCCCTTTTGAATGGATTCTTCAAGTATTTGCTTACAGTGTTCGTGGATAGCCTTTAAAGTTTAGATTTCCTGCCAGCATCTATCATCTGGATGCCATTTATGTACTCCTGAGTGTTCACGGTAGCTGTGAGCAGTTGTCAAATAACTTCGGAGGTTTTATTCACTCACTTGGCCATCTCCATCCAAGAAACTTGCATGTCTGCTTCAAAAGGTGGGCGCTTTGACCTCCACTGAAAGCCATCTTATTTTGCTGCACCTCCTACAACAGGATCTCAAAGATGTCATCTTCAAGAAGGCAATTTTTTCACATGTACCCGTGTTGCAAATTGAGACTGATCTGCACGCTTAGGAAGGTAGAATGCAAAGAATAGATATAATGTTCTTCTTTTCTACATATTCTGTTTTTCACAGAAAATCTGAAAGGCACACTTTTTTCTTGGACATACACACAATTTTCACTGTGATACGATCTCTGCTGCCAGAAATCACATACGTATTTGGACCTGGCAGTAGGGATCATGATACTGGAATGTGCTGAGGATTTGAAAGTAGGGTGACTGACAATCCAATCTTCAGAAAGGCATAGATTAGTGGAGTAGGTAAACAGGTAGCAGATGCAACTACATGCAAAAGTGAGATGTAGTCCACTTTGGGAGAGAAAATAATGAATGGTACTAGAAATTAATTGCATTGGAATGCATTCACATAAAGAGGGATTGGGATTAGCTACCTGGAATGCTGCCTAATGCTCTGCAATTTTTTTTTTAATTAATTGATGGGATGTGGGCATTGCTGGCTGGGCCAACATTTATTGCCCATCCATATTGCTGTTGAGAAGGCGGTGGTGAGCTGCCTCCTTGAACTGCTGCAATCCATGTGGTGTAGGTACACCCACAGTGCCGTGAAGGAGGGTGTTCCAGGATTTTGACCCAGCGACCATGAAGGAACGGCGATATATTCACAAGTCAGGATGGTGAGTGACTTGGAGGGGAACTTCCAGGTGGTGGTGTTCCCATGCATCTGCTGCCCTTGTTCTTCTAGATGGTAGCAGTCGTGGGTTTGGAAGGTGCTGCCTAAGAAGCTTTGATGAGTTTCTGCGGTGCATCTTGTAGATGGTACACACTGTTGCCACTGTTCATCGGTGGTGGAGGGAGTGAATGTTTGTAGTATTGGTGCCAATCAAGTGCGCTGCTTTGTCCTGGATGGTGTCAAACTTCTTGAGTGTCGTTGGAATTGCCCTCATCCAGGCAAGTGGACAATATTCCATCACACTCCTGACTTGTGCCTTGTAGATGGTGGACAGGCTTTGGGAGTCAGGAGGTGAGTTACATGCCACAGGATTCCTAGCCTCTGATCTGCTCTTGTAGCCACAGTATTTATATGGCTAGTCCAGTTCAGTTTCTGGTCAATGGTCACCCCCAGGATGTTGATAGTGGGGGATTCAGTGGTGGTAATACCATTGAATGTCAAGGGGGGATGGTTAGATTCTCTCTTGTTGGAGATGGTCATTCCCTGGCACTTGTGTGGCGTGAAGTTACTTGGCACTTGTCAGCCCAATCCTGGATACTGTTCAGGTCTTTCTGCATTTGGAAATGGACTGCTTCAGTATCTGAGGAGTCACGAGTGGTGTTGGACATTGTGCAATCAACAGTGAACATCCCCACTTCTGATCTTATGATGGAAGGAAGGTCATTGATGAAGCAAAATGAAGAGTGCAGGAGGGCATACCTGGAGCAGCACCAGGCATTCGTAAAAGTGAGGTGTCAACCTGATGAAACTACAACACAGGACTACTTGTGTGCCAAACATAAGCAACAAGTGCTAGACAGAGGTAAGCGATCCCACTGCCAATGGATCAGATCTAAGCTCTGTAGCCCTGCCACGTCCAGCCTTGAATGGTAGTGGACAATTAAACAACTCACTGGGGGAGGAGTCTCCAAAAATATCTCCATCCTCAATGATGGAGGAGCCTAGAATACCAGTGCAAAACATAAGGCTGAAGCATTTGCTACAATCTTCAGCCAGAAGTGCTAAGTGGATGATCCATCTCGGCCTCCTCTGGAGGTCCCCAGCATCACAGATGCCAGTCTTCAGCCAATTTTGTCCACTCCACGCGATATCAAGAAACAGCTGAAGCCACCGAGTACTGCAAAGGCTATGGGCCCTGAAAACATTCCAGCAATAGCACTGAAGACTTGTGCTCCAGAACTTGCCACGCACCTAGCCAAGCTGTTCCAGTACAGCTACAACACTGACATCTACCCGGCTATGTGGAAAATAGTCAAGGTACATCCTGTACACAAAAAGGACAAACCCAACGTGGCCAATTACCGCCCCATCAGTCTACTCTCGATCATCAGTAAAGTAATGGAAGCATTCATCAACAGTGCTATCAAGCGGCACTTGCTTAGCAATAATTTGCCCACTGACGCCCAGTTTAGGCTCCTCCAGGGCCACTCAGCTCCTGACCTCATTACAGCCTTGGTTCAAACATGGTCAAAAGAGCTGAACTCCAGAGGTGAGGTGAGAGTGACTGCCCTTGACATCAAGGCAGTGTTTGACCAAGTGTGACATCAAGGAGCCCTAGCAGAACTGGGATCAATGGGAATGAGGGGGGAAACTCTCCGCTGGTTGGACTCATATTTAGTACAAAGGAAGACGATTGTGGCTTTTGGAGGTCAGTCATCTCAGTTCCAGGCCATCACTGCAGGAGTTCCTCAGGGTAGTGTCCTCTGCCCAACCATCTTCAGCTGCTTCATCAATGACCATCCTTCCATCATAAGGTCAGAAGTGTGCAATCATCAGCGAACATCCCCAATGTTCACCATCTGTGACGCCTCAGATGCTGAAGCAGTCCATGTCCAAAAGTGGCAAGACCTGGACAATATCCAGGCTTGGGCTGACAAGTGGCAAGTAACATTCGCGCCACACAAGTGTCAAGCAATGACCATCTCCAACAAGAGAGAATCCAACCATCGCCCTTTGATGTTCAATGGCATTACCATCACTGAATCCCCTGCTATCAACATCTGGAGGTTACCATTGACCAGAAACTGAACTGGGCTAGCCATATCAATACTGTGGCTACAAGAGCAGCTCAGAGGCTAGGAATTGCATGACGAGTAATTCACATCGTAACTCCCGTTAGCCTGTCCAGCATCTAGAAGGTACAAGTCAGGAGTGTGATGGAATACTCTCCACTTGCCTGGAGAGTGCAGCTCCCACAACACTCAAGAAGCTTGACACCATCCAGGACAAAGCAGCCTGCTTAATTGGCTCCATATCCACAAACATTCACTCCCTCCACCATCGATGCACAGCAGCAGCAGTCTGTACTATCTACAAGATGCACTGCAGGAATTCACCAAGGCTCCTTTGACAGCACCCATGATCACTACCATCTAGAAGGACAAGGGCAGCAGATAGGTGGTAACACCACCACCTGGAAGTTCCCCTGAAGTCACTCCCCATCCTGACTTGGAAATATATCGCTGTTCCTTCACTGTTGCTTGGTTAAATTCCTGGAACTACCTTCCTAACAGCACCGTGGGTGTGCCTACACCACATGGACTGCAGTGGTTCAAGAAGGAAGCTCACCACCATCTTATCAAGGGCAACTAGGTATGGGCAATAAATGCTGACCCAGCCAATGAAGCCCATATCCTGTGAATGAATAAAAAAGAAGCTGAAAATGATTGGGATGCAGACAGTACCCTGAGGAACGACTGCAGTGATGTCCTGGAACTGAGATGATTGACCTCCAACAACCACAAACTTTGTGCTAGGTATGATTCCAACTGGTGGAAAGTTTTCCCTCTGATTCCCATTGACTCCAGTTTTGCTAGGGCTCCTTGATGCCACATTCGGTCAAATGCTGCCTTGATGTCAGGGCATTTGCGCTCACCTCTGGAGTCCAGCTCTCTTGTCCATGTTTAAACCAAGGCTGTAATGAAGTCAGAAGTTGGGTGACCCTGGTGTAACCCAAACTGAGCATCAGTGAGCAGGTTATTGCTAAGCAAGTGCTGCTTGATAGCATTGTTGATGACCCATTCACTTTATTGATGATCAAGTGTAGAAGGGGTGGTAATTGGCTGGGTTGGACTTGTCCTGAATTTAGTGTGGAGGATATACTTGGGTAATTTTCGACATTGCCAGGTAGATGCCAGTGTCATTGCTGCACTGGAACAGCTTGTCCAGGGGCACGGGAAGTTCTGAATTACAAGCCTTCTGTACTGTTGCCAGGATATTGTCAGAGCCCATAGCCTTAGCAGCACCTCATGCTTTCAGCTGTTTCTTGATATCAGGTGGAATGAATCCAACTGGCTGAAGACTGGCACCTGTGATGCTGGGGATCTCCAGAGGAGGCTGCGGTGGAACATCCACTCGGCACTTCTGGCTGAAGATTGTTGTGAATTCTTCAGCTTTATCTTTTGCACTGATGTGCTGGACTCCTCCATCATTGAGGATGGGGATATTTATGGAGCCGCCTCCTCCAGTGAGTTGTTTAATTGTCCACCACCATTCATGACTGGGTGTGGTGGGACTGTAGAGCTTAGACCTGATCCATAAGACCATAAGACGTAGGAACAGATGGCCATTCGGCCCATCAAGTCTGCTCCATCATTCAATGAGATCATGGCTGATCTGATAATCCTCAACTCCATTTTCTTGCTTTTTCCCCATAATTCTTGATTCCCTTACTGATTAAAAATCTGTCTATCTCAGCCTTGAGTGTACTTAATGACCCAGCCTCTATAGCCCTCTGCGGTAAAGAATTCCACAGATTCACTACCCTCTGGGAGAAGAAATTCCCCCTCATCCCTGTCTTAAATGCCTTACTCTGAGATTATGTCCTCTGGTCCTAGACTCTCCCACAAGGGGTAACAACCTTTCAGCATCTACCCTGCCAAGCCCCTTAAGAATCTCATGTTTCAATAAGGTCGCCTTTCATTATTCCAAACTCCAATGAGCTCTGGCCCAACCTACTCAACCTCTCCTCATACAAAAATCCCTGCATACCCGGGAGCAACCTAGTGAACCTTCTCTGTACTGCCTCCAATGCCAGTATATTTTTGATTAGATAAGGGGACCAAAGCTGTTCACAGTATTCTAGGTGCGGCCTAACTAGTGCCTTGCATAGTTTTAGCAAGACTTCCCTATTTTTATACTCCATTCCCTTTGAAATAAAGGCCAACATTCCATTTGCCTTCCCTATTACCTGTTGAACTTGTGTGTTAGCTTTTTGTGATTCATGCACGAGGACCTCCAAATCCCTCTGTGCTGCAGCTTTTTGTCGTTTAAATAATATTTAGCTCTTCTATTCTTCCTACCAAAGTGCATAACCTCATATTTTCCCACATTATATTCCATCTGCCAAGTTTTTGCCCACTCACTTAACCTGTCTATATCCCTCTGTAGACTCTTTGAGCCATCCTCACCACTTGCCTTCCCACCTATTTTTGTATCATTTGCAAACTTGACGATAGAACATTCACTTCCCTCATCTAAGTCATTAATGTATATTGTAAATAATTATGGCCCAGCACTCATCCCTTTGGTGCTGCACTAATTACAGGTTGCCATCCTGAAAATACCCCCCTTATTCCAACTCTCTGTCTCCTATTAGTTAGCCAATCTTCTATCCATGCTCATATACTAACCCCAACACCATGGAAATAGACTTTTGTGCGGCACTTTATCAAACGCCTTTTGGAAACCCAAATATATTACACATACTGGTTCCCCTTTATCTGTCCTGCTTGTTTTCCCCCCTCAAAGAATTCTAATAAATTTGTCAGGCATGATTTCCCCTTCATGAAGCTGACTCTGCTTCATTATATTATGCATTTATAAATGCTTTGCTATTGCACCCTTTATAATAAACTCTAACATTTTCCTAGTAATAGATGTTAAGCTAACTGGCCTGTTTTTTGTCTACCTCCCTTTTTGAATAAGGGTGTTACATTGGCAGTTTTCTAATCCTCTGGGACTTTTCCAGAATCTAAGGATTCTTGGAAGATTACTACCAATGCATCCACCATCTCCGTAGCTATTTCTTTTAATATCCTAGGATGCAACCTATCAGGTCTAGGGGACTTATTGGCCTTTGGCCCCATTAGTTTCCCCAGTACTTTTTCTCTAGTGATAGTAGTTGTATTTATTCTTTCTCCCTCTTTTGCCCCTTGATTATTTAGTATTTTTGGATTGCTATTAGTGTCTTCTACCATGCAGACCGATGCAAATTATTTATTTAACTCTTCTGCTATTTCCTGGTTCCCCATTATTATTTCCTCAGCCTCATTCTCTAAGGGGCCTATGTTTACTTTGGCCTCTCTCTTCCTATTTATATATTTAAAGAAGTTCTTATTGTCTGTTTTTATATTACTTGTTAGTTTACCCTCAAAGTTTATTTTCTCCTTCTTTATTACTTTTTTGGTCATCTTGGTTTTTAAAACTTTCCCAACCCTCTGGCTTACTGCTAATTTTTGTCACATTGTATGTTTTTTCTTTCAATTTGATACTATCCTTACCTTCCTTAGTTAACTATGGTTGGTTTATCCCTTCCTAGAATCCTCCTTCCTCACTGATATATCTTGGTTGTGAGTCATGAACTACTTTCTTAAATGTCTGCCATGGTTCATCAACAATCTTTTCTGCTAAGCACATTTTCCAGTTCACCCCAGCCAACTCTGCCATCATTTCTTTGTAATTACGCTTATTTAAGCTTAGCACAGTTGTTTTGGACCCACATTTCTTGCTCTCAAACTGAATGCTAAATTCTACCATGTTATGGTCACTGTTTCCTAGAGGATCTTTTACTCTCAGATCATTTATTAAACTTGCCTCATTACACATTACCTGATCCAAAATAGCCTGATCCCTGGTTGGATCCACAACATATTGTCCCGGGAAACTGTCCCGAATACGCTCTATGAATTATTGCTCATGGCTACTTCTGTCAATTTGATTTTCCCAATCTACACGAAGATTGAAGTCACCCATGATTAATGTACTGCCTTTTTTAGATGCCCTCATAATCTCATGATTTATTCTCTGTCCTACAGTATAGCTTATGTTAGGGGGCCTATAGACTACTCCCTTGAGTGTCTTCTTTCCCTTGTTACTTCTTTCCTCCACCCATCTGGATTCTATATCTTCTGATCCAAGATCACTTCTTGCTATCGTACTTATTCCATCTTGTACGAACAAAGCTACCCCACCACCCTTTCCTTCCTGCCTGTCCTTTTGAAAGTCACATACCCCTGAATATTTAGTTCCCAGTTTTGATCACCTTGTAACCATGTCTCCGCAATGACTATAAGATCATACCTATTAACCTCTATTTGTGCCGTTAATTCATTATTTTGTTCTGAATACTACATGCGTTTAAGTAAAGAGCCATTAATTTTGCCTTTTTACCATTTTTTCCCCCTTTGACCCTATTTGCTGCTTTTTTTTCATGTTTGTATAACCTGTCCCTTCCAATCACACCCTGGGTATCATGACCTAAATAGCTGCCCTGCAATGCTGCCATACCCTTTCGCTTTGTAAGCCTACATATCCCCTCTCCTGAACCCTACCGTCCGCTGTTTAGTTTAAAGCTCTCTCTATAGCCCTAGTTATTTGATTCACCAGGAGGCTGATCCATTGATTGTGGGATCGCATAGCTCTGTCTATCACTTGCTGCTTATGCTGTTTGACATGCAAGTAGACCTATGTTATAACTTCACCAGGTTTACACCTCATTTTTAGGTATGCCTGGTGCTACTCGTGGCATGCCCTCCTGCACTTTTCATTGAACCAGGGTTGATTCCTGGCTTGGTGGTAATAGTAGAGTGGGGGATATGGTGGGCCATGAGGTTACAGATTGTGGTTGAGTACAATTCTGCTGCTACTGATGGCCCACAGCGCCACATTGATGCACAGTCTTGAGTTGCTAGATCTGTTCAAAATCTATCCCATTTAGCGCTGTGGTAGTCCCACACAACAAGATTGAGGGCATCTTCAATGTGAAGACGAGACTTCATTTCCACAAGGTCAGTGCAGTGGTCAATCCTACCGATACTGTTATGGACAGATGCATCTGTGGTAGTCAGGTTGGTGAGGATGAGGTCAAGTATATTTTTCCCTCTTGTTGGTTCCCTCACCACCTGCCACAGACCCAGTCTAGCAGCTATGTCCTTTAGGGCTCGGTTTATGGTGGTACTATCGAGCTACTCTTGGTGATGGACATTGAAGTCCCCCACCCAGAGTCCATTCTGTGCCCTTGGCACCCTAAGTGCTTCCTCCAAGTGGTGTTCAACATGGAGGAGTACTGATTCATCAGCTGAGGGCGGGGGGCATACGTGGTAATCAGGAGGTTTCCTTGCCCATGTTTGACCTGCTATTATCTCAATGTCATATGAGAGTTTCCAGGAAAAAGCTGCTTACAACTGCTGTAAGCTACTTGCAACGATGGTGGACTTGCCTTTTCATAGGACCTGTTAGCACTTTTGATCAGGAGCTTGTGAAGGGACTTGGGGAGGAAGGTTTTGGAATTATGATTCCACTGCCCTGAAAGTATGCTCCTTTTATTAGGCTTACTGATCTACTTACTCTCTCACTCTGTAACGTAGGGAGATACATTGCACAGCAGAAGTTGCATTGTACCTTTCTTAGCAACTATTGTATCCTTTGTAACCTTTGCAGAGCATCCTTAGGAAGACCCTTAGGGTCTTCTCAAGATGAAATTGCACTAGCTGATGACATTCAAGAGCTCAGCACTTTATACAGCAGGTTGTGTCATGCTTTACCTGCATCAAACACCATCGCAGGTCCAAGGACTTTGGGGGAAAAAATAGATAATGAATTTGAGGAGGATGCAACAACTTAGGTATCCATTACATGTGAAGGACAACAAGAGTGTGTGGCAACTGAGAAATAGCAAGCAATTGCCAAGAGGCACAATCCAAAACATTCCTCTGCTCTATAATGAAGAATTAGTTCCCTATTGGGTCAGTCATTAGAAGGGAGTTGATCAGTCAGTGACATTTTTAAGGTAGCGCTGTACACTCTGCAGGAATTATCAGAGAATGTCTTTTGTTAGGGATTTACACAACCTCAGTGCTGTGATTACAGAGGAACTCATTATTATCTCCAAGGAGGCCTAGAGGCCAGAAGGACCAAGGGCAGAAACATTTTCTCCTTTTTAAACAACTTCTCTGCACCTCTTGAAACTTGGGCTCCAACTTACAAGAGGTTCTTGCTGCCAGATCAGTTTGAGACAGCCTTGATGGTGCAAATTACACTTTGCAGTAGCATGCTACAATCCGGTTTTGTGTAGATCACCGGTCATTCTTTGGGATGCCCTGCATATTGGGATACCAATTGAAGTGGTAAATATGGCAGCTTCCCCTGATACAGTGACTACATATTCTTTCAACAGAGACCTGAAGAATTACGAATGCAGGTGGTTGAAGCCTAAGAACAATGCCATCTCCCTTGAAGCTCGATAATGCACAATGGCAGCCTGTTGCTACACTTCCTCCTCTCACTCGATGAGCACTAAAATGCCGTAGCTGGTTAGGTTTTTTACAGTCACCAAAGAGAAGTGTGTGGTGAGCTAGGAGCACCTCTTTATGTAAATATCACTGTATAAATTTTGAGCAGTTTATTTACCTGTGGTGCACACAGTTTTTGTTGAGCAGGGCCATGCTGAGCAGGTTAGTGCAGGAAGGAAGTTAAGGCATTCAATAAACATGCCTGCTGTGCCATGGCTGCATGTACTTTTCCTTGTCATGTCCCAAAGCTACTTCCTCCTCTGCACTTTTAGTTATGTTGCTTCATGCTTCTTTGAATTCCAAAGCCATGCAGAGCCATTATTATCTTCGACATTTTATCGAATTATACCACTTAGCCTGAGTAATCCAAACAGGGATTTCTGTTTCAGGATTTCAATGGTGTATTCTACAGTAATGTTTGTATTTGTTCATGGGATGTGGGCTAGGCCAGCATTTATTGCCCATCCCTAACTGCCCTTGTCCAGAGGGCATTTAAGAGTCAACCACATTGGAGTCATGTGTAGGCCAGACCAGGTAAGGACAGCAGATTTCCTTCCCTAAAGGACATTAATGAGCCAGATGGGTTTTTCTGACAATCAGCAATGGTCTCCAAATTTTTTTTAAATTCAAATTTCGTTCGAACCCCGATCCCCAGAATACAAGCCCAGTGACAATACCACTATGCCACCACCTACCTGCTATTAAATCCAGTGAGATATGCATTTCCATTGTATTAGCATTTTCAACATGGCTTCCAAGGCTCTCAGATATGGCATTTGGCACCCCAGTATCTTTTGGGACTCCACGTCAAATCCATCAACTGCATGAACACAAAGAGCTTCAGGTTATGTCTAACCACAGAATATCAGAATGCAAGGCATTGTGTGACAGCATCATAAGGCACACAAAAATACATATTATTGCCATGATAACTTCATTTTGTGGCAGCCCACATTGTCTACTGTCACATTTGTATCACATGCCCGCGAATGTTTGAAGACGATGGGACATTTTTTACTTTGTAAAAAAAAAACCACATGCCATATGGACAATTTATCTTGACCCAAAATTGAGTTTGGGGGTGGTGGGTGGGGGGGTGGTGGTCAGGTGACTTTTATAATTTCTTCACAAAGAACTAGCTGATGTCAGTCATTAAAATGTAAATGTCTATGGTGGAGTACCCTCCACTTGAGGAGGCATTCTGGATTCAAAACCACTTGTGAGTTTATAGCTCCTCTTGTCTGGATATTTACAGAAAGACAAATTCAATTGTTCATGCCCCAGACTCATCGGTGAGCTCTAAACCTATCAAAAAGGGGTGGGGAAAACCCAATTTATCACAAGCAAATGTGAACAGCTACCATTCACCCCACATTGTGTGACAGTGGCTTCTAACATCATATCATCCGTGTGGACAATGAAAATATTGATCATGTGGTCCCATGATGGAAACTGACTAGAGATAACACATATTATTCCAAGGATCAGCCAGGTGCAAGTTAGTCTGCAGACCAACAGGACACTAGAGGGACCATCCTCTAGCAAGAAGGAAGGAACCCTGTCTAAACAAGCAGTCTTCCCAGGCAGTGAGAGGGGGGATAATTTGTCTTTGCCTGCAAGATTAGTTTTCTACAGAAGCTCAGCCGCAACTCCATAGGAAAAGTCCAGAGACTTTCAACCTCTATTTATCTTCGAAGAACCACGAGGGAGAACCCATCAGGACTAATTTAAACACATGATTTGCTTCTTGTTATTTGGTCAATAACCTTATTGCATGCTTCGTCTCTAGAGTTCATCTTTGTGTGTGTGTCGGTTTGAAGGATTGAGTGTTTTAATTGCATTTACATTTTGGGATTTTGTGTGAATAAACATTCATCTTTTCTCAAGTTTAAGCTTACCAGAAAGCCTGTTTCATGTCTATTCTTTAAAGTTACAACACTCAAAAAGTTTAAAACACTCCCTCTAAAATATATATCTTGTTGCGGACAACTGAGAGCTGAGGGAAAAGTTATTCCATCCTCTCTCCTCATCTGTAACACTGCTCTATTTGAAAGTTCAGACTTGTTTTTAGTGATGTTGATTGAGGGATAAACATTGGCCAGGACTCTGGAGAATTCCTTTGCTTTTCTTTGAATAATGCCAAGGGATTTTTTATACCTACCTGAAAGGGCAGGTAGGTTCTTTCAAATTCATGCTTTCCTCCAGCAAAACATCACATTACCAATAATGTCTCACAAAATTAGCTGGTATAACTTTTTGTTCCGTGATATCATTTCTGTGTCTGCTTCATAGTATCTTGAGAACCATTTGAAGTTTGTTTAAGTCCTGAATTCAGTTAATATTTCACTTTTAAACTATTACTGCATGTTTTTCTTTACTCCAAGAGGGATTTATTTATTTATTCTAAAATGCACATGTTTTTCTGTTTTATTATGTCAGAAAGATTATTCCTAAGGTTTTTTTTGGACAAAAGAGAAACAAATAAATATTGAAAGGTTTTGAAGTAAACAACTCAGACTAATTGCACACATTAGTATTTGTTTAAAGTCTTTACAATATACGCGTATATTAAATTCAATACATGGGCTACATGTTTCAATGAAAAATTTTATGGTAGCCATACCCCATTGGTAAACCGATTATACTGCTTGTAATATCAGTTACCGCTGTCAGAAGCACAGTGATAAATGTTTTCAACATCTATCTTGCCTGTCATACACTCAACTACCCTGCTTTCCTACACATTAGGGCTAATTGGTGGGGTCATAACAGCATTTCCTGCTCTACAACTCTAAAGCTAAGGGAACCCAGTAAATTAATGGCACTTTATTCTTCTGCATCTGAAGTTACATGTCTTGAAACAAGTCCTCATCTATAATCCTACCAATTATTTGCTTTTGTTGTTTGATGCTCTGCTGCCACACTTTTGACAAAGCAACAGCAATGAAACGGAGGCAGCTCCGAGGAGTTTCTGGCCATAGTATTTTTACAGATACTGTGTCTGTATTTAGAACATTCAATGTCATTCTTTAAGTTATTTCTGCAGTACTGGTTAAAGAAGATAATTTTACTGTGTTAACATTTTTTATGAATGGAAGTCTGTGCAAAATAACTACTGTTGCTCTGAGGTTGGGGAGTATGAATCCCACCATCCACTTTGACAACAATGTCCTAACAAATGCCCATTGTTTTATTTCCTTCAACCAATACCTTGTCTGTGTCTATATTTTATTTTGAATTTCCACTGTTTTCAGTTATCACAAGTTATTTTTGAAATCTAAATACATTGCAGCGTATGATTTTTCACGGCCCACTTGGAGTGTAATTCTTCAACCAATAAAGCCAGGGAAGGTATTCAGACGGGATTTGCTACGTTTGAAAGTGATGTAGACCCTTGTTAGATTATTCTCATATAAATGGTATTCTGGTTTGCTTCTCATAATTGCTATTTTAGTAGATATTGATGTAAAACATAGGTTTGAAATTATCTGAGCTAAATTTGACCCGTTCTTGAAAATCAATATTATGTTGGCTTGTTTGCCATCTTCTGCTACAATGCCAACATTCAGCAACATTTGTGTGATAATTGCTGGCACTTCATAACTTTAATCCCTTGTCTCTATCGGCACCTTGCTGTTTTGAGCACTTTTTTGAACCTCCATCTCATTAGTGTTAGTCCATTAATACAAGGCATGTTAAAATAATATTCTCTGTTTAATACCGAAAAAAAAAAGTTTATTTGTTTTCTGCTTATCCTCAGATATTTCCCTTTTGGCATGGCATCTTTTAAGATTCAATCCTCTTGCTGTTAAAGCACTGAAAGACTTCTTTGCTGTGTTTGGCCAATGCACCTATACTGATCCCTCAGCTTCTCTCTTTTGCCCTTCTGCCCTTCTGATCTGCATCTTCTAAGTGGGTCTTGTGCCCCTTTTTGTTTCATTGATGATTCTGTTTTATTAATCTATATTCTATTTACAGCTATGTTTTGTGGGTCTACTCCAGTTAATTTTAGGTCTGTATTTGTTCTGTATGATCTTTTGAGGTATGTAGGTGTTAATAACTAATTTCCTCCCAATTAGAGTGCTTTAGTTGACATTTTAAAAATTATACACCTAGCTGTTGGCTATGTGCAGTGTTGATTCAAAACATGATTGGTGATTAAGTTCATCATATTTTATGGTCACCAGCACTAGAAATGCTTTGACTTTGATTTATACATGCCTTCTGGATCACACCATTATTAAATCCACTTGGAAACTGTTGCAATGTTAATAATAAGAATTAATAATAATAACAATAACAACCCGTCACATGGTTCATGCAGTAATTGTGCATTATGTTTAGCAATCCTGGCTCTTGATGTTCCAATTAACATTTGATTGGCTAAAACCTTCTTATTTTCTCAAATCATCTCCCTCTTTTGAAAAATTATCCTGTACTTCCTTTTATTCTGAGCTGGCAGTCAGTAGCAAGCACCTGGTATTCTATTAGGTTTCTTTGTCAGAAATCTCCAGCTAGAGTATTTTTCTGGGTAGTTTTTATCCCTAATTTTGATAGTGTGTTTTTTCATTACCTCTATAAAGAGAAGAAAGGCCAATATTTCAGATTCTGCCCAAAACCATAAGCTGTCATTTTGCCTTTTGAATGCAGTCACTGTCTACATGTATGATGATGTCCTCAGCCAATGTGATGACTTTTAGAGGTATCCTTCACCATATGGTTTATGAGTGTATACGCTTTATGCATAGTATTAAAGCTAGAATTTGGAATGGTGGAATCTATTGGTTACTATCCTCCAGACTAAGCCTGGAATGTGTAATGTCACAATTTCCTGTTGATTGATTTTTATTGGCAAACCAGATTTGAAGTCAGCTAGCTAATTTGTTGTCAATTGTATGTACCATTATTATCATTACTTAGAAAGCTTAAATAGGGAACCCTATCGGATGCGTGCAAAATTCAAGTAATTTCAATCCACTTGATAGCTCTTCCCCACTGATTCAACTACTGCCCCAAAGCATTCCAGTAGATTTGTGAGGCATGACCTATTGCTTATAAAACTAAGCTGACTACATCTTATGCGGTTAGGTAAATGTTAATTGAATTCATAAAATGCCGTGTAGTATTTTCCTCATTAAAGTAAAGTTAAATTTGCTTAACTTTAATTCACTGATTCATGCCCATACCCACATCTGAAGAACGCCCAATCTATTTACCTGTGGCTCAAATTACTGCCATGGGAAACAATCTTTTCAACAATTAAAAAAGAATGCAGGAATGTTCAAGCTTCAACTGGAAGTTTCAACTATACTTAAAACCATATTTACTCTGTCTTCTCATTATAATTCCTGAGTGCGATTACAATCAATCCATGACTTTAATGCTGACCTATTGTGAAGGGGCATGTTCTGCCAATGTTCTTTTTATTTATTCATTCATGGGATATGGGTGTTGCTGGCTAGGCTATCCCTAATTCCTCTTGAGAAGTCTTGAACTGCTGCAGTCCATGTGGTGTAGGTACACCCACAGTTCTGTTAGTCTTTGTGGAATATGAAAGACCAGTAGCAGTCTGGACTAGCTAGGACATGGTTTGCGTAAAGTACATCTTCAAGATTTGCAGAAGCATTTTCTGCATCAGTGGACTCGATCATTTGGTTGGACTGCACCTTCCGTTTCAAAACAAATCAGGTATAGTCACAGCCTTGGTCCTCGAAGTGTGTTAATGACATTTGGAAGTATTGAATCTGAGGAAAGTGATCTGCCCAAAATAATTACATATTTTGTATCTTGTCATTAGCTTCTTTCTTTCTGCCATCAAGTAAGGGGTTAAAAATCTGTTTCACTCAGCTTGTCTTGATACACGGTGATCCCAGAGCATATGTTGTTCATTATGTACTTCCCCGGAATGCGCATTTGCATTTATTTCTGGAACATTGCAGAGAGGACAAATATGCAGAAGCTCCCAATACCAGTTTGCTGTTTAATAGTGCACTTTGTGCATTTCCTGAGCTGAGCAGAAAGGAGCTTTATTAATAAATGCTAATGACACCCCAATGCCATTCTGATGTTTCCCACGTATTTTGCTACAGAAACAAATAAACAATAAATGCATGAGAGAGAAAGGACTTGATGGATATGCTGAAAGGATTAGATGAGCAAGAGTGGGAGGAGGCTTGTGTGGAACATAAACAATGGTATGGAGCTGTTGGATTGAATAGCCTGTTTTTGTGCTGTAAATACTTTGTAATTCTATGCAGTATAACTGAGTATCCAAAGCTTTCTAATCACTAAAAAGTTCAAGTAAATTTTTTGCTGTTTGAAGGCCATTTTTACCCATTTTTCATTTTCTTTTGTTTCCTCCTGGTATGTATGTTCTGTTGAACCTTTTAACTGCTTTTATTTTTCTGCAGCACTATGACAGCCATCTATATCGGCTTCCCAATGTTGAGGTGCTGCAAAGAAGGGAGAGACCCCCTATAGAAATACCAGACAGGTTGCAATGTACAAGAGGTGCTGTATGCCCATACAATGGTTTCCACAGTGGTCCAAGAAGGCAACTTACCACCACCTTCTCAAGGGCAATTAGGGATGGGCAATAAATGCTGGCCTAGCCAGTGAAGCCTACATCCTGTAAATGAATAAAAAAAAACATGGGCAGACAGAGGAGCTGAAATGATTAACATGAGCTGAATGGTTCTTCAACAGTATCTTGATCGCAGCATGTCATGCTTTACATGTCATGCCACTGCATTAAAGGGTTGTCAGCTAGCAAAGCCTGATTAGTTGTGCTTGCCAAAGTATCACCAACCATATTTGTAGGCTTTGGCACACATAACCTGGCAATGAAGCTGGGGATGTTTCTTTTAAGGGTCTGGGTTAGCAAAGCCAGATGCAGAATTATGATATCTTCTGTAAGGCTGCTTGCCACAAACATATATTATTGGACTACAGATAGAGCCAGTGACAATCGATCAGTTGAAGCCAGCGTATGGGGCATTCTCTTTCCTTTTTCTTGTTACTGCTTGATACTCTATCGTTCGCCCTTGGGAAAGACTGTTAATAGATTTAAATGCATTTTGAGACTCTAAAGGCTTTCAGAATTTATTGACCTAATGATTTAAATAATATTCCATGTTTTGTTCCCATGTCTGGACCTGTGACTAAAGATGCAAACAAGTTGACAAATAAAATTAGTGTTGTCAGCATTTTGCACCCAGGCAAAATCAACACCATATAACTTTCCAGATGTCTGATATTAGAAGAAGAAAATTGGGGTATATGTTTGTGACAAGTCTCCAAGGCATGGGTCAATCCAAATAAAACATCTTGTGGATTTTATTTTCGTATGTTTCACATTTCTGTTTAAGATATGCATATTTACATTTCCTGGGAAGATTTTGAAAGTATCTGTTTCATTCCAATTAAGTAGTCCACTTGAACCCATCAGGAAGATATAGATGGACCAGGGAGATCCCATATAAGGTAAACAACAAACCAACAGTTAAAGTAAAATCCAGGAGCTTGAACCTAGGAGCTCATGTGGTTAAGCTGGTAACACTCCTACCTCTGAGCCAGAAGACCCTGGCAGTCCAGGACTTGTTGGCCATTGAAGGAGTATTCATGCGGTTCAAAGCAGTTAATCCTGCAAAATCCTTCCAATCCTCCACACCATTCTCCAAAGAGAGAAGAGAATGTTAAGATATGCAAACTAAACAAAGAGGGCGTTTTGAAGAAAAGCCTTTGTGCATTGTTGCCTTTTGAGTACTGTGATTTGCCATAGTCATGTGACCTCAGGTCATCTTTTGTAAAACAAAGGATCAAGGCAGAAGTCATTTTTACACACCACATGGAATATGGTGTCAGGAGTGTGCAGCTGAATTTGAGTGGATTTTGATAGCTGTAAGAGAGCCAGTCACTATAAGAAGCAGCAGAGAATAATTAAAACTTCAGTCTGCAACTTTGTGCAGGGCATTGACTGCTGTGTGAGTCAGAATACCTTTGAATATTCCAGTACCTGCTCCTGTAGAAATGAATGGAGATTTGAAAATGATTTGGAAATTCTTCTATTCTTAATGGCAGAACTATGAAATTGCCAGAGAGTTAATCAAGAAACCCAAACAAATAAGAGTAGCAACCCTCTTAACAGTGCTGGAAAAGGAGTGCTACAAGCTGAATTTCACCCCAGACCTCTCCGAGGAGCAAAAAAGCCAGTCTTGTGAAATTCTGTTGGCGTTGAAGACCCCCTTCGCACCCTCTACTAATGTTATTTAGGAACCTTATTGGTTCAATACCAGAGCTCGGGAAGAAGGGGAAAATATTGATCAGTATGTGACTGTACTGAGACTACTGTACTAGCTGTATCTTGAGTTTGGGTGACGGAAGGATGATCTCGTTAGAGATAGGATTGCCATTAGAACAAGAGGTAGCAACATCAGAGCACATCTGTTGAAAGAAGAGAAACTTACTGTCAATTAGAAAGCTGTTGACATGCACAGAAGCTCTGAAGTGATTCATCATCAACTGAAGAATATTGATGGGAGAACTGATGAGGCTTTGCACCATGCGGAGAGGCAGTTCAGGCCTCCCAAGCATAAGATAATGGAGAAAAATAAGAACTATTTACAAAGGAGCCAACAAAAAAAATCAAGGCCAGAACACTGGATGTAAATATTGTGGAGAAAAGGAAACATGCCTAGTGTGGGGAAAGCAGTGCTTTAACTACAAGAAGTTGAATCAGTTTGCATGCAATTGCTTTGCTGGAAGGAAGAAAAGCAAACCTATAAAGATGGTTGCTGGAGGGATGTCGGTCCATGATTCTGACTAATCACTCTACATCCTAGAACAGGTTAACACCGTCAAGTCTCAAGGTAAAAAATGATTTGAGAGTATTAAAATGATGACAACAGATGAAGGAGAGCATTGAGTTAATATGAAGGTTCAGACACCAACGCTATTTGCAACATCAGGAGCCTTGTAGACCTGTGTGAAGTTGCTGAAGATGATAACCCAAAAATGAAGCCATTGAACGTGTAATTGAGGCTATATGATGGAACGATGCTTGCCCCAAGAGGACAAACTAAGCTGAGAGCCCAATGCTGTGGGAAGAAAGAAGATCTACAGTTCTAGATAGTAGACATTGAGCAAAATCCTCTTATCTTAGCTGAAACAATTTAAAAGCTTGGGCCGGTAACCCTTCATGTACCAGAAAAAATTTGCAGCATTTTGCATGGCACCATGCCACTGACTGTTGAACAGATCCTGAGATGTTTTCACAGATCTTGGATGTCTTCCTGGTGAACATCATCCTGAAGCAGATAAGAATGTGAGACCAACTCAGCATCTTCCGAGGAGAGTTTCAGCTGCCCTCAAATCCAGCCTGAAAGACAAGAAGAGCTTGAAAAGATGGGAGTAATCAAGAAAGTGACAACTCCTTCAGACTGGATTAGCGACGTGGTAGCAGTGAAAAAACCTGGAAGGCTGAGAGTGTGCACAGGTTGAAAGGACCTCAGTAAAACTTTTGAAGAAATCTTGCTACTCCATGTCAACTATTGAAGAAATTTTGCCACAACTTGCCAAGACTTAGATCTTTACCACCCTAGATGTGAAGCATGCATACTGGTAAGTGAAGCTGGTTGAAAGTAGTAGTTTTCTGACTATGTTCCGGATGCCTTTTGGGAGGTACAGGTGGCTGCATGTGCTGTTTGGCATTTCCCTGCTCTGGAAGTGTAGACAAAATGAGATAGTCAATGATCTTCCAGGAGTGGAAGTGATCGTGGATGACCTGCTAGACTATGGATGTTGAAATACAGTGGAAGAAGCCATTGCAGGCCCTGATCAGAATCTAGTGAGAGTGATAGACAGAGCTCACCAGATGAACCTGAAGCTGAACAAGAAAAAACTGCAACTGAAAATGACTGAAGTACATAGGTCATATACAGATAGCAAAAGAACTTTTCCTTGATCCTGATAAGGTAAGTTGTAGCAGAGATGCAGCAATCAATAGATGTAAAGGCAGTGCAATGATTTGTTGGATTTGTGAACTACTAAGCAAAATTTTTGCCCAATTTGTCATCAGCAAGCTCACTGCAAAGGATGTTCAGTGGTATTGGGGCAGCGAACAAGCAGCAGATTTCGCTTGCATCACAAAACTAGTTCTGAGGTACTACGATTTCAACGACGAAGTTACCCTGCAGTGTGATGCCAACGAAACAGGACTTGGAGCAACTTTCATGCAGGAAGGACAATCAGTTGCATTTGCATCTGGAGCATTAACTCAAACTGTACAACTTTACGCACAGATTGGGAAAGAGCACCTGGCTATTGCCCTTGCTTGTGAGCATTTTAATCAGCACCTGTTTGGGAGAAAGAAAGTAATGGTAGAGTCTGACCACAGGCAAGTAAAATGGAGTCCTACTTGCCGATGAAAATGGCGGGTTTTCACGCCGTATCTTCCTGAGCCCGCTTCATTATTTATACATTCCCAGGAAACATGCACTGGCAGTGAGTGAGGGTCCTGTGGATGTGTGATGGGTTTGAGAGTGCCTGTCCTCCACTGCAGGGTGTTTGCACAGACCACTGCTGCCAACGTCTCCCAAGCCAGGTTGGTGACATTGCTACCCATCCTGTGGCCAGAGTGGGCGTAGGGCAAATCCTGTTGGACCTCCATGCCATCCAGCAGCCGCTCAAGAGACCCGTCGTTGAAGCGGAGGGCTGCAGTGCTTTTGCCTTTGCTGGCCATGTCTCCTGGATAGTGTTGGTTAGCTGGTGGCAATGAGTGCTCTGCTGGCGGCTGCCTTTTAAAGATGGTGCCGGCATGATGCAACAGCGGGGTGATAGCGAGCATGCGAATGAGAGCCTGCCTGAAACAGCGTGTTTCCCTGGAATGCATAAATAATGAGGCGGGCTCAGGAACATATGACATGAAAACCTGCCATTTTCGTCGGTGGGTAGGACTACATTTTACTTGCCTGCCACTGCACTTAGTGCAATTCTGGGAAAATTCTGCCCAGTGAATCTGATAGGCAAGCATCACGCTCAGATCAAGCAAACTACACTAGATACAACTCTCCAAGTTCTACAGGAAATAGTGATGAAAGGATGGCCTGAAGCCATCAAGGGGACATCTGTTGCTATCACAGAGTATTGGGCATACAGGGATGGAGTGCTTGTCCAAGATGGCACCTTGTACAAAGGAATTAGAGTCATTATCCCTAAAGAGATAAGAGAGGTGTTGAAGTGCAGCCATGCAAGCCATCAAGGAATTGAGTCTACTCTGATGAAGGTAAGAGAAGTGCTCTACCCACCAAATATGGGCATTGACATCTGCCAGTGCAGTGCTTGTAAGCAACATCAAGCTAAGCAAGCTAAAGGACTGCTCATAACTTATGACATCTCAGAAAAGAGTAGAAAGAACAGTTTATTTGTTCATGCGTGATGATTTTGCAGACCAAGGATGTGGGTAACTTGTAACTGCAAATGAGAGCGCGTGCAATTTGTTTTCACTTTTTATGATAAGGGGAATGTTTGAGAAATGCCTTTGTGCACTTTTGTCTTTTGAGTACTGCCGCTTGCCAGAGTCATGTGACCTCAGGTCACCTTTGGTAAAACAAAGGATTGCGTCAGAAGCCATTTCTACACACACCATGTGGAACATAAGGGAGCTTAAACTAGGTCCAGTTCATATTGAAATTTTGCGTAGCAAATGCAACTATTTATTTTCTTTCCTCTAAAGAGGGATTGCTAACCCTATAACTACTGTAAATTTACAGTACATTTTTGCTGTTGTTTGCTTAGTTTGCTATTTAATAAATCTTTGACAGTCTTTATCCAAAGCCATGGTCTAGCAGAATGTTTGTTCTTCCACCTTCCAAAATCAAAGAGGATCCCACATGGCCTCATGATATAACCAGCAAGGGCCAAGGTTTCTGCAGGACTCGTGAGTGCCTAGACAAGAAAAGCCATACTGTTATAAAGAAATGGAGTTTGCTTTTACTGGAAAAATCTGATGTGCCGAATGTATTTTTTAAAATAAACATTACAAATGAAATCTCAAAAGCATAGCTGAATTGCAGTGACTGAGTTAGTCAAATTCCATTTCTTGGTGTGGTACTTGGGATTTTCATATTTTCATGGTAACTAAGAGTGACCTCTTAAATTATTAACGCACCCACTTCCGTGAGTTCTCCTCTTCACTAATAATCTTTTGTGTAGAACCTTAGTAAATGCCTTTAGGAAGTCCATATGAATGACATCCATATTTATTCCCTTATCCACCATGCTAGTGATCACAAAATAATTAACTTGATGAGTCAGACTTACCCTACTCAGATCCATGCTGCCTCTCTTTGACCAATTGATACTTGTTCATGTGCTCAGTCACTCTGTCTCTATTGATGGATTCTAGTAACTTTAGTTTGCCACTAATACTTTTGATTTAATAATACTAATTGATACTAATAATTTTGATTTAACATTTTTAATTCATAGGAATCCTGTAATTTATAAATGGAGGAACTGATTACAAAAGCAAAGAGGTAATGTTAAAAAGATAAAATCATTGGTTAGACAGCAGTTAGAATATTCTGACAATTTTGGGTGCCCTACTTTGAGAAGAATGTCAGGGACATGCAGCAGAGATTGACTATGACAATGTCAGAGATTAAAAACTTAAGTTACAGAAGAGAAGCTGGTAGTAGAGAAACTGAGGTACCTTTTTGTCAGAGATTAAGAGGCGATCTGATAGAGGTGCTCAAAATCTGAGGGGCATTAATAAAGTATATAAGGGCCCTCCTCAGTTAGTTGCTTAGTCGATGCCATTTATTTATCATAAACAAAAGAATGAAGGAAGAAATTGGGAGAACACGAGTTAGGGCAGGGAATGTTCTTCCAGGAGCGGTTGTGAAAGCAGAGTTCATGTGGCTTTTGAAAGGAAAGTGGTTAAATATTTAAGATAAAAATTGACTAGTGAATGGTGAGACACCAGGCAAATGAAACTCAGTCACTAATTCTTTCGAAGACCTTTTGAAGCCCACCACAAACTAGAGGAACAGCACCTCATCTTCCGACCTGGACTTAACATTGAGTTCAACAGCTTCAGACCACGAACCCTCTCCCATCTTCACCCCCTTTTTAATCCCTTTTAAAATTTTATTTTTTTTAACTTATTTTTATTTTTATTCATTGTTTTATCCTATTTCATCCCCTTTTTAATCCCATTCTTTTGTCCTTTTTCCCCAACCACCCCCCCCCCCCAGCCCAAAAGGGCCACTTACTTGTTCTATGTTGTTCTTTCAGAGTGCTGAGCCTTGTTCTGCCATTAGCACATTCTGCTTCCTTACCTTTATGCCACTATCAGCACCTTCTTTAGTCTTCACTACCATTAACACTCCCTTTATCATGTGTCCATGACATCTTTGTCAATCTCTCCTTAGTCCCCACCTATTGCTTTCCTTCTATCCTGCTTTACCCACTCCATCCCCTTAAACAGTGTAAATTCCATCAAATTTGTACTTCTCTTTAGCTCTGAAGAAGATTCATTCAGACTCAATGTTAACTCTGTTTCTCTCTCCAGGGATGCTGTCAGACTTGCTGTGTTTTTCCAGCATTTTCTGTTTTTCTTTTGAAGACTTGTGCCATGAAGAGATATTAATGTGTATAATATTATTGAAAGTTATTTTTAAAAATAGAATTCTAGTGGGGGTCTGTGTATAGGTGTGTGTTTGTCTGTGTCTTAATTGGATTAAAGCCAGCTGTCCTGGGTGCTATTGATGTATTGTAGTTTTGAGATGTTAATTGGGTGAACAGTAAGGAGAACAGTAAGAAAAAGTGTTCATTTGCATTTGTTGAATAAACCATTCAAGACTACAGGGTAAAATCTTGAGTCTAGCTGGAAGAAGCCAAAAAATGTGTTTATTTTTTTCAGCTTACTAATAAAATTGGTGCTATGAAAGGGGTTTTATTGTTAGAAGAGCTGAAGTTCAAAAGACATAGGGCAGAATTTTGCTCTTAGCGTGCGGGGGTGTTCGGGAAGCCACCCGCTGCCCGCAATCGGGCCGGAAAGGCAATTTCATGCTGGCGGGCCAATTAAGGCCCACCCAGCGTGAAACATGAGCGGCAGCACTGAGCGCTGCCTGTGCGGATGGGGGAGGAGGGTAAGCCGGGTGAGCGCTACATAATCTCCCTGAGGCACAGAGCTGCCTCAGGGCGATGAAGATATATGAAAAAATAATTTAAAAATAAAAATGTAACAGCACAGAAAAACAGGCCATTCGGCCCTTCTAGTCTGTGCCAAAATATTATTCCGCTAGTCCCATTGACCTGTACCCAGTCCATAACCCTCCAGACCTCTCCCATCCATGTATCTATCCAATTTATTTGAGCAGGGACATGTTATTAACGAAAAATTAAAGTTTTTATTTTATTTTTATTTTGCTTTTGGAAAACTCATCCCGCCCATGGATGAGGTTTCCAAAAAAGTGCAAAGGCTGCTTGGCATTAGACGGGCAGCGAAAATTTATTTTAATTAACTTTTCAATTGCCATAATAGGTCTCTTAATTGTTGGTGGGCATGCTGCCGACTCCAGCGTGTGCCTGCTGACCAAAATATTGCGCATCAATTTACGCTTAGTCGGCTCGGGCGCAGGCCTGCCCTCCGAGCGAAAAATTTTACCCCTAGTGATACAATGGAAAATTTACATTCAAAGGGAAAACTAGGTATATAAAGAAAGGAGTTTGTGTGTGTAAGGTATTTAAGACCAAACCAGCCTGTACACCTCCAACCAACTTGCAAAGGAACCTCATTTGGAATTCGTAAGGTCAAATGTGCTTTGCCTGGTGTTTAGTTAAAGTCTATGGGTTACTGTTGCCTTCGTGGAGATTTACCTGGGGATGATTAATTTGGGGATTTGTTAAAAAGTTATTTTAGTAGTAATTTGTAGCCATGTGTACGTGTTTAATTTGTTGTTAAATTAATAAATGTTTAATTTAATATTACATAAAAACCACGAGACTCAGTCTTATTCCTACTGAATTCAAAGTCTTCATCTCGACACAAATTGCACAAATGGATTTCCCTCTGGGATTTGAACAACTTAGCCTTTACCATCGGCTGTGTCATAATAACCTGGTAGTTTTAAATAGTTTAATGGCTTCCATCTGTGTTACAATATTCAATGACTCTGTGGAACACTTTAAAGATTGTTCATCTTTTGATTTATAAATGCTGTTCTGTGATAGTGTTGTCATGTTGGCCCACCTGTATATCTGGAAACCTAGAATTGTAGTCTGCACTGGTTAGTTGTGCAATCATCTTAGTACTGCAATAGGCAACATCATAACAATATGGTTGCTATGAGATCATGCAAATTGTCAGTTAAAAAACCTGTGTGAACAACTCATCTGGGGAATTGTACTTTGGAATCTCCACAGTGGAAAACCTTGTTACTATGTATCCTTTGATAACTTATTTAGTAATTGATTGAAATAAAGGGCTACATAACTGTAGTTAGAAGTGTATGATATTCTCCTGGAAATTTCAGTTTTCAAAATCATACACTCGGAGCAGGTTCTAGAAATAATAGACTTTTCCATATAAATATTGATACTATTGAGAACAAAACTAAAAATAATAAGACCATGTTGAATTCTTTATTTTGCATTGTTTACTATCTTGAATTCAGATTGATACATTTGCATAACACTTCATTTTCAAAATCTCGCCTTCTAATGGGTCACTCCTCAAGCTTCTCTTTGTAGAAAAGAGTCTCAGTTTGTTCAATCTTTCCGGCAACCTCTCAGTTCTGGTATTATTCTTGTAAATCTTGTTTGTGCCTTCTTCTGACCCTCTATATCCTTTTTTATTAAATGGGGAGCAGAACTGTTCAGTGCTCCAAGTGTAGCCTAACTAAGGTACTGTACATGTTTAACTTAACTTTCCTGCTTTTCAATTCAATCCCTTTAGAAATGAAATCCATTGTTTTGTTTTATTTTTGTATAGCTTTATCTTTAACCAACCATTGTTCTATATATTAGCCTCTTGTTTTTGTCAGATGCTTTTATGAAGTCATGTATACAGCATCATCTTTCCACAATTCACTTGGGATGTCAATTTCTAAAAAAGAAATCAAGAAAGTTGGTCAAGCAAGATCTTTCCCTTCTGAATCCTTGTTGGCTTCTTGCTCAGTTATTATCATATAGATAATATTTAAGCTTACTTCTGGCACTTTTTTTTCATAATTTTACATAGCACTGAGGTAAGGCAAGATGCATGAATCACTTGGGTTTGTTTTGCTATCCTTTTGGACAATTATACCAGTAGTTCAGTTCTGATTTACTGGGATCTCACCAGGATTTGTTGGATGACGATTTCATTGGGAACCTCTGGCTCTGTGACATTAACTTTAGCATAAATTTGGCAGAATTGCTGAATATGTTCATCAATAGGATTTCTGCTGGACTTGCAACAAAGATATGGCAGCAGAGGGGTAGAAGACCGGAGGAAATCCTTAGCAATTGATATCATCTTGGAATGGATTTTTTGGCACTTCCATTTCATTTATGTTAAAGTTGTTAATTGGATTTGGTTATTGCTATTTGCGGAGAGCATAGTGTATACTTTGAGTCAGCTTAACTCCATGACAGATTTCATGGTACTGTCATTAGTAGAAAGTGGAAAAATTAACTTTGTGTATAAATTTGTTAATACGTCATGTTTTATATAAATATAAAATTAAGATTGGGGAAGGTCTGAAATGATTATCTGGCTCCAGTATGTCTAGTTTTCCAGAAGATCGGCTTTTATTTTTGACTTCCAAATAGCTTTAGCGAACCAGTTAAGCTAGGAAATCTTTCTTTGGTAGTTGCAAACAACTCCCTCTCATGGATTATTCAGTTTGGAAATGGCCACGACATTTTTAATGGATTATTTTATGTCTAATTGAAACTTGCTGTGAAGTCAATGCGTTTTAAAGGTACATGGGATATTTAAGCTTCTGACCTGAGAGGCAGAAAGACTGAACCACAAAAACTGTGGGAACCTAGGCGGTGCTGGTGAAACAGAACAGAAAACAAGTGCAGGTAAATGTTATGGAATATCGGTAAAGAGACTCTTACTCCTGTCATGGCTATATGTAGTTTTACATGATCTTGTCTTTCTCTACTTTTGAATGCAGGTCCCTTCCAAGGCTTGTTCCTTCACTGTGGGAGTGTCAATCCAATTCAACTCTCCTTGGTTGCGCTTTGCCTGACTTGTGGGAGAGGTGCGGCGATGGTGGAGGAGGGAGGAACGGTTAGTTGATCAGCTTCCAGACTATTTACAGCAGTCACACATAAATCTATACTGTTTCGCGATATTTTATTTGATCTTTGGATGTGAGTGATGCTGACAAGGCCACATTGAATAACCATCTTTGCTTGAATAACCATCTTTGCTTGGCCTGAGAAGGTGTGGTAGACCGTCTCCTTGAACTACTACAATCCTTGGAATAGTGCTGTCTCAATGGTGTTAGGAGTGGATTTCAAAGATATTAACCCAACATCTATGAGGCTTAAAGGGGATCTTAGACTGAATAGTGTTCCCACAGCATTATAGCTCTTTGTTTCGGTGTTGGAGATTGCCGTTGTAGTTTTGTGGCTTCAAATGCATGGCAGGACTTGGCACTCTGAGATGAGCGGTTCACCACCTGACCCCTGAAATCCTCTCCCTCTACAAACTCATGCAATAGAACACTCACATTTGTTGACAGGTTGCTTTCTGGCATCGGTTTTGGATGAGCTGCATTGGGACGACCAAAGTTGTTATCTTCTGATTCTGATGTCTAAATCTCTTCATTGCCTTGCCTTTCTCTGTCATTGTAGCCTTTCCCAGATTTACAGTCCTCTCCCTAGAACAGTTTATGGACTCAAGCCTGTTGTTCTTCAGCTGCCTAGAACCCACACTTTGGAATTCCTTCCCTAAACCCTTTTGCCTTGCCACCTCCTCTCCTCCTTAATACCTATTTCTTTGACTAAGTTTTGGTCACCCCTCCTAATATCTCCTCCTTATCCTCAGCATTTTGATATGCCTCTGAAGCATTTATGTACTTTTCCACCTTGAAGATACTGTATACGTTCACATTATTGTTGAGCAAATGTCATTGGAGCAATAAGGACACTTGGTGCTCCTCTTGGCCTTTCTACACTTTGCATTGAAATAGCCAATTGAAGTCTTGGCCTACTTACTTCATGGAAAATGAAGAATGAGAAAAGTGCTGGGCCACAAGGTTACAGATTGTGGTCATAAACAGTTTTTATGATCTGCTGTACCTAATTGATGCCCATTTTTGGCAGCTAGGTCTGTCCTTAGCTTGTTCCATATTATGTTTTGTGTTCAGCATGCTTTTAAAAGGTATCACTTTATTCTGTTTGTATTTTGCTGGCTTCTACTTTTAAAGCAGCATCCGGAAATGTTACTGATAGGTGGGCATTCCATGTCGTTGTGGTGTACAATCAGCTATTTCCTATTGTGAAAATGGACTGCTTTCATATTGAAAGGGAGGTTGGCATTTTCCCCATCTCGGTGCAGTTTCCTCATTATTTCTATGAAAGCTGGAGTGAGCAATGATTGGGACAGAGAGGTAAGTATGCAGGAGGAATATAAGGAACCTTGGACATAAACAGTAGGAAAAAGGTACTGAAAGTCAGGAACAGAGAGTAGGGAATAGAAACGGCAGGGAGGGAAAAAAATGAAAGAACGGCAAACGACCAGTATATAACAAGCATGCAATGCAGCAGCAAGAAGCAAAGGATTCTTAAGAGAACATACTCTTGTGTAAATAACACATTAAGCATTATAGCTTACATTTTCTTTGATAAAGTCATGTTTGAGAGTAGATAAATATGTAGAAGTAATTTTAGTGTATATTTCTGGTTGTGCACAAACATTCATAAATTTACACGAAGGCAGTACAGGGAAAAGTTCAATTGTAGTGGGAATTACTTCATGCCTGTGTTTTTCTTTATTCAACTACTTCATAATTATGGACAACAACCTTTTTTAAGCAGTTCTGCAAATACAGCAGTCTTTCATATCTCTATCAATTTGCCTTGATTACTCACTGTCATTTTTAAATGTTCCATCTCTGCTATTGACAGTTTCAGTACAATTACCAAGTCACCAGTGCTTTCAAGCTTATTTCAGACATCACTTGTTTTAATTACAGTTAGGGATGTACTGTTTTAAAAAAAAGACTACAAGGTTTCCATTCCCATTACATTTTTGCACTTAGCACAGACTAGGAAAAGGTATTGGCATTCCTGATAAGACAGGTTTTCCTGTTACGATTTGCTCTCCTTGGGTGCCAGTAGGCAAGTACAGATATATTTTCTTTTAGCTTCCAACATAATATCTATTGCAATGAATATTTTTTCCCAGTTGCAATAAATGTTGCTTTGTACTGTACTGCATTTTACGTCGGTGTGGCCACACAATTCTTTTTCACATGCCTTTAATCATTTGAATATGGTCGGTTTCTATTTGCGTTTTAATGTGTATTCAGCTGCATTTTACAAATGAAGTTCTATAATCCAAAAGTTATTAAGTAATTCATATTTAATTATTAACACCATCTTTGTGCTTAATTTGCTCTGTTGAGTTTAACTGTTAGCTTTTAACTGCATAACATAACATTTACTTTTTACTCTTGCTTTAAACTTCATTAACCTATCTGGTTAATGTGTTTCTCATGGAATTTAGTAGTGTGATCATGTTGGGGAGAAAGCAAACTCTCTAGGCTGGTTTAAAGTGAAGTTTATTGTTAATGAGGAATGAAATTCCAAAGAATTCCATAGTACTTTGATGAAGAGGGTTGATCAGAGTGATGTAGTTGATGTGGATTTTCAAAATGCATTTGACAAAGTATAACTTAATAGACTTGTTAACAAAAATGAAGCCCATGGGATTAAATGAAGGGAGCAGTGTGGATACTAAATTGGCGAAGGAACAGAAAGCAGAGTGCATTGGTAAATTGTGGTTTTCAGACTGGAAGGAAATTTACTGTGGTGCTCCAAAGGAGTCTGAATTGTGATTACTATTTCTGATATATATTAATGACCTGGACTTCGGTATAAGAACATCATTTCAAAGTTTTCTGATGATAGGAAACACTGAAATGAAGTGAACACTGAGGAATGTAGAGGATAGTAACAACAACAAAAATTTGTATTGATATAGCTCCGTTAATGTAGTAAAATGTCCCAAGACATTTCAAAGGAATATTATCAAACAAAGTTTCACATCAAATTATGTAAGGAGAGATTAGGACTGATAATCAAAAGCAAGGTCAAAGAGGTAAGTTTTAAGGTGCATCTTAAAGGAAGAAAGAAAAAAAATGTTTAGGGAGGGAATTCCAGAGCTTGGCAGCTGAAGCAATTCAAGTTGGAATGCTCAAGACCAGAATTGGAGGACTGCAGATATCTCAGAAGGTTGTAGTGCTGGAAAATATTACAGAGATAGGGAGCTTTGAGGTCATGTAGGAATTTGAAAACAAGGATGAGAATTTTAAAATTGAGGTGTTGCTTAACTGGGCACCAAAGTAGGTCAGGGAGCGCAGGAGTGATGAGTGAATTGGATGTGGTGTGAATTAAGACACAGCAGCAGAGTTTTTAATGACTTCAAGTTTATTAAGGATATAACCTGGGAGAGGCTAGCCAGGAGTATATCGCAATAAGGTAACAGTGGCATGGATAAGGGTTTCAGAGAATTGATCCTCGGGTTCAGCAGAGGTAACAGTGGAGGAACGAGAAGAGAAGCCGTTGCAGGGGATTCTCAGGTTACAGCTGGATTGATAAGAATGGAACCAATTGAATTTTGTCTCATTCAACTAGAAGACAATGGAGAAGTGTTGCAGAAGGATGGTATGGTCGACTGTGTTAAAGGCTGCAGATAGGTTTAGAAGAATTAGGAGGGATAGTTGACCTTTTTCACAGTCATCTTGGATGCCATTTGTGACTATAAGAGCCATTTCAAATCTGTGGCAAAGATGGAAACTTGTTTGGAGCGAAATAACATGGAGTTCCTTGAATGGTGGACACAAATTTGGGAGGCAACAATACATTTAAGGACTTTGGAAAAGTGAGGGAGTTTGAAGATGGGGCGTTAGTTTGCAAAGATGGTGGTGCCAAGGGATTTTTCTATGAAGAGGTGACAGTGCCTGAGGAGAGCGAACTATTAATAATACCAGCTAACATGGAGACCAGAAAGAGAAGATAGATGGTCAGCAGTTTAGTGGTTATAGGATTGAATGAGCAGGAAATGGGTCTCATGGACAAGATAAGCACAGAGAAGTCATGAGGGAAGATAGGAGAGTGACTGGAGAAAGATGCAAGTTCAAGACTAGGGCAGGGAGACCCTTAGAGGCAGTTTGGCTCAGTGGACTAGGGGAAGGGAGGGAAGCAGAAGAGGCAGCAGATTGCATGGTCTCAAATTATTTTATTCTTCCATTAGCAAGACCAGCATTTGTCACCCATCCCTGATTGCCCTTGAACTAAGAGCAGTTAAGAGTCAACCTCTTGCTGTGGGCCTGGAGTCATACGTAGGCCAGACCAACTAAGGATGGCAGATTTCCTTTCCTAAAGGACATTAATTAAACTGATGGGTTTTTACAACAATGATAGTGTCGAGTGACCAATGTTGGGACTACCTTTGTATTCCAGATTTATTAATTGAATTTAAATTCCACCAGCTGCTGTGGCGGGATTTGAACTCATGTCTCCAGAGCATTTACCTGGGCCTTTGGGTAGCTAGTCCAGTGACTATGCCACCATCTACCCACAGTTGACAAGACATCAATGAGTTGTTGGGAACTGGGATGGAGGAGACAGTGAGGGTTTTATGAAGATGTTTTATAGTAGAGAAAAGAAACCAAGGAATATCTTTGCATTCCAGCGTTATCCTGTGGTCCAGTCAGATCTGGTGGTAAATGCTAAAGCCGTTGTCTTCTACATCTATTTAAGTCTGCATCCCTTGGATTTAAGTGAGCGGAGATGAGGGCCTTACTGTCAGTATCAGAAAAAATAATTTTAATGGGAACTAGAGCATCAAAGGTGTTGTTGAGGGTACAGTTGAATGCATCGGTACTTGCAGAAATGTCTTGGTGAATGGAGGTCCAAAGGCAAAACAGCTGTGATTCTGAAAGAGCCCTTGTAAGTGAATTCGGAAAGATTCTTTTTCCAGAGAAGGGAGGGTTGAGAGGGAGAAGGGTTTGTGGTTTGAGTGATGCAACTGGTAAGGTTGGAGACTGTGACTATGGGTTGGGGAATTTATATTAAGGGAGAAATTAAAGGAGGATAGGAGGGCAGTAATCTCAGGAGGAGAGAGAGCATGGTAAGTTAAGAGGGAGGTTGAAATCATTGGATGAAAAGTAGCTAGGTGCAGAGGCTGAGGGAAGAAAGCATCAACAATAAGAATATTTTCATAGTATCTGGGTGAGCTGTAAAAAGCAATTTTAATTGAAAGGAGAGAGATGCTCAAAGTAGGATAAAGTAATAGACCATGGTCTGATTTTGTGTTAGGAGCCACACCCCACAACACTGGCCTGGGTGGGACAAGTGGTGGAAGTATAGCCAGGCAGAGAGGCTTATTTAGAAGAGAGGTGTCATCACCCATCAGCTAGGTTTCTGTCTAGCCTATGATGACGATTCATTCACCCACAATGAGCTTATGGATGGTAAGAGCCTTGTTAATAAGTGAAAGGATATCCTAGAGGGAGAAGTGGAGAGGGGCAGTGATAGCTGACCTGTTGGAAAAATCCACAGGGTCGGCACAAGGAGGGGTGAGTTGGATGAGAAGGAGATTGGCAAGATTATTGTCCAGTGGCTGTACCGGGCGGGAAGGTCAGTGGGAGAGTAGGATGAGGCAGTTGGGGTTGTTGCTGCTTCTGAGATGGCAGCTGGGGTTCCTGCTCATGAGGAGGTAGTGATGAGTGCCTCAGTGGGTCCTTTGGAGGATGCCAGGAGGCACGTACCTCAGGAGGACAAGATATAATAGGTTTCTTCCATTGAGGCAAAACATGTCTTTTTTTCACAGTGGCTCTAATTTTATAGTGGGACAGGACAAGTCCCTGGGAGGTGCCTAGGTGAGCAAGAAGTGATCTGGAAAATTTTAGCTACTGAGCCTCATTTTCATATACAGGCCCCTAACTTACAACTGGAATTTACTGTCTGGTTGGTGGAGAGGAGCAGCTATGGGCACCTGTGCGAATGGTGTCTCAGTCAGTTAAGTGGTGAAGGGGTTACATGGGCGTAGTCGAGGGAAGAGAGGAAGCCCGGGCCAATGGAGGGCCAAAGTTTCCTAGTGAAGGCCAAATGAGCACTCGGGGCCCATAAAGAAACAAAGCCTTCCTGTTTTGGCTCTTGAACCAGCCCCCACCAGGTTTGGCTTAGCAGGGAAGTAGTCATTGCATCCCACCCCATTCATGCCTGCAGTTAAAATAGCAGATTGGGCCACAGTATCTTATTTGTAGGTGTAAAACTGTGCTTAAGTAATATTCCAAGACGTTTTACCATTGCAAAACTTTTAAACCAATTTTCTGTAAGTCACACAATTTTATGTTTAATTTCTTCAGGGAACATAAGATCCAACTGTAGCAATGCTGCCAAAAGTTGAGGTGGTGGTGGCTTTTGTACTACACTATCAGGGTATGCAGGAAGTCTCTGGTGGAAAATGTTCAGATTAAAAACCAAGAAGATAGCAAGCTTACAAATAAACCTTTTAAAATTAACTTGAATTATTTGTTAAAGGTTGGGTTTTGGCGGGTTAATAGACTCATTCTAAATCTCATACTCAAACTGTGCTGAGAAGATAAATGGAACAATGCTGCCAAATGAACAAACTTCACTTGTTATTAATGTCAAGGACCGTGTTACCACTTTGTCATTTACTTTGTACTTATTCATTTGCGATCCATACTGAATGAGATTACTAAAGCGTTTCTGCACAATTTAAGTTACTAGTTTTGCAGTCAAATTAATATAGAGTTTTGAGTTTCTTTTTGATCAGGAGCAATCCAAAATTTATCTGTTTATTTTTAGATAAATATTTTAAATGAAATGAAATTAATAGTGATTTCCATTAGTAAATGTGCTGTTGTCTACAGTTAGTGGCTGACAACACAATAAGAAGAGACACATCTTGTATAATATCTGTTCAAAATATGCTGTATTGGAAAATGCATAAATTTTGCTTTTTGCTCAGTTGGCCATTGTTTGTCTTTGGGTTTTATGTGTGAGTCGTAAACTGTTAATAGAAACATATTCTGAGTAAATCATTCAATTCCTCAAATCTGATCCACCGTTCAATCAGGTCACAACTGATCTGTATCGCACTCTGTTTGGCCTGCCTTTAATCCATCTCTCTTGGCACCCTTACCGAACAAATATATGTTGATCTCAGATTCAAAGTTTCAATTGATCCTGCATTCACAGCTTTTTGTGAAAGAGAGTTCCAGATTTCCACTACCCTTTGTGTGGAAAAGATTCTTCCTGAGTTCACTCATGATTGTCCTTCCTTAAATTATAAGATTTTGCCCTTCTGTTATGGATTCCCCTGCCAGAGAAAATAGTTCTTCTTTGTCTACCCTTTTGTCATTTTACACACCTTAAATTGATGTACTGCAACAACTCACTAAGAGTCCTTCGACAGCACCTTCTAAATCCGCAAACTCTACAAGGGCAAGGGCAGCAGATGCATGGGACCACCACCTTCTGCAAGGTCCCCTCCGAGCCACACATCATCCTGACTTGGAGCTATATTGCCTTCCTTCACTGTTACTGAATCAAAATCCTGTAACTTCCTTCCTAATAGCACTGAGTGTACCTGCACCAAACATATTGCAGCAGTTCAACAAGAAGGTGGCTCACCACAACCACCTCAAGGGCAATTAGGGATGGGCAACAAATGCTGGTCTTACCAGCAATTTCTACATCCTATAAAAGAATTAAAAAAATTAGATCATCCCTCAGCCTTCTGTTGTCGGAAAACAATGCAACTTGTTCTTCTATTGTGATGCTTTTAGCCTTGGTATTCTGGTTAATCTATGCTATACATCCTTCAAAGTCATTATATCTTTATAAATATTAATTAGGTTTCCTGTTAAGACCATAAGATGTAGGAGCAGAAGTAGGCCATTCAGCCCATCGAGTCTGCTCCATCTATCAATGAGCTCATGGCTGATCTGATAGTCCTCAACTCCACTTTCCTGCCTTTTCCCCATAACCCTTGATTACTTTACTAATTAAAAATCTATCTATCTCAGCCTTGAATATACTAAATGACCTAGCCTCTACAGCCCTCTGCGGTAAAGAATTCCACAGATTCACTACCCTCTGAGAGAAGAAACTCCCCCTCATCTCTGTCTTAAATGGGTGACCCCTTACTCTGAGATTATGCCCTCTGGTCCTAGACTGTCCCACAAGGGGAAACAACCTCTCAGCATCTACCCTGCCAAGCCCCCTAAGAATAAGACCATAAGACATAGGAGCAGAAATTAGGCCTTCGGCCCATCAAGTCTGCTCTGCCATTCAATCATGGCTGGTAAGTTTCTCAACCCCATTCTCCCGCCTTCTCCCCGTAACCTTTGATCCCCTTACCAGTTAAGAACCTATCTATCTCGGTCTTAAATACACCCAATGACCTGGCCTCCAAAGCCTTCTGTGGCAATGAATTCCATAGATTCACCACTCTCTGGCTAAAGAAGTTTCTCCTGACCTCTGTTCCAAAAGGTCTTCCCTTTATTCTGAGGCTGTGCTCTCGGGTCCTAGTCTCTCCTACCAATGGAAACATCTTCCCCACGTCCACTCTATCCAGGCCTTTCAGTATTCTGTAAGTTTCAATCAGATCCCCCCATATCCTTCTAAACTCCATCGAGTATAGACCCAGAGTACTCAAACGTTCCTCATATGTTAAGCCTTTCATTCCTGGGATCGTTCTCGTGAACCTCCTCTGGACCCTCCCCAAGGCCAGCACATCCTTCCTGATATACGGGGCCCAAAATTGCTCACAATATTCTAAATGTGGTCTGACCAGAGCCTTATAAAGCCTCAGCAGCACATCCCTGCTTTTATATTCTAGTCCTCTCGAAATAAATGCCAACATTGCATTTGCCTTCCTAACTACCTACTCAACCTGCAAGTTAACCTTAAGAGAATCCTGGACTAGGACTCCCAAGTCCCTTTGCACTCCAGATTTCTGAATTCTCTCTCCATTTAGAAAATAGTCTATGCCTCTATTCTTCGTACCAAAGTGCATGACCTCACACTTCCCCACGTTGTATTCCGTCTGCCATTTATTTGCCCATTCTCCTAACCTGTCCAAATCCTTCTGCAGCCTTGCTGCCTCCTCAATACTACCTGTCCCTCCACCTATCTTTGTATCATCTGTAAACTTAGCCAGGATGCCCTCAGTTCCTTCATCTAGATCATTAATGTATAAAGTGAAAAGTTGTGGTCCCAACACTGACCCCTGCGGAACTCCACTAGTCACCGGCCGCCATCCTGAGAAGGACCCCCTTATCCCCACTCTCTGCCTCCTGCCAGACAGCCAATCTTCTATCCATGCTAGTATCTTGCCTCTAACACCATGGGCTCTTATATTACTGAGCAGCCTCCTGTGTGGCACCTTGTCAAAGGCCTTCTGGAAGTCCAAGTAGATAACATCCATTGGCACTCCTTTGTCTAACCTACTTGTTACCTCCTCAAAGAATTCTAACAGATTTGTCAGGCATGACCTCCCCTTGATGAAACCATGCTGACTTTGCCCGATTTTACCATGCACTTCCAAGTATTCTGAAATCTCATCCTTAATAATGGACTCTAAAATCTTACCAACGACTGAGGTCAGGCTAATCGACCTGTAATTTCCCGTCTTTTGCCTCACTCCCTTCTTAAACAGGGGGGTTACATTAGTGATTTTCCAGTCCTCTGGGACCCTCCCTGACTCCAGTGATTCCTGAAAGATCACCACTAACGCCTCCACTACCTCTTCAGCTATCTCCTTCAGAACATCTGGTTGAGGTGATTTATCCACCTTCAAACCTTTCAGTTTTGCTAGCACCTTCTCCTTGGTAATGGCCACCATACTCACCTCTGCCCCCCCCGACTCTCTTGAACTTTGGGGATGTCACTCGTGTCTTCCACTGTGAAGACCGACGCAAAGTACCTATTCAGTTCCTCCGCCATTTCTTTGTTTCCCACCACTACTTCTCCAGCGTCATTTTCCAGCGGCCCAATGTCCACTTTTGCCTCTCTCTTACCCTTTATATATCTAAAAAAACTCTTGCAATCTTCTTTTATATTACTGGATAGTTTACCCTCATATTTAATCTTCTCCCTCCTTATTTCTTTTTTAGTTTTCATCTGTTGGTCTTTGTAGGCTTCCCAATCCTCTGGTTTCCCACTACTCTTCGCCGCATTGTATGCTTTCTCTTTAGCTTTTATGCTGTCCCTGACTTCCCTTGTCAGCCATGGCTGCCTCGTCCTCCCTTTAGTATGCTTCTTCTTCCTAGGGATGAATTTTTGCTGTGTCTCCCAAATTACTCCCAAAAACTCCTGCCATTGCTGTTCCACTGTCTTTCCAGCTAGGCTCATCTCCCAGTCAATTCTGGCCAGCTCCTCCCTCATGCCTCTGTAGTTGCCTTTATTCAACTGTAGAACTGTTACATCTGATTCCAGCTTTTTCCTCTCAAATTGCAGGGTATATTCCATCATATTATGGTCACTTCCTCCTAAGGGTTCCTTCACCTTAAACTCCCTTATCAAATCTGCCTCATTACACGTCACTAAATCTAGAATTGGCTGTTCCCTAGTGGGCTCCACCACAAGCTGCTCCAAAAAGTCATCTCGTAGACATTCCACAAATTCCTTTTTTTGGGATCCACTACCAACCTGATTTTCCCAGTCTACCTACATATCGAAATCCCCCATGATCACTGTAACCTTGCCTTTCTTACACACCTTTTCTATCTTATATGTTTCAATAAGGTTGCCTTTGATTCTTCTGAAATCCAATGAGTACAGGCCCAATCTACTCAACCTCTCCTCATAAGAAAATCCCTCCATACCCGGGATCAATCTAGTGAATCTTCTCTGGACTGCCTCCAATGCCAGTATATCTTTGCTTAGATAAGTGGACCAAAACTGTTCACAGTATGCTAGGTGTGGTCTAACTAGTGCCTTGTATAGTTTTAGCAAGACTTCCCTATTTTTATCCTGCATTTCCTTTGAAATAAAGGCCAACATTCCATTTGCATTCCCTATTACCTGCTGAAATTGTATGCTAGCTTTCTGTAATTCATGCACGAGGACCCCCACATCCTTCTGTGCTGCAGCTTTCTGTAGTCTTTCTCCATTTAAATAATATTCAGCTCCTCTATTCTTCCTGCCAAAGTGCATAACCTCACATTTTCCAACATTATAATTCATGTGCCAAGTTTTTGCCTCCTCATTTAACCTGCCTACATCCCTCTGTAGACTCTTCATGTCATCCTCATCGCTCGCCTTCCCACCTATTTTTGTGTCATCTGCAAACTTGGCGATAGTATATTCACTTCCCTCATCCAAATCATTAATATATATTGTAAATAATTGTGGCTCCAGCACTCATCCCTATTATACTCCACTAGTTAACAGTTGTCATCCTGAAAATGCCCCCCTTATCCCAACTCTCTCTGTCTTCTATTAGTTAGCCAAACCTCTATCTATCCTTTTTTTGTTTTTGCACATAATTTTTTTTGATCTTGAGATATGCAACCACAACTTTTTCTAAGCTTCAGTTCAATTTAATGTTTAATCTTTCAGCTAGATATTAAGTTGAGGCCTTGTCTGCCTTTCAGGTGGACATAAAAGATCCTATAGCACTATTTCAAAGAAGAACAGGGAATTCCCCCCCACCACCCCCCAAACCACCACCCCACCAGTGTCCTAGCCAATACTTATCCCTCAACCAGCATCACTAAAACAGATTATCTGGTCATGATAATATTCTTATGGGACATTGCTGTGTGAAAATTGGCTGTTGTGCTTTTAAATTACAACATTGACCATTATAATGGGGCTAAGTCCTCACAGTATATTGCTTTATAATGTATATATATATATCCTCACAGCTAATTTCTATTTTTTTAAACTGGACAAAGACCCTTTTTAAAAAGGCTGAAGCTATGTCTGTCTGGGACCCTGAACAAAAGGGGCTATTTGGCAGTATTGTGGAAACTTGCATCTTGTTATCTCTGAAGAGGTGCTAACAACCCCTGTGGGCTGCAGAGACCAAATTCAAAGGGAATTATACAAAGGCCATCTACATTTCATAAGCCAGGCCTGGCCAACCAGAGCCAATTTGTCTGCTAGGACAAAGTACTCTGCAACCACCCTTTGTCAAAGCCAGAGAGGAGTAGTGGAAATCATGTGACATGACACCCCCCCAATCCCAGAGTGGTGGAACCTGTAATATTGCCTTGTGGAGCTGCAAAGCTCAGTCTGCCATCTTTCCATCTACCAATTAGCAGTATAGAAAAGGAGCTATGCCCAGGTTTGAATACCTGGACCCATTTACAGTGTTTCTATAGGACCTATTAGACTTTTTGTTTCATCGCCTCTAAGACTGATTCATCTCTGCATGCCTATCTCATCGTGGAAGTGATGCCTACTGGAAAAGTGAATTATTCAGCATCAGTTTTTAGCTTGTCGACCTCTGTGAAGGAATATACCATTGGACTTTGATTCTGGACTCTGGACACACATGAAACAATAATTCATTTGTCTGTGGCCTTTGCCCTGTAAATCTTGCTTCCTCTATCCATATTTTATTGAATGAATGCACAGGGAGGCTATGTAGTGAACCCCCCCCCCTCCTGCGTTTTGAGTGTGTGCAAATAAACTAACCCACTGAGTTTACCTTATCTCGAATTTGCTGTGTGGTTATTAATGGAAATTGGATCACACCAAAACTGAAGGGTTGGGAAATATGCCATGCTTATGAAGGGAGAAATCAAAACCAAAACACCTTTCTGTTTACGGATGAATGGTGAGAGGAGAAATCAGGGCTGTTTAAATTAACCCCCTACTCCTGTCCGTAATGCCATGCTTCAAAAGCACTGCATAGGTTGTAAATCACTCTGGGGCATCTTGAGGTTATGAAAGGTGCTTTATAAATGCCAGTTCTTTTTTCCATATCCAATTTTGCAGGTGCTACTAATTTAAGCGCAATAAGTTATGCAGATGCATGGAGAAAGTTACAAAGGAAAATAAGTGAGTCGACAAAACTATGGTAGATTGAGTTCAATGTGGAGAAGTGAGGCATTTCACTTGAAAAACAGATCAGAATATTTTCTTAAATGGTGAGATTGTGAAGGAGCTAGCAGAGTTAGGCGTCCAGGTACAAACATCACTCAAAAGCTAGTGCACAGGAAAAATAATCAAAAAGGCTTAATGCAATGTTGGCCGTTATCTCAAGGGGTTTGGAATTCAAAAGTGTCAGTGGTGCTTCAGTTTTACAGAGCTGTTGTCAGATCCCTTCTGGAATACTGCATTCAGTTTTGAACACCAAAACACAGATCAGTCGATCTTGGAAGGGATACCTTAGAATTATGGAATCCTGGAATGGTTACAGCATAGAACGATTCAGTTAGTCCCACTTCCCTGCTTTTTCCCTGTAGCCATGCAATTTTTTTTCTTCAGTTAATTCAATCCCTTTTGAAAGCTGCGATTGAATCTTCCATGACTACACTCTCAGACTGTGCAGTCTAGACCTTAACCACTTGCTGTCGTTTAAAAAAGAATCCACATGTTGCCCTCTGGTCCTGCACTCAATTTAGAATTGTATCCTTTATTTTCTATTGCCTCTCCTCATCTTGCATCCAAAATGTGTCACTTCATGCTTTCAGAAGTGTTAAGATTACAGTGTAAGATTTTTACTTAAGAATTTAACCTGATACCAGTTGGTGACTGAAGGCCTTTATTAGATACACAGCAGGGACAGTATATCATGGCAGTGGTTCACAGCTCCATTTCATTATTATCCGCTCGATTAATGAGCAGAACAGTGTGTGACATCTGGTAGTCTCCATTCCTTTGACTAGGCAAGTGTTAGGCTTCAGCTAGAGCATGCACCAGCTTACACAAGCCAGACATCAGCTTGACTAGGCAGGTGTTAGGCTCCTTTAGCCAGTATTCATGTCTACTCTATTATGAAATCTGTGGTTTCAAAATCTTGTTTTTTTGAGATAGACCCTAACTGAAAAGGGAAACTGAACCTTCTGGTTTCTAGGGAAACCAAGGCTGAAACTGAGATTGGAAACCAAAACATTTGGGGAAACCTAAACTGGTTGCAACTGGATAAAAGAATGCAGTCATCTGAACTCTGGTGATGATCCTAGTGATGCATTACTAAGTAGGCTGAAGAGGACGGAGGCTGGGTCCAGGAGATTGGAATAGGCAAATGCACTGTTGCTGCAGCTGTTTCTGGTACTTGAAGGTAGCGTTAGTGGATCAATGCTATCAAGTCTATCGCAAGCAGAATTGAGGAAGTTCTGCAGATGTGTGCCATTTAATGAAGACCATGCCCCTGGTTTGTGTGCTACTGCAAATTGGGCTAAATCCTGGAAGAAGAGGTGCTGGAATTCTTTGTGAGAAAAACTGAGTTTTGAAGGACTTTGGAGCCATGATTGATGACATAAATGCTGAGTGGGCTGCCAAGTAAGTTTGTCAGATCGGTCTTAATTGAATCTGCCATTTAATGTGTAATTTATAGGTTATAGTCAATCACAATTTGCTTGTTAATTCATGTTTAGTTTTTATGTTGATTTTGGGTTTGATTGTCAAAGTAAAAGTTTTAAGAAGTAAGATCTTATCCATTGGGTTTTCCTTTAGGTCTTTTGGGAAGTTCGGTTCTTTGACATTATTGGTTTCATGGGGATCATAACCACCTGCACAAGTCAGATAACTTTTTCTTCTCTACTTCTGCATTTTTTACAATTCTCCTCCTTTTATGCCCCGCAGTGTTGATCATCTGACTCCAGACATTCACCGGTCAGCTCCGTCCATGCTAGTTTAAGCTTATCGGTTTCATATGTCCAATCTTCTCTCCTAGTAGAGAGACCCCTTTTTCTACCCCCTTTAGTCTGATGCAGCACTTGCTTGCCCTTATGTTTCTGAGCTTATCCTATCACTCCTTTACAGGCAGCTGTAACCATCAATGTGGCTTAAAAGTTTTAATGGCTTATCAATTACTAGCATCAGCTTGTTTGAACAGAGATTTGCATTTTAAGATCACTCAAGCTCCTACATTATTAACCATAGAGTTTTCCTGAGACAGGACAGTTAGTAAGTGATTAAATAAAAAGACCATTCACAGGTCGACCAATCCATAATATCTAACAGCGTACAATCAGGTTCAGCAGAATGACCAGGATTTAAAGGATTAAATTAAATTGGCCTGTATTCCATTGTGTTTAGATGATTTAATCTAGGTTTTCAAAATGGTAAAGGGTTTTATAGGGTAGATGCAGAAAGACTACTTCCTTTCATGGAATAATCAAGGTGCCAAATCTTCCGGTCTCCAGATCGTTGGGGACCAGATGTATGACTGAAGATGCACTTCGGGACTCTGTGGAAGTTTTAATGTGCGGCCCTACATGGGAGTTGCCTGGGATGTTTCAACTTCTGATGAGCAATTCCCCTGCTCCTAGGACCCTCTGTGAATGTCTCCAACCCTGAGTTAGAGTCACAGACATCACAGTTCTTATCTGGATAGTTACCCAGGAAATGTTAAACAGTTTAAAATGTAGTCTAACATCTGAGCAACTATACAACTGACCCTCTGACCTGACACGGCTACCCCGCTCCCCCCCCCACCGTCCGACCAATTACTCTCCCGATTGCCTGACTGCCCTCCTGACCTGACTACACCTCCTGACCTCACCTGACCATCCTCCACAACCTGACTAACCCTCCCGACCCGACTACCTTCCTGACCTGACCCGACTACCTTCCTGACCTGACCCGACTACCAAGCCTCCCCCAACCTGACTACCCCATCCACTACCCTCCTGAGCACCTGACTTTCTCCTGGTCCGGGTACCCTCCCAACCACCCGATTACCCCTCCAACCCAACCAGGTAACCCCTCCCCCCGATCACCTGACGACGCTCCAACCCGATCAGACTACCCCTCACTACCTGACTACCGCCCTGACCCAACCCAACTATTCCCCCTGACCTGACTACCCCATCCAACTACCCTCCTGACCACCTAACTTGCCCTCTGACTTGAGTAACTTCCCGACTACCTGACCAACCAACACCCCCACCGACCCAACCTAACTACCTTCCTGACAACCCGACTTACCTCCCAATCACCCAACTACCACCCTGACCCGACCAGACTACCCCTCCCCCACACCCCACCTGACTACCGTCCTGACCTGAGGTGACTAACCCCCGACCTGACTACCCTGACCACCCGACTGCTCCCTCAACTCCCCACTCCCAATCCAAGTACCCTCCCGACCAGCTGACCTATGCCCACCGGGCTCGACCTGACTATCCTACACCTGACCATCAGATTACCCCTCCCCGCCTGACTACCGTCCCGACTGGACATGACTACTTCCCTGACCACCTGACTAACCTCCCGACCCAATCTGACCACCCTTCCTGATCCAGCCTGACTACCCTCCTGACCAGACCCAACTCCTTGCAGATCACTGACTACCCTGCCAAACCGACCCACTAACCCCCAACTTGACAGACCATCAATCACCCGACTAACACCCCAGCCTGACCCGACTACCCACTCACCCATCTACCCCTATATCCCCTACTCAACTACCCACTTATCTAGCTACCCACTCACCACCTCACCCATTCACTCACCTAACCACCTTACCCACCTCACCCACCTACCCATTCACTCACTCATCTATTCACTCATTCACCCACTCACCATTCAATCATCCATTCACTAACATTCAAACTGGACCAATAAACTTACCATAGAGCAGCTATGACATAATAGGGGGTTCTTTCCATGGCTCTACTCCACTCTGACAGCACTTCCCATTGGACGCTGCGCTGTGCATTTCTGTTGAAGCCAGGCTTGGGAGACACCGGTAAAAATGTGCAGCAGAATCAAGTTGGGGAATTCACAAGCGCAGCATGAATCCGACGATCCTTGCCACTACTTGGAAGATCTGGGCCAAGGACAAGAGGTTAGAAAAGTTAAAATTAGATCTACTCTATTGAGGAGGCCTTCTACCACAGCTCCCCCTTCTCGCACTATCCCCATAATCCCTTCATTCCCTTGGCACCAAAAGATCTGTCAACTCCTATTTGAATATACTCCACAACTGAACATCCACAGCTTCCCGTGTAGAGAATTCCAAAACATCTTTATCCAATCCACCCCCTATACACATGGAAAGGCTTTCCCTTCACATACAAATTCTTTAAACATTTCTGCAAACTGCTCCTCAGAATTCTCTTGAGTAAACACACTTCCACTTCTTTACCTTTCATGTTTCTCCCTGTTTCACCTGTACACAAACCACTGGCTTCTCCTGTGCCTGAACCTCAGAACCCACAGTACTTTTACTTCCAGAGCTTTTCTGTACCCCAACAATTCCAACAGATTTTTCCTGCAATTTCCAACACACTGACTTCATGTGCCCCACTTTATTGCAATGAAAACAGCTCAATTTTTGAATGTCACTTCCACCTTCACTTTCCTTTTTATTCTGAGGAAAAAACTTCCTGGGAGCTTCCAACTACTCTTTCTGTTCCCTGAATACCTACCTCCCTCTCACACCGACCTTCCTTTCACCTTCCCACTTTTTATCCTTTTCCAATATGAAAGGGTGATGAACAAAAGGTTTAGCTTTATTAAATAACTCATAATCATCAGCTATCTCTGTTGCTAGTCTTACAGAATCAACCCTCTGTTCCTCCACATGAGTTCTCATTACCGAAGGGATTGAATCTTTAATTTTTTCCAAAAGAATTACTTCCCTAAAAGCTGCATAGGTTGTTTCTATTTTTAACGCCCATATCCACCAGTTAAAATTACTTTGTTTTACTCCTTCAAACTCAATATAAGTTTGCCCAGTCTGTTTTCTCATATTCCTAAATTTCTGCCTGTATGCTTCAGGAACCAACTCACGTGCACTCAAAATAGCCTTTTTCACCACATTGTAATTCACCAACTTTTCTTCTGATAGCAAAGCATATACCTCAAGTGCCCTGCCTAACAACTTAGACTGTAATAATAATGTCCAGTTTTCCTGTGGCCATTTCAGCTATTTAGCTAGCTTCTCAAATGAAATAAAGAATGCTTCAATATATTTTTCCTCAAACTTTGGAAGAGCTTGTACAAATTTAAACATATCCCCACTGGTTTCCACTCTGGAGATAAATCCTTCCTCACTGACTGGCATCTCTTTTTTAACTGCCAACATTTTCAGTTGGAATCCTCTCTCTCTTTTTCTCTTTCCTCCTCCTATCTTCACAATTTCTAATTCTCTTTTAAAAGCCATTTCTCTGTCCTTTGCTTTAAATTCAAGCTTTTTCAGTTCCTTTGTTTGTTCATATTCACACGTCTTTAATTGTAACTGAAGTCTCACTACCTCCAGCTGTGACTCGCTAGTGTCAGGCTTCACTCCCAAGTGAAGATGCTGTGCTATACTTTTGATTATATCTGATTTCCTAGCAGCTTCAGGTAACCCCAATTTTAACTTATCTGACAACTCTGTTACTTACTTTTGGTTATCTTTTCCAACCCAATCAGAGCTATCTCTTCTATTCCCAGACAAGTCTTAGCAATTGCCAAAGCCATCTTGCAGTCCCACCACTTCTAAAATGCCTCACCAACCCCTGAATTCAAAGTGCTTCTCGTACTCGTAACCTTAAGATTCACCAATTCCACACGAATCAAGGAATTAGAAATTAATTTATACCGCTAGAGCCCCCAATTGTTATGAGACAGCCTTTTGGTAAAACTGAGTTATTTAAAAATCCCAGAGGGAAACTTTAAACAACTGTCATAACCTTTATTTTAAGTGGTATGTTTGAGATGCAACTCTAAACTCAGAAATCAGTCCACCAGTTCTTAGGTTTATATTAAACAAAATGAAACATTTTTATTAAATTACAACACATTAAACACGTATACATGGCTACAAATTACTACTATCATAACTTTTAACAAATTCCCAAACTAATCTCCATTAAGGCAACAGCAACCCATAGACTTAACCAAACACCAGGCAAAGCAATTTCACCTTACAAATTCAAAATGAGGTTCTTTTCACTTTGGCTCCTGTGGAGACAGTTGTAGGCTTAGAGCTGCTTTGATCTTACATTGCCTCTGCTCTGCACACACAAAGTGGTTGAAGTTATAACTAGCACAGCTCATTGAATGTAAATTCTCATTGTATCACTAGCCTCTTTGAACCCACCTCTTCTAACAATAAAACCCTTTTCATAGTACCAATTTTATTATCAATATAAACATATTGCTTGGTCTCTGCTTGCTAGGTGCCAGATTTCACCCCACTTCTTGAATGCTCTGTTCAAATAATGCAAATGCACTCTATCTCTCTCACATCTAAAAACGAGCACAGTAATGGATTTTGCCTGCCTTCCCGTGAGCTTGTCTTTGCTATTTTCTAGCTTTGCATGACTTTTCAGAATGTGGAACTTGTTTCACATAGTTTGATGTAACCAACAAATAGACAGAGCAAAGCGATCCCATAACCAATCAATCCAATCAAAGCTCTGCAGCCTTGCCACATCAGTCATGAATGTCAGTGGACAATTAAAAAGCTAACAGGAGGAGGGGGCTCCATAAATATCCCCATACTCAGTGATGGGGAAGCCCAGCACATCAGTGCAGAAGACAAGGCTTTGGCATTTGCAACCATCTTCAGCCAGAGCTGCCAAGTAGATGATCCATCTTGGCCTCCTCCTGAAGGCCCCAGTGTCAGCCAATTTGATTCACTCTATGATATCAAAAAAACAGTTGAAGGTACTGGATACATCGAAAACTACAGGCCCTGACAACATCACAGAGTGGCACTGAAGACTAGTGCTCCAGAACTAGCCCTGCCCCTAGCCAAGCTATTCCAATACAGCTACAACACTGGCAACTACTCGACAATGTGGAAAATTGCCCCAGGTATGTCCTGTCCGCGAAAAGCAGTACAAATCCAATCTGGCCTATTACCACCCTACTAGTCTACTTTTGCTCATTAGCAAAGTGATGGAAGGTGTTGCAACAGTGCTATTGAATGGCATTTACGCAGCAATAATCTGCTCACCGATGCTCAATTTGGATTCCGCCAGGGCCACTTGACTCCTGACCTCATTACAGCCTTGGTCAAAACCTGGACAGGAGAGCTGAACTTGAAGTAAGGTGAGAGTGATTGCCCTTGACATCAAGGCAGAATTTGACTGTGCGTGGCATTAAGGAGCCCAAGCAAAATTGAAGTCAGTGGGAATTGGTTAAACTCTCCACTGGTCCGAGTCATACCTAGAACAAAAGAAGATGGTTGTGGTTGATGGAGGCCTATTATTTCAGGCCCAGGTCATTGCTGCATGAGTTCCTCAGGGTAATGTTCTAGGCCCAACCATCTTCAGCTGCTTCATCAATGGCCTTCCCTTAATCATAAGGTCAGAAGTAGGGATGTTTGCTGATGATTGAACAGTGTTCATTACCATTTGTGACTCCTCGGATATGGAGGCAGTAAGATCTGAACAGCATTTAGACTTGGGCTGATAAGTTGCAAGTAACTTTTGTACCAGGCAACAACAATTGCTCCAACAAGAGAAAATGTAACCATCTTCCCATGACATTCAACTGCATTACCATTGCTGAATCCCCCTCCAACAACATCTTGGGGGCTACCATTAATCAGAAACTTAACTGGACTAACCATATAAACACTGTGGCTAAAGAGCAGATCAGAGGCTAGGAAACCTGCAGCGAGTAACTCACCTTCTGACTTTCCAAAGCCTGTCCACTATCTACAAGGCACAAGTCAGGAGTGTAATGGAATACTCTCCACTTGCCTGGATGAGTGCAGCTCCAGCAACACTCAAGAAGCTTGACATAATCCAGGACAAAGCAGTCTGCTTGATTGGCACCCCATCCACCACCTTAAACATTTGCTCCCATTGCCACCGATGCACAGTAGCAGCAGTACCATATCCATATCCACTGCAGGAACTCACCAAGGCTCCTTTGAGCACCTTCCAAACCTGCAACGTCTACCTCTAGGACAAGGGCAGCAGAGGCATGGGAACACCAGCACATTCAACATTCCCTCCAAGCCAAATGCCATTCTTGGAACTATATTGCCATTCCCTCACAAATGCTGGGTCAAAATCCTGGAATTCCCCAGCAGCACTTTGGATGTATCTTCACCAAATAGTTCAAAAAGATGGCTCACCACTACCTTCTCAAGGGCAATTAGGGATGGGCAACAATTGCTGGCCTAGCCAGTGACACCACATCCCATGAAAGGATAAAAAATATATATAATATTGAACAGGATGGAAAAATAGGACAAGTGGCATAGGTTCAAAGTGGTGAAGGATGAATTTAAGACAATATAATGAAGAATTCACACACAGGATAACTAACCCTTGGACTCGAGTTTCAGGAAGAGCAGTGGAAGCAGAAACCATACAATCATTGAAGACTCTGTTGGATGATAAGATGAAGGCCTTCCAGATTTTTTCTTTTTGAATATGTGAGCCTGCCTCATGTGTTGTCATCTTGTGATTTATCTACTGAAGGGATCCTTGCTACTAAGAAGCTCAATGTAAATTTTTCTCATTGTAAAGAAATGTTAGAATCAAGCTCATTGTAAAAACGCACTACAAAATTCTTCAGAAGCTGAAGCAGAGAATATTTACAAGACGACTCCCTTAAAAGCATGCTAATCAATCCAAATGTCACACTGGCTTGTGCAACCAAGGAGAAAGTGTCAGGGTCTCCTGAATCCACATCACTATCTCTACCATTGATCATAATTGAAGAATTCCTTGTGTGATTGTGAAAAATTGTACTAATCAGATGACCTGAACATTCTAATTTCTGAATGAACACTTCTCTTTGATGACAGTACTTGGCAATAAATTGATTCTGGAATTAGTATTGATCCTATATTGGGTGTGAGCAAACATTCTAATGTCAAAAATAGTCCCAGAAATGGAAAAGCAAGCTATTTGTTCAGAAGTTCCCATCTAAAATAACTCTGCAAAGATTCATTCAGTGCAATATTCTCAATCATTTGAATGTCCATTCCATTATGTAGTCAACTTTGTGAAAATTTGTAGTGTTTGTTTCCTCATGCATCTCCTGCTAGTAAACCTCTTTGGCAGTGGTATCACATGTGTTCTCCACTCTATGAATTATAAGCCATTAATAAAATATAGTATAATATATAATATATTATGAAAGGACTTTGACCCGAAACGTTAACTCTGATCTGTCTCCACAGACAGCCTGCCAGACCTGAGTATTTCCAGCATTTCCTGTTTTATTTCAGATTTCTATTTTCCACAGTGTTTTGCTATTATATTAGTAATAAACTACAGTTTGTTTAAAACCTCTCTTTGATAGCATGGATTACTTCTTGTAGCATGGGTGGCCAGGTGAAGGGAACATGGTTGCAGGAAATATAACATTATTCCAAGGACATGTGCTTCAAAGATGAACTTCATCTTTGTGATTGACTTTCAACTATATCTAACACTAATGTTTGTTATACTGTCATGATGTGCAAGCTGAAGATTAGACTGGTAATGATTCTGTTTCTAACATTTCCAGCACCTCTTTAGACCCTTCTTTCATTGTCCCATCACAACTCCAGCGCCATTATTCTTTCCGCCCTAATACAGACCTCCCCTTTTGTTTTTTCCTCCCCTTTTCCCTTCCCTGGCTCTACTTAATTAAAACGTGTTGCACCTCTAATTTTTATTAGATTTAGTGAAAGGTAATTGACTTGAAATGTTAACTCTCTCTCCATAGGTACTGCCTATCTACTGAATATTTCCAGCATTTTCTGTTTTATTTCAGATTTCCAGCATAGTGTTTTGCTTTTGTACTAGTTGTTACAAATGGTTACATTATTCTAAAGCTAAAATCAACTTCATGCATTGTTTGCACTTGCAGGAAAATTGAGGTCGCTCACAATTTCCAAAAAATGCCTTCACAGCGTGCCACTGTCAGCAATGCTGAATACAAGGTGGTGCCTCACACCAGGGTTGATGATGAATTTGCAATTCGGGTATGTAGACATTTAAAAAATCTTAGACCTTTGCACTAATGTGCAAAGCTCAGTCTTGCTATTATGTTGCACTTTCTCATTTTTTTAAATGTAGAAATAACACTTTAAATGCATGAAATATATGTGATTATATAGTTTCCAATGCTTTTCTACCGAAGGGATTATTATGGATGAACTGGATGATATTTTGAACTGAATAAGCTTTGTGTGTCTGGTATTAAATTGTTATTATGCAGAGGTGATCTCTACTAATGGGTAGAGTAAGATAGCATTGAGAAACATATTGCCTGACATTAGTTACAAAATGGGATAACCCCCTCTGTTTAAAAACAACGATAATGAGTTTGTTAGTACTATAGTATTTACCTGAAAATAAGGTGAGCAAACATCAAAGGCGGCGCATTTAAAATATTCAGTGTATGTAACTTCCAATATATATGGAACTTTTAATAAGCTATGGCTAAAATTAATCTTGAAACAAAATCAACAAAATGTTTTAATGACTTTCTGCTGGCTATATTTCCAAGGTGGATATTTTGGTTTTATAATAAAAATTCTGTTTTCTTCATAAAAGCAAGATCATGGCCCGGAACTTCCATTCTCTGGGGGTGGGGGAGAGGGGGGGTCCTACACGGGAGCTACTGCAGAAGATGTGCTGGGGATCTCGCCAGAAGATCTCGCAAGGACTGCGGGGAATTGTCCGGGAAGTTCAGCTTCTGATTGGCAATTACCCTCCACCTGCAACCCTTCAATACTCCAATGTAAATTGGAGACTTCAGATTGTTCTGATTCTCTTAACGGAGTTACCCAGGAAAAGTTAGAAGGATTAAAACCACGTCTAACTCCTGGTAACTATACTAGCAACTCCCCCACTACCCCCTCCGACTACAACCTCCACCCCCCATTGGGCCCCCCCCCCACCCACAACCTCAGCCCCCCGACCACCCTCCCGATGTCCCAACTACCCACCCGGTTCCTCGACTACCTTTACTACCTTTCTGATCCCTGACTACCCACCCCAAACCGCCACATCCCCCCCCCCCAACCCACCGACTAACCCCTCAACTATCCCACCATTACCCTGCACTCGCCCCAATTGCCCTCCCCATCCCAACCACTCCCCATGCCCCCGACTACTCCCCACCCTCCCGACTATCCCACAATCACCCTCCCCAGCCCTTTGACTATCCTCACGACTCCATGGCTACATCCCTCCCCCCTTACCCACCTTAGACACTCCTGAGCCATCCTAACCCTCTTAATCCTACTCACTTACCTTATACACCTTCTCCTTGGCTTCTCAAAGCGGCTGGGACCTTCAAACTTACTGCTTTATAGCCGCTAGTGCCGTAAAAAAGGGGTTGTGACTTCACTTCCCCCGACATTGCTGCCCTGCACTGAAGAGTCTCAGGCACTGGTACGGCTGCTCATTTCTTAGCAGGCCCGAGTTGGAAGGCTGGACGAGAAATGTGCAGTTCTCGACTAAAGTAAGAAAGCAGCAGCGGAGTGGCAATCCAACTGTGATTGCCACTCCACAGAAGTTCTGGCCCCATATTTTTAGGTGATGGGTGAATTTCTGTTTTCTTAGTTCAGAAAATATTTGAATTTATTCTCCAACAGTGTTGTAATACTGGAGTAGAAATTGCAATTCTTAAATGTAACATGTTATGTTTGTAAACCTGTATAACTGAATCAGAAGTAGCAATTTTAACTAACACTCTTCAACATATTAGTTTTGATTGTAATAAAAAAATAGTTTTCTTGAGGAAGTATTGAACATTTTTTTCTTTCTGAAGGGAGGATGAAAATTGAGCATTTAACATGTTGTCTTACAATGCAAGTATGATTGAAGTCATATTGTAAATTTCAGAAATACTTTTTTTTTCCAAGCACTTTTTTTATATAACACGTTCCTTCAAGCTTATTGGTATATAATCATTTTAAAAGTTGAGCTGGACTCTTACAAGAGTTTTGCAGTTGTTATAACTACAAGATCCCAAAATATATATTTTTTTTACCTTGAGCTGTGGTTTTTCAAATGATCATACCATTTTAAACCAGTTTGTCACTGTTCATACCTTCCGGATAGATGTCCAACTGGCTTTTGCTCCCTGATGGTGTGTACCTGAAAACAAATGTTTTAAAATCAAACTTCTAAAAAATAGTGACAAATAATATAGAACTTTTATAGAACGCATTTTCACTCCCAAGATGCAACTTATTAATTGGAACTAAAATGGTAAATGTAATGTGGATTTACATCTTTATTCCCTGGGCATTAAGCATCATCTGGGCAAAGTAGAGGCAAATTTGGCAGCAATATTCACATGTTCCTTACAGAACCCTCCAGATTTTCCTTTTATTAGTTTTCAATAGGAAGACAATCAGTTAGATTCTGTTAATGGCTTGTGATCCTCCTTTGCAAATTTGCCTTCCTGTGTTCTGTTCAAATGATGCCAAAGGCCAAGCAGAAAAACATCTATCCCAGTGTTCCAGTATTTAAGATATTTAAGTTTCCTTTTAATGCATTAGATAATCAGCTGCCTAATGTTTGCAACCAGTATCACCTTCTTTCGAATCAGGTAGAGTGACAGCTATAAAGGACTGAAATTTCCCAGGCTTGTTGGCTTCAGTTCAGGGTTGGGAACTTGGGAGTTGCCATGTGAGGATATCAGATGTGATCTTCCTGGAGACAGCCAATTAGAAAGCCACTGCCAAGAGACCCATTGAATTAGGGACAGTTGCTAGATTCCATCGTTGGGAAGTTCATTAAGTGCAGTCCATGGGTAGGGCCATCCATCAGCTGCTTCGCAGTGTAGGACCAGCAGCGATGCCATAGGCAGCGGCTAGCATTGCAGCAAGGGCTACATTAGTTGATACGGTAAAGCTGCCTTTGCTTCATTTCCAGGCTCTTGACACAGTGGGAGCCCATGTGCAATTGGAACAATTAAACCCATTTCCACAATAGGGACTAATTGCCCTATTAAGTGCCTTAACTGGCTACCCACTGCTGCTGGGCAGGTAGCTGTTGCTACTGGGAACTCGCTTTCATAGAATGTGCACAGAGAAGAGAACATGTTGCAGATCCAGCTCGATGCGGGTTAATCAAATTTTCCATACCCCTGCCTCCTAAGTTACTTTCATGGACTGGAAAAATTCAGTTTGAAAAGTCCATTGTCTTGCAATTCCAGCTCAACGCTTAGAAATCCAAGCCAAGCTGCAAGTGGGCAGACATACACAGCTAAATCAGCTATCTAGAAAAATTAGATTGTGTTACTCCACGCATGATTTTTAAAAAGCTTGAACTTGAAAGTAGCTGAAGAACTTATACATGCAGCATCCAGCTCACCTGTATTTTAGTAGTTTCCTTTGTTTGTCTGTTCAACACATCTCAGAACATCTCAAAAGTGCTGAACAGGCAATAATGTAATTTTAAAGTATAGTTGCTGTTGTGACGTAGCAACCAATTTGTGCACAGCAAGGTCTCAAACAATAATGAGGTAATGACTAGATGATCTGCTATTGTTAGTTGAAGGATACATGTTATCAGCACATTCTTGAGCACATCAGATTGGATCATTTCTATCCACTAGAAAGGGAAGATGGGACCTCAGTTTAAGATAAAATCTGAAAAGTGACACCTGCAACAGTGCACAACTTGGCAGTATTCAGCACTGCAGTGTCAACATAGGTTGTGTGCAAAAGTACTTGGAGTGGGGTTTAAACCCACAAACATCTGTCTTAGAAATGATGGTGCTACTATTGAGGAAAGACTTGCATTGTGTCAAGCTGCAGAAGTAGTCTTTATCCAAAAGTAAAGAGGAAGGAACATCTTAAGTGAATATTTTTTATTAAAGTACTCCCCTATTTTGAATCAAGCTAGATGTTAAAACTTGCAACTGCAATGATAGTGGATGGTACTACCTGTAACTGGTCAACAACCAGTGCCAAGCATTGATGAGTATTCTGGCCACCTTCAATAAGTGACAATGACTTTGATGGCTGAACACCTGGGCGAGGGTAGGAAATGCTATCAAAATACACTTAGCTTGAATTAGCACAAGCTGCAAGCCATGATACAACTACAATGAAAGAATAATGAAAGAGCAACTATGGACAGTCAGAAACACCACACCGGAGTTCTGGAGTGTTGGACAGTTATGGGAACTCCAACTTTGATGAACCAAAAAGATGACTCCTCCATTATATACTGAGGAAATATATCTGCATAAAAAATTAACAATAACATTTTCAGAAGTGCTGAAACTTTATCTAAATGGAAGCCTACCAGATTGCCATCTTTATGCTAGGCAACTCCATTAGTTCACCAATAAGGAAGCATCCAGAATGCTCCACTGAATTCATTGCAGTGGCATAGCAGCCAATCCAGATTTCCTCCTAACCCTCATCCCCATTTGACTAGCTCTAGGAAAGCATACTTATGGATATTGTAACTTTATATAATATATAACGGCTGGATATGCAGAGCTGACATTTGAACCTATAGCATATAAAGTAAGTGAAGATTGAATAAAATCACTCCAACAAATCACTGTTCATTAAAGGTATCATGAGGAACATAAAGCCTTAATGTCCAGGTGATCATCATGAAGTGCGCAAATTTCCCTTTGCAATTAGTACAGTACAGTAATTATTAGAGACTGTTTTCAATGGAGTATGAATTCTTAGTTTTGAATTGAGTTAAAGCTCAGTTCTGTCAAGCCAGTCAGGCTGTATTATGTTGTACGAGTTTGTTTACCTTTTGACACTTTTTTTTTAGCAAATCTATAGCTTTGGCCAAAGGTTGGGACAAGGCAGCTATGGAGTAGTGATTGAGGCCACACATAATGGGACTGGCAAGAAGTGGGCAATCAAGAAGGTCAACCGGGAAAAGGTAAATTATTCTTGATCATTGTCTTCTTTTAAAATAAAATATGTACAGTTTTAGTATAAAGCTGAATTAATTATCTTCAGAGAATTGGTAACAAAGAGCACTTTCTTCAATTTTAAAAATAAATAGAATTTATTTAAAATAAATTTTCTGAGAGGAAAAAACTTTTAACCATATTATAAATTTGAGCAAGTAAATATTGACATGGAACTTGAATATGCGGGATTCTCTAAATCAAATTAAAGCTTTGAAATATAAGTGTTTGAATTGTTATGGAAGGCTTTTATAGAGTTACATATTTTGACAGGCTATTTCTGTTTTCAATGCAGGCTGGGAGTTCAGGGGTAAAGCTGCTTGAACGGGAAGTCAGTATTTTAAAGCAAGTGGACCATGAACATATCATTCATCTGGAAGAGGTGTTTGAAACACCCAAAGTAAGATGCAACTAGAATTGTTCAGCATTCTGGGAGATCTAGATATTTCATTTTGCTAATGCTTATAATGTTACACGCTTAAAATACTTAACATTTTTCATGACTACTACTTTAATTGAGAAATTAATAGGCATTTGGATGTGGTTTGACTTCTTTTCTTCTAGTAATCAATTGTATAAATAAACTATGGCCTTGCAACAGTTAACAGTAAGAATGATTAAATGTCAACATTTTAATGTTTTTCTGTAATTTAAAAAAAAATAAAAATTGTGGCCTCGTACATTTTAAACTCATGTAGATTTACAGCTCGAAAGAATTAAAAATAACTATAACCTGGATATAAAAATGAGAGTCAGTAGTCCTTTGGGGGTCTACTTTGCAAGCTATCAATCTGCTATGGCCTTCTTTCCGGTTTCCAGACTGTCGCACCACACCCACATCGGCTGTGGCGACCCTTCTCCCCAAGGTTTCCCATCTGCTATGTCCCACTCTTTCTCACCCTGTTGGGTTCTCTGCTGGTTTTTTTTTCACATATCTTGCATATTCTAGCCTGCTGCTTTCCCTTCTCAGGCTTATTATCTGTTGTTATTGTTGTTCACTCCCTCCTCTCCCCGCCCACCAGAACCCACCACCCCTCTTAAGAATCTTGTTCTGCAGCTGCTTTACTTTTTTCCTTTTTCCCTCTTTATTTCTACTTCTTTCCTCTGTTTCTTCCTTTTTTTGTCTCACGTAACTCTCCTTTCTTCAATTTATCTTTTTGAAATATGATGTATAAAAGTGTTAATTTCTTTTTAAAAACTGCAAATCAACTTGACTAGTTTCCACTTTTATTGATTTCAAAGATTTTTGTTAAAAATGGGAGATCCGCTTTTCCAGTTTACTGCCCAATCACTATGCCTTCTATTTACAATGGTAGATTATCTTGTGAAACAATTTATCAGATAGTATAGCCTCTCTAACAGCACTGAAGCTGAATAAGGTAAATGAGGACACACCTATAGCTTATGAATCATCCGGCTGTCTTGAAGTTTGTTTTGTAAATTCATATATTAGATGCAACTGAGATTCTGGCCTGCTTTTGAATGTAAAGCTGGTGTATGTCATCTTTGAGAAGTTACAACAATATTTAGTTTGTTCTCTATCATGTTCAAGTAACCTGCACAGGGATTTCATTAGAAACTGTTCCCTTCTTGCTGCAAATCACTAATTAATCAGTGGCCAATAACATGGCACTTTTGTCATAGATTTCAGAAAAAAATACCGCTTGTGTACAAATCACATTCCTGTCTTTCCTGTTTTCTAATGAAATAGCTTTTTTAAAAATGGTACTGGTGGTGATGAGATTGATTAGTAGTTGCCTACTTATTTTAATGAACATTAAACACCTGTATCTGCAGATTGTGGAGAGAGAAACAGAGTTAGCATTTTGAGTACGTATGACACTTCTTCAGAGCTCTGAAGAAGAGGCATACGAATTTGAAACGTTAACTCTGTTTCTCTCTCCACAGATGCTGCCAGACCTGCTGTGTTTTTCCAGCATTTTCTCTTTTTAATCCAGATTTCCAGCATCCGTAGTATTTTGCTTTTATCTTATGCACCCGCAGATTAGTTGCCATTTATAGTTTATCCATGACACGGGAAGACTGAAGAGCAAATCAGCCACTCCAACTAATATAGACTAGACGCATTTCAGACTCCCCAGATGGCTGGGAGGTTCAATATTACATCACCTTGAATAAAATGCCTTTTAAAATTGAAGAAGCAAATGTTATAATAATGAGATCTCCTTGGTAGTTAACATAATAATTATTGGTTTCTTTCAGCGAGTATACCTGGTGACAGAGGTCTGTGAGGGTGGAGAACTCAGTACAATCCTTCATAGAAAAAAACGCTTAAGTGAGAAAGAGACGAGGCATGTGATTCGAAGCCTAGCAAGTGCAATTGCTTACCTACATAAAAATGGTAAGATTTCATTGCATAAATGAAGTAATTACCATGTACTTATGCTAGATAAAATAGTAATTTTAAAATTCTAAAGCAATAAATCTGTAATAGGTAAAGTACTCATTTAATGAAAACTTTCAGTTCAAGTAGTAATTCAAAAGGAATGATTTGCAATAAGAAAATTACAGAACATAACATAAGAAATAGGAGCAGGAAATGGATCATATGGCCCCTCCAGCCTGTTCCGATTCAATAAGATCATGGCTGATCTGCCTTAATTCCACTTTTCTGCCTGCTTTCCATATCTCTTGATCCCCTGAGAGATCAAAAATCTATCTATTCCAGTCTTGAATATATTCCATACACTTATGGAACATTCACAACCCTCTGAAGTAGAAAATTCCAAAGATTCACAATCCTTTGAATGAAGAAATTTCTCCTCACCTCAATCCTAAATGATCAAGACATTATTCTGAGGCTGTGCCCCTAAGTTCACGATTCCCCAGACAGGGAAAACAGCTTCTGTGTCTAACCTGTCAAGCCCCTTTTGAATCTTGTATGTTTCAATGAGATCATCTTTCATTATTCTAAGCTCCGGAGAGTACAGGCCAAATAATCACCAGAGCCCGATATAATTGTAGAAAATCTTCCCTGTTATTGTATTCCAGTCCCCTTGCAATAAAGGACAATATGCCATTTGCCTTCCTAAGTGCTTGCTGTTCCTGCATACCAACTTGGGTGTACACGTACAAGGAACACAAAGTCTCTCTTAACATCAACTTTGAAAAACTTCACACCTTTTAAAAGGGATTTTAAAATTTTATTCACCTAATAAAAATGTATCAGAAATGCAAGTTTAATGAACTGTCTTTTTTCTACTTTTTTATCAATTTCCCATATTTATACTTCAACCAAAAAGACTAAAAATATATTATCTGGTCATTGTTGCATTGCTGTTTGTGGGATCTTGCCTTATGTATGTTGGCTGCTGCATTTCCTACATTATAACAGTGACTCCACTTTCAAAATGCTTCACTGGCTGCAAAGTCCTTGAGGATCCTGAGATTGTGAAAGGCACCATATAAAATGCAAGTCTTATATTTTTAAGATACTAGTGACAAGGACAATTGCAGTGGAAGTGAGGTAGTGCATCAAAATATAATAATCTGGCCCATTTAGTCTCAGCTGTTTTTCTACTTTTGAGTTTTGCATTTTGTTGAATGTATGTATGGTGACAACAGTTTTTCTCTCACTGTATCAGAATTATCTTTTTTGTTCCCGTTTCTTTGGGTTTTCTGTCTGACATAAAACATTTATGCTGTGACTTCTTTGTCAAATATAAAATCAGTGTTAGGTGTAAAGAAAGTGCCTGTTAGACTCCCAAACCAGTCTTTTAAACTAATAATAATTTCATGGATATTAATATAAATGGTAAACACTGCCAAAAAAATCCATATTATTTTTAAACAGATAAATAGTACTAGGATACATTTATTGCTGATCTATCTAATTGTCCCAGGTTTGTTGCACTTATTATACTAATCATGGGCAGATTTTCTGCTTTCAACTGTGGCAAAGCTATCATTGATCTACCCTTTTACGTAGTTTCATAGAACTGCCTACTAATATTTGGTAAGAGTGTGCAGCATGAATAAAAATTATTCTCATTCCTAAATAGAAACCTGTGATGTTATTTCATGGAAATCTAACTACAGATCTACAGTAATCACTGATGTATTGAATGGGAATGCTAAAAAAACAAATGTTCCTTAACACTAGGGACTGAATTTTAGCTCTGGGATTAAGACCCTGATGACAGGTGAATTTCTGGGCACATTGGCATTTGACACCTGACACAGTTTTTGAAGAGCTGGCCAATTAGTTGGAGCACACTCGCCATTCACTTAGGATGGTGATGGGCTCCTGAGGCTGGTGGGCCAGTTGGAGGCCCTGCAGCCCTGAGACATCAACAATCCCACCCACAGAGGTTGTGGGAGCAGCCGATGCATATTGGGGAGAGAGGTAGGCGCCCAAGCTGCTTGTGGGTTAATAGCCACTTCTTTCCCCCGAAACCAGCATGTTCCAAAATGGTCTGGAGGTGGGAACATGCTAGCAAACTGGGACGCTGGTCAGTGGTGGGAAATTGTGGGTGATCTGCCTTTCCTGTTTCCATGCTGTTTAAAAAAATTCAGCCAAATATTTCACTGGAGGATTCACCAACAGTATTGTAAATTTCTTTTGTTTTTATTTGTAAGATTTATAAAAGTGTTTGTTTATATTGAATCCCATCTTTTGTAAACTGTAGCCTGCTTTTGGTTTTCCCTACCTCAGTGAACAATATTGGCAATGTATGTAGATGTATTTCATTGAAGATAAGGCATTGTATTAGGAATGAGTAGTTCCAGTATATTTTCTAAATTAATTGTAATGTGATTTCAATTTTCAAGCGTATAACCACATTGGTCAGATATTGCCATTTTTACAAATGTGAATTGCATTCAAATTGCAAACAGCCTGTCATATCAGTAGAAGTCACCCCTGTATCACAAAGGGAACATGACAAACCTGCTTCTCTTCTTCAAAAGCCATGATTCTTTGCTTGGGGTACTGTTTTCAGGCAACATTCATCCTCTAATACCTTACTAAGAGTTCATTATTTATGTGGGAGCCGTAACAGTGGATATCAGAAGGCTAGTAGATGGCAGAGCCCATCGGAGCTGTGTGTAATCTATCCTCAACCTATGTTCACATATTTTCCCTTTTTCAACAAGGGTCAGTAGCAGTCAGCAGTGAGAATACTAGAGGTACAATGGCCAATTATAACTAACTGGGAACAAATTTAGAAATTTTCAGCAATCTTAAGGGTTGGAGGAACTTGTTAACCTTTAAACCTTTGCAGCAGAGCCTTGTTAGAAGTGTCTTGTATGGAGCGTTGTCACAACGACATGTGCTATGTGATATTATTCTTGAATTTCATTGGCTGGTTAAATATATATTGAACTGCTTTACAAAGGACTTATAAAAAACAAGCAAAGACACTGACTTGAGATGGCTGCCACCTGACATCTGGTATTACAAGTTGACCAGTTTTTTGGAAGGTTCCAATGTGGAATACAATTAAGACATGCCCAGACATCCTCCTACAGAATTTCACACTGGCTGATGCCAAGAACTACTTCAAAAGATTAACTGAAACTATAGGACTCTTACCATTTGCATTTCTATAAAGCTACCTATCGAGCAGAGACAGAAAGTCTTCTGGGGCAATAGCTATGTGGGGGATCTCATCAAGTTGGACGATGGATCATTCAGAAGTTAATGGTTGGGATGTTACAGAATTTAATCACCTAGGCCATAAAGCAACAGCCATAATAAAAGCAAAATACTGCGGATGCTGGAAACCTGAAACAAAAACAGAAAACGCTGGAAAAACTCAGCAGGTCTGACAACATCCGTGGAGAGAGAAACAGAGTTGACATTTCGAGTCCGTATGATCCTTCTTCAGAGCTACAGAGAAGTAGAAATATGATGAAATTATGCTGTTTAAGGTGGGGGGGGCTGGTGGAACAGGTGAAGCTGGATAGAAGGCCAGTGATAGGTGGGGGCAAAGGAGAGATTGACAAAGATGTCATGAGCAAAAAGACAAAAGGAGTGTTAATGGTAGTGGTAAGGGCTAAAAAAGGTGCTGGCAGTGGCCAAAGGTAAGAAAGCAGAATGTGATAATAGCAAGACAAGGGTAAGCACTCTGAAAAGAACAACATGAACAAGTAACAGATGGCCCTTGTGGGGATGGGGTGTAGGGAGGGGGTGGTGGTGGGGGGAAAAAAGAGATCGAAAATGGGATAAGGAAGGAGGATAAAAAAGGAGATAAAACAATGAAGAAATGAATGAAAATAAAAATGAATAAAAATAAAAGTAAGTGGATAAAAAATAAAAATGAATTTTGAGAAAAGGGATAAAAAAGGGGTGTAGATTGAGGAGCGGGTTCATGGTCTGAAATTGTTGAACTCAATGTTAAGTCCGGAAGGCTGTAAAGTGCCTAATCGGAAGATGAGGTGCTGTTCCTCTAGTTTGTGTTGGGCTTCACTAGAACATTGCAGCAGGCCAAGGGTGGACATGTGGGCTTGAGAGCAGGATAGTGTGTTGAAATGGCAAGCAACAGGAAGGTCTGGGTCATGCTTGTGGATGCAGTCTGCGTTTAGTCTTCCCAGTGTAGAGGAGACCGCATTGGGAGCAGCGAATGCAGTAGACCAAACTGAAGGAGGTGCAAGTGAAGTGCTGCTTCACCTGAAAGGAGTGTTTAGGCCCTTGGGCGGTGAGGAGAGGGGAGGTAAATCGGCAGATGTTGCACCTTCTGTGATTGCATGGGAAGGTGCCGTGGGAAGGGGATGAGGTGTTGGGGGAGATGGAGGAGTGGACCAGGGTGTCCCAGAGAGAACGTTCCCTACAGAATGCTGACGGGGATGAGGGGAAGATGAGTTTGGTGGTGACATCATGCTGGAGTTGGCGGAAATGCCGGAGGATGATCCTTTGAATGTGGAGGCTGGTCGGATGAAAAGTGAAGACAATGGGTTGTCAGTATCAGTATCATGGTTCTGGGACGGAGAGGAAGATGTGAGAGCAGAGGCTTGGGAGATGGGTCGTCATGGTTGAGGGCCCTGTCAACCACAGTGGGTGAGAAACCTCGGTTATGGAAGAAGGAAGACATGTCAGAAGCGTCGTTTTGGAAAGTGGCATCATCGGAACAGATGTGACGGAGGCGAAGGAGCTGAGAGAATGGGATGGAGTCCTTACAGGAAGCAGGGTGTGAGGAGTTGTAGTTGAGGTAGCTGTGGTAGTTGGTGGCTTGTAATGAATATTGGTGGACAATCTATCACCAGAAATGGAGACAGAGAGGTCAAGGAAGGGGAGGGAAGTGTTGGAGATGGACCATGTGAAGGTGTTAGAGGGGTGGAAATTGGAAGATTTGAGGATTGGAAATTGGAACAACAGCCATGGTTTATCCAGACATGAGCTAATCAATTGCCTTCTGAAACCATTATGGAGAGAGAGAGAGTTCATGTGACTAGAATGACCATTTCGGAATGTCTTTTATTTATGCACCCCAAGCGACTAAGCAGAAGTCTGCCACTGGAGCAGTAATGACCTCTCTTCCCTCTTGCTCAAGTTCGAGACCCATCTCCATTACAGTTTGAAATCCAGTACAGAGATAGAGCATTTCCATCAAAAGGAATGTCAGGTGCACTATCATCAACTTTTAGAAAAGATGGATTATGTTTAAAAAAAAAGACTGTCAACAGAAACTGCCGTTTTCATGTGCTTCAAGTCCACTGAATTTTCAAAACCACCGTGGAAAAATTCTGCTTCAGACATGGATGCCAGTGAAGGACTCATGATCAGTGAACTCTTTTACCTTTTATCAGTGGATTTTAATTTGGCCAGAAAGTAACTTCATATTGTATAACTTGTAATTTTGCATGTGTGTGTGTTATATATATATATAAAATATATATACCAGGACTTCATATCTTTATCTTTATATCTTTACCTGGGTGGGTTTTCAGCTCAATGAAAGCAAGCCCCTTTTGTTTAAACTCAAGATTGGTATCTTTGCAATCAATACGTAAATGGTTAAACACAGACATTTGAGTTAATACCTTCATCCTTGTAAATTCACATAACAAAACCCTCATGGTCAGAACTGGAGTGGTAAAATAGGGAAGTCAGTTTTTTTTTTTACCCCTCCTCACATGATCGTGACAGAAATTTAGGGGCTCGTCTGACATAGATCCCATAGACAACAAGAGCAATTGGAAGTGGAAACTAAATTAACCCCTAGACATAAATTTAAAAACATCAGTCCAGGCTTTCTTGTGTACAGTGCTACAGCACTAACAAAAATGTCCATATTTGATGCCAGTTCCTTCGTAGACAGGTCAAAATGACTTTTGATGATTTAAAAGTTCTGTCCCCCAAGGAGTTGAAAAGTGTGGCTAAGCAGTTGGAGTTAGAGTTTTGCCCAAAAGCCAGGAGATTTGAAATGTTAAAACTGGTGGCCAGAGACCTGGATTGCAAATCTGAGAAAATTGTAAAAGGTAAAATAGCTTTAGCAAAAATACAGCAAGGACAGAGATGACTAGAGCTGGAATTCCAAGCAAGGGAAAGGGAAAGAGAAAAAGGAGAAAAGGAGAGAGAGGAAGCTCACCAACGAAGATAGCAAGAAAGGGAGATAAAACTATGTGGACTGCATAAGGAGGTGGGGGCAGCAGAGGCAGGCTGTATGGAACTGTATGACATCAACAAGCTTTCTGCCGCCCTGTACCAAGCAGGCCCCCTGCCCCCCTCCTCGCGACCAAGGCCCCCAAGAAGAAGAATTGAAGCTGATGACCCCGCTCACTGCGGGTGTCTGAGGGTGAGGGTGTTTGTAGTTTTCGGGGAGATTCAGTCCCATTTCTGAGGGTAGGGGAGACTTGCCCTCTCCCCCGTTGTGCGTGTGCAGCTCTGTGCCCGCTGGTCCACGTTACTGGAATAAAGATTGGTTTAATTTTTCTTAAAACCATCCCCCCCCCGAAAAGTCAAGGACAGTCTGTAGGGACTGAAAAGGCTGGAGAAAGCCAACAGGGATCTGCCGAGGTGCAGGGAACCGAGAAAAGTTTTGAAGCCTTATGGGGGCGATAAAACCCATGAGAGTTGGAGCGACTAGGGAACAGCTATTTGAATTTTAAAAGGCCAAAGCCAGGCCAGTAAAAGTAAAACGAACCAGGATATAATCCGAGAGAGTTGAGGTGGCCAAAGAAGAGCCACATGAAGGTAAAAAGACCGAAGCCAGGCCAACAGAAGTAAAAAGAGTCAAGATAGACACTGAGGAAATTAAAAAGGCCGAAGTCAGGCCAGTAGAAGGAAAAAGAATCAAGATAGACTCCGTGAGGGTTGATGTGGTTAAGGAAAATCCACAAGTTTAAAAAGGCCGAAGTCAAGCCAGCAGAAGTAAAAAGAGTAGAGATAGAAACTAAAGAAGTTAGAATGGCTGAAGCCAGACCAAGTAGAAGTGAAAGTGGTCCAAGAAGGGTCCATGAAGGTTAAAAAGGATGAAGGAAGAGAGCCAGTGAAATGTTTATCAGAAACCCTCTTGGCAGATTTAAATGGGGATCGGGGAAGTTCCCAAATAGACTAAAGGAGAGAGTGAGGGTGAAGCACAGCAGGAGCTGAACATCCATTTAGGGGCAGTAGCATTCCAGGGGACATGGAACAGGTTGGGGGAAGCCCATTCCCAAAACAAAGGAAGGGGAGGGAACATATCTCAAAGCAAGCAGCGCTTAATGGAGATCACAAGGGGAATATCAGTAAAACCCATGCAGGGTTAACCACTGGTAAGCAAAATGAACTAGAGCAAGTTTTAAACCCCAGTCAGCCCAGCAGTGTTGATGGAACATTCACTAAAAGTGCAGTGCCGGATGCCAGTCCAGAATTTCTACAGGAGGCAAAAATCAAATTATAGCCCATTAACCTCCTAGAAATCATATTTGTAACAGTGCCTGGGTTTGAGCTATTAAATTCACAGGTTATAGAGGAGGACAGCGAGAGGTTAAAACTGATCAGAGCAGACCAGGCTAGCAATCAGGAGAATTTGCATTTGCATACTGAGAGCCACTGTGCTAAGCAACCGGAAGCCAGAGCCAATGAGAGGTACAGAATACCCCTACCCCATCAAAACTAATAACTAGTTATTCATCCAGCGGTTGTTCGTGAGATCTTGTTGAGTTTGTTTACATAATGCTGTCTCCACTTTATGGGTAATTCATTGAATATGAAGGACAATGTGATGTCTTACTAGGTGGAGTAAGTAAAAATTATTTATTTATTCCTTAAGAAGTACCATAGCCTAGTTTATGGTACATATTAATACACAGTATGTGTGGGAGATTTTGTGTGTGTTTACATAGAAACAGAAATAGAAGCAGGAGTCGGTCATTTGGCCCTTTGAGCCTGCTCCGCCATTCAATATGATCACGGCTGATCCTCTATCTCAACGCCATACTCCTGTTCTCCCTATACCCCTTGACACCTTTAGAGTCTAGAAATCTATCTAATTCCTTCTTAAATATATCCAGTGACTTGGCCTCCACACCCCTCTGTGGTAGAGAATTCCACAGGTTCACCACTCTAAGTGAAGAAGTTTCTCCTCATCTCCGTTCTAAATGGCCTACTCATATCCTGATACTGTGACCCCTTGTTCTAGATCTCCTGGTCTGTCCAGCCCTGTCAGAATTTTATGCGTTTCAACGAGATCCCCTCTCAATCTTCTAAACTCCAGTGAATACAGGCCTAGTCGGCCCAATCTCCTCACACGACAATCCTGCCATCCCAGGAATCGGTCTGGTGAACCTTTGCTGCACTCCCTCTATGGCAAATATATCCTTTCTTGGCTAAGGAGACCAAAACTGCACACACTACTCCAGGTGTGATCTCACCAAGGCACTGCACAGCTGCAGTAAGACATCCTTGCTCCTGTACCGAAGTCCTTGTGCAATGAAGGCCAACATACCATTTGACTTCTAAACTGCTTGATGCACCTGCATGCTTACTTTCAGTGATTGGTGTACAAGGACACCTAGGTCCTTTTGTACAAAAACATTTCCCAATCTATCACCATTTAAATAACACTCTGCCATTCTGTCATTCATTTGCAAATAGCTCCGGCTTCAGGTTGCTTAGCATGTCAGTTCTCAGTGTGCAAATGTTAAACTCATCAGTTTACTTATATTGCACATATATGTTTTGAATATTGTGTGGTCTTTCTACAGATATTGTTCATCGGGACCTAAAACTGGAAAACATCTTGGTTAAAAACAATGAAAGCAACAGTGAAATTGACATGAAACTGAACATCAAGGTAAATGGAATGAATTGTGTAATGAAGCTGTTGCAAAAGGTTTAATGGGCCGTAACTTCCAACTAGCATTGGAAAGTCCTGGCCCGCAGAAATTAGAAGACAAAAATGTACGCTTACCTGATCTTGAAAATTGCGTTGCCACTTCGTTCGCTGGAGCTGCTTGGGGCCTGCATTGAAGGAATCCTTGTAGGCCCCAGTGACGTCTAGATCTAGCATATTCAAGGAGGCCACGCCCCATTTTTTACAGCACTTGCTGCCATAGAACAGGTAAGTATAAAGGGCCAGGGAAATTGACAGGCCAGGGAGAAGGTAAGTGTCTAAGGCAAGTGGCTAGGATTTGGGGTTGGGGGTGTCTGGAGGCCGGGTCCGAGTTTGGGGGGGGGATGGGGTCCGAGGTTGTGGGGGGTGGGGGGAGTCCAAGGTCGGTGGTGGTGGAGGGGAGGCAGAGTCCGAGGTTGGGTGGATTGTTTGCTCAGAGATGGGGGGGCTCCTGAGGTCGTGGGGGGTCCCGAGGTGGGCGGGGGTGTCCCAAGGTGGGGGGGTTCGGGGTCCAAGAACGATGGAGGTGGGGTGGTGCTGAGGTCGGTGGGGAGGGAGGGAAAGGCCGGGTTGTCAGAGGTTGGGAGGGGATGGGGGGAGCCCCGTTGGGGTGGAAGGGGTGGATTGTGGGGTTGTCTCATGGGGTCGGTCTGGGTCTTTACAATAATTACCCAGAAGTTAGATGAGGTTTTAATTCTTCCAACTTTTTCTGGGCAACTGTTGGTATAACCCCAGCGGAACCATCGAAGTTTACGATTTAAACCGCATTTTCAGATGGTTCCCAGTGCAGCACAATTGTCCAGAGGAAGTTAGTATTTCTGGGCAATTGTCCAGAGGAAGTTAGTATTTCTGGGCAATTGTCCAGAGGAAGTTAGTATTTCTGGGCAATTGCCATGCAAAACCTTGCCTGGGAACTTGCCAGAGGGATTCCCCAGCGCATCTTTGGGGTACCCTCCCCCCAAATCTGACACTGGGGAGCGCAGAAGTTATGGACAAATGTGTTTCTCAAATCATTGGCTCCCTTCCTTCTAGCAGCTTGAAGAGTCCCTTTCTGGAATAAGACTGAGCAGTTTCTAAATCCAACAGCCCATTCAAACTGTAGAACTTTGAATGCTCCCTGTCTAATTATGATGTTAGCATTAGCTTAAAAATCTGTTAAAATCATCCAATTTGATTTGTGAAACCATATTGAAGCATGGATCAAATAAACAGTTGTTTAACATTATCTAAAAGTACGGGCAGCTTCCACATGTATACTGTGATACCAACTCTGCACCTCTCTCAGCTCCTTCATTGTTTCTGTGCTGTCAGGCAGCTTGTCCAGAATCTTCTGCAGTTAAACATTGGGAAGACTGAAGTCATTGCCTTTGGCTAAGACCACAAGCTCTACACCCTTGCTAACAATTCCATATTTTTTCCCAGTCACTCTTTCAGGCAGAAGCAGGCTTTTTCCAACCGCAAATTTTTATTTGACCTCAAGCAGAGCTTCCAGTGCTATCCTTGCTGTCTTACAATAGGTCCTGGTTTCCAAACGCCTTCAATTTAAAAAGCTGTCCAACATATTTAAAATTCCTTCATGGTTTTGCCCCTCCAACCTGTGTAACCTCTTCCTGCACTATAAAGCTTCTCCTCTGCTTCTCCAACTCTGCCCTTTTGTGCACTGCCCCTTTTATCACCCCAACATTGACAACAGCCTTTAGCCATCTAAGTGCCATGCTCTGCAACTCCCTCCTAACCAAATTTTTCATTCTTAATTACTTGGATGAAGGAATAGGATATCCAAATAAATTGGTAGGCCCAGTAGGTTGTGTAGATGGAGCAGTAATAATAGCTAAGTGTGTGGGAAAATGGATGGCAAATTGAATTCAATGTGAGAAGTCATCTACTTTGGATCTGTGCAAGACAAATCCAGAATATTTTCTTGAGACCGGGACCTGTGGAGGAGTAAAGAAATTGGGTGCACGTGTAGATAAATCACTAAGAGCTAGTGCTCAGGCTAAAATAAAAATCAAAAAGGCTACTGAAATGTCGGCTTTTATCTCTGGGCAGGGAGTGGAATTCAGAAGTGAGCAAACAATTTGTCAGATTTTATCTGCAGTATTGCGTACAGTTTTAGGCATTATACCTCAGCAATGATATTAGTATTGAAAAGGATTGATTTATATGGAGAATTTTTCTAAATTTGCTTTGTAGTTCTTTGAGTTTAGAAGGTAATTTTTTTTTTGAGAGAAACTATGCCCTCTACTGGAGGAATCCAGAACATGGAGGCATAAACTACAAATTAGGGCCATGGAAATTAGGCGAGAAATCAGGAAGTATTTTTTCACACTGACAGTAGTGGAAGTCTGGAACACTCAGCCTCAAAAGGCTGTGGATGTTAGTTCAGTTGAAATTTTGAAGACTGAGATTGTTAAATATTTGTTGGATTTGAGTATCAAAAAATATTGAGCAAAGAGGGGTAAATGAAAGAGGTACATATCATTTATTGTCTAATGGAATGGCAGAACAAGCTCAAGGGACTAAATGACTGAACCCTATTCCTATGTTCCTAAATGCTTCTCCGTAGAGTAGTACAGTCATTATAGCATAGAAGGAGGCCACTTGGTCCGCCAAGTCTATGCCAGCTCTCTAGAGAAATCCAGTCAGTCCCATTCCCCTGATCTATTCCTGAAGTCCTGCAAGATTATTTTCCTCAAGTGCCCTTTTGAAATCATTTATCACCTACCCCTCTTAGGCAGCAGGTTCTAGGTCATTCCTACTCTTTGGATAAAAAAGCTCTCTCTCTCATTCCCCCTGCATCTCTTGCCCAAAATCTTAAAACTGTATCCATTAATCTTTTTATCATCGGTTAATGGGAAGCTTTTCTTCATCTACCTTATCTAAACCTATAATGACCTTATACACCTCTATCAAATCTCCCTTGTTCCAAGGAGAACAACCCCAGATTTTTCAACCTAATCTTGTAGCTAAAATTCTTCATCTCTGGAACCATTCTGGTAAATCTCAATGATTCTTCTTAAGGACCCTCACATCCCTCAAGTGTGGTGACCAGAACCAGGAAGCAATGGACCGAATAACCCCTGGAGTAGCAATCACTGTCGGATTGCCACTCCACTCCTATTTTCTGACTTTAGTCTGGAGCTCCAAATTTCACACCCGAACTTCCAACTCAGGCCTGCTGAGAAACATGGAGCATAGCTGCTCCTGCAGGCCTTCAGCATAGTGTAGGAGTGTCGGGAGAAATGAAGTTAATCCCCTTTTTTATGGCACCGGCTGCTGTATTCCAGTAGGTTTAATTGTCACAGCCACTTTGACAGGTGGTCAGGGGGTGTCTGTGTTGGGGTGGTAGTCGGGGAGTGGGGATGTAGTTGGGAGGAGCGTAGTCAGGGGTGGGGCGATAGTTGGGGTGTAAGGGGCTGGTTGCAAGGCCGGGGGGATAGTTATGGGTGGTCAGTACAATAGTTACTTCAGAGCTAGAACTGATGTTAATCCTTCTAACCTTTCCTGGGCTCCTGGGTAACTACTCTGCTAAGTGAGTTGGAACCATCCAAAGTCTACAATTTTAAATCGGAGTTTCAGAAGGTCCCAATTCAGATAAATGCCCAATGGAAGCTGAAACTTCCTGGGCAATTCCTGTGTAGTCCTTGTATGGGACCATGTGTCCCCCAGTGCATCTTCTGAGGTACCTCTGGGGTACGACCTTCCAGGGAATGGAAGATCTGGGCCTATACTCTATTTGTGCTTAATGAGAGCTTTGTAAAGATTCAGCATAACTTTCCTGCTTTTTTTTATGCATACCTCTATTTCTGAAACCTAAAATCTATATCCATTTTCTTTTTTAGACTATAATATCTATCTCTGACTAAACCTTTAGACACCCTATCTAAAATCTCCTTTGGCTTCACTCAATTCTTTGTCTGGTTGCACCTATGTCAAGGACATTTTTTCTACATCAAAAATGCTATATTGTAATTTGTATCTAAATTTGCTTTATACAACTGTTATATTATTCCCATCAATTCCTTATATTGATGGTTCTAATTGAGTAGCATTTTAGGAGAGATTTTTCTGGGTTTGTGTCCAGGTACACTGCAAATAACCGAAAGATGGGCATGTCATGGTGCATACCCACAAAGGAACCTTCCCAGTATTCCTCCATATAAAATAAGGAAGGACAATCAGGCATACTCCTATATAGGTGCATGTTCTGACCCACCTAATTTGTTGCTTCCATGTGGTGCAATGCCCATGGGCACAGACCCAGGAGAAAATCACCTGTTAAGTCTGCAGTGATACATTTGCAAATGGTTTTAAATTACACCAATTAAGCCCCTCTTCATGTCATGCTATGCAGAGCCAGCAAAGCCAGTTGAACATTCTGTGTGGATTTCTAATATGAATGAATATGAATTTACATGAAATTAAAATTTCTCAAACTTGTGCATTATACATATCTGGTTGATTTTAGTCAGCCTTGAGCACGATCATACAGTGCTGGCCAAATGAATTCTGCTTCGTTGAAAATTCATTCAAACACCGTCTGGTTGCAGAGTTTTTTGTAGTTGTACTTTAAACACTTTCACCATCATGGAGGCATTCTCAGACTGTTACAGATGCTTTTTAAGGAGCAAGTTTGTGAACATCCACAGTGGAAACTACAGACTGATTTACATTTACAAACGAAACACAAAGCTGAAGAGTTGACTCAATAGGAGAACTATAGAAAATTGATGCTCAGAAAAAATGCATTGCAACACATTCTATGCTACATTCGACAATCTATTCTGAAATGTTTTCATTATCCAGGTGACTGATTTTGGACTTTCTGTGCAGAAAGGGGGTGTTGGCAGTGACAAAATGTTACAGGCAACCTGTGGAACACCTTTGTATATGGGTAAGAAATTTGTTGATGTTTACATTCTCTTTATTTTCTCCCCAGAAGTTTCCAATTAATCTTGCTTATGTGACCAATGCTTTTTCTGGTTTTATTTATACAAAATTGGACAAAACTGGGAATAAAAACCAAAAATAAATTACAGGTATCGTAAAGTGTGACCTTTGGCTAAGATGTTCCACCACATATTACATTTACTTCAATTATTTCCCTGATCCAGGTAATTGACATGACAAGATTGAAATTGTAGTAAATATTAGCACTAGTGTACACATTCCATAGCAATTCTGCATTCCATCATGCCATGATGGAGTGACTCCTTTTCTACAACCAGGCATGCTTTTAATGACCTTTTTTGATGCGAATAAACAATAAAATTGAATGCCCCAGTCATTGAAAACTGACACCTTTTTGTACAAAGTTGAGTAGAGAATAATAGATCTTACTCATTGCAAAAAAGTATGTTGGAGCATGAAGTGCTTTACTGCAGGGAATAGAGACCATTAATTTTTTTTTAGGAGAAAATTGGATAAATGTTTGAATCAGAGGAAAATGGGGAGAGATCAGGACAGTGGAATTAGCTCTGAATTGCTCTAACAAAGAGCTGGCACAAACATGATAAGTAAAATGGCCTCCTCCTGCACTGTCAACCTGTTTGGTTCAATAGTAAGAAAATTTCATTGAAATGTTTGTGATATCGCAATTATAAAATTGTCATTTTATTGGCACCTGACCCCAAAATAATTTTCTTACATAATCACTCCCACATGCGCCATAATTCTAATTCTAACACTGTTGGAGAATCTTTTCGATATCACTAAAAAAGATTGTGATGTTCTGACTGGAAGATTTAGAGTTTACTTTTTCAGTGCATTACTGAGAATTTGCACACTAAGAAATGGCATATACATGTTGAGGTTTAAATGTATTCATTAACATAATGTCTTGGGACACTAGCCTATTTCTAAATATATTGTAAAAATTTAACTAAGAGACTATTCATAAGCAGCAGATAGCATGTTCTTATAACATAAGCCAAGATTTTCGCTACCAAGATGGGTAGCTTGAGTCGGAAAATTTCCCGGCTCACCGCACCTGCCTCGGTAGAAAAGCCCAAAAAGGAGGGATCTTTGCTCTGGGGATTTGGTGGGTGGGTGTGCAGGTGTGGGATAGAGACAGGCCCTCCACCCCTGGAAGCAGATTGGGATGGCCAAGACTGGCTGGTTAAAAGGCCCACCTCCTTTTTGTTGTTTGGTTACTTTTTAGCCCTCTAGCCCTCATCCTTACACCCCATCACCCGCACAAACTCTCTACGTCATCAGGCCAATTCAATGCCAACTCATGCCCTCCACCCACCCCCATGGCCCCTTATAGCCCCAATGCGACCTCATGCCCCCTCACTCACTATCTTCCAATGGCCCTCAATAGCCTCCATGCCAACTCATGGCCTTTCCATACCCATTCACCCAGTAATCTACCTAATCCCATATAATTTAGTGGACCTGGGCTCTCAGCCAAGCCTAATTATTCATGCTTGGCTGAGAACGAGAGGTTGTTTATGCAACTGAAGAGAAATGTTGACTTTGCTTGATTGACATCTTTATGAGGTTAAAATAAATTGTTTTTCTGTGATCTCTTTTGTCAATGTCTAAATGTTTATTTGCACAAGATTAAGAATTGTGAAGCATTTAAATCTTCTACTTTTGATACTTTAATGGTCAGTGTGATTGACGCTTTTATAGAATTGTAGGAGCACCAGATTTTTCTCAAAGAATTATGAATGAGTGTTTTTTTTTCTAAACAGTTTCCCGCATGCCATTGTTACTGTTGGGGCCTTTAGTTCTGTGCATAGTGTATAGTGAGTTAATGGGCATGGAAGGGCCATGAGTTGGCATGGAGGGCATGAGGGGTCATTGGGGGTGGGTGGTGGGGCGTGAGTTGGCATTGAGTTGGCATGGGAGCTATAAGGAGCAATGGGTGAGTGGGTGGGGTGCAGCTGTTGGCATGGAGGGGCATGGGTAAGACCTTTTGATCTTACATTTCAAAAGCTTCCTACATCCCAATTATAGTTCACGACTCCTTTAGGATCCATGAACATATCATGGAGAAACTGGCTCGACTGCCTGAAAATTGTGGGGAAGTAGGAGATGCCTACCCCCACAATAGAGCTAGCCAGGTCAGAAGTGCAGGGTGTGGGTTTTCTACCCTGCATCCTTATTCCAGGCCAGAGAAAATTGGGTGTGCCAGCAATGGGCCTGGAATCCCACAATCTGTCTTGCCCCCCCCACTATTTTTAAATGGCTCTGGGGTCTTTCAAACTCCACAAAAATCTGGACCATAGTCTTGAGCTGTGACCATTGAGGCACCCTGTAATAATTCAGCAAGTAAAGGATTATACTTAATTGTTTTCAAACCTTAAGTCATTAATAAAATAAAGATCCTTTTTTGCAGAAAGCAATGTGTGATTTTGGCAGAGAAGCTAAGTGAACAACAAAGTAATAATTTGGTTTTGTGATGACCAGCCAGTGATCAACAGAGAAAAGTGTGAATTATACCAATGCATGCTGAAACAAATCCAGATCTAGCATACACTCATTGTTTTATAATGGCAAGCTGTGTGGGCCAGCTTAAGTTGTTTATCTTATTCTCTTTTAAAGGCAGAATTTTTAGTATCCTTCTCATTGCAGTCCCTGGCCCTAGTAAGACACCAGGTGGTGCTATTATTACTGCTATTCAGCATGGATGAAGGCATGAGCAACTGACTTGACAATGGCAGTGTGCACTAAAAGAGATGAACTGTTTTTTAAATAAAGAATGCTTCTGTAATGGTTTACAATTTATTCTATTTGTCAATTCTCAGCTGTACAAACAAAATATAAAAATCTGGTGTTTATGCAGTCAATGTGATTAGATTGTTAGAGATGTACTAAGTTTCTATGTTGCTAATAATACGGATTTTGAAATTTAGACAAACTTTCTTTCAAACAGGATTAATGATGTGATAAAATTTCCCTGTGCTGTTAACATACATTATTTTAAGCAGTTTAGCATCCGCATCTAATGAACATACAAGGAGCTTCATTCAAATGTGTTGAGTGCTCCTACGTCATTGTCGGCTGTCCCTTGATTTGAGAATGATGTCTACTCAGAATAATGAGTTTCTGCCATGGGCCTTCATGTGACTGAATAGGCCCATTCTTGACCTGCAGTCCTTGGGCAGGATGTCCCATGAGGTAGAGGGGCCCCGAGTGCAGGATTTGTTTCCTTTTCTTTCCTTCTCTGCTGCTGCCCTGCCTCATCATTAAGGCGTTTGGACTCAAAGCATCATACAGCTAGATGGACAAGCTGTCGCCATTTCCAATGATTGGTAGCAATCTCCTCCCAGCCTTTAATGTCAATGCTGCCACGCTTCAAGGTGCCTTTATAGCATTTTCTTTGTCCTACCCTGGAATGTTGGCCATTTGAGAGTTGAGAAAATAAGACCTCGTAGGGGAGACCCTTTTTGGCCCCCTAGACACAGTGTCATGGTTGATTTTTCGCGAGCTTTTGCCTGAATGCTTATGGAGGTGTCTTCAAGAAATCCACTAGCATTTGTTCAATGGTCCTCCCATTGAATCTGGAGGATGAGGTGGAGGCATTGCTGATGGAATTGCTCTTGCACTCTGTGAGTCCAGGTCTCACTGCAGTATAGGAGTGTGGTGACATCAACTGTTCTGAGCAACAGGACTTCTGTTGACTTGCAGAGGTCTTTGTTGTCAAATACTCACTGCCGCAGTTTGTAGAAGGCTGAGTTGGCACAGCTAATCCATTATTGGATCTCCTCATCAGTGGTGGCCCTTTGAGAGAGGTGGCTGCCAAGGAATGGGAAGTGCACAACATATTCCAGATTCTCTCCTTCAACACGTCTGGGAGGTGGAATATTTGACTGACCAGGCCTCGGTTGGTATGAGTTTTGTTTTGGCAACATTTAAGGACAGGCTGAGTTTTTTGAATGCAGAATTGAAGAGATCGAGAGTGGCTTGCAAATCTGGTGCAGAGTTTGCAATGACATTGCAGTCGTCTGCAAACTGTAGATCATGTATGTCTATGGTGGTCAGTTTAATTTTGGCACGGAGGCAACTGAGATTAAAGAGTTTTCCATCTAGGTGAAATTTAGCACTCAAACCAGAGGGTTGTTGATCTTTGATGAGGTGAATATCCACTGTCGGGTACATTGTAAATAGTATGAGGGCCTATCGCACAGGTCGGAATCGTCCCAGATTTGCACTAAGTGGGGTAGTGGGCAGGTAAAATGATGTTTTACTCGCCGGCTGCGATGGTAGGCTTTCATGCCCTATCATCTCAAACCCGCCACATTAATTATGAACTCCCAGGAAACACGCCGTTTCCATGGTGGGCGGGCTGCCATTCGCCTGCCCGCCATTACCCCGCCGCTGCATCACACTGGGCACCACATTTAAAGTCCAGCCGCAAGCACACACCTCAGTGCTTCCAGACCACCACTGCTGCACAGAAGACATGATCCTGAAACTGAAGGAGATGGCAAGTCCCCAGGTTCAGTGTCGCATCTCTCGAGTGCCTTTCGGCTGCCGTGGAGGCCCACCAGGATGTCCTCTACCCCCGCTCTGGTCGCAGAATGGACAGCAACAGCACTAACCTGGCTTGGGAGGCAGTGGCAGTGGTGGTCAGTGCCAACGCCCTTCAAAAGAGGACAGCCACCCAGTGCCGCAAGAGGGCGAATGATTTCCTTTGTTCTGCCAGGGTAAGTCACTCTTCTCATCACTCTCAACTCTCACACTCTCAAACTCATCGCACATCCACAGTGATCTCACTCACTGCCAGTTCAAGGGACATCACCATTCACTCTCTCACACACACCTTCATTGTCCTCATCCTGTACATGGGACCACTCATCACCCATACACACCAGGCGTACTTATCATCTGGTCTGGCAGGCGTCCTGCTTACACTCTCTTGATCTCTATTCATGCAGGACAAGCTGGCACACAACAACAGGGAGAGGTCACAGAGTGATGGAGGAATGCCTGAGATCAAGGTCCTCACCAAGTTGGAAAACAGAGCCATCTGGGCAGGTCCTGTGCTGACGCTGGAGTTGGTGGTGCTCTACCAAGTGAGGGTCCAGCAGTGCAACATCCATCAGATAACCATGCTCTGAGTAATGTGTCCTGTTTCACAGGCCACTGCCATGTACTAATTATGTCCCCTTGCTTCCGCAGGCACACCTGGGAAACATCCAAGAGCGACCATCACTCAGGGACTCCTGTCAAGCCTCGAAGGCACCTCGGAAGATGAATCTGAAGACACCCTCCTTGAAGTCCCATCATGACACTCACCCACTCCCTCCACCAGCGCAGAGAGACACACCTCGGTGGGACCTAGCTTTAGAATAGCCTCGGGATCACAATCTGGTGAGCACATCGCACTGTCTGATCCACAGCAGGTGGCGGCAGGGACTTCCCATGTGTCCGGCACTCGGAGGACTGCTGAAGGCCAGACATTTGCTGAGCCCAAGTCAGATGACGAGCCTCTGGACTCAGTCATGTCATTGTTGCTGGAGCTGCAAAGGCAAGCTCAGGAATATCAAGAAGGCATGTCTGCTGCACTCCTCAGCTTGCAAGGCATGATGGAGATGTCTGTCCGCCTTCAGACTGAGGTGATAGCGCCGGCATGCCAACGCACCAAGGTCAACACTGGTAGAATGGCAGCTGCCATGGAGATGCTGGTTCAGGACGTCGCTCCTGCACTGTTGTGTGGGCTCAACTCCATCGCTGATGCCATAGTTGGCCTCCAACAGTGTGTACTCAAGAGGGGTGCAGGGCAGCCTGATCTCACTCCAGCTACCCCTTCTCCTCAAGGAGTCAGCCTGGGGCCTTCGGACACCCATGGGGAGGAGGATCAGCAGGTGCACACTCCAGGGCCATCCACACAGGTGCCTGAGTGTCCAGCCCATGTGAATCCCCTCTTCCTGCGACCTCAGCAGCTCCAGCTCCACAGGCCGAGGAGGATGCCACTGCCATACAGCAGGACCCCAAAACCAGGAAGGAGCCCCCCAAGTCTTGGCCCTCCAGAGGACGTCCGCCAAGGTCATCACAGACAAGGCATCGCAGTCAGCAGGCTGCCTCCACCTTCTCTGTGGATGTCCAGGGAGCACCAAGATGTAGTGGCAGGGTTAGGAAAGTTAAGAAGAATTAGTTGCACAGCCTGGGCATGGCTGTTAATCACTTGTACATACCGTTCACTGTTGTCATTTAGCTCCCAAAAATGTCTCCCTGCCTATGGCTCCTTGTTCTGATGAGCAGTGTCCTTGTCACTCAGATGTGAAACCTTTCTGCACAAGATAAAGGCAGGTGTCTCAGTCCAGGGCCTCTTTCCTGTGCTCTTTGCAGTCTCCAGACCAAAGTGATGGTCCAGCCTCTCACCCCCTGGAAACATTACTGATGCCTACATGTCGGTGGTGCTTGTCATTGCTGCCAGAATGTATGGGCAGGTGCCACAGAGTTCTCATTCTCTCAGTGTGCTCTTAGCACCTTTTAAGATGCATCTGTGAGCATTGATACTGTGCTCCTGAACGGGTCAGGTGCTGAAGGCGGACACAGCATCGGATGCTTCTGAAGTTTCATGGCTGCATCTCTATGATATAACCCTGATCACGGAGCGCAAGCTAGGCCAGACAGGAGTCAGACATTCTCAGAAGCTATTTGAAGATTTATGGAGTGTCCTCACTGCATGTCGTCATCATCCTCCACAAATCTAGCAGCTATGTGCCTCATCTAGCCAGTGCGAGGGCCTCATCCCCGTTATTGTCACCTCCAAGGACCTCCTCACCCTCATCCCCATTGGCGCATCCTTATTGGAGGAGACGTGCAGCTCCTCCATCTCCTCCTCAGCCAGCTTGTCTCCTCGTTGGAGTGCCAGGTTGTAAAGGGCGCAGCAGACGATGATGATGTATGACACACTCTGTGGACTGTATTGCAGGGCTTCAGCAGACCGGTTCAGGCACCGGAACCTCACCCTCAGCATCTGATGGTCTACTCCACCAAGTTGCGAGCTGCAGCATGAGCCTCATTATACGGTCGCTCTGCTGCAGTCTGAGGCTGCTGCATGGGTGTCATCAGCCATGGCCTCTGTGGGTAGCCCTTGTCCCCAAGGAGCCATCCCTGCAGCTTCTGTGGACCCTGGAAGACCTCAGGGACCTTTGATCGACTGAGGATGTAGGCATCGTGTACGCTCCCTGGAAACTGTGTGCACACCTGCAGGATGCGCTTCTGGTGGTAGCACATTAAGTGAATGGAACCCCTTGCAGCTGATGTAGTTCACCGTGTGTTGCGACGGAGATCTGAGTGCCACATGAGTGCAGTCAATCGCACCCTGAACCCATGGGAAATCCAAGATCTGGGTGAATCCAATTGCTCTTGCATCCTGGCTGTCCTGGTCCTGGGCTCTGTGCTCTCGCAAAGATGGCATCCATGACCTCATGGATGCATTTGTAGATGGAGGCTTGCGAGTTCCCACTGAGCTCACCTGTAGAGCCCTAAAAGGAGCCACTGGCGTAAAAATTGAGTGCCGCGGTCACCTTCATGGCCACTGGCAGCAGATGCCCTCTATGTCCCCGTGGCGCCAAATCCTGTAGTAGCTAGCAGATGTGACTGCCCAGTTCCCTGGACATGCGCAACCTTCAACGACACTGGTTGTCAGTCATCTGCAGGAATGAAAGGCAGCATCTGTAAACCCCGGGTGTCGATAGGCGCTGACCAGCAATGGCTCGCTGTGGCTCTTGGGCAGCATGTGCTGGAGCCCCAGCCGCCCCTTCTTCCTGAGGTTGCTGCTCCTGCCTCTGCACAGTTATCCAACTGTTCTGCATTTCACTAAAATGCTCATGAATTTGCAGTCTATGCTGGGTTTGGGTGGGGGTGGAGCACTTGGTGGCACTTTGTTGCTTGAATGGGCAGCCTGATCCCAATCATATCAATGTGGCTGTGCCTGAACTATCTCAGTTGCAGAGGAATGATCACATTATGCAGGTTTCCCTAATGCGAGGCCGCTTCCCTCACCCACCCTACCCTCCACCCCGACTGGCAGGGCAACCCTTGCCCCCCCTCCTCCCCCTTAAGCGGCAGGGCTGTCCTTAACCTCCGACTCCCCAAGGCACCTGAAGCTTGAAGTCCAACAGGCAACCATGGCAAGCGCTGCACAACGTTACTGTGTACTCACCTCCGAGTTCCCCTCAAAGTGCAGGCCACCAAGTGCATGCCTTTTATGTGCTGTTGTGAAACACGCCAGTGTGCTTTCCTGCTGATGTGGACGCACAATCTAGCGGGGGGGGGGGCGGGACAATTCCAGCTGGCGGGACAATTCCAGCGGGCTGGCCTGATAATTCCGCCTACAGTCTGGTCTGGATTTTGAAGGGGACTGTTTCAGATATCCCACTCAAGACAGTTGCAGTCATGTCATCATGAAGCAGTTGCAGGATTGTGATGAAGTTTCTTGGACATCAAAATTTCTGGAACACAATCCACAGAGCCTTATGATTTACTGAGGCACTCATACACTAATATATAGTTGACATTGTAGTACCAATGGAATTCCTATTTTATTGTCTGACTGAGAAAAAGTGCATGACCATTACAGCTGAAGCAATAAGAATCAAATACTTTTCACAGAAATCTAATAGCTGCTTGTAACTATCTGCGGGTTGTTTTTTTTTTGTTAGCAGTTATAAATGAAGCAGGAGTGAGGTATAGGAGGTTAAAAGTTTAAGCAATTGTATAGTATAAGTTTTGAATCAACTTCCATTAATTAAACTTCACTAGAAATGTTTTAATCAGAACTACAGTTCCAATGATTTAGAAAGAAAGATACTAAATTTGTGTTAGGATCTCATTCTCATTTCTCCGTGTTACATCTATTTGATCGGAATTTCAAACTGCAGGCTTTATCCATTTGAACATGGATCTGTGTGTACCTTTTATGTCACAACATGTGTTAGTGCTTAGCTAGTTTGAATTTTTTAAGATTAAGTAATGAACATAGTTACTTCATTTTTTTGAAAAAATCATTTATTCCAATATCTGCCAAGGTTATGCTGGATCATCTGAGAACGTAATATCTAAATCATTTAACCAGTTTTGCTAAAAATAATTTAGGGGATCTTTTCATTGACGATCCCAAAATCTGGAGCCTCTTTTGAAGATGTTACAAACTCTCTTTGCCTCCAAACTTGGGTTCTGTTACAGTTGTACCAATACTTCAACAAGAATCACTATTTTAGTTATTTCTGCCAATCTCCCTCCAATGTTGCCTTCATGTGGATCCAAGTAATTGTAACACAATTATATAAAATAGAACCTGTATTCTTATTATAGTTGGGGAGAGTGGGGACTGGGAATTAAATAAAAGCGTCGTGCTGTGCAACCTAGACTGCTGTCTTCCTTACTCCTTGTTTTCTAGCCATTTTGGCTGCAGGAAGGATATGGGTACAAATGAAGTTGTAAAAGAGAATAGAAACGGGAAATAAGATGGTGCTAAATAAGAGAGAATGAACTAGTAAAAAATAGATGACAGGAATGAGAGGGAGTGCAACTACTATTATCGTATGATAAAAGAGGTGATTTATCAATGTTTAAATAACCAATTCCAAGTTGGTGACCCAGTGGGTAGCTTTGGAACTGACTTGGTGATAATCAAAGTGGGCACTGATTTACAATCATAGAATTGTACAGTGGCTGCAGCTGAGAAGGAGGCTGTTTATCCCATTGTGTCTATGCAAGCTCTCTGCAAGAACAACTTGGCTAGTCCCACTCCCCTGCAAATTTGTTTTATTCAGATAATTATCCAATCCCTTTTAAAAGCCACAATTTAACCTGTCTCCACCACACTCCCTGGCAGTACATTCCAAATCCTAACCACTCACTGCATAAAATGTTTTTCCTTATATCATCTTTGTTTTTTTTTCCATCTTAAATCAGTGTCCTTTGGTTCTCAACCATTTGCCAATAGGAAGTTTCTTCCTATCTATTCTGTTCAGACCCCTCATCATTTTGAACAACTTTATCAATTCTCTTCTCAAGGAGGAGAATAGCCTCAACTTCTCCAATCTACCCATGTAACTGAAATCCCTCATCCTCCCTAGAACCATTCTTGTAAATCTTTTCTGCACCCTCTTTCATGCCTTCATATCCCTCACAATTCACAATACTTCCAAGTTTTGCTTCATCTGCAAAGTTTGAAATTGTGCCTTGCACATGCAAGTCAAAGTCATTAATATAGATGAAGAAAAGCAGTGGTCCTAACACCTGACCCCTGGGGAACCCCACTATGTATCTTTCTCCAGTTCTAACTATTCACCAGTGCTCTCTGTTTCTTGTCACTCAGCCAACTTCGTATCCATGCTGCCACTGCTCCTTTTATTCCAACGGCTTTACTTTGGTGATACCTTCTTTTGAATAAGGGTGCAACATTTGCAATTCTCCAGTCTTTTGGCACCAACTGTGTATCTAAAGAGTATTGGAAGATTATATGGCCAATGCCCCTGCAATTTCCAGCTTTACTTTCCTCAGTATCCTTGGATGCATTTGATCCTGTCTAAGATTAACTTTATCAACTTTAAGTGCAGCCAACCTTTCTAATATCTCATCTGTACCAATTTTTAGTCCATGCAGTGCTTCAACTACCTCCTATTTCACTATTTGACAGATGCAAAGTATTCGTTTAACACCTCAGCCAAGTGTCTGTCTCCGGGCGTAAATTTGCTTTTTGTTCCCTGATCAGCTCCTTTTACTGTTTATAAGCCTATAGGAAACTTTTAGAGTCCTTTTTATGTTAGCTGTCTATCTCTTCCCATTGTGTCTCTCTTTGTTTCACTTACTTTTTTCATTTCCTCTGCATGTTCTATATTCAGCCTAGTTCTCAATTGTTTAATTAACCCCCAGCTGTGCATCCAGACATTTGGTATGTGAACAGCCCACCTAAATTGGTGCACATTATACAGAGTTTGAACATACCAGTCCAGTTGGAGTCATACCTATCACAAAGGAAGATGGCTGTGGTTGTTGGAGGTCCATCATCTCAGTTCCAGAACATTACTGCAGGAGTTCCTCAGAGTAGTGTCCTATGCCCAACCATCTTCAGCTGCTTCATCAATGACCTTCCTTCCATTATAAGATCAGAAGTGGGGGTGTTGGCTGATGTTTGCAATGTTCACCATTCGCGACTACTCAGACACTGAAATAGTCCATGTCCAAATGCAACAAGACCTGGACAATATCCAGGCTTAGGCTAACATGTGGCAAGTAACATTCACACCACACAAATGCCAGGCAATGATCATCTCCAACAAGAGAGAATCTAACCATTACCTCTTGACATTCAATGGCATTATCATTGCTGAATACCCCATTATCAATATCCTGGGGGTTGCCATTCACAAGAAACTCAACTGGACTAGCCATATAAATACTGTGGCTACAAGAGCAGGTCAGAGGCTAGGAAGCCTGCGACGAGTAGCTCACCTCCTGACTTCCCAAAGCCATCTACACCATCTACAAGGCACAAGTCAGGAGTGTGATGAAATGGTCTCCACTTGCCTGAATGAGTACAGCTCCAACAATGCTCAAGAAGCTTGACACCATCCAGGACAAAACAGCCCACTTGATTGGCACCCCTTCCACAAACATTTACTTCCTCCACCACTGGCGAAGAGTGGCAGCAGTGTGTACCACCTATAAGATGAACTGCAGAAACTTACCAAAGCTCCTTAGGCAACACCTTCCAAACCCACGGATGATCACTACCATCTAGAAGGGCAAGGGCAGCCGATACATGGGAACACCACCACCTGGAAGTTCCTCTCCAAGCCACTCACCATCCTGACTTGGAAATATATAGCTGTTCCTTTGTTATCACTGGGTCAAAATCCTGGAATTCCCTCTCAAACTGCACTGTGGTTGTTACCTACATCATGTGGACTGTAGCGGTTCAAGAAGGCAGCTCCCTTCCACCTTCTCAAGGGCAATTAGGGATGGACAGTAAATGCTGGCCTAGCCAATGACGCCCACACCCTGCAAACGAATAAAAAAATGTCACTGTTCAAAGTGTGTGTACATGATACCCCATGCTTTGCCCGTAAGTTTTTGGAAGAGGCAAGTCCTTGCTTTTATCTTCTTGTATGTCTTTCCCAAATGAGTTTTAAAACTCAAGATTCTGTCCAAGGTTGCACCAAAGTAATTTGGAATATAACTCATTTCAGACTGGTTCACCCCAAAAAGTGAGAGTAAGTGCTTCCTTGTCAGCTTGTTTCAATGAAAAGCTGTCACTTTGGCATCATGGTCTTTTACTGTGTCAGTGACTTCAAGTTTATGGAGGCGTGTCCAGGCTCAGGCTTGATAAATAGGATGATTGGTCACCTCCACTGTCTCATCCTATTTCTTCAGGTGGACAAGATTCAGTGAACCTTCTAGACGTTTTATTGTGTTCAGGTCACCATTCTTCTCATATATTTTTAAGATTGCTTATGTTTACGGCTGCCACAAAGGTATAAACCTTCTGTAGCTGCAGGGAACATGTTTCAGGCTTTGGAGGTATTCGTTGAGAGTAATCTGAGCGCTGATCTGGTTTTAACTTCTGGAGGAAGGCTGCCTTAATGCTACTACTAATGGCAAGAACCTGGTCATAGCCACCAACCCAGGCTGAAATTTGGTTGTTTCAATGAGATGGAAATGATAAAGCTGGTGAGAAACTTGTATATGGGTCTTTTTCATAAATGTCTAACTGCTTTTTAATTCCAACTAGGCACTTTTTGCTCAGCCAGAGGGAATTCCAGACACAACCGAGATCTGTATTTTCTGATGAAAGATTGTGTGTAGCGTTCTCAAGTTCCTCTGTAAGCTTCACAAACAGTGCTTAGAAACTACTTGTAGCCAACACTGCCCCACTATTCTGTCTATTGGCTCTGGAGCTCTGATTGAATGAACACCAAAGCTCTGCTGTAATTTCCGCTAAATGAATTAGATTGTGCATAACCTCAAATGTTGATGATGATGCACCATATCAACTATAGGGTTGCTTTAAATGCCTTCTTAAAGCTGTCTTAAGCACATTCCTCACAGTAAAGCCAGGGCTCACCTCCACAAACTTGGAGCTGCTGACTTGGTAAAACACCATAAACGCAAAACTGACAAAATGACTGAACAGAACATTCGTAAAAGATCATTCTAAATATCTAACAAAGCCCCGTGCTTCACCACTATTACTACATATTACATGTAATAACAAGGCCCTCATGACCTCAAAGTGTAAAAGCTGCTAGCAGCAATAGCATTTATCTTTAGAATTTGGGCCAAAGGGATGAGCATGGTTGGCAGATCTAATCACAGCCAGCAATAATCCTTCCCTTCATCAAACACAGGAAACCAGCATATGATGCTACTAGATATTGCCCAATTTCACTCCGCTTCACAATGGTAAGAGAGAAATGTGAGGAGAAGAGGGAGGGAGAGAGAGAGATAGGCAGAAGACAAAGAAATGGGAGAATAAACAGGTACAAAAAAAATTGAAGGTCAGATCTAAACAAATGAAAGCTCAAGGGGCTTTTTGGTAAGAGTTATTGCAAGCATGGTTGTGTGGTATTTGTGACTTCTTTCATTCTAGTTGCTCATGGTTATTCTTAATTTTGCACAGTTTTATATTTTTTGGTTTTATAATATGGCTCACAGCAACCTTTATTAAAGTGTACTGTGATTCACATTCATCTGATGCTTGCAAGTTCCGACATAACAATGCACAGGTTCCTCTCTCTGAGTTATTGGGGGAGTGGACTCTGATTCAAATACAGATCCTGTTCTGAATATTGCTGTTGTCAGGTAACTTCTCAAACCTTAATGTGCCCCAAGTTGAAACTTGTTAAATTCATCATTATGAAGATTGGAAAGTTCTATAATGTAGACACTAAGGAGAAAATCACTGAATTTTTCAGTAGTGGGAATAAGTACCTTTCGGAAGGCCTTCATGATTTAGAAAGCTGGTATCTCAACTTTTGGGGTCTAGAAGAGGGCCAAAGGTGATTACATAATATTGTTAATTTACTGGCTCATATTAGGACTGATTTGTTTTAATTTTGGTATTGCTTAACTGTTGGCAACCTTGGCATCTTATTTGGCACAACTGAGTTTCCACTCTCATTCTCCCCAGCACAAAGCCCACTTACTTCCAACACTGTGTCTTTGTCTGTCAGCATCCTTGTTTTAGCTTGTTTGTTGTTGAAACCCTCTTTCAGGCTTCTGTTTTTCCAGAGTCAGGTATTACAAAGCGCTCCTAGCCAGCTTCCCATTTTCCACTCTCCATAAACTTAGGCATACCCAAAACTCTGCTGCCTGTACCTTAGTCTGCACAAAGTTCTGTTCACACTACTGCTTGCTGACCTACATTGGCTTGTAGTTCCCCTATGCCTCAATTTTTCAAATCTCAGCCTTTCCCCTCCCTCTCTGTCTCTGTAATATTTTCCAGCCCTACACATCTCCAAGAATGCAGTGTTCCTCCAAATCTGGCCTGTTGTGAATCCCCCAATACCTTTGCCCTGTGCCCAACCTCGAGATCTCTCTGCCTCCCACCTTTCTCCACTCCTTTAAGACTCTCTTTAAAACCTACTCTTTTAAACAAGCTTTTAGGCACCCATTCTAATTTCTTCTTCTTTGACTTGGAGTCAATTTATGCCAAATTACAGTCCTGGGAAGTGCCTTGGACTATTTTACCATGTAAAATATGCTATATAAATCTAGTTACTGTTGGTAATCCAGCCCCTAAACTTACTGCAGAGGATTTCCTTAGGACCACCATAGGCTGGTTTGCATTTGTTTAGATCAAAGAGGAAATCCTCTATTCAGCCTGTGCACAACCTGGAATCCACTGGCAGGAACACCTAATTTCTTTTATCTGCTTCTTTGAAGACATCACCCATTTAAAGAAGTATTGGGAAATTGAGGGAAATGTAGCCACATGAATTAAGAGATTGTTGGACAATGTTACAATTATGAGGTTTATAAAGTTGATATGTTTTGGGACTGTGCCCTTAACTTGGGGTATAGTGAAGGGGGTTAGGTAACCTTTGCTGAAGTGTGCCTGACAACAGGCCTGGGTGATGGGACTATTAAAGATTAAAGGAAGGCCCAGATTGTTTTACTGGGAAGGTGTAAGGTGTACACACTAGGAGACAATGGCAGCAGCATCTGTGTTTACGTGGTTAGACTGTTAAAGTCTCTAAAGTCCCAGGAAGGTGCTGAAAATATCAGGTTATAAATAATTGTGCTTTAAAATGTTCATTTGATTCCACAATTGAATAGAGTTGGGATCGAAAGAATAGCTAATTAACATTTCTACCTGGATACAAGGCCCATGTGATTCACTTTGCCATGGTGATGGACTTTGAGAGGGAATGGTGCAGAGCAAGACATTGTGATATCGGGTTATAGGCTTTCCTAAAACATCATTGAATATCACAGACAGATTGGGTAGTCTGCCAAGGCCCCGAGTGCAGAGAGAGAAAAAAACAGAGCAGCTAGATGCTGAAATTTGCTATGGTTTGCCACATAAGAATGTGAGTGGGAGCTAACGCTTGAACTGGAAAGACCAAATTTGTGAAGATTTGAAACAAAACTGGAAGATTCGCCCAGCTTAAACTAGAGGGAGAATCTCCAAGAAAATTCCTCGCTGTGAAAGACGGCTCTCGGGTTAAAAGTTACCAGGCTGGAAAAGGAAACCCTCAGTAGAATCACTTGGGACTGGGTCCGGGAAAATCAATGACTACTTAAGGGACAGTGTAAAGGAAAGTGTGAAGTGGGTTTTTCAGTTGTGTTAAAAGTAAAAAGGGAAAGTTCTGTTCTGTAGTCTAAAGTATAAGTTGCTATTGCTGAAAAAAGAGACATGCCGAAACTTTTCATCTGGCGCTCATCAGGACTCTTGCAAGAATGCCAATATAAGGGGAAGACAATAATTTATACTGTATGTGAAGAGTGCTGATTGGTTGGCAGGTGATGTTGCTATGGAGGGTGCTGATGGTGACTGACAGTTAACTGCCAAGAATTGTTTGAAATTTAAATCAGGCAGCTTGACCCTGATTGATCAAGCATTGCTCTGAGGAATGAGTCAGTGAATGGCTGTCATTTGAATACTGCAGATGCTGGAAATTTGAAATAAAGACTAAAAATGCTAGAAAAACTCAGCAGGCCTGGCAGCATCTGTGAAGAAAGAAACCGAGTTAATGTTTTGAGTCCGTATGACTCTGAAGATTCGAAATATTAACTCTGTTTCTCTTTCCACAGATGCTGCCAGACTTGCTGAGCTTTTCCAGCATTTTTTGTCTTTTTTATTATTATTATTAATGGCTGTCACTTATTTTGTTCAGCTGAAACAGGTGCGATGTACATACGTGTTATTTCTGTCTGCAAGGAACCCCTTTTCCTTGCAGACAGAAAGAACATGTACATACATTGCGCCTGTTTCAGCTAAACAAAATAAGTGACATCCATTCGCTGACTCATTGGTCAAGACATTACCCTGAGGAATCAGGGTCAAACTGCCTGATTTAAATTTCAAACAGTGCTTGGCAGTTAACTATCAGTCACCATCAGTGGTACATTCTTAATGGCAACGCCACTTGCCAACCATTCAGCAGCCGCTTCACATACAGTATAAATTGTCGTCTTGCGAGTGTCCTGTTGAGTGCAAGACGAAAAGCTTAGACATGTCTCTCTTTTCAGCAATAGTCAAGTTCTGTATGACCTAACAACTACTTGTGTAAGGTGCTACAAAAATAGTTTTTAGTCAAAAGTGCTTTTAGTCTGACTGTTACAGTAAAAGTCTTAAACGTGAGACCTTGTCGTGTCATCCTTTCAGCTATCAACTGGAAGTTCGAATTTCTTTTTTTAAAGTTACTGGTCTCTACGGGGATTGTAACAGTGGTTTAAAATAAAGTGATAAGTCTTACAATATTTGTAGCAGGATTTTATCTATCCCTTAGACGAGCTGCCAAACTGAGGCACTGTCTGCCATCTCAGATGGTTCATTTGGAATTTAAAGATCCCGTGGCACTATTCAAATAAGAGAAGTGAGTTCCTCAGGTATTTTGGTTAAAATCTTTTCTCTCAACTAGCACTACCAAAAATAGATTACCTCATCATTCATTTCATTGCTGTTTGGAGAATATTGCTGTTTTCAAAATTGCTGTTATGTTAAATGCATAACCACAGTCACTGCATTTCCAAGTAATTAGTTGTATGGGGCCCACTCTCTTTCCTGAAGGATGTTAGTCAACCAGATGGGTTTTTGTGACAATCCAGTAGATACATGGTCACACTACTAATGCTGGCTTTTTATTTCATTTTTTAATTTATTTGACATGGATGCCAAAACAAATTGCAGACTTGTAGAATTTGCATGTGATACTAAAATGCAAGAGAAGTAGAAAGAGGATGCAAAAAAAATTTGGAAAAACATCAGTTATGCAGCTGGTCAGACAAATGACAAATTGAAATCTAAGACTGGCAAGTGTAAGTCATTACAATTTTGGTACAAAGAAATATGTGACATAAATATGCAATGATTTAAATGGAATTGGTGCATTGTGACCATGAATCGTAGTAGGTTAAACATAGCCTCCACCACTTAGGGTAGTGTCTGCTGCTGGCCTTGATGGCCTCAGTTACAAAAAAAACCACAAGATATTGCTATTATTCTGTTCTTAATCTCACTTGGACAATTTTCACTTCTCCCTACCGCTCATTTCAGTCCCTCTGTTACATTCCCCATCCAATTACTATACACACTCCCTGTATACTATTTTCCAACCTATATGCTGGATTATCCATAGAACTAATCATATTACTTTATCTTTTTTTCAGCTCCAGAAGTTCTCAGTGCCCATCAATACACCCAGCAGTGTGACACATGGAGCATAGGAGTCATTATGTATACATTGTAAGCAACCTTTGAAGGAAAATAAATTTAAATGCATCCGTGATATATATAGATATACATTTTTGTACTTCGGGTTGCAAAGGCTCATCAGTAATTCATGACTGCCAGTTGTGTTCAAAAAACTGAACTATCTCAAAATCTGTATATATTAGGTGCTTTTGATTCTCTTGAGAGCAAGTCACTGACGTGACATAACAAATTTACACAGTTGTTAACTATATAGATTGAAGATGCCAAGTGTTTTTTTTAAACTGTCATGATTTAAAGAGACAACTGTCAGGACAGAAATGCTTAATATTTGTCATAGTTCTATTCTTCCTTTTGTAATGGCCCTATTCTACTGCTTTTTTTTTATTTTGATAGTTCTCTTTCCCCTGTTTTGTTTTCTTTTAGTTCTGCCTTTTTTTGTTTAGGCCCATATCTGCTAAATTTTCATAATAGCTGTGCTGCCTTTTATTGTTTTAATAACCCAGTTCTGATGCCTTATTTTCCTACAGCCTAATTTTCCTTTTTGCTTCTGTTCTTGGAACTACTTGACCAACCATAATGTATGTTGTTTTAAATGATCCCTTCTAATTTTCTTTTGATTTTTTTTTAAAAGCCTACATTGTTCAATGTGATTTCTGCTTCTGCTTTAGTTGTATTAACATCACAGATATTCTGCCAACATGTATATGGGTAGCGTTAGATAAACCAGGCATGACCTGCTGAAAGTTAGTCCTGATAATGGAAATAATCTAAAGATGGGTCTTGAAGGTTTCAGGTGATTGGGCTGTGACTATTTTTTTTGGCAGCTTGTTCCATTTGGGATTGGTCTTGGGAAGAAAGATTTCTGATACCCTGTCTTGGAAACAAATAGCCTTTTTAGTTTGTGTGAATGGCTACCTCATGTTTTATCATCCCCACAACATATTTACAGAATTTTTCTTTAATGCATTTTCCCTTTTTCTGAACTCTTATTTCCTGCTGTGTTTTTCAATTTTCTGACTCTGTTCCTTTTTTGACCTTCTTACACTCACCAGACCAAAAACATTCCAAGCCTTTACTACTCCAATCCTTCATCATTCCCTGCTCCCCAATACTCAGTACCCTATCACTTCCTGTTTCATCTATACCACTCAGTACCCCTCCCTTCTTCCTTCACTATTTTGTCCATTGCTCACTGGGATCACTTAGCAGTGAGGAGAGGGGCAACATGGTCCTGAAAGCACTGTGGTTGTGGGTTGGTCCCAACATCTGGAAGGGTTGGATTATAATTTCTGAGTGGATTTTTTGGATTAGTTCCTGTACATGTTTTCTTTTGTCTCCTTCAGCTTGACATATTTTGATGTTTAAAAAAATGAATAGCTTTTATTTGAAAGTTTAATTAAAACTACGGCAAATATAACAGTAATCAAATTGTTTCAAAACCACATAACTAAAATTATAATGGGTTGATTTCAGTTGCGAAAAATAATTTGTTTATAGCTCAAATGCGAAAGCTGCAATAGGTGTGTAATTAGTACAATCTGTCATTTCAAGTGAATTTCTTTTTCTCTTCAAATACTTTTGAAACGCAATCAAGCATTTGGGATCACTAAATGCTACTTATGAGTATGCTCGCGTTGCAGGATCTGTCTTTAGCTCTGGGCAAAAATATCACGTCCAAGCCCAGGCTTTTGATAAAGGCTGAAGACTTGAAATAAAAAAAAACTTCAATGAAGGTGTTAAAGGCCACAAATGCATTTCAGTTGATATGTTGTTTTTTTGATTTAACATGCTATTTCAGACATTAGAATGTTCAGTTACTAAGGGGTAAAAATGGCACAACATTTTTTCAAAAAACTGTGGTTAGGCCACAAATGAAGTATTGTGTCCAGTTCCATTCACCACATTTTAGGAAGGATTTGAAGGATCTTGAGAGGATGCAGAGGAGTTTTACTAGAATAGTTCCAGGGATGAGGGATTTTAGCTACAATATGAGCTTAGAGAAGCTGGGGTAGTTTTCCCTGGTGTAATGGAGATTGAAAGGAAATTTGATGGAGATGTACAAGATTATAAAAAGATTATGATCAACTTAAAAGCAGCCATGAAAACAAAGGGGAGAATCCTGGAATGCTACATCACACCAATTTTGATACACAGAAGCAAGTGTTGAATGATCAGTAAAGCAATGCATAGAAGAATTGAGGCTGCAGAGTTGTGGTTTTGAGGCAAATGATGAAGGTATCTTGGATAAGACACACAACCAATGAAGAGGTGCTAGTAAAATCTGAGACCAAAAGAACTCTGCTGACCAAGCTCGGGAAGAAATAGTTGGAATTTTTTGTCACGTAATAAATCATGATTTAGAAAGCCTGATGGGGAAGTTAAATGGTAAAATAAATCGAGGTAGACAGAGAATGGGATATTTCTAAAGAGCCTCACAAACTGGATGAATCTACCGCCAATGAAGATGATCCATGGCTGCAGAACAAGATTAACATGGAAGTCCATGGCCGCCGACGCCCTCTTAGGGCATGGTACCTGAAGAGAGAGAGACAGTACAAGATTATGACACGTTTAGATAAGATAGATGAAAAGATGTTCCCATTAGCTGATGGGGCACAGATTAGGGATGCAGATTTAAGTTTTTGGGAAGAGATCCAGGGGGATGTGAGGAAAATATTTTTTTCTGGATTGAACAGTAATCACTTGGAACTGTCTTCCTGTAAGGGTGGTGGAGGCTGAGATGATCAGTGGTTTGAAAAATAAATTGTATGGGCACTGGAGGCAAAAAAGCTTCCAGGGCTGTGAGGATAGAGCATGGGAATATGGGACAGGCTGGATTGCTGTACAGAGAGCCAGCATGGACTTGATGGGCCAAATGGCCTCCATCTGTGACCTTATGACTCCATGACAACAGATATAGGACATAAGACTTATCAATCTACCATCTATGTTTGTGTCTTTTCAAAAGTCAGATTCAATTCTCACTTCATAATTTTATTTGCTAATTGAATAACAACTTATTTTTCCCGTTTGAGCACCACATCTTAATATGCTGATTTTTTTCCACCTGTGTGTGTGGCTGTGGACGTGATGGTGGCTGTCTGTTTTTTGGCTCACTGGCGTTATTCATGTGTGAGCATAAACACAGGTTAGGCAACTGAGGAGTTGTATCGAACCCAGTTCACATTGGAATTGGAATGTTCACTAGCATACATCTAATACGGACTACCATGTAGCAATCAGGAGCAAGAACCTTGGCTCTCTTTTTTCCCCCTACCTAACCCAATTGTACTTAAGTTCAGTTACTGGATGAAGTCAGGTAATCATCAAAGACTGGGGATAGACACTGCAACTTTTTGCTCTGTGAAACTCATTGCTATCCCAGGCAGTGTTGTTACATTTTATTTGCTGGTTTTTATTATTGGCAAATAAGATAAATTAACAAATGCTGAAACCTGAAGCTGATGCTGCATAGCTAGGTAATTCCATATGTAGGGCATTTCAGTTGAGAGAGAGAAGTAAATCAGTCATATCACAACAGTTTATTTCACTAAAAAAAATTGTAAGCAGAATTTTGACAACAGAAGAATTGAAAAGGTTGTGAAACTCACAGATTAAATAACACTGTGTTCACCACCATTTTGTTGAAATCAGCAGCTCTTGCTGCCCATGGTTAAATGTAACTGAATAGACACAACAGCAAAGTTTCCTATGTTATAAAGCCACCCAAAGACAGTTTATAGAGGGGCTTAGAAATACAGTTAATTGTAAATAAAGTAAAAATATCACCCTATTCTTTCCATGCAGGCTTTCTGGAGATCCACCATTTGTGGCTAACTCAGAAGAAAAACTTGCTGAGTTGATAAATAAGGGGGAACTGCGCTTTGATGATTCAATCTTGCAGGAAATTAGTGATGGTGGTAAGTATTTTAAGCATCCTAACTTACATTTAGATCAAAATTAGCTGTTAAGTATAAATGTGCTCGTGTGGATATTGGATACTATTATGGGGGAAGAAAAACTGTAGGGATGAACTGTTCAGTTTATCATCACTATGCCCAAATACAGGAAACATGGGGCTGGTGCTGTACATTTTAAAATTTGTAATGTAATTTGTATTGTAGTACTTTCTAAGGTTTATCTTGGGTTTAAAAGCAACCCAATTGTTCTTAGTTCACCAACATTTTATAATTCACGATCAGTTGCAAAAACGTGTTGGAAACTCATAACTGCCTGCTTTGCTCAAAAGGTACAGGCTGTCATATAGATGACAGAGCCAGACACACAATTTGTTTATATTAGAAGGTGTGTTTGACACCTTTTAAAGCAAGTTACTGAGGTGACATAACAAATTTGGAACATTGGTAGCAATAAAGATTGAAGCTGTGCAAGCATTTTTTCAAAAAACTATCATGATTAAAAGAAACTCATTTTCAAATTAATCCAATAGTTTTATTCAGATTAGCAAAAATGTGACATGTAACCGTGTGCAAATGCTGCTTTACTTAGGATTTTTGTTTCCCCAGTAAAATAAATCCTCTTATGTTTTCTAAATAGAGCATGGATTGCTCGCAATCAACTGTTGTGTTTTTTTTTAAAATGGCACTGCTATGTTACAAAACGAATAAAACTGAAATTTACTGACCTTTTCTTCTCTGTTCTCTTTGTAGCAAAGGATGTGCTGTCACGTCTTTTAAAAGTGGATCCTGCGCATAGAATTACAGCCAATGAGCTTCTTGACAACCCGTGGGTCACGGTAAAGCTGTAGCTAATTTAATTTGAGAAACTGTACATAATTACATATGGCGAATATACAATGGGGCTACTCCATCTTACTCCCAAACTGTTATTTCTTCCCTCTTCATTCACTTCATGTACTTAGGTGTTCAATTTGTTTAATTCTATAGCATTAAAACAAGCTACTGCTATTCCATGGCAGAGTAACCCCATCCTCTGCTGCACTGTGTACTCCTAGAATGCGAGCAGACCAGCTTCAGAATACAAATACATACTTGGAAGCCAGTTTGACAGTCAGCACACTTTTGGGGCAGATTGGCTGCATGAGATCACTTCTGGGAATTGATGCCTCCAACTTTAGTTTTTTTTTGCCAAGAAGTGAATCATGTTTTCCCTGTCATGTCATGTATTTCTTTCAAATTATTACTACTCAATTTTACAAATGTCAGTAGGGCCTTTCCTAATCAGAGATTAAGTTCTACCCCTACTGATGTACTGGGATTTTTATTTAAGTTTACCAATGCAGCCATTTTCTTTGAAATGTCACTAAAAATGTTGCACAATATTCACAGGACAAATATGTACCTGCAAGAAAAACTGGTACTTATATTCCACTGTTAGGCTTTTATGTAATGAGGACGTTTATTCACCAATGAGAGAGCTATTGAAGCCTTTCAAGATACTTTGATTATTCGATCTCACGCAGAAAAACGTGTAATGAGTCCCCCAAGTTTGCAGGCAGTAAAAAACAATGTTGAAAAGTGGTTTTATGTGTCAAATTTTAGAGGAAAGCAATTTTATCTTGTGAACTCAAAGTTTACTGAAGACTGCTGAATTTTCAAACTTGCAAAGCGTATTTACACATAGACCTTCAACTACAAATATATTGACACTTAATATTTTAGTTTGCTGTGTTGTCCAAATCTTTGAAAGTAGAACTTGAATTTCAGGGTGACACTACAGCCACACAAAGGCCACCAAATGTGCTTGAAATGATGAAACAATGGAGAGACAACCTGGATGGAGATGAAGAAGGATCAAGTCCAAATAGTTCTCTTCCGAGCAGTATTTTTCGAGATATACAAACTAGCCAGGAAAGTGGAGAGGGTTCTACCAGTAGCAATGGTACCTCAAATAGATCCAGGGAAATTGACACTGCTGGTAGCCAGTCCTGCACTCCATCTAAGCAGGTAAAATTTCTTTAAAAATTATATCAAAAATGAAATTAATTGAGAGAGGAGCTCACACTGTCCCCTCCACCCTCCTACATAACTCTGAATAATTGCATAGCTAGAGCAAAACTGAGCTGTGGAAGTTTGAGGCAGGATTTATAGGTCCTGATGGGGGCAGGAGCGAAAGCCTGCAGGTGCTAAAAATAGGACAAGAGGCAAGAAAGAAACAGAGACCATACTCACAGCATGGTGTGTACTGCTGAAGACAGAGCAGAGAGTCAGAGAGCCAGTGCTGCAGGAGACTGCGCCTGTCTAGATGGATGGTCACTAAGATTTGTGCCCTGTTCATGGAAGACTTTATACTTTGTAGCACTGCAAACCTTGCCCTGTCAGTAGCCTCAAAGTCACTGTGGACTTGAACTTCTTCACACTCGGCTTCTTCCAAGGATCAACTGCAGATCTTGGTGATGTCTTGCAAGTGGCAGTGCACCACCGCTTGTGCGGGTCACTAATGTTTGGGAGGTAGAAGAGGAGAAGTAAGATACAGAGCAGAGAGATGCCCTGGTTGCCCAGGAAGGAGGCCAGAGACAGGGCGCTCTGATCTTGTCAGGATGCCGACAGGATCACAGAGCATCTGATCTAGGCACCTTTCGGCTGAGCCTTTCTAACCCAGGACGATGACATGGTCTGGAACTCACTTTGAGCTGCCTGTGGTGAACTTCCATTGAAGACGCAGCTTTGAATGGGTCCACTCTTACTGCCAATAAATGATGCAGGTTTGTCCAGAGGTTTCACTGTTACCTATGATTACTTTTGCTTCCCTTCATCACCTCTTTCCTCTTTCCAGTCTCGCCATTAAAGAGTGGAAGTTCACATGTCTGACATCATGGCCCGAATTTTTGCTGTGTTGGACCAAGTCAGCACGCATTTAAAAGTGGTGGGTGGGAGACGATTCTGGGATTCCTGTCCCCATTCCTGTTTCCAGCAATCTTGGTTGGCGTGTGATAAGGGTGTGGGCAGCGAGCCTGCACGTAGCACTCCTGCTCTTGTGGGCTCCATTTTAGAGGGTGAGCAGTTCAAAGAAATCCCCCCCACCACCTGCACTTTTGATGGAGCCAGACCTGTTCTGTCAGTAGAGGTGGTTCACAGCATATCAGAGGAGTCATGAATCATGGGGAATACCTAGTTCCAAGTGGGGAACCAAAACAAAACAGGCATTTAGAATATCCATTGATATACATTGATAGCTTTATGAGAAGTTAAGAAGGGCAATTAATCATTGCCATTCATATTATCAATGCCAGAGATTTTATCCACTTCAGACCTCTTAATCTTGCCTAAATAAACACACAGGCAGTGAAAAAAACTCTTCAAAGAAGCAGCAGGTAATTGTGGTGAGCAGGTTGGAAAATGGAGATCAGCCATGATCGTATTTAAATGGCAGAGCGGGAGCAGCAGGCCATATGGCCTACTCCAGGTCCTATTTCTTGTGTTCTGTAATAGAAATGTCAATCAAACAAAGCTATCCCTCTGGCCTGCAGCTGCACAAACATTACTTGCTGAGATCTGAGTGGGTTAGCCATTCTTTGAGCTCAGGCAAGCATTCATAATGAGGCCATCTGTTCCGCCTACATTTGTTGATACAGATGCCAGATGGAGGGGGTGGGTGGCTGGGGGTTGAGGACTTGAGGGCCTGAGTCATGATTAGAACTGGGCCGTTGTTTCATTAAATGGAGGCAGACCTTCTATCCTGCCAGCCTTGCCACCTGCATGCCTTTGTTGCTGTCTTGGGCCTGCCTCTGGATGTGGTGGGTCTGAGTCCACCCACCCTCCGCCCCTGGAAAGAAAATATGGCAGGCAGGGACCTCAGTAGAAATGGTTTGCAGAGTCGGGAACTTTCTCAATTCTTGCTTCCGGCTCCCTCACAAATATCTGGCCCCATGTGTCAATATTTTGTGTTTTCCAAAAGTTACAGAGCATTGTATTTGGTGCATATCAGTGCACTGTTCCTGCATTCACTTTCAAGTGCTGCTGCTCATGGTTCTCCATGAGTTTGTTCGCTTCTCAATGAAGGAACTCGTGTTCAAAACCCTGAGCCATTGTGATACACGTGAACTGATTGAACTCCTCCATCCTCAGCCTTGACTCTGCATTGCCTCAGGGAACTCTGTTGTGTGAGTACACATCTGTTGCTGCTAGTCAGACAAAATCTCTAATGACTCCTGAGGCCCTGCATCTGTAACAAGCTGAGCATGGCTATGTCTTCCTTCCATCCTCTGAAGGGGACTGCCCACAGCCTCTCATACCACCTCCTCCATTTTGAACCATCCCACTACCTCACTTAACATGCATTGACCTCATTCAGCACAATATGATAATTACTGACATGAAGGCCTCCTTGCCGTGCTATTTAAAGGGATCATGCAGTACCAGAGGTTACTGCTTGACTTTAGACAATTTTTGCTGTTCTATCACTCTTGAAATTTCACTTTGGCTGCACAGAGACAGGTTAGCTACTTCTGAATTGTTGCTCTCTGCTCACTAATAGACTGTATTCTCTCATAGGTGGTCTACGAGGGCGATTGAGTGATGTTACCTGCTGCAACAACAGCTACAGCCTCAAACCAGTGCTCCTCTCAGGCTGCAGCAGGTGTTATTAGCAACATCTCACATTGCACACTTCACAGTTTTATCATGGAGGTCTCTGATTTACACTGGCAGAAACACTTGCATATCTATCTCTATCTCTATTGATGGAACAAAGCAGGATTCGGGAGCCCTAGGTTTTATATGCATGGCAGGCTTGTTTAAGTGCCCCCTATAGCCATCCTGGCACCTTTATCAATCAAAAGGGATAATGCTGTCTCTTCTTGAGCAGAAGGCAATGCATCATGCACGTCTATACCCTCTATCCTGGTAGCATGACTTTTATCCCACGCCAATTCTCTATGTAACCCTTATTCCAACCAGGCTGCCAAGTTACAGGCTGGCTATTGGGTGACGAAGGTGATTCCCTGTGGATGTAGTTTATGACACATTAACCCACGCACTGCTACAGAGCATGGATACAACAAGAATCATGCTGCCATAAGAACCATCATCAAGCAGGAAATTGCTGCTCTTAAGCAATGATTCTGCTTGATTTGTTCTGGAGGACCTTTGCAGTACGCTTCTCAGTGGATATTCAGATTTATGGTCATATGCAGCATGCTCCATACGTAGCCATTATGTGGACCTGCCCTTACCATCGCCTGGAAAGCAACGAAGACAGGAGGAGGACAATGGATATACCCTATACACCCGAGCTCTTGGAGCGCTTCATTGAAGAGCACTTCAACTGTTAGTCCTCCCATTCCCTATTAACCAACAGCCCCACAATCCCTACCACTAGTCATACAAACACTATCACACTGCCTTCCTTCACTTCACATATATTGTTCTTGTCCTCACTTCACGCAAAGGCAATTACCAACATTAAAGCCAAATCAAAAAACAGATTTATAACAGAAATCATGTTAACGTTGTGTCTGGTGAGTCACTAAATGTAGACTCTTGCTCTAACCTAGCCTCTAATTTACCCATCTGAGCTGGTGTTTGTGAAGGTCAGATCAAGTAACAATGTATCCTCAGGGGCACTGTGCTTCTCCTCCTTATGATGTAAGAGAGAGGAAAGAGAAAGAAGTGGATATTGAAAACATCTGTAGCTTGTCACGCAGAGTGTGTGGGGAGAAAGGGAGCAGTTAGAAAGGACGAAGAAGATTTGGGATAAGAAACCTTGGCGTCTCCTCCACCGTTGCCATTGGCCACGGTCTTCACTATGTCCCTTCCCATGATATCCAGGACACACTTGAAAGGGACGGGGGGGAGCAAGTGGTGTGGGAGACTTGCTCTTATCTTCTCTTGCAAGAAAGAGTGGCATGTTACTGAGAGCCTTGTGAGGTGTTTGAAAAATGTGGCTGTCATGATGGAATACTGACATTTGTGAGTAAATGGTTGGGGGGTTAATGTGAGGGTAAGGAGAAAAATGCTTAGTGAATTCTGATGCGGTGATTACAGACTGTAAGGTAGTAGGGGAGAGCAATGTTGAGAGTGCTGTAACAGGGCTTTGATTTGTGCTGTAATGAGGAAATATTTTAGTGTTCTTACTGTGACCACTCTAGTCAGATCATTGTTTTTTTTTCCTTTCATCACTATAGCCATGTTCTTGTGGCAATATTCAAGGCATTGACATCTTTAATGTTGTCTTCTTGCTGCCACTTCATCAGATGCTTGGTGCGTTCCTTGTCCCTGGGGAAAAACAGGATGTTCTTCCTTCTGTCCACTGCTTGCAGCAAGGCTTCCAGTGGAGTATCAGAGAATGTTTGTGCTTGACCTCTCCCTCTAGCCATTTACTCCATAAGTTGTAGTACAGGTTTTGCAGCCAAATGAACCTCCTGTTTAGGAGATGCTGGTTGTCTTTAAATTGCGTCCTGGTCTCCTGACATCAACCCACTCTCTGAGTGGTTTGCAACCAATGAATAACATATATAGTACTGGCTCCATGCATAAATTATTTTAATCAAAAGGCAGCATGGATATTAGCACAAAGGCAGCATTTGCCTCCATTACAGTCTCTATGTTTCAAAGTAATTAATTGCATGTACTGGACATTGCAACATTCCTGAGAGATGTGATGAGGTGCAATATAATTACAGTTTTCTTTCTAGAAGGAAGGGGCTATGGAATAGATTTTCATCTGTGCCTTTGGTTTTCTCTAGTTGAAATTAATGGAAGGAAAATATGATGTATTCTGTAAGGAGCTATTTTCCTTCCTATGCCTAAGTGATGATTTTTGCCCAGGTGGTACTGCTTGGGAGTCTGTGCACAAGAATTTTAAGTACAACAATCTGTACTGTGAACAATCTAATAACAAATCTGATTGAGTGTTTGTGTGACCTAAATAGTTTTTCTTTCATAGAGTATGGAGCTAGGATTGTGAGTGAAAAACAACACAGTAATTATTACTGCTGCCATGAAGTTGTCAGATGAGGCTGATAGGTGCAAGCTAAATTACATGGGCTGCATTTTAAGTGTGGGTGGGTGTGGCGGCCTGCTCGTTATCATCCACCTCCCCCACTCCAGGTACCTGGTAGGAAAGTTAGCTGACATGCCAGAAAGAAGCCCTAACACACTGGGGGCAGGATAAACTAACTGAGAGCGGGACCACTGTCTCTCAGTGGGAGGAAGTCCCACCCTCGAGAGCCACTGATAGCTCTAGCAGCCCTGGCAGTGCCAGATCTCAGTAGTGGGCACTGCCAGGACTGCAAGAAGAAGCACAAAGGATAGTGATGGTTGCATCAGAAAAGTAAGACCTGGGCTTTCAGGGTGATGAAGAATCTGAGAGTCCAATGAGATGGGGTTGAGGATCAGGCTTTGGAGGTCAGACAGCAAGGAAGGAAAGGGGGTGCTGACATCTTAGGTGGTGGTGAGGGGTGGAGGGGGGGGTGGTGGGGGGAGTTTGCCCCCTGATGCACACAGGGCATCTCCCGAATGAGGTGCCCCCTTCCTTCCTGCTGTTTCTCATCTAGGCCACAAAGATGTACTGCCCATTCCCTTCGCCAGCCCATGCCAACTGTATGGTATGGGTAGTGTATTATCCTGGTAATAGGTTTGCTAACAAGCCTAATTGACTTTTGATTATTCATTTAAGTATGGTGGGCTGCCGATTTCGGCACCCACCCACCTAGAGTATTATGGGAGTCAGCTTGGGAGTGGGTGAGAAGGTAGTGGGCTAGCCATCCGACATTTTTTACGTGCCCCCCCAATCCCGGCTGAAAGCCCTTCTGGTAGGGGGCTGTAAAACCCAGCCCTATGAGTGAGTTATACTGGTATTCCACACAAATATAATGTAACTTATAGCACATGTCCTAATCAAATGCTGTTTATGCAATAGCTGTTGTTCAGTTTTAGCATGCTATTCATCTTAACTGTTTTTCAGTCTTATGTGTATTTGCTTGGGATTGGTTTCACAATACTGAAGTGGGTGTATAATGTTGCAGTTGAAAGCTGTATTAGGATATATGCAATTGCTTTTGTTTTAGTGAAAAACGTGTTGCAAGGAGGTGTACGCTGTTTTGTGTTTTTGGAGATGATTAACCCATTCTATTTGTTTTAGCCACTGAACCTTCCTTCATGCTTCTTTATAATTCACTTTGACTCCATTCTGGGACTCAGTTTGGGGCAAACCTTGCTTCAATTGCTGAACTAAATCTGATTCTGAATCAGAAAACATTGGAATATGAATAATTGCTAATTAGTCTATTATAAAAAATGCAATTTTTCAGAACTTGAAGAAGAATACCATTACAAGCTTTTCTGTAGATGGATCACTTCCTGTGAAGAGAACCAACAAGTTCAGCAGCAATGTGAGTGCCAACAAATAATAAAAAAAAGTACAATCAGATTTGAAATGAAAGGATTAATTGAAAATAAATCAGCTGATAATCAGAATCAGGCTATTTAGTTCAGATGGAACTGGCATTAAATTATAATGAACATTTACAATCATGGCTGTGTGTATATATTTATAAATACGAGGGGCTGTAAGTGAATTGGCTGCTGTGTAAATAAATTAGTACTTCTGTTGCAAATTGATAACCTTGGTACCTTCCAGAAATTTAGATATAAAAAACATGACTTTGCTGCTTTAAGTGTGGTATGATTTGTAAACTCTGAGATATACCATTTTATTTTGCTTTTGTAGCTAAAATTCCAGGAGTAAAAGGTAACATATTGATTTTTTTCAAAACAAAAACAGAATTACCTGGAAAAACTCAGCAGGTCTGGCAGCATCGGCGGAGAAGAAATCAGTTAACGTTTCGAGCCTTCATGGCCCTTCTGCCGAAGGGCCATGAAGGCTCGAAACGTTAACTGATTTCTTCTCCGCCGATGCTGCCAGACCTGCTGAGTTTTTCCAGGTAATTCTGTTTTTGTTTTGGATTTCCAGCATCCGCAGTAGCTTTTAGCTTTTTGTTTTTATCTATATTGATTTTTTTGTTAATTTGTCCAAGGTATATTCAAGATTAAGAATGGTGCTAATATGCCTTAACTTCATTTTGTAGATTACTGTTATATTTTACTAGTTGTGGTTACTAACCACTAAAGCAATGCTATTCAATACTTTTCAGTTGTGCCAGCCATGTTATATTGGCCAAGCATACTAAGTATTTTGGCTTCTTCCCAGATTCAAAACATCACATTTAACAATAGCAAATATGTGCACTGTGTTGCTGAGTTTCAGAGGAAGGAATAGCAGCCAGTATAATCTGGGTGGCACATGTTATACTTAATTACTGGAACACATCTGTTGACACAATGAACCAGGCTTATACCAGGTAGTATTTTAAATAGCAGCAATGTTAATCAGTGGGATATGGCATGAGAGGAGATATAAATATCAGCTTTGGCTCAGAGGTTACACTTTTACCTTCTGAATCAAAAGGTTGAGAGTTCAAATATCATTCTATAGACTTGAAAACATAATCAAGGCTGACACTTCAGTGCAGTACTGAGAGAGTGCAGCACTATCGGAAGTGTTCTTTGGATAAAGGATTAAACTAAGACCTTGTTTTTCCCCTCATGGGAGTAAAAGATCTCGTGGCATTATTTGACAAAGAGTATCAGAATTTTCCTAGTGTCCTAAACATTATATATTCCTCAATTAACATCGTCAATACAGATTATCTGGTCATTATCTTACTGCTATTTGTGGGACATTGCTGTGCGCAAATTGGCTGCTGCGTTTCCCTAAATTACAACAGTTACTATGCTTCAAAATCATTTAATTAGCTGCAAAGTTCTTTGGAACATCCTTGGGTTGTGAAAAGTGATATCTAAACCTAAGTTCTTATTTATGTTATGGATAAAGCCCTTACGTAGATAAAAGCTGTGGCATGCTTTTGAATAGTGACCTGATCCTGCATTTTTTCCAATGTGACTTTGAAACAGGGGAGTTCAATGAACTAGGAATAACTCTCTTGAAACTTCCTAGTCTCTATGCAGTGTGTCCCCATGACACCTAGATAATAATTAGGAATGCAAAATGTTGAAGATGCTGAACACAAATCTGTACCTTACCAATCTGGTGCAATATGTCGGTGCATCACCTTTTCTTGAATTCTTATTTTAAAATGCCAGGCTGCATTCTGCTTCTGCCACAAAAATGGAATGTAACCTAAGAATGAACATACATTTTAAATATGAATAAAACAGGGATAATAAAGAGTGACTAATTGGAATAGACGTGAAACAAATTGTTGAGAGTAGTGACAAAATACGTTATTGGGGTTGTAGATAGCAATCAAGAAAATGATAAGAAATATAATAAAATCTATTAAAGATAAGGAAAAGTCTTCCTGATTTTAAAGGTTGAAGGAAGAAAATGAAGGATCAGTTTAAGGAAAAACTGGAGTCCTTGAAAAGAACAAACGTGTGATCAGCCATTACTGTAAAGCAAAGCCTTGATTTCTGAGTCACCTGAGGATTGGTTTATAGAATGCCTGAAGATAAAAGCATGTGATAGCTCCCAGGGAAGAAAGCACTCACTTGTGTGATGGTGTGTTGCTGGTTGAAAGTGAGTTGCATAAATTTTCCTAAAGACAATCCGGAGTGACCCCCATGTCGTGGACGTTACAGGATGGTTGTGACCTTAGCAGTCACTAGTAGTAGCCTTTAGTGAAATTAGGCTGCAGTTCTACTTGCAGCATTTGGCGTAACTATATGACAGTGTCTTTCAGAAGCAAATCTTATGCATGCAGCCACTCTTGGTTAAGTTGACTGTAGTGCAACGTCTGCAGCCAGCCCCCCTCCACTGCTCTTTTTTAAAAACTTATTCTTAGACTTCCTGAAGTCTGCTATTATCTTCCTCACTACTAATTAAATTTTCAAGTTCTATGCCATCTGCAGCTTTGAAATTATGTCCATTATACCTGTTCAACTCATTAATAGAAAATAAAAAGAGCAGTGGTCCTAAAAATGACACCTGGGGAATATCACTGTGCACTTGTTACCAGTTTGAAAAATAATTGTTCACCACTATCTGCTTTCTGCCTCTTAGCCAGTTCTGTATCCATGCTGCCACTGCCCTTTTAATTCCCATGGACTTCCCATGGTTAAGCTCCCAACCTCCTACAACTACCTTGATATAACTCTAACCCATTCCATTTTTATTTATGTGTCTCCCTCTCAGACATTTTCTCTGTGGAAGTGTTGTGCAAGAGCAGCAGCAAATCTGGCTGCTTTTCCAAACAGTATGTAAGGTATTCAATGAACAAGAGCATCAGTGAGTTGGATAGATTAATAAGAACTATGTTAAATCTGTGTGTGAATATCACTCAAAAGCCAAGTAGTCGTTGTTGCTTGGGAAAGATTTTTTAGGAACAGGTAGAGGAACTGGTGGAATCTGCTGAAACCATCACTCTGGTATAACAAAATAGGCTATGAAAATTAAGATTTTTTTTTAGGAACCTTTACCATCAACCAACCAGCTGCTGCAAAGCCAGTTTAAACCTCAGTTTTTTCACAACACCACATAGAGTCATTGCGCATAAAGCATTTGCTGTTTTAACTTTTGTAGCTGAAATTAAACTGCAAAAAAATTTGTTTGGCTGAGTCTGCAATGGAATTTTGACATGGGGCACCTGGCAAAGTTCTTGTTGACATTATTGGTATCGTAATTGGAATGGCATATGGCTGGCAGAGGAGGAGGAGCAGCAGACAAGAATACACAAGCCTGGAACTGCTGAGAATAAAAGCAGTGGGTTCCAGGGGTGGGGGGAAGAGTTCGCAGAAGACCCTGCTTCTAGATTGTGCAAACCAAGAACTTATAGTTGCACTGTTTGCGGAAACTCTGCTTTACCAGGAAAGTCATTGCAGAGCTATGTCACCTGCTGGAGCAGCAACTGCAACCCAGCATCAGCTCATGTTTCCCCTTACCAGTGGCTCTGAAAGTTACTCACCCTGCATTTTATGTCTTGGGGTGATTTGAAGCTGCAACTGATGAGATTAGCAACATTAGTCAATCTGCTGTGTATGCCTGTCTCAAATAGGTGATGAATGAACTCTACTAAAACAAATTACTTCATCTTTTTCCTTGTGGAAGCTATGAAGCAAGAAGTCAAGGCTTCAGGTTTTTTTTTTATTTCATAGGATTAAGTGTCACTGGCTAGGTCAGCATTTGTTGCCCATCACTAAATGCCCTTGAGAAACTGCCTTCTTGAACTGCTGCAGTGCATGTGATGTAGGTCCACCCACTGTGTTTTTAGGATGGATGTTCCAGAATTTTGACCTATTGGCACTGAAGGAACAGCTGGCGATAGAAACAAAGAAACATAGGAAATAGGAGCAGGAGTAAGTCATTCGGCCCTTCGAGCCTGCTCCGCCATTCAATTTAATCATGGCTGATCCTCTATCTCAACGCCATACTCCCGCTCTCTCCCCATACCCCTTGATGCCTTAAGAATCCAGAAATCTATTTCCTCCTCAAACATATTCAGTGACTTGGCTTCCATAACCTTCTGTGGTAGAGAATTCCACAGGTTCACCACCCTCTGAGTGAAGAAGTTTCTCCTCATCTCAGTCCTAAATGGCCTACCCTGTATCCTGAGATTGTGACCACTTGTTCTAGACCTCCAGCCAGAGGAAACATCATCTCTGCATCCAGTCTGTCCAACCCTGTCAGAATGTCATACGTTTCAATGAGATCTCCTCTCATTCTTCCGAACTCCAGTGAATACAGGCCTAGTCGGCCCAAACTCTCCTCATATGTTAATCCTGCCACCCCAGGAATCAGTCTGGCGACCTTCACTGCACTCCCTCTATGGCAAGTATATCGTTTCTTAGGTAAGGAGACCAAAACTGCACACAATACTCCAGGTGTGGTCTCACCAAGGCACTGCACAGCTGCAGTAAGACATCCTTGGTCCTGTACTCGAGTCCTTTCACAATGAAGGCCAACATACCATTTGCCTTCTTAACTGCTTGCTGCACCTGCATGCTTGCTTCCAGTGATTGTGCAAGGACAACCGGGTCCCTTTGTACATCAACATTTCCCAATCACCATTTGAATAATACTCTGGCATTCTGTTTTTCCCACCGAAGTGGATAATTTCACACTTATCCACATTATAATGCATCTGCCATGTATTTGCCCACTTACTCAACCTGTCTAAACCACTTTGAAGCCTCTTAACACCCTCTTCACTGCTCAGATTCCCACCAAGTTTTGTGTCCTCAGCAAACTTGGAAATATTACATTTGGTTCCCTCATCCAAATCACTGATATATATTATGAATAGCTGGGGCCCAAGCACTGATTTCTGTGGTACCCCACTAGTCAGCGCCTGCCACTCCGAAAAAGACCCATTGATTCCTACTCTCTGTTTCCTTTCTGCTCATCAATTCTCAGTCCAGGTCAATATATTACCCCCAACCCTATATGCTTTAATTTTACACACTAACCTCTTCTGTGGGATTTTATCAAAAGCTTTCTGAAAATCCGAATACGCCACATAAACTGGTTCTCCCTTATCTATTCTGCTAGTTATGTCCTCAAAAAACTCCAGTAGGTTTGTGATTTCCTTTCATAAATCCATGTTGAATTTGTCTAATCCTGTTGATATTTTCTAAATGTCCTGTTATCACATCCTTTATAATAGACTCTAGCATTTTCCTTACTACTGATGTTAGGCTAACCAGTCTGTAATTCCCTGTTTTCTCCCCCTCCTTTTTTAAATAGTGGGGTGACATTTGCCATCCTCCAATCTGCTGGGACTGTTCCAGAATCTACAGCATTTTGGAAGATGATGGCCAATGCATCCACTATTTCCATGGCTGCCACCTTTAGTACCCTGGGGTGTAGATTATCAGGCCCTGGGGATTTATCAGTCCCATTAATTTCTCTAGCACTATTTTAGTAATACTAATTTCCTTCAACTCCTCCTCCTCACTAGACTCTTGGTTCCCTAGCATATCTGGGAAGTTATTTGTGTCTTCCTCTGTGAAGACAGAACTAAAGTAGTTGTTTAATTGCTCTGTCATCTCCTTGTTCTCTATTATAAATTCTCCCATTTCGGACTGTAATGGACCCTACATTTGTCTTCACTAATCTTTTATTTTTACATACTTATAGAAACTTTTACAGTCTGCTTTTATGTTCCTTGCAAGTTTACTCTCATACTCTATTTTTCCCCTCTTAATCAATCTCTTGGTCTTCCTTTGCTGAATTCTAAACTGCTCCCAATCCTCAGGCTTGCTACTTTTTCTAGCAACTTTATATGACTCCTCTTTGGATCTAATACTATCTTTAATTTCTTTTGTTAGCCATGGTTGGGCCGCTTTTCCTGTTGTGTTTTGCACCAGAAAGGCATGTATAACTGTTGCAATGCATACATTTGTTCCTTAAATATTAGCCATTGCATATCTACCGTCATGCCTTTCAATGAAGTTCCCCAATCTACCTTAGCCAACTCTCACCTCAGACCTTCGTAGTTTCCTTTGTTTAGATTTAGGGCCCTAGTTTCAGACCAGACTACTTCACTTTCCATCCTAATAAAGAATTCTATCATGTTATGGTTACTGTTCCCTAAAGGACCCTGCACAACAAGATTATTATTTTGCCTTGTTCACCTTCATTGCTTTCCATTTCTCTCCTGGTGTTTGACAAAGTGTTTACTAAAACCCACTTTCACAGCCATATTTCCTTCCTCAGTGACTGTCTCCGTCTCCGACTTACCCCACGTGGATTTCAACTGAAGTTCCATCCCCCATGTTTCGAACCCACCCAGGATTACAGGTATCTCCGGGACATACAACGCTCCTCGGACTGCTGTTCTCATCGCATTCTGAGAACCACACTCAGTGCCATGCGCCGCCATATGAACACACTCGACCTTTCCATCCAGCAGCACTGCCGCACCCTATTTCTAAGCTGCGCGTGCCCCCGGTTTCATTTTATTCTTTGTCTCATCCGATGCCTCAACAAGAAACTTTGTCTCTTTCTTTCAGGTGCAAAGGAACACAAGCTCCAACAACTCATCGACACCAACGCCCATCCAGGACCCTCCACCCCTGCCTGTCCCTCTGTCCCCATCCCGTCTTCCAATCCCAGCCCCGGCCATGTATTCACCATACCCCCTGACCTTCCCCTCTCCGATGCTGAACGTTCAGTGCTCAGCAAAGGACTTAGTTTCATACTCTTACGCCCTCATCTCAATGAATTTCGGGCTCGGCACGATGCTGAGCTCTTCTTCCGCTGCCTTCGTCTCCGTGCTCACGTCTTTGGGCAGGAGTCCTCTCCCTGTTCAACGGATCCTTTTATCCGGCTCCAATATTCTCCCTCCACCTGGACCCCTCCCTCTGGATTCTTACCTTCTCTTGATCTTTTCATTGAGAACTGTCGGCGTGACATTAGTCATCTCAATTTCTCTGCTCCTCTCACCCACTCTAACCTGTCTCTCTCTGAACTTGCTGCACTCAGTTCTCTCAGGTCCAACCCTGACATTGTCATCAAACCTGCTGACAAGGGTGGTGCTGTTGTTGTCTGGTGCACTGACACCTACCTCGCAGAGGCTGAGCGTCAACTCGCAGACACTTCCTCCTAACTCCCCTGGACCATGACCCCACCACTGAACATCAGTGTTCAGTGACTGTTACTGACCTCATCTCCTCTGGAGATCTTCCTTCCACAGCTTCCAACCTGATAGTCTCCCAACCTCGGACGGCCTGCTTCTACCTCCTACCCAAAATCCACAAACAGGACTGTCCCTGCAGACCAATCGTGTCAGCCTGTTCCTGCCCCACGGAACTCATTTCTTGCTATCTTGACTCCATTCTCTCTCCCCTCGTCCAGTTCTTTCCCACCTCCATCCCCCACTGGGATGGTCTGATGGCTCTCCACTTCTTCCTCAAACAGAGGCCCGAAAAATCCCCATCCACCACTACTCTCCTCCGTCTGGCTGAACTTGTTCTCACACTGAACAATTTCTCCTTAAACTCCTCTCACTTCCTCCAAATAAAAAGTGTGGCTATGGGTACCCGCTTGGGCCCTGGTTATGCCTGTCTCTTTATGGGGTATGTGGAACATTCCTTGTTCCAGTCCTGCTCCGGCCCCCTCCCACAGCTCCTTCTCCGGTACATCGATGATTGCTTCGGTGTTGCTTCATGCTCTCGTCTGGACCTGGAAAAATTTATTAATTTTGCTTCCAATTTCCACCCCTCCATCATTTTCACATGGTCCATCTCTGACACTTCCCTTCCCTTCCTTGACCTCTCTGTCTCAATTTCTGGTGATAGACTGTCCACCAATATTCATTACAAGCCTACCGGCTCCCACATCTACCTTGACTACAGCTCCTCACACCCTGCTTCCTGTAAGGACTCCATCCCATTCTCTCAGTTCCTTCGTCTCCGTTGCATCTGTTCTGATGCCACTTTCAAAAACAGTTCCTGTGACATGTCCTCCTTCTTCCTTAACCGAGGTTTTCCACCCACGGTAGTTGATAGGGCCCTCAACCGTGTCCGGCCCATCTCCGCATCTGCCCTCACACCTTCCTCTCCCTCCCAGAACCATGATAGGGTCCCCCTTGTCTTCACTTATCACCCCACCTGCCTCCGCATTCAAAGGATCATCCTCCATTTCCGCCAACTCCAGCATGATGCCACCACCAAACACATCTTCCCTTCACCTCCCCCCCCCGCCCCTGGCGGCATTCCGCAGGGACCGTTCCCTTCGGGACACCCTGGTCCACTCCTCCATCACCCGCTACACCTCAACCCCCTCCCACAGCACCTTCCCATGCAACCGCAGAAGGTGCAACACCTGCCACTTTACTTCCCCTCTCCTTACTGTCCAAGGGCCCAAACACTCCTTAAAGTGAAGCAGCATTTCACTTGCACTTCCCTCAATTTAGTCTACTGCATTCGCTGCTCCCAATGCGGTTTCCTCTACATTAGAGAGACCAAACGCAGACTGGGTGACCGCTTTGCAGAACACCTTCGGTCTGTCCATAAGCATGACCCAGACCTCCCTGTCGCTTGCCACTTCAACACTCCACCCTGTTCTCATGCCCACATGTCCGTCCTTGGCCTGCTGCATTGTTCCAGTGAAGCTCAACGCAAACTGGAGGAACAGCACCTCATCTTTCGATTAGGCACTTTACAGCCTTCCGGACTGAATATTGAGTTCAACAATTTTAGATCATGAACTCACTCCTCCATCCCCACCCCCTTTCCGATCCCCCCCTTTTTTTCCAATAATTTATATAGATTTTTTTTTCTTTTCCCATCTATTTCCATTATTTTTAAATGTATTTCCATCCATTGTTTTATCTCTACCTTTTAGCCTATTTTGATCCCTTCCCTTCACCCCACCCCCACTAGGGCTATCTGTATCTTGCTTGTCCTGCTTTCTACCCTTAATTAGCATATTCCTTAGATAATATTACCACCTTCAACACCTCTTTGTCCTTTTGTCTATGACATCTTTTGGCTATCTCCACCTATCACCTCTATCCAGCTCTACCCCCCCCCCTTAAACCAGCTTATATTTCACCTCTTTTCTATTTTTACTTAGTTCTGTTGAAGAGTCATATGGACTCGAAACGTTAACTGTGTTCCTCTCCACAGATGCTGCCAGACCTGCTGCGTTTTTCCAGGAATTTTTATTTTTGTTTTGGATTTCCAGTTTCCGCAGTTTTTTGCTTTTATATAAGCTTATTAATTAACTCCTCCTCATTGCACAATACCAAATCTAGGTTAGCCTGTTGCCTAGTTGGCTCCTTGACATACTGGTCTAAAAAAACATGTCGTACACACTCCAGGAATTCATCTGCCACAGTATTATTGCTAATTTGTTTAATGCTGTCCCCTGACTTATCACTACTTTTTGGAAGCCAATAGACAACTCCCACTAATGTTTTCTGTCCCTTGCTGCTTCTTAGCTCCACCCAGACTGATTCTACACCTGGATTTTCTGAGCCAATATCCCCTCTCACTACTACACTGATTTCATCCTTAAGTAACAATGCCACAGCACCTCCTTTGCCTTTTTTCCTGTCCTTCTTAAATATCGAGTACCCTTGGATATTCAGTTGCCAGTCTTGGTCACCCTGCAGCCATGTCTCTGTAATCACAAACACATGGTACCCATTTACATTCATTTGCGCTATTGATTCATCCACCTTATTATGAATGCTCCACGAGTGCCTTTAGACTTGTCTTTTTAACATCTATTTTTGTACTATGGCCCTAGTTGCAGCTAGCCCTTGTTTCTTGTGCCTTTCACTTTTGCTTTCTTTCATTCCTATCTTTGTTTCCCTCTCTTGTGTCTCCCTGCTCAGGTTCCCATCCCTCTGCCACTCTAGTTTAAACCCTCCCCCACAGTACTAGCAAATACCCTTGCGCGGATATTGGTCCTGATCCTGCTGGGGTGCAACCCATCCAGCTTGTACAGGTCCCATCTTCCCCAGAATCAGGCCCAATGCCTCAGGAATCTAAACCCTTCCCTCCTATACCATCTCTCCAGCCATGCATTCATCTGGTCTACTCTTCTATTCCTAATTTCACTGGCACGTGTCATTGGGAGTAATCCTGAGTTTACTACCTTTTGAGGTCCTGCTATTTAATTTATCTCCTAGCTCCCTATATTCTGCTTTCAGGGCCTCATCCCTCTTTTTACCTATGTTGTTGATACCGATCTGGACTATCACCTCTGGCTATTTACCCTCTCCCTTCAGAATGTCCTGCAGCCGCTCAGTGACATGCTTGACCCTGGCACAAGGGAGACAACAGACCATCCTGGTGTCACATCTGCGGCCGTAGAAATGTCTATTTGTTCCCTTTACGACAGAATCCCCTATCACTATTGCTCTCCCATTCATTTTTTCCCCCTCCCCCTGCCCCTCCCATGCAGCTGAGCTACTTGTGGTGCCGCGGACTTGGCTTTTGCTGCATTCCCTTGAGAAACCATCTACCCCAACAGTATCCAGAATAGAAAATCTGTTAGAGAGGGTGATGGGCCCAGGGGACTCCTGCACTACATGCCTAGCGTTTTTACTCTGTCTGACAGTCACCCATTCCCTTTCTACCTGTGTACTCTTTACCTGCGGTATGACCACAGCACTGTATGTGCTATACACGAAGATCTCATCCTTGCGGATGCTCCACAGTGACTTCAGCCACAGCCACAACTTCAAAACATGGATTTTGAGTAGCTACAGCTGGAGACACATGCTGCACACGTGGTCGCCCTGGACACTGGAAGTATCTGTGCCTTCTCACATCGCACAGGAGGTGCATTCCACTTGGCTGAGCCGTCCTGCCATGACCTACCCTTAAATTATTCCCTTTACTTTTATTTCCTCTAGTTTAGAGAATATTAAGGACAGAAGAGATACTCACCAGGACTTACTTACCAAGGCCGTCACTCTTCTTACTGAGGAAAGGTGGAAAATTAAAGGATCCCTCCTTCCCTCTTCACCGAACTCCCTCTCTCACCAAACTCCAACCTAAGTGATCTAATGCAGCCCACAGCAGCACTCCAGTGCAGTCCTTCTCATGCGCAATCTGTGCTTGTTCTTCTAGGTGATAGAGAATGGGGGTTTGGAAAATGCTGTTGAAGGAGCCTTGGCAAATTGCTGCATTGCATCTTGTAGACTGCTGCTTTGTCTTGGATGGTGTTGAGCTTCTCAAGGGTTGTCGGAGCTGCACTTATGCAGGCAAGTATCCTATCACAATCCTGACTTGTACCTTTTGATGGTGGACCAGCTTTGGGGAGTCAGGAAGTGAGTTATTCACTGCAGAATTCCCAGTCTCTGACCTGCTCTTGTAGCCACAGAATTTATGTGGCTGTTCCAGTTAAATTTCTGAGCAATGGTAACCCTCAGGATTGTTGTTAGTTGGGATCCAGTGATGATAATGCCATTCAATATCAAGGGCAGAAGGTTAGTTTTGCTATTATTGGAAATGGTTATTGATGGTTATCATCCACGTGGAGATCACCAAGCCAAAAGAACTGAGCTTACCAAATGTCCCCAATGAAAAACCAGTGGACAAGATTTGACCTTTTTGTAACTTTTACTTTAACAATCAAACCATAATCAACATAAATTAAACATGAAATACCAGGCAAATCACAGACAAACGAAATTATAAATTACACATTAGATAGCAGAGGAAACAAAGATAGATCTCTCAGATTTATCAGGCAGCCCAATATATGGTACCAATTTCAGCCACCAGGTTCTTCAAGACTCTGATCTTCCTCAGGTAGAATTCCAGCTCCTTTTCTTCAAGGATTCTGCCACCAACTCACATACGGCAGTAGCTCCTACTCAACCTGAGTCCCATGGGTACAATCTTCAACTAAATGGCGCACTTCCCTGGAACCTTCTCAGCTCTTCTCCCATCGGTCTTGGTTACATGAATCCACCAGGATCACCTTTTTCTGACCCGTCAGAAACAATCTTGTGCACTGTATGGCTGATTCTGGTTATTCAATCGCTTTAAATTAACAGGAATAACAGCAAGATCGTATTTGTTTATTACCCACTCCTGGATCCAGCCTTTGAGTTCTCCTTCTACCTGCGAGGGGTCACTGCCTCTTTTTTTTTCAAATATTGTAACAGTTATTGCAACATTGAAGTAATATATTTTCTCAGTGTAGCAGTTTTTAATCACACCTGACACTTAGTTGTGTGGCAGGCATATTACCTGCCTTAATCAACTCAAGCCTGAATGTTGTCTGAGCCTTGCTGCATACAGACATGAACTGGTTCAGTATCTGAGGAGTTGCAAATGGTACTGAACACTGCTATCATCAAACATCCCCACTTCTGACCTTACATTACAGGGAAAGTCATTGATGAAGCAGCTGAAGATGGTTGGGCCTAGGGCACTACCCTGAGGAGCTCCTGCAGTGATGCCCTGTGGCTGAGATTATCATTAACCAAAAAAGTTAGGTGGATATATATATATCAGAGGTTTTTCATATTCTGAGATATCTTAAGAGGCTATATAGTGAAAGATTGTTTCCACTAGTTACCAAATAGGTAACACAGGATGTCTAGACCTTGGATTATTAGAAGAATGAAGGAGGAAGGTAGAGATTTTCTTCCCCCCACACAGAAGGCTATTAGAATATGGAATGCCTCACCACAGTTAAACCAAAGAGAAACAGGGTAAGTATTTGAAAAGGAGGAATATAAGATAGAAATGGAGAAAGAATAGGTAACGGGGATTTGTATTCATGTTTTTGGGCTATTAGTCCAGTTATCCACTACACAATTGTAATTTTTAAGTACACTGTGGCATAAAGTTAGTGCGAGGAGAGTTGCCCTGTTTTCTACTTCAGAGCATCCTCTTCAGAGGATGGCACCATACCTGATAGGAGTCAGGTTTAATGCTGCTTGCTGCACCTTCAGTATGCAGGAAGAGACAGCGTACTGTACTTTTAAGGAGTCTGGGAAAGTAAGACTACTCAACAGTCCAATGACCTAGTTTTTTTTATTCATTCATTGATGGGTTGTGGGTGTCGCTGGCTAGGCCAGCATTTATTGCCCATCCCTAATTGCCCTTGAGAAGGTGGTGGTAAGCTGCCGTTTTGAACCGCTGCAGTCCATGTGATGTAGTTACACCCACAGTGCTGCTAGGGAAGGAGTTCCAGGACTTTGACCCAGTGATAGTGAAGGAACGGTGATATAGTTCCAAGTCAGAATGTTGTATGGCTTGGAAAGGAACTTCCAGATAGCGGTGTTCCCATGCATTTGCTGCCCTTGTCCATCTAGATAGTAGTGGTAGCTGATAGGCCGAGATTGTATGCCGCAAGTTGTTGCTTATCAATTAGTTCCACATTTACTACTCACCCATGCCAAGTCTTCATATGGCCTACGGTGCTGTCCTTACATCTCATGTATTGTATACCCATGATTAGGAGCACACCTTGAATTTGAAACTTACAATTGAAAGCTTTACCACACCCACATCTTCCATGATTTTTTACATTGAAAGCATTGAACATGAATTTGGTCAATTTTTGGGACATAGGATGGGTTTTAGGTCGCATATTGATCATTATTAGTGATGACTTGTACTTTGAGAAATACAGCAGTGCTGTGATATTCAGTTATGTTACGCAGAGGAGACACGTATATTGGCCATGCTAAACAACTGATCAGTTATATATTTTATCTGTCTGTGGCAAACACATCACCTGATATTGCAATGCTAACCAGCAATGAACTGTGGATATAACAGTTGAGGATGATGGTGAACTGGTGGTGCTATTCTTATATGGCAAGTTAGCTGCAGGTGTCCTTGCTCTATGCCGCTGTTGTCCAATAGAATTATTGACTAGTCACAGGCATGGCTATGGTGACACCATTTTAGCCACATGAAAAAAATTAATAGCAAACACCACACACACAATACAGGTAAATGTACTTCATGTATATATTTACTTAACAATTAAGGTTAAAATACACATGCATAAACCATGCAGATGTGAATATTGAGATTATATGCCCAACAGCACTGTCGATTACTCATTATTTACTGATCAAAAATGCATTGAACCACATCTGCATTCCCTGTTTGTCACATGTGGCTAGTGCCTAACATATTGGAGAGCACTGTTATAGATGGCAAACTCTGATTTGGAGCAAGCTAAGGAAGTTGTACTCTGGCATTATGTTTACCCAAGGCATGCAGATGGTCTGGAGCCTGCTGACCTCCCTGGCATGTCTTCTTTCACCTTGTACCACTGTAACCATTAAATACCTTTTTTGAAGAGGATGTATAAATAATCTTACTTCAAGAAGTTATTTTTAAAAATTACCCGTAAATTCTTTGGAAAAATTTGTTTTTGGTAAGTTTCATAAATACAGAAAAACTGTCAAACACAAACTACGCTTCCTTAAAAAGATACTGAAAGCATTTCAGCAATATAAGTGCCAATTTCAAGAGCTCATTTCCCCATGGGCTTTTCCTCCTTGCATTCCAAAATAGGAACACACATGAAGTAAAAAGTGCAAACCAGCATGAATCTTGACAAATTTAGATAGGTGTTTATTGAAATATTTTTACATTTTATCTAAGGACTTACTGAGGCTAGAATACAAATTAAACACAGAAGAGTACTGAATTGCAGCCCAAAAAGAAATTGACATAGTGCCTGCTCTCCCAATTCAGCACTCCCTGTGTACTAGTTGCACACCTATTCTCCTAGCAGATGGGGCCTCTGAACTCACATTTTTTTGAGGAAAAGGGAGTTCATACTAAAAGATTATTTAAGTTTAACTTAAGACCAAAGCAAAGTGACTCCATAGCCTGCTCGGGGGTTTTACACAAACAATGGGCCCCTAGCCAAGCTGTTCCAGTACAGCTACAACACTGGCATCTTCCCGGCAATGTGGAAAATTGCCCAGGTATGTCCTGCACACAAAGAACAGGAAAAATCCAACCTGGCCACTTACAGCCACATTGTCTACTCCCGATCATGTGTAAAGTGATGAAAAGGGGTCATCAACTGTGCTATCAAGAAGCACTTGCTTAGCAATAACTTGCTCACTGACGTCAGTTTGGGTTCTGTCCGGGCCTCTGAGCTCCTGACCTCATTACAGCCTTGGTTCAAACATGGACAAAAGAGCTGAACCCCAGAGAGGAGTTGAGAGTGACTGCCCTTGACATCAAGGCAGCATTTGATCGAGTGTGGCATCAAGAAGCCCTAACAAAACTGGAGTCAATGGGAATCGGTGAAAACTCTCCATTGGTTGGAGTCATATCTAGCACAAAGGAAGATAGTTGTGGTTATTAGGGGTCAATCATCTCAGTTCCAGGACATCACTGCAGGAGTTCATTAGTGTAGTGTCCTAGGCCCAACCATCTTCAGCTGCTTCATCAATGACCTTCCTTCCATCATAAGGTCAGAAGTGGGGATGTTTACCAATGATTGCACAATGTGCGCCATTCACAACTCCTCAGATACTGAAGCAGTTCATATCCAAATGCAGCAAGACCTGGACAATATCCAGGATTGGGCTGACAATTGTCAAGTAACATTCTTGCCATACAAGTGCCAGGCAATGACTATCTCCATAAAAGAGAATCTAACCATTGCCTCTTGACTTTCAATTGCATTACCATCGTTGAATCCCCCACTAGCAATATCCTGGGGGTTACCATTGACCAAAAACTGAACTGGACTAGCCATATAAATGCTGTAGCTATAAGAGCAGGTCAGAGGCTAGGAATTCTGTGGCGAGTAACTCACCTCCTGACTCCCCAAAACCTGTCCGCCATCTACAAGGCACAAGTCAGGATTGTGATGGAATACTCCCCACTTGCCTGGATGAGTGCAGGTCCAACAACACCAAAGAAGCCCGCTTGATTAGCACCCCATCCACAAACATTCACTCCCTCCACCACCGATGCACAGAGGCAGCATTGAGTACCATCTACAAGATGCACTGCAGGAACTCACCAATGCTCCTTAGGCAGCACCTTCCAAACCCACGATCACTACCATCTAGAAGGACAAGAGCAGCAGACATGGGAACACCACCACCTGGAAATTCCCCTCCAAGTCACTCACCATCTTGACTTGGAAATGTATCACCGTTCCTTCACTCACTGGGTCAAAATCCTGGAAGTCCCTCCCTAACAGCACTGTGGTTGTACTTACACCACATGGGCAGTAGCGGTTTAAGGAGGCAGCTCACCACCATCTTAAGGGCAATTAGGGATGGGCCAGCGAAACCCACGTCCCATGAATGAATAAAAAAAGCAGTACGCAATCATGTGGAATTGCTCATCTGAAATATCATGACTGCGTTTCCTGCCTGATAGCATAATGTTTTCCCATTCAAAGAAATACTTTTAATGTGTATGGTGAATACAAATTATTTGGAGAATGAATATCCTGTAAGCTCGATAACGTGTTTCTGCATCACGCCGCACTATTTTGTCAACATTTTTTTTTATCCTGTCTAATTTTTTATGAAATGAAGATTTTTGTTTTCATTTCTGAAACCTAATTTTTTTCATCATTCTGTTCTAAATCAATCATACATTAAATCAATGTAGAGATATTTCCCCTTAGTCTGCCCAACAATTTGACTTGACTCCCAACCACAGAAAACAATCCACCAAATGTGCCAGAGTGATATTTCCATTTATCTCACAACTATCTTTGAGTTGTTTGAGTGGTACCGCTGATTAGCACCAAATTATGGACAATTTTGTGACAAAGACTCACATCAACTAGGGACAGTTACTTACCAGGAACATGGATTTTTCATAACCAAGAATTATTTGGTAAACTAAAAGCCATTTCAGCAATGGCTGAACAGAGAGACAGTGCTACACTAATAGACCTTGGGATGAAAGCCAAGAATCAAGTTTATTGAGAAATAAGATTAATAGTAACACTATGAAAATGAATATAACATTTTAGTTGGTATATAATTGTTATTGTAAGTCAGTATCTATTTCCAATCAATGAATATCAATTATTCTTTCACAGTTCTCTCTCCTACTTTAAACAATTTGGTTCCCACAACTTTATGAAAAGCTGCAATGTGAGAAATGTACTGGACAGTTCTTTGTTAGGTTTTGCATGTATAGTACATTAGCAAAAAGGAAACTGAGGAATAAAAGACACCAGTCACAATTGTCTAAGTTTCTTTATTTTGTTCAGGCTGGTTTAAAAAATAAATAAACAAATACCATTTACATTGAAAAGTATTTCTTGCAGTGACGGATTTGCAAATCAAGTTATATTTATTATTAGGATTATTAGGATGATCACCCAAACACCAGGAAAGAAATTCATATACCTTGAAGACGGAGCCAAGCTGCAAACCTTGCTTGCAAGATCTCCTGATTAGATCATTGTGAAGACAAGAAATGGAACTATAGTATTGTGATCATGCTAACTTCTAACACTTGTATGGACTCTGTCCCCCAACAATTGTGAAGCAATTCATTTAAACAAAAATCAGATAAACTCTTACTTGTTAAACAGTCTACTTAAACTGAAGTTGGATAACTCTTTATATTGGCATCTACATATTATGGATTTGCTCAAGACTAACATTGTATACCAAGGCATAGAGATTATAGCTTTCCATTAGGAAAAATTAGAAATCTATTTTACGATTTAGGAATAAAAACAAAATGTTGGAAATACTCAACAGGTCCAGTAGCATTTGTGGAGAGAGAAACAGACTTAATGGGGAGAATTTTCTCCCCATTGGGCAGGCCGGTCGGGAGCGGACGCAGGCAGGCGCGGAGCCGATTGCCAACCGTGATCGGCTGCGTGCCACCATTTTACGTGGGCGGGCCAATTAAGGCCCGCCCAGCGTGACATGCTCCCGGATGCTACCTGTGCGGGTGGGGGGAGGAGGGAGAGTTGGGGCCTGCACTCTTTTGCAGATGCGTGCGAAAGAGCGCAGAAATCTCCCTGAGGCTTGGAGCTGCCTCAGGGAGATTAAGTTCAGTGTTAAAGATGGAAAAAATAAAATTATTCAGACATGTCCCCTCATGTGACAGTGTCACATGAGCTGGAACATGTTTATGAATTATCATTAAAAATTTTATTTAATTAATAAACCCTTCATGAAACCTCATCCCATCTGTGGATGAGGTTTCATGAAAAATGCGAAGGCCGTCTGGGCTCTTCGCCTGCCTGCCAATCTTAAGGTTGGACGGGCAGCCCTGACAATTGCTTTAATTAGTTTATTAATGGCCTTAACAGGCCTTTGACAGTTCGGTGGGCGTGCAGCCGATCCCGGTGGGCGCCCGCCGAATGGAAGATCAGAATGACGCGCGGTGATGTTGGGACGCATGCCTGACGTCATCACGCGTTATTTTACGCATCGGCATGTGGGGCCTGCCCCCGCATGCCGAACTGAAGATTCTGCCCAGCGTTTCAAGTTGAATATGATTTCTTCAGAACTCTTCTTCATTCAGGATCCAGTGTTGGAATAAAAACATGTGTGCAGATTCTTGTGGCCTGAAATTAGACAGACTCCTGATCTTTCATACAGTGTGGAAGCTTTTAATGCTCTGGAGATCCTTAAATATTTCCAACACCTAGAGGGGCTTTTTGTATAAAAGCAAAATACTGCAGATGCTGGAAATCTGAAATTGTTTGAAATTATTTGTATTGTGTTTGTGCTGATTCTTTGCTATATCAATCCAAAAATGAATTTCACTGCTGTATTCTCTCCCCATATCCCTGCATCATCATCTGTCTCAAATATTTATCCAATTCTTCCTTAAAAGATACAATTGTCTCTATCTCAGTCACTTCTTGTCACAAAGCATTCAACGTTTCAACAATCTTTAGCGTAAACAATTTCCTAATTTCTCTCCTTCCTCTCTGTAATAATTTTAAATTGATGACCTCTCATCATTACCTCCCCAACTGGAACACATTGTTCAGTTTATCAAAGCCTTTCATAATTTTAAAAAGCTCTATTAAATCTATTGGGAAATCATCCAAGTATCTCAAATTTTCCCTCATAACTAGCTCCCAATCCTGCCCTCGTCCTGGTAAACCTAAGTTATGCACTCTCTTTGAACCCAGTGTTCTATAATAAGTTTCCCAAAATTGCACACAAACTTCAAATGTAACCACACCAAGACATTGTACAATTTATCATTAGCTCTTTGCTGTTTTACTCCATGCCCTTATTTCTAAAAGCTAAAATACTACTGGACTTAAAAAAAAAATTCCTTTATACACTTGCGCTCAGACCTTTTTAAACAATTTCTAATTGAATCTCTATGGATCTTGCTGATCCACTGCATCTTTCCATTGAATGTAAACTCCTGTGCCTTATTTTTCTACCCAAAATGTATTAGCTTACATAACACCAAGTGACTAATGCATAGCAAGCAGACTAAATTAATTATTTTCTGTGCTTACGGAAGAGACAAAAAGTAGGCTTCCGAGGACAGAAGTTGAATTTTCACAGGATAAAAGAATTAGAAATTTCAGCTAAGATGGTCACTGACAAGACAAGGAATCAGGTCGAGATGAATGTTGTACAAGGGTGTCTAAAATTCCTAACAAAATTAGTCACATCCTTGCCATTATCTTTAGAGAATCATATCAATTGGGACCGTTTCTTAAAATTGAAGGAAGTTAACATGACACTCATTTTTTAAAAAGGGTACTATGATGACCCAAGTGACTACAGACTAGTGGTATGTGTTATGGCAAAGTATTAGAAGGTCTTTGTGAAAGCTGGTTAATTAAATACTGAAATGGATATTCTATTCTAAGAGGAAGTCTGTATGGATTTTGGTTTACTAGTTAATAAAGTTTGTGGTGAAAATGATAGACCATGTTGACAGAAGACAGTCCGTTGATGCAATATATTTAATCAAGGCTTTTGATATGCTACCACAAAAACAATAAGTCCGCAAGATGGCAAGGCATGAAATAGCTGTCAAGATTTTCAGAAAGGTTAAAAATTAACCTAATGCAAAGCAACGAGAGTAGCTGCAAGGACTCACCAACAGGGTGGGACAATGATCAGTGCTGGGATCATTGCTGTTGACAGTATATATAAATTATTTGGAGTGGTGATAGAAATAAAACTGACTCAATTTTCACGTGCGACCAAATTGGAAAGCATTCATACAGGTACATGCAAACCACATGTTACTGGACTAGCAATCTAGAGGCCCAGATAATGTTCTGGGGACAGAAGTTCAAATCCCATCATGGCAGGTGGTAGAATTTAAATTCAACTAATTAATAAATAAATCTGGAATTAAAATCTAGTCCCAGTAATGGTAACCAGGAAACTATTGAATTTTCATAAAAACCCATCTGGTTCACTAATGTTCTTCAGGGAAGGAAATCTTCTGACCTTTCCTGATCTGGCCTACATGTGACTACAGACCCAGAGCAATGTGGTTGACCCTTAATTGCCCTCTGAAATGGCCTAGCAAGCCACTTGGTTTATCAAACTATTTTAGAAAAGTCAAAAAGGAATAAAACCGAATGGACCACCTGGCATCCCACATCTGGGGTCTTGTGCCAAAATTGGGAGAGCTGTCCCACAGAGAAAAACAGCCTGACATAGTTATACTCACTGAATCGTGCATTATGGTCAATGTCCCAGACTCCTCCATCACCATCTCTGGGGATGTTCTGTCCCACCTGCCTTCAAGGTTGACCTTCCTGTCCCTAAGGCCAGTTGAGGCCCTTAAATGGCAATTAAGTGCTATTAAGGGCCTCATCCCCTAGTGGGAGGTAGATCATCCACATGGGCAAGCTGCGAGCTATACCCTGTGGGCTCAGCACAGAGGGGGTGGGATCCCCTGATCAGGCATCCTGTGCCCCACAGAGGGCCTTCAGCAGAAAGGGCTATCCCTACTGCCCATCATAACAACTACCCCCTCTACCTCCAACACCCTGCTGGGGCCTGCTTGACTCACCGGAGCAAGCCCACCCATAGAACCATAGAAAAGTTACAGCACAGAAGGAGGCCATTTGGCCCATCTTGTCCATGCCAGCCTGAGGACACCCAGGTGCCCTTTCTAATCCCACCTTCCTGCACCCGGCCCATAGCCCTGCAGCTTACAGCACTTTAGGTGCAGATCCAGGTACCTTTTAAAAGAGTTTAAAGTTTCTGCCTCTACCACCAACTTGGGCAGCGAATTCCAGACACCCACTACCCTCTGTGTAAAAAAGTTCTTCCTCATGTTCCCCGCTACACCTTCTGCCACTTATCTTGAATCTATGTCCCCTGGTTCTAGAATTCTCCATCAAGGGAAACAATTTTATCCTGTCCACTCTATCTATTCCCCTCATGATTTTGTATACCTCAGTCGAGTCACCTCTCAGCCTTCTTTGTTCTAAGGAAAATAACCCCAACCTATCCAATCTCTCCTCGTAGCTACACTTTTCTAACCATGGCAACATTCTTGTAAACCTCCTCTGCACTCTCTCCAGAGCTATTACGTCCTTCCTGTAATGTGGTGACCAGAACTGCACACAATACTCCAGTTGTGGCCTCACCAGTGTTTTATACAATTCCAACATTATATCCTTACTTTTATATTCTATACCTCTGCCAATGAAGGAGAGCATTCCATATGCCTTCTTTACAACCTTGTCTACTTGAATTGCTGCCTTCAGGGACCTGTGTACTTTAGCGCCAAGATCCCTCACTTCATCTACTCCTCTTCGTATATTCCCATTTATTGTGTAATCCCTGTAGCTGTTTGACCTCCCTAAATGTATGACCTCACACTTCTCTATGTTAAAATCCACCTACTGCTTTACCGCCCACTCCACCAACCCATCTATATCGTTTTGGAGATTATGGCTATCCTCTACACTATCCACTACTCAGCCAATCTTTGTGTCATCTGCAAATTTCCCAATCGTGCACCCCACATTCACGTCCAAATCGTTAATATATAACACAAACAGCAAGGGTCCCAACACCGAGCCCTGTGGAACACCACTTGAGACAACTTTCCATTCGCAAGGGCATCCATCGACCATTACCTTTTGTTTCCTGTTACAAAGCCAACTTTTTATCCAGTTTGCCACATTACCCTGAATCCCATGGGCTTTTACTTTCCTGCCCAATCTGCCATGTGGGACCTTGTCAAATGCCTTGCTAAAATCCATGTACACAACATCCACTGCACTACCTTCATCAACCCTTCTTGTCACTTCCTCAAAGAATTCAATCAAATTTGTGAGGCAAGACCTTCCTTTAACAAATCCGTGCTGACCATCCCTGACTAGTCCATGCCTTTCCACATGACAGTTAATCCTATCTCTCAGGATTGATTCTACTAATTTGCTCACCACTGATGTAAGACTAACTGGCCTATAATTTTTTGGCATTTCCTTTGATCCCTTTTTAAACAATGGAACTATGTTTGCATTTCTCCAGTCCTCCGGTACCCCCCCCCCTGTATCTAGTGAAGATTGGAAAATTATCCTCAGAGCATCTGCTATCTCTTCCCTGACTTCCTTCAGCAGCCTCGGAAACAATCCATCTGGCCCTGGTGACTTATCAACTTTCAAGGATTTCAACCCTTCGAGTACTTCCTCTCTCTTTATGACTATTCCGTCCAATATCTCGCAGTGTTCCTCCTGGACTACTATATCTACATCCTCCCTTTCCTTTGTAAACACGGAGACAAAATATTCATTCAAAACCCTTCCCACAGCCTCTGCATCTACACACAAGTTTCCATCTTCATTTCTGATAGGTCCCACTTTTAACTTAACTAACTTTTTTGCATTAATGTATTGGTAAAACATCTTTGGGTTATCTTTAACTTACTAATCTTTTTTCATGCCCTGTCTTTGATTTTCTTATTTCCTTTTTTACTTCGTCCCTGCACTTCCTATATTCGCTTAGGCTATCTGCAGTGCTTAGTTCTTTGTGCCTATCGTACGCTTTCTTTGTCTGTTTGATCTTCCCCTTTTCTTCGTGGGCCTCCATTGCTCACTGCTGCTCCAGGCCTCCTGCAATCCCAGTTGTAGCCATCACTCCTGGTGGTGCTGATGCTGCTGGGATTGAAGAGCTGCCAGAACTCTGATTGATCAGCAGCTCTTGGTGGCAGGTTCCAAGCCTTTAAAGGCATGGGATCCCTGGTGGCAGGCAGCTAGTTGTCTGACTGACATTTAATCCTGTTTAGGCTCCTAGAAATGGCCATGGCAGGATCACCGCCATTAAATTCACTGAAAATAGTGCAGTGGGCAGCAACAGTAAGGAAATCTAATGTTTCTGGTTATACCTTTAGGAAATCGACATCCTCGTAATGCAGGAAATTTGTCAGAGAACTTTGATATCAATATTTCAACTGTCTGAAGCTGAACCAAACCTTTCCCAAACTTGGAAGTGCATCTTGGGGTCAAACACATCAACTACACATGAATTCCATCACCAAGATCACCAACTTCCACTTCTGTAATATCGCCAGACTGCAACTCTGTTTTATCTCATTAAACTTTCTTCCATGCCTTTGTTACCTATAAACCTAACTAATCCAATGGACTCCCAGCCAGCCTCCCATCTTCCGCCCTGCATAAACTTGTTTGCATCCAAAACTCTGCTGCTTGTATCTTAACTTGTGCCCGACCTTGTTCATCCATCACCCCAATGCTCACTGACCGGCACTGGCTCCCAGTCTGACAACTGCTTAATTTTAAAATTCTTTTCTTTGTTTTCAAATCCCTTGATGGCCTTGCCCTCCCTATCTGTGTAACCTCCCCCAGCCCTACAAGCCTTTGAAACCTTTGCAATCCAATTCTGGTCTCTTGTGCATTCCCGATTTGAATTATTCCCTCATTGGCAGCTGTGCTTTCAGCTGCTTTGGCCCTAAGCTTTAGAATTCTCTCTCTAAACCTCTCTGCCTCTCTACCCCTCTCTCCTATTTTAAAGGGCCCCTTAAAATCTACCTGTCTGACCAAGCTTTTAGTCATTCAACTGTTATCTTCTCCTGTGGCTTGGTGTCAAAATATGTTTTGTCGATAATGCTCCTGCTATGCACCTTGGGACGGTTTAGCTACATTAAAGGTGCAAGTTGTTGTTCTATTTAGTAGGCAGGAAAGATGACTTTCATTGAATTATGCACCTGTACTGGATGCAGTAGTCCTGTTCAGATTGGGAGTACCTCATTCATTAACAAAGGGTGATCAGAATGCTCCTGCCCGGCCCTCCATCCCACCGCCCCCCGTCCCACCGCCCCCCGTCCCACCGCCCCCCCGTCCCACCGCCCCCCCGTCCCACCGCCCCCCCGTCCCACCGCCCCCCCGTCCCACCGCCCCCCCGTCCCACATCCTTGAATAAATGAGAGGGAAGCAAAGACTACGTTGCTGTGAACCCTGATAAGAATATATTTTCATAATGAAGTTCAGGATCATTAGCTGTCTACATGCCATGACTGTTTAACTGCAGATGATAGATTAGCTTTTTTCATACGTGAAGTTATACAGGGCCTACAAGAAGAAATGATTCCGTGAATGAAGACAACAACATCTTTAACACATTCCCTTTAGATCCATACACTACAAGTTTAGTGCCATAGGAATGCAATTTCATCTTTGCATCAGTGCTAAGCTGACACTATAGACACGGAGTCCAACCTGATTTTGTGGGGAATGAAATGGAGTAAAATCACCTGGAGGATGTAGTCTCACATTACTTTGCCTTGACGCTGTTTACGTTGTAAATCTCATTTGCCAAAACTATTTTTTTAAGCCAACAACATTTCAACTCATGTGTCAGTTTGTCAGCAGTGGACAAGAAATTAATCAGCATTTTACTGGGATTGGTTAATACTGGCAATTTCAAATCAGATAATTGGAAAGGTGGGACAGGAGTCTATTGGAAGCAGATTGATTGGAGGGTGGAACTGGAATTGATCCCAGGTTAATTGCTCCTGTTGTTTATGGCACAAAAATTGAGGCAGAAAAATGTCTTTGTTTTCTCAAAGTCATAATTACAGATGTGTTTAATCAATGTTTCCCCCCAAATAAGTTATATGTAACAAATTAGGTGCTAAAATTGAGATTCTAAAACCATTTAATTGTTCGTAGAAACTTTCCAAGGCTTGTCTGGTTGTTGTCTCACGTGAAACATTATTTCCTTAAAGAGTGGTGTAACTGCATTTTTGAGAGAGTGAATGTTCCTTGGTTTGAAAGCATTAATTGGCCCTATTTGGCAAGTCTTGTCACTTATAATTGCTAGAGCTTGGAAGTAAAATAGGTAACAGGATTGGAGTGATGATATATTTTAGTACTTTAAAAAATGCACTTAATTAAAATATGTGTCGAAATGCTAATTGTAACAAATTATGGATTCAAAATCAGTGTGTCATTGTTGGGGGTGGGGTGGGGATGCATGCCTTCATAGAAGATCAATCTTATGCCTTCAACAATTTTCTAAATTACTACTGCTAAATATGTATCTGCATGCTGCCATAGAAGTGATGCAATATTGGGTAAACCTGCAACTTAAGTTAGGGTAAGCCTGTGTTCCACTCAAAGCTTAACTCCTTGTCTTCATGTGCCATAGGCCTGTGTGCAAAGTTGGAGACAGGTGCTTGGTTTATTTTTTGGTCAGAGTTTTAACTTATTTTCTAGGTTAGCATGCATGATGAATCCAGCGTGATAGCAAACCTGATTTACAAAGTGCACAAGGCCTACAGACTCTTCTACCAGAGATTTCTCCCTCCCATTTTCTAAATATTTAAATTTCTAACTTGCAACTTACAATAATTTACAAACTGTTGTGATTAACCCCGGGTGAATGTGAAACTTAAAATTTGCTTACATTTGAAATTATTTTATGGTCAATTTTCACTTGTATTTTGGTTAATTTCAGCTTCCTGGGAGCAGCAAGGCTTCTCCAAAGCTAAGCATGAAACGATCACCATTACAAGATAAACGAACATGGTCACCCACACATCTGATCCCATCAATCAGATCAGGTTCTATCTCTGTTAAGCCAGAGGTACGTAGATCCATAACCCCAACAGTTGATGGTTCTGGATATAAATACACAAATAAGTCTACTCCCAAAACCAAAAAGAGCACATAGGATAAAGAATTTTAACATCGAAACCACTAAACTTCAAAATGATGCCAAATGCAAATACTTCAAAAAGGAACCATGGATTGCAATGTTACAAGATGACTTTGGCTTTCCTCTCTTTGCTGCTGACCACTATGAGTACATGAAGGTTTTTTTTTACTTATATATTTCACTTGGTATTAAACAAATTCCAAGAGAAAAGTACAGAACAAGGAAACTGTTCACTGATTAGCTTCCTTGTAGTATTTATTAACACATTGTCGATGAAAGACTCCTATTTTATCTTGCTTAGAGATATCAGTACTGTTGGAAATCAGAAATAGTTTATTTAAGATGTCTGTCTTCGTTGTGTAGGAATTTGTTGTGTTTGCACATTAGATTCACTGTCATTGCTTATTTATTTAGTTGCTACTTGGGGGCTGTGGAAACTCTAAAAGAGCCAATCAATGAATTGTCTGCAATGAGAATTAGAACATACTTTTCTGTACAATTAGCTGACCAGACATGAAGAAATTTATCTGTTCTCATTGTTATTTAGTAGCCCATAGAGTCATTGTAAACATTGTCACTTTTAATATACAAATTGAGTGATTGCTGTGTTAGTTTCAAGAATTCCAGATTGAATAATTTTATACTGAGCTCTGCAAAGGAAGGAGAGAAAAATGTAAAATATGTTTGATTAAAAACAACCACTTATTTACACAAGTATTACTGTAAAAATGTACTTTATGTGGCTAACTTTAATGAGCTTGAATGTGTTGTACCTGAGCTGTGCATGATACATTTTCTATTCTGTTTAAATATATTGAGTTGGCCTAAGATGTACTGTAGCATGACATCATGCACCAGGAATCCTGGGATGTGTTAACTTGTGCATGTCCATTTAGATAACTGTAGAAGGATAATGATACCTGTTCTTGACTATAATTTCTATAACACATGCAGGGCTTTTAAAATCAGATGTTTTCTTTTGAGTTGGAAAATAAATATTACCACCTTTGAATGAAAACTTGCAGGGATGTGATTTTTTTCATCTTTAACCTGAATCCAGTTGTTTTACATGAGCTGGTTTGACATTTAATCCTTCCTTTTGAAAGTATTTCTTTTAGAAACATCTTTTGAGTTATATTAAAAAAAATTAAACTAGTTATAAATTGTATTCAAACAAGCGTGTCCTTAGCACAATATTGCCAATTTAACTAAAATTTAGGCACATCCCTGTCTTGAGATTTCAGAAGTTCAGAGGTACCATAAAAATATTAAATATAAACTTGAATTGGCTTTATGTAACCTATATTCTGTGCAAATATTTAATGTTTGTGTTGCCTGTGTTGCTGCTCTCCATCTAGTTCTAGTTCTGATCATGTTTCTGATGTCATTTCATCATGTCATGTCACTTATTCAGATCTTATTTGACTGAGTTGCCACTGCAAACAAGAGTGGGCACACTGACCCAAGTAAGTGTGTTGTAAATGAACACCAGTTGTGACATTCGCCCATTAAATTTCAGTTTATCCATTTTAAGCAGTGGATAATATTTGAAGTTGAGCATTTTTCCAAGCATAAGTAGGCGATTGAGTGAAATATGCCTCGTGAAATAGATTAACACGGAATGTCACATGAAAATAAATTGCTTATTCACCTGGGGTTTTGGCACCCAGAACAGATATGAGAGAGAGAGAGCTAATGAAAATGTCACCACTACATTATATAGATTGGTAATTTATGTATTCCTGTAAAATAGATGTATGTTTAGGCATATCTCCTGGTTCAAATAGCTGTAGAATATTATAAACTAAAAGATTACGTGTTAGTAATTGTGAATTGAAACTTTCACCTCTGTAAAGCAATGCTCACTCTTGTCTTCAAGTAAGTGAAAAATGTGCAAAGTCTCAAGTCCAAGTGTAAACATTCTGGTTTTAATAGCATTGTAATTATATGATGTATTGCATTTTTTGGAAGGATTAGTCTACTTGTTATCTTTTACTGGTTAACCATATAAAGAACTAATATATCTGTCCAAATGAACTTGGTAAACTTATTTATATGTTTCCTTTTTCAGTATGTAATTGATGCCTTGAATGGCATTAAATCTCTTTTTGTTCTTAAAAGTAAAATTCTGGACTTTGCTTTTCTGTGATATAGTCTTATTTAGGTTTTTCTTATTTCCATTAGCTAGTGGAAATACTAGATATCCAAAATGCTTAATCGGGAAATGTTTGTTTTTTTCTTAAAGTGGGCAGCCATAGCGCATACAAATATTCAAATAAAATCTTCAGTATCTTCAGCTAAATTTGCATCAGCGGCTATACTGGAGTTGTTGAAACATTTGGTAATTCACCTCACTGTATTTTATTTTGAAGTAAAGTTTTAAACAATTCTTGAATACAAGCCTATCAGCTGTGGCTCAGTTGCCTTCCTTCCGTCATAAGGCCAGAAGTGAGGATGTTCGTAGATATTCAGCACCGTTTGTGACTCCTCAGATACTGAACCAGTCCATGTTCAAATACAGCAAGATCTGGACAATATCCATGCTTGGGCTGACAAGTGGCAAGTAACATTCACGCCACACAAATGCCAGGCAATGACCATTTTCAACAAGGCAGAACTTAACCATCGGCCGTTGACGTTCAATGGCATTACCATTGTTGAATTGCCCACTATCAACATCCTGGGGGGGTTACCATTGACCAGAAACTGAACTGGACTAGCCATATAAATACTGTGGCTACAAAAGTAGGTCAGAGGCTAGGAATCCTGTGGCGAGTATCTCACCTCCTGTCTCCCCAAAGCCTGCCCACCATCTGCAAGTCACAAGTCAGGAGCGTGATGGATGAGTGCAGCTCCCACAACACTCAAGAAGCTTGACACCACCCGGGAAAAAACAGCCCGCTTGATTAGCACCCCATCCACAAACATTCACTCCTTCCATCACCAATGCACAGTGGCAGCAATACACTGCAGGAACTCACCAAGCCTCCATAGACAGCACCCTCCAAACCCATGACCACTACCATCTAGAAGGGCAAGGGCAGCAGACAGATGGAACACCACCAGTTTGAAGTTCCCCTCCAAGCTACTCACCATCCTAACTCGGAAATATATTGCCATTCCTTCACTGTCGTTAGGTCAAAATCCTGGAACTCTCTCCCTGACAGCGCTATGGGTGTACCTACATCACATGGACTGTAGCAGTTCAAGAAAGCAGCTCATGTCCACCTCCTCAAGGGCAATTAGAGGTGGACAATAAATGCTGGCCCAGCCAGCAACGCCCACATCCCATGAATGAATTTTTAAAAAACTCTCACCCCTTGAATCAAGGTTCTGAGTTCAAATCCCACTCCAGGACTTGAGCAGAACAATTACACTGTTGGAGGTGATGGCTTTTGGATGAAAAGTCAAAACAAGGCCCCATCTGCCTGAATGGGTGGATGTAAAAGATCCCTGGACACTATTTTGAAGAAAAGCAAGGGTGTCTTAGCCATTATTTATCTCTCAATCAACAACACAACAGTTCAGATGATTTGATCTTTACTACATTGCTATTTGTGGGAGTTTGCTGTGCCTAAATTGGTTGCTGTGTTTCCTATATTACAATAGTGACTACACCTCAAAAATTACTTCTTTGGCTGTCTGGTGGTCATAATAAGTGCTATGTAAATGCAAGTCTTACTTTCTTTATTTCCATGCTAATCTGTGGCACAAATCTTACTATGTTAACTCTGGTGTACAAGACTGGCTTGCTTTTTTATTAATTCATGGGATGTGGGCTTTGCTGGCTGGGCCAGCATTTATTGCCCATCCCTAATTGCCCTTGAGAAGGTAGTGGTGAGCTGCCTTCTTGAAACGCTGCAGTACATGTGGTGTAGGTACACCCACAGCACTGTTAGGAAGGGAGTTCCAGGATTTTGACCCAGCGACTGAAGGAACAGTGATATATTTCCAAGTCAGGATGGTGAGTGACTTGGAGAAGAACTTCCAGTTGGTGGTGTTCCCATTTTTCTACTGCCCTTGCCCTTCTAGATGGTAGTGGTTGTGGGTTGGAAGGTGCTGTCGAAGAAGCCTTGGAGAATTCCTGCAATGCATCTCCAAGGCTCCTTCAACAGCACGTGTTTGTTTATGCTACATATGTATGCAAAGATACTGTATTTTGCAGAAATGATAATGATGTATCCATTCTTGCACCCAAGTCCTCAATATCTCACCTGCACTTTTGCAGTTCTGTTACCTATCTGTTTGCTGTACTGCAGACATTACATGTCCATATTGTATCGCTAATGACTTATTGTTTGTGTAGGTTATTCATTATATCATTAGCAATGGTAGATAATAAAAATGGCTTGTGTGTACATAAGACAAAATTAGAATTGTTTCCAGGTTTAATTACACGCTATGTTAGCTAGTGGATGAGTCCTTTGCTCTTTTTGTTTGTTTCTTGTACATATTACTAACCATATAATTACTGTTTTACAAACCTGTAATTCATGTCAGCCATACTGTATTCTATATTGATAAGCAGTTCCAATGTGAATCCAAAATTGATGGCAATAATTGTCTGCAGCAAACATCTGCTTGTGCTAAACACACTGAAACTGCCAAAGATCTATTGTTTGTTATTTTATACAATGTCAAAAAAGTGAGCCATAAAAGACAGTGCAAACATTTCACCAAAATTATGTCATTCTTGTGTTGAAACCTGCTTATTCATGAAGAGGTGATGGTATGGCTGTGGAACAGTTTTTTTTAAGAAAGGCCCCTCAATGTTTTTGCCATATCTAGATCCCTATTAGAATGGGCTTATGACCAGTTACCAGGAGGAGAATTTTCCGCCCGTCGAGGGGGTTGTGTGGGGGTGGGCGCGAACCCGATTGGGTCCGTCCCGCCATTTTATGTGGGCGGGCCAATTAAGGCCCGCCTAGTGTGACGCGCGCCCAGAAACGGTCCCTGTGCGGGCAGCGGGGGGATTCCCTGAGTCGGGGCATGCGTGCGAAAAAGTGCAGAAATCTCCCAGAGGCACCCATTAGTTTGGAAGTTTCAAAAATTTAAATAAAGAAAAGAAAAAATTTTAGGACACGCCCCCTCATGGCCCAGTCACATGAGCTGGAACATGTCAATGAACATTAATGGAAAAACTTACTAAATTTATAAACCCTTCATGAAACCTCATCCCGCCCATGGATGAGGTTTCATGAAAAATGCGAAGGCCGCCTGGGCTCTTTGCTTGCCCGCCAACCTTAAGCTTGGACGGGCAGCTCAGTTTATTACTTTAATTGATTTCTAACTGGCCTTAATAGGCCTTTGACAGTTCGGCGGGCGCGCAGCAAACTGAAGATCTAAATTATATGCGGTGACGTCGGGACGCCTGCCCGACATCACCGCGCGCCACTTTACGCCTTGGTGAGCGGGCCCCGCCCCCACTTGCCGAGCCGAAAATTCAGGCCCAGGTCTGTAGTGCTTAAATACTGTAGGCTTAGGGGGCATGGCTGGCTTTCATGATTCTTCAATTCCTGAAGAAGATATGGGGGTTGATTATGTAGTGGCATAATTCAAGCATTTTTTTCAATGTATAATTTGACTTACTATTAAACCAATCTATAATGCTGCTGGCCAATGTTACTTTTAAATATAAATTAAAATATCTAAATACAGGGAAGTAAAATGGCCACAAGATGTAAGATACAATTTCTTTTCTTCTCCCCTGCCCCACAAAAAAGCTGAAACACAAACAATTTGCATTTGTACTAGTGAGAAAATAAAAAATATTTTTTTTATCCCTACTGCCCTCCCAACCAATCAAGCACTAACCAAGCTTTTGTTGTAATCAATGCTGGCATTGAGGCCAGCACCAAAGGAAAATTGAACTTCAGGCACAGATTAAAGTTAACTAGCAGTACGAATTGCAAGCTGCTGCCACATTGGAGTATTTTGAGCTTTATAACGCAGACAAGGTGAGCCTAATGAGCATAAATACAAACAGGCATATAAGAAGACATGATCCATCATTGAACAAACATTACAAGGCCAATATTGTTTCCTGTGAGCTCGGGGAATGTTAGTTCCCAGGTGCAAGTGAGAGGGAAGGGAGGGGAGGCTAATGATGCCAGAAATTATTTCCCCAAAGGGGAAATCCGCAACATTAACATTAGGTTATGAAGAAGCTGGTTTGTTATTTCAGTTAAAGGAATCACCCATCTCAAGGTGAGAAACTTAATAGCTCAAACTAGCTTGTACCAGGCCATAAATATTAACCTACCTTGCAACCACGCATACATATCAGTTTCAGAATAAAAATTAAACACGCATGCATATCAGTTTAAGAATAAAAATCTCAACTATGTGAAGATTTCTGATGAGCTTTTACCGTTTTTGCATCCATTCACATTACCTTAGCCTACCATTACCTCTATGCCTAGTCAAATGTTCTTTTTAATTGTGTGACATAAATAAGGTGTTTTTGTCAAGAGATTTGGCATAGTACTGACTATGAATTCTGTCATAGCACTTAAGGGTTTGATTCAATTTTGTTCACAGAAATTATATCCCAGCTTAAGTTGATACAATAGTTTGTCTGTGCCTGATGTCCCAGAGAGTTGATTCAAATATACTTTTTCTGTGATTTGTTCAAATATATGCTTTTTAAAAAATAGACTTACCATACCATTACTTAAATCTGCTTGGTTATGGTAATTTTAAAAAAGTATTTATCAATCTTTCTGCAGCTAACTTGGTTTCTTCCTCCACCCACCCCACCCCCCACACCCCCTTAAATAATGGAGCAATATTTGCAATCCTCTAATCCATAAGATTCTATTCCTGAATCTGGAGCTTTGGAAAATTATGACTAATGGATTTGTAATTTTTCCCTTTTATCTTTTAAAAACCTAAGGTTGTAGACCCATTATTTTCTGCATAACTGGTTTCTCATATTATTTCCTCTTGACTTACTTTTAGTTCTCTTATATCACTGGTATTTTGTTTCTTCCATTGGGAAAAATACAAAATACTTGTTTCACACCTCCCCTTTCAGCATTCCAAAGGGACCGTTCCCTGTGTAACACCCTGGTCCACTCCGCAATCAGTCCTAACACCCCTTCCTTTCCCATAGCATCTTCCCATGCTAGCACAGGAGATGCAATGCCTTCCATGTTACCTCTCCTCCTTTCCCACCATCCAGGGCCTTGAACATTACTTTCAGGTAAAACAATGATTTAGTGTACTATATTTGCTGCTCATGATGCTGCCTCCTCTACATTGAGAAGATAAAACACTGATTGGGTGACCACTTTGCAGAACACCTGCCATTCAGTCTGCAAGCATGACCCAGAGCTTCCAGTTGGGTGGCATTTTAATTCTTGATCCACTCCTATTCTGGCCCCTCTGCCCTTGGCCTCCTACACTGTTCCAGTGAAGCTCAATGTAAGCTTAAGGTCAGACTTTTTGCAGCCTTCCAGGTTCAAACCAGAATTCAAGAATTTCAGACTATAACTGCACCTATCATTTCAAACAACAACTATTGGTAATGATTCTGTTGTTGCTGTTGACACCTCCTCTGGACACATCTTTGTTTCTATATTTGCCCTAATACCATCCCTTTTGCCTTGCACCATCATCCCTTTTGTCAATTAATCACTCCTGCCGTCCAGCCTATCACAGGCCTACCATTTTGTTCATTCCTCTGCTCCCTTTCCCTGCCTCACACTTGCTTAGAACTTGTTGTATCTCTAACTTTTTCCAGTTCTGATGAAAAGTCATTAATCTGAAATGTTAACCCTGTTTCTCCCTTCACAGATGCTGCCTGACCTGATTATTTCCAGCATTTTCTCTTTTTGTTACTCATTTAACACATCTGCCGTTTCCTCATCACCCATTGTTGTTTCACTTGCATCTACCTTTAATGGGCTAACATTTTCCTTTACCAACCCCTTTCTTATTATGTATCTTCACATTTTCTGTTAACTTTGGTATTACTTGCTAAGTTTATTCATGTTTCATTTTTTCCCACTATTACTTTCTTTGTAGCTTCTGCCTCTCCCTGTCTGATGGATTTCCACTTTTTCTTGCATTTGTGTAAGACATTACTTTTACCTTGATATTGTACCTTATTTCAATCGCTGACCATGCAAGCAGAGCCTTTTCTTTTCATGGGTATGGCCTACTTCTCACTTGCAGCTTTGGTAAGAGGAAAACAGTAGTGCAATGTCAAGTCACAGAGTGCCTGTAAGTGGAGGAAGGCACCCATAGATATGTGACATGGGCTGCTGATGAAACAAGAACTGACATTTATATACCTCTCTCATAAAAGAACATCACAAAGAGAGAGGTGGATTCTGAGCAGGAAATCAAAATTTGGACAGGACACCAAAGTCGTGGTGATGAAGGTGAATTTTCAGAAGTCCATGAAAGCTGTGAAGAGAAATACTGGAATGAAGATTTTTGAACAAATTCCAAATTTGTCAGGAGTCCAGTTGCCTGGCATTTTAATTCTCCATCCACTCCATTCTCGCCGCTCTGTCCTTGGCCTCCTACATTGTTCCAATGAAAGTCAATGTAAGCCCAAGGTGATGATGCACTGGGCTAGTGATTATGGAGTAGATGAAGCAAAGAACAATCAGCCATCATAAGTCAGGAGAATGGAGGATGCAAGAAAGGATGTATAACAGTCTGACGAGGAATTTGACAATGTGGCCCTTGAAGTCAATCTTCTGGGACATAAGAAACCAGTAGAACTTTGTAAGGACATTGTGTGGGGTTATGTGGGAGGGCACGGAGGCTGGATTAGGTGCAGTTTCTGAAGAGTGGAAATGGGAAAGCCAATGAGCAGAGCATTGTAGACATTAATTCTCAAGGTTTATGAAGCCATGGTTTAGATTGGTATGGGAATTTAAAGAGGTGACTTTACATTTGCCATTATTGAGCCAAAAGAAATTTTGACTCATCCAAGACTTGCAGATAATGTGGCATTATGGTTTAAATGGTTCATCTCTGAAGTCACTGCTGCTCATAACAGTTGGTGATCTACTTAAAGGCAGATAAGTTGTATGAAGACAAAAACTTTCCCCTACAGATGACTGGACTAACCTGTCTTGATTATACGGATCCCCAGACATTTGACCCAATGTAAACAATGACAACCTCATCAGATTCACTTAACTCTGACTCTGTAGGAGCAGAAGAATTTCATTTTTGATGCTTCTTTAATGAGGCTAGCAGTTGTCATTTTACACACTGCCCAATTATTTAAACAAGCGTAAATTGGTCTTGCAACAAATTCCCTACACTGTTCGGCAATGCAGCTCCTCAATCAGAGGACTTCAAGTTGCTGCATTTAGAACCTCCACATTGTCAAATTTTGAGAGTTGCAATGTTTTGGTTTTTATTTGGCAAATTGAACACCGCTTTAAAGCTAATGCATGTTTTTCTAACTTCATTCACTTAACTGTACCAGCATCTTTCCTGCTGTGATGAGAATCCACGCTCTGTTATACACAGTGTTTAGCACGAACATTTCATTGGGCCTGCAAATGGCTATTTGGCTTTCAGGGACAAAAAGGTGGTGCACTGGCACCTCAGGCTTCTCATTTAAATCCGCAGATGATCCAGGACTTGCATGATATTTGGGCATGATGGAATATATCTATTTTCATCATCTGCAATTCAGCAAGAGGACAATTGTTTGCCTTTTTTATTGTTTGCTGTGTTTATTGTTTTGGGACTGTGTTTATTCTAAGGTAAAATGAAGTAGTGAAGGGATTATGTGATCTTCTCTGACTCCTGCGTGACAACAAGCCTGGATAACTTGGTTGCTATGGGGACGTTGAGGCCCAGATTGATTTACTGGGAAGACGGTGCAAGATATTCACAACTGTAGACAATAACCAGAGCAGCTGCGCTGGCTGTGGATAGACTTTCGGTCTCCAATTTTCACAAGATGATGTTAAGAATATCAGGCTCTACAAACAGTTATTGTGGAATTAAATAGACAGTTTAAAGCATAAAATGGAGTTGGGGTTTAGAAGGTTAGCTAATTAGCATTTCTACGTGGATACAAGACCCATGTGATTCACGTTGACATGGAGATGGTCTTCGGGAAGAGAAGAGTTCACAGCAAGCCATTTTAGTACCAACTTGCAAGGTTTTCTAAGATGTCACGGAACTTGACAGAAACGGATCAGTCTGTAAGACTGGGAGAGAGTGAGAGAAGGAGATAGAGGCAGCCAGTCTCTACTGTTCAGAAGGCAAATGGGTGCTCACTCTCAGATTGAAGCAACCAAGTTTCTGAAGATTTAAACAATTGGCTGGAAAATTCACCTAGCTTTGGCTAGAGGGAGGAATCTCCAGGGTAATCCTCACCATGAAAGTTAACTCGGGGATTAGAAATTACCCAGTGTGAAAGAAAAAGGGAAGTAGGCCAACTGGAGCAAAGAATAGCTTTAAGTGTCCACTTAAGGCACAGGGTAAAGTATAATTGTGGCAGGAATTTTCAGTTGTTTCAAAGCCTAAATAGGGGAAACGTTTTCTGTAGTTTAGAGTATAAGTTACCTACTGAATATAACTAATTAACTTGCTCGAGTTTTTTGAAGAGGTAACAGAGAAGGTTGATGAGGATAATGTTGTTGATGTGGTGTACATGGATTTTCAAAAGGCTTTCGATACAGTGCCACAGCACAGACTTGTGAGAAAAGTTATAGCTCATGGAATAAAAGAGACAGTAGCAATGTGGATACAAAATTGGCTAAGTAATAGGAAACAGAGGGTAATGGCTAATGGATATTTTCTGGGCTGGAGGAAGGTTTGTAGTGGAGTCCCCAGGAATCGGTATTAGGACCCTTGCGTTTCCTGATATATATTAATGATCTAGATCTTGGTGGTGCAGGGGACAATTTCAAAATTTGCGGATGATACGATACTTGGGAGCATTGTAAACTGGGAGGAGGATAGTATAGAACTTTAAAAGGACATAGACAAGTTGGTGGAGTGGGCAGATAGGTAGCAGATGAAGTTCAATGCGGAGAAGTCTGAGTGATGCATTTTGGTAGGAAGAACATGAAGAGACAATATGAAACGAGGGATACAACACTAAATGGGATGCAGGCATAGAGGGACCTGGCTGTAAATGTGCTTAAAACATTGAAGGTGGCAGGACAAGTTGAGAGAGCGGTTACTAAAGCATGCAGTATCCTGGGTTTTTTTAATAGGGGCATAGAGTACAAGAGCAAGGAGGTTATGTTGTCACTAGTTTGGCCTCAGCTGGAGTATTGTGTCCAGTTTTGGGCACCACACTTTAGGAAGGATGTGAAGGCATAGGAGAGAGTGCAGAAAAGATTCACAAGAATGATTCCAGAGATGAGGAACTTCAGCTATAAAGATAGATTAGAGAAGTTAAGACTGTTTTCCTTAGAGAAGAGAAAGCTGAGAGGAGATTTGATAGAGGTATTCAAGATCATGAGGGGTCTGGACTGAGTAGGTAGGGAGAAGAAACTGTTCCCACTCATGAAAGGATTGAGAACAGGAGGGCACAGAATTAAAGTAATTAATAAAAGAAGCAATAGTGATACGAGGAAACGCTTTTTCACGCAGTGAGTGGTTAGGATCTGGAATGCCCTGCCCAAGAGTGTGGTGGATCAATTGAAGCAGTCATAAGGGAAATAGACTGTTATTGAAAAGAAAGAATATGGAGGGTTATGGGGAGAAGGTGGGAGAATGGAACTAAGTGAGTTTCTCATCCGGAAAGCCATTGCAGACACAATGAGCCAAATGGCCTCCTTCTGTGCTGTAGCATTTCTGAGAGTCTGAGATTCTGGTTTCCCAGTATTGGCCACAGAATACTTTTTTTTTGCCTCCCCCAGAAATTAACATTTCTGGTAGTTGGCGAGAGTGGTGCACAAAGTTGTAATATCTATTGAACAGGTAAACACTAGTAATGATCATCTTTGTTTTTATGAGTACACTTTCAATAGAGAACCCTTTAGAGTGGAAAAATGAATTACAGTTTCTGCATTAAAATTTTAGGAATTTGTTCTTACATTTTCATATTGGAATAATTATTTCTGCGACCAAACTCGGCATGAGGGCAGGCAAATCAATGTATAAGACTCATCTTTGAAATTTCTTCGTCAAAATATTGGAAGTTGCTTGTGTGCAGCCAGATTGACGATGGGGTCAAAAACCTGCCATGTACAGAAAGCCAGAGGAAAAAACTTTTATCAGATCCTGGGATTCAAACTCAGACCTTGAGAGTTAATATATAGTTTCTGACATATCCAAGAATTAAATAATGTATATTCTATTGGACAACAGCTAACTTACAGGGGTTCTGTATATATGAACATGATGAATAAAGGTCATTTACCCATTCAGCCTGTCCTTTCAGATGGGCCATATACAATCTCTATTGTTTGGGCTTCTCATTAATTCATTGTTTTAACCTCTGGGAGTTTGATACTTCCTACCTGATAATCTCAGAAAATCATAAAATTCTTGCCAACCTAATGACAAGCAGTGGAGGATGGAAAGAGTTCCAGGATAGCAGCCTAATATTTGATTCAAATTGTTGCATTCCACAGATCATCCTACTGGTGACAAACAGGACTAAAGCTATGGTACTCCATACTATAGAGTGTTTAGCGTTGCACTTACTCAATGTTAAGTTGAAATTCGGAGTCAAATATTCATGTAGCTCCTCTATTTAAAATATTAACATACTAAGATTCCTATCAAAATCAGCTATGTCACAACTACATGTCATTTAAAATCGGGTTTTCTCTGAGCCATGTCAATTGTATCTTAAGTCTAACTATAATGATTTTAGTCAAGTAACCAGCCTAAATCATATTATCCATGCTTTTTAGCATTAAAAAACCTAAATGATGTACTATTTGTTCTCCAGTGAAGAAAAAGTACAATTTTACAAGTTAAGCTTTGTTGCAGTATTTTGAGTTTTTACATCAGCTTGGTTCAGTTCGCACCACTTGAGTTAGAACTTTCGGTTTGAGCACATAACGTAGTCTGATGCTCCAATATTGTCTCAGGAGGATATTAAAGATCCCATGGTATAATTTGAAGTAATGCAAGTTCTACTGTGTTTCTGATCAACATTCCTCCCCAATCAACATCACTGAACAAATTGACTTGTCATTCATCTCTTAGCTGTTTGAGATTTGTGCACAAAAATGCCTGCTATGTTTATCTACACTGCACTTCAAAATAATTATATTTGAAATGTTTTGAGTCTGAGAGATTTGATAAGCCACCAATTTTAACATGAGGTATCTATTAACTTAATCTATCCAGTTCGTTTTGAATCCTATTGATCACTTCATTGACAATGTATTAGCGAATTTGAAAATGAAGCTTCTACCAATATTATCAAGTTATGCAGACTAGAAATCCAGCGCTTTAAAATTAATATCCAAAGCTGTAAGAACAAGTCGAGTCACTGCTATCATTTTTGATGAGTCTTGTAATCTGTTTGATTGTTATTTGATGCTTTCTGAATGTTAACCCAGACGCAATGCAGTAAATAGGGTAATGCTCATTAAATAACACCTCTGCCAGGATGCCTGCTAAAGATTAGTGGAAGACACTTACCATGTACAGCATGAAACAATTAGTGAAATCAATCCTAAACAAGCTAGAACAGCAGAAACAGTAGTAATAGTGGCAGTGAAATAAATTAATCCAAGCAGAAAAAACAAATAATAGTGCATATATGCTACCAAATAACAGATAGCTTAGCTGTTATATTCAGAACTTATAAATACATGAAGGATGCTGTTTGCATTTAGCACATTGTATAATAAAATTTAACATATTTGTAACATAAATCATGCTGTGCAATGTCAGTTTAGTGTGACTTGCATGGTAGAATCATACATGCTTGTTATCTGTCTAAAATAGAGTTACTGTCACCATACTGAGTGATAACACATTAATTTCAGGGTTCAGCTGACAGTAATAAATGCTTTGAACTCATTTGTGTCATTGATTGAACCTCATGGTGTGCTCCTCCTTGAAAATATCTTTAGCCATCTCTTCTATTTGTAACATGTAAAGGGAAGCAATAGTAGATGAATATATATACTGCTTGGCAAAGTGATAATGACCTGGATCACTGAACAATAAAGTTTTGACTTAGTCAGTCATAGAAATATAGGAAGATTTGCAGCACAAAAGGAGGCCACTCAGCCCATCATGTCTGTACCAGCTGTGAAAGACCTATCCGGTTAAATCCCACCTTCCAGCTCTTGGCTCATAGCCCCATAGATTAAGGCACCTCAAGTGCATATCCAAGTGTTTTTAAGTGCAATGAGTGTTTCTGCTTCTCCCACCTTTTTAGGCACTGAGTTCAGTCCTATTATTTTCTGCCTGCAATGGCATTGCCACAAATTTAGTCCATTATTGGCACACATTTGTAACTTAAAATCCTCTTATGTTTAGTAACTAATTTGTTCATAAAATTAAGGCATTAGGCAGTTGATTTTCACTGATGTCGTGAGTCTGATGCCCAAAACATTTTGTTGATTGGGCCTCATATACATTTCATTGGTGGACTGTTTACACTTTCTCAGTGGTGATAAACATTCTGCTCAACTGGAGGGCAGAACTTCTGCAGGCCCAGCATTCATTTAAAACCGAAAGCACCTTCTAAAGTGAGCTTTCAATTAACCGTGTAAATCCGTGCTGCTCCTGGGGAATTTCTGGAGAACAACGTATTTTAGGCAAGATCACCTCAATTCTCTAACACAAAGGTGGAGGTGCTGATGAAGTAGGTGAGGCTACTGCTGTTCCTTTCAGATAATAGTGTGGAGCACTCCGGGAGTGAGGTAGCAAACAATGTTCATAACTGTCGTGTCAGCCCTAATATAGAGCCATAAGCGGTTCCATGACCTGACCTGAACAGAATGAAAAATATGTTCTCCTATCTTCATTTTCCTGTATTAATCCTGGCCACAGCAGTTCCCCTACCCCTGCTTACACCCTAAGCACTCCAAACACTCCTCTACCCCACTTCACCACCTCTTTCATACATAATGAGACATTATGCAGGCTCTCCTCATTCCGATTACACATTCATCTGTTGTTGCTTCCCCCACAGCAGGCACTAACAGCAGTCTGTGTTTACCTACTAGCAACACTAAGCATTTTACTCCTCTGCTGACTGCTTTCTCATTTCATATTGGAAGCACATTCTTGGATGGGATCAGCTCATCCTGCCAACTTCTTGATCCTCCCTCTCAGCATGCCCACTAGCTGGAATTGCCTCACACATCTGCACAATCCTTTATAACTGTCATGTCAGCCCTAATATAGTGCTATAAGCGCTTCCATGACCTGACCTGAACAGAGTGAGAAATATGTTCTCCTATCTTCATTTTTCTGTATTAAACATTCTGTGTTTGACTAATTTGCTTGAGTTCTTTGAAGGTGTGACAAGCAAAGTGGATAGTGGGGATCCTGTAGATGTAGTATATCTGGACTTCCAGAAGGCCTGTGATAAGGTGCCGCACAAAAGATTAATACACAAGATCGCACGGAGTTAGGGGTAATATATTAGCTCGGGTAGAGGATTGGTTAACCAACAGAAAGCAGAGAGTCAGGAAAAATGGGTCTTTTTCTGGATGGCAAGCTGTAACTAGTGGGGTGCCACAGAGGTTTGGTCCTTGGGCCCCACTATTTACAATCTATATAATGACTTGGATTCAGGGATAGAAGGTACTATCGCTAAATTTGCAGATGACACCAAAATAGATGGGAAAGTAAGTTGCGATGAAGAAATAAGAAATTTACAAATGGAATGCACAGGCTAGGTGAATGGGCCAAAATTTGGCGGATAGCGTTAACGTGGATAGGTGTGAGGTTATCCACTTTGGTTGGAGGAATAAAAAGGCGACTTATTATTTAAATGGAGAGAAACTTCAGAATGCTTCAGTGCAGAGGGATCTGGGTGTCCTCGTGCATAAATCGCTGAAAGCTAATATGCAGGTGCAGCAGATAATAAGGAAGGCAAATGGAATTTTGGCATTTATTACTAAAGGAATAAAGCATAAAAATAGGGAAGTGTTATTGCAATTGTACAAGGCATTGGTGAGACCGCACCTGGAGTACTGTGCACAGTTTTGGTCTCCTTACTTGAGGAAGGATGTAGTTGCATTGGAGGCGGTTCAGAGGAGGTTCACTAGATTGATTCCAGAGATGCGGGGCTTGTCTTATGAGGAGAGATTGAGCAGTTTAGGCCTATACTCGCTAGAGTTTAGAAGGATGAGAGGAGAACTAATTGAGGTATATAAGATACTAAAGAGGATAGACAAAGTAGACATGGAGCAGATGTTTCCCCTTGTGGGGCATTCTAGAATGAGAGGCCATAGTTTTAGGCTAAGGAGAGGCAGATTTAAATCAAAGATGAGGAAGAATTACTTTTCTCAAAGGGTCGTGAATCTGTGGAATTCACTATCTCAGAGTGCAGTCGATACTGGGACGCTGAATAAATTTAAGGAGGAGATAGACAGATTTTTAATTAGTAACAGGTTGAAAGGTTATGGGGAGAGGGCGGGAAATTGGAGTTGAGGCTGAAATGAGATCAGCCATGATCGTATTGAATGGTGGGGCAGGCTCAAGGGTCTGAATTGCCTACTCCTGCTCCTAGTCCTTATGTTCCTATAACAGCCACACAATAATTCATTTCATCTCTTTTCACAGGGGAGGCTATTTTGAGATAATCAGGAGAGGACCAGAATGTGGTGGAGGTGAACTGGCCTCCATCCAGGTCCTCAACCAGATGAGGGGGAAGCTACGGGCATCACAGTGAGCATATCCATACAAGCCTCTTGCATGTATCTTTTCTCTTTCCTCGTGGCACGACACTTTCAGGCTCCTGGAAATCTGATACCAGATAGTGCTGCTGCTGATGAGCAATTTTCTAAGTCCTCTTGAAGACCTGAAGTCTGAAGAAACAAATGGGGAGCCAGATAATCCTCCAGAAGGAGCACTGGCATTTGCTCCATTACTCGCAAGCATCAGAACAGAAATCGGCATCCCATGTGGGATAGTTAGGGATTTAGAGGCTTCTGCACCTGATGAATCACAGAGCATAAGAGAGCAGGACACCAAGGTAGTGGAAAGGACACCTTGGATGTTGACTCGCAACAGGGAAAACTCAGCTCTTAACTCTGTTGAAGAGGACAGAGGTGCCAACTTTCAGGGTTCAGCCTTCAAACTGCTTTCTGCACACCTGGAATTGTAAGACATACTGGAAAGCCTGCCTAGGGATATGACAGCTGTTATGCAAAAGCATCGCCTTTTGATACACATCTCAGCAGATAAGTGGATGTAACTAACTCTGGGCTTTTAGGCCCCATGGGCAGATACAGATGCCGGGGAGTAGTTCCCTTTGTTTAATGGTCTCCTCTTCCTCCAAATTGAGTAGAATGGCCTGGATATACCTATCTTGAGCACTGTGCAGTCCCTCCTTGGGTTTCCTGAAGGTTTTGAAGCAGAAGAAAAGAAAAAAAAGAGCAATTTCCAAGACAGCAATTTCTGAAGAAATTCAGCCAGGTGAATGACAAACAGATTTCAATGATTAAGTACTTGCAGTTGAATGGACCCCTAAATAATGCTTTCTAATGCTGATCCATCTCCTCTGTTGAAAATGGCAGTCCTATTGATGTCGCAGGACTCTAGTTTAAATAATCCCATGTATGTGCTCATCTGCTTGAGGCTGAGAAGGACCTGAGAAATGAAGGACCTGAGAAAAAGGCTTTGGCTGTGAATGGGACTGTTAAGTACTGATTTTGAGGCTGCTACCATCCCATTCATGTAGGCAGAGTGAATTCAAACCAGCCCTCAGGTCTTTGGAACTCTCTTCCTGAAAAGGTGGTGGAAGCAGAGCCTTTGAATATTTTTAAGGAAGAGGTGGATAGATTCTTGGTAAGCAAGGTTATTGGGGGTAGGTGGCATGCAGATTTGAGGTTAGTGTCAGATCAGCCGTGATCTTATTAAATGGTGGAGCAGGCTGGAGGGGCCAAATGGCCTACTCCTGCTCCTTGTTCATTTGGTTGTACGTCCGTATATTCGAATGAAGGATCAGAAGAGCTAATATTAGGGAGGAGAGGATTGAAAACTGTGGCTTTTCTCATTGGTACAAAAGAGATCTAATAGATATTTTCAAAATTATGAGAGATTATTAGAAAACTTTTCATTATTCGATGGATCCTTAATGAGAGGACATCAATTTAAGATCACCACCAAACAAGTCCAGCCACAAGCTTTGTGTACATTTTCAAATGACACAAAACTTAGAAATGTAATAAACAGTGAGCAGTGTAGTAGCAGGCTTCAAGGGTACATAGATAAACTAGTGAAAGGACCAGAGACACAATGGATTAAAGTTAGCATGGAGAAATGTACTATATTTCTCTAGCAATTAATTAACTTTTCTACCATTCCTATATTTGCAAGCATATGGCACTAGGTGTAATCAAGGAAGCATCACTTTTGAAGCCTTGTTCTTTAGCTTTCTCCCATAAGATTTGATCCTATGAATCACAGATTACTCAAAACAGATGAGAAATTACAAGTGGATTACTGAGAAGCAATAGGTCAAAGAATAGACAAAATAGACAATATTAGTTCTGGATTGAATGAATAAAGTGAAGTGGCTTGATCTCCGTAGCTCAAGGTAACTATCTCTTCTGTTTCAGTTCTCTCTCGAGCTGGCTGGAAGTGTTAATCTGAAGCTAACATGGATCCAACTCGAGAGAGAGCTTCATCCCCTGTCCAATGCCATCTTTCTCTCCTTGGCTGCTGGTTTATTTTAGGTGGCTAGTGAATACCTGATGCCAATCACTGGCTCTGTAAAAATTCTTCTTGTGAAATGTGATCCTTGATCACTTTTGACTTGGATTGGCACACTCCACCTGCAGATCGCCTCGCTCAATAATATTTAAACAACAAATCATGCATGGACTTTGTTACAAAATCTGACTTACCTTATTGTTGAGTGTGTGGGAGTGAGAGGAGTCGGTAACTCTGAGTGCCAATAGGCCTCGGGAGTTTTACGCATGCATGTACCTGGAGATGGCGGCGCATGAGCAACCTCAAGTTTTCTTCAGGCTGAGGATGGGCCCAGCGCGCTTGCACAAAAAGAAAATGTTGCCAAAACCTGACCATGTGACTGGGAGTGGGGCGCCATATCCAAGAAGTTGGAGCAACTTTTGGAGAGAATTCCAAGGCGGGATGTTTGAAGATGAAGACGTGGAATCCCTCATGAGAGAGACAGAGTTCGAATGATATTGATTGATTTTAAGTGTTTACTGACACCTGGGTGGATTGCTGAGAAATCCATGGAATCTGTCTTGGTCGCATCTGCCATTGTAGTGTGGTGTGTTCAACCACAGTTTGCCTTTAATTCACATGTACCTCATATTAACCCTGAATGTAAAGCCTATCAGATAGATATTTTAAATTGTTTTATCTTTCTGATCTTTTATGGTAAACTTTATTTTGTTTGTTCAAAACCTGTGAAATCTTGTTGCTTTATTCTCTTAACAAGTACCTCGAATCTCAAACTTTGTCTACTTTAAACAAAATGTTATTGGTCCCTAACCGGATCATGCCAACAACTTGGGGAGTCTGATCCAGGATCATGATAACTTTAAAGAAATTCTCTAGTTTTCCCTTGACCTGTATCCATTTTGAGGATAGTTCTTGCGAAGAATTATTTTTCCCTAGCTCTCAATTTTTTAAGTCAGATTCCATACCTTCTTTAATTTTACTCCCTCTGACAGATACCAATGTGTTTAACTCCATCCTGATTGTTTGGTTAACTGCATAGTTTCCTGATAGAGTGTGCATCATTGCTTTGATGAAATAAAAGGTTTTCATCACACTCTGCTGGCTGCATTAATTATTTCATGTTTTGCTGTTGATAATAGCTGAGCATGTCTGACACCCATTCTTTAGTGCAAATTCACCATACATTACTGCATGTTATTTGCTTCACGCGTAGCAAATCACATTTGCACACTCAAGCTGGCATCCCAATATCATGTCACACATGGCGTCCAACACAAGCCATTCTTGGAATTTCAGGTGACCTTATCAAAAGATTGGGGGGCTGTCTATCATAGGCTCTTTGCTTATCTCCTGTTGCATGGTCCTGTTGCATCAGGTACTGGTCAGATAATCAAATATGGTTTCTTAAAATGTTCATAGGCAAAGATACAAATATCCTACACCTTCCTGACTTTCATTAAAATGTACTTTGATTAAATTATGCCCAGGGTAAGTTATTCCAATTTCCATTCCTGTCTCTATTTTCTATCCTACGTTTCTTCCTCTCATTCTATTTTTCACATCCCATTAATACCATTCTTTCTTATCTATGAGCTCTGGGTGAACTTCACTGTCCAATACAATGTTCTCATAACATCTTTAAAACAGAAATCCAGTATTTCCACTTAGTATTTTCTGGCTGTTCTTTGTTTTAGAAAATATCCCAGAAATAAATAGCCATATTGTGCCCGACATATTATTTCAAAATTATCCCAAATTGAAAAGACGATGTTGTTGGGCTGACAGGTTTTTACCAATGTTCAGTTTTATTTCCTCCAAAATAAAGTTTCCTTCTTGATATAGAAGAATCACCTAGACTGCTTTTCATTAGTCTGATTTAATGAAAATTTGATTATCCCCTTAAACCTCAGGTAAATTTTCCCTTTGAGCAATTGAGCAGTATCAATTTACTTTCTCAATTTCAATCTAAAAGACAATGATGCCCAGGCTTGGTGGTTTTACATTAGAATCAAAAGTTCTCACAACCTGTTTAGAGATGGTTTCCAGGACTAGAATTTTACATGGAGGTGGTCCCGCCTCCCTGCCCTGCAACCTCTGCCAGGTGAAAAGTCAGGACGAGACCCACTTTGAGTGGCTGGGAAGCCCCGAGCTAATTTTATGGCTCAGGGCAAGACACCTGCCCCCACCTGAGAGGAAATCCTGCCTCTGAGAGCTGCCAGCACTCTCCAGTCCGAGCAGCACTACTCTAAGTGGGGGTCACTGCTGGGACTGCAGCCAGTCCCCAATGAAAAGTGTTGCCGGAACCGGATTAGAAAGTGTGTAGCGAGGCTACAGGAGACCAGTCTGGCGGGCCACAGCAAGAGGAGTGGAAGGCCGCCACTGGGAGGATGGGCTGGTGGGGGGAACAAGCAGGGGCAAGGCGTACCTTTTGGGGAGGGCCTCCATTAGGCTCAGGGTACCTGAACAGAAAGGACCACACCAGCCTGAACAAAGCCATCAGGGTTTCATCTGTTGGCTTCGCCATGTGGCAAAATACCAATGGTGGCAGGAAGAGACCTTTAAGTGGCCATTGATTGGCTACTTAAGGCCATCAAGAGGCCCAAGGGCGAGTGGGTCACCTGACACCTCCCCTGCCACTGGTAAAATACCAGCGGAGGCAAGTAGGCGAGGGGCATGCTGCCCGCACCCCCCATCATGCCAATTTTACGCATGTTCCGGCAGCCAGCGCACTCACAGGGGATTGTAAAATTCCAGCCCATATCTCCTCTTCTCAAGCACTTTAACATATTTGCCATCTTTTGAGACAAAGTCATGTCTTTGGGAGGCAAAGCCTTTCATCCAAAACATCACCATGCTGTGACATTTGATGTCTGCAAATTCTAATCTCTTAAATTCTGAGAGCAGCAAGAGATCCAACAGCTGGATCAGTATTGACAGAGCTGGAAACCATGGTTACCTGGTTAAAAACAAAGCACAACAATCCATTGGCCTAAGAATTAATTTGTCCAATCAAATCTATCAATTTAGAGACTTTAAAATTTAATAATGCCCAATATATAAATTTTAATTCAGCAACACTAAAGTTGTATGGTGAACAAAATAAAAAACAGTCAGCGATAAGGTTAGCTTTCTCGTTGTGCGCGAGAGGATGGAGCAAAATCTACTCAGACACTTGCAATTGCACCACTTCACTTCACTTTTTTTTAAACAGATTTCTGAATTGAAAAAGAACCAAACTCCATTTTAAACTTGCACCAATATATCCCTTAAGAAATAAAAGCCCACAGAAATCATTAGGAACATTATCAACTTCAAAAGAAAAAACTCTCAGTTTGGAAGACAGTCTTTTAGATTAAACTCCAATTGTTTCCAAACTTTTTAGCATTTTTCTCAAACTGAATTTTCAATTCTTGACCTTTGCGAAAACACCCTATGGCTCAACTGTATAGAATGCTCTCAACTGTGTAAGAGTACTACCTTTTCCTGGGATGAGTGTGTCGCTGGCATTGTCCTGGAGAAGGTGGTAGTGAGCCACTTTCTTGGAGCGCTGCACTCCCCCAAGTGTAGGTACACCTACTGTGCTGTTAAGAAGAGTTTCAGGGTTTTGTCCCACCGACATTGAGCATCTACATATCTGTTAAGTTCTTTCAGTACGGTCGTTTTTCCACAATCATGTTTATGGGTCGCAAAGACACTCAGTATCAATTCAAGAAATGCCTGCACCTTAGGGTCATCAGAGGTAGCTGGATCAAACTCCTCTTTTTTTAATCATGAATATGAGTGCATGCAAGACACTGGACTAAGGGGTCTATTTTTAAAGTCCTATGAAGTACAATTGTTGGCATATTCAATTATGGTGGTAGAGCAGCTGAAATCGAATAATGGTAATTATTGACAGCATTGTTATCAACAATGAGAACTATTGGGTGTTCCCACAACCATCATATTGGATAGGGAAAACCACCTCTTCCTCAGGTCTTCTGGAACCAGTGGGGACTTTGAGTGCTTGCCCAGATGCCTGAAACACCGTGGCAAGCAGCCAAGTCCCACTCCTTACCTGCAGGGCCTCCATTGCTGCCTCCAACCACTCTAGCCACTGCTCAACAGAGTCAGGAGGACCCCTTTGTATACAGAAGGAGGAAAGCATGGCTCACTGTTACTGTCAATGTTACTCAACAATGTGCCTGTTGCAGAAGTCCCTATTAAGTTCCTTATAGCCAGTTGGTGAAGGAGGAGACCAGAAATCAATGTTCATTCAGTATTAGATTTATTCAGAAAGTGGGACATTACAGATGTACAGCTCCTAACTCTACAGCTACCACCAGTGACAATAAGTGTCTCTATATTTGCAGAAATCATTATCCAATGAGTGCCCCCCACTTTAGACACTTAATTTATATAATGAACAGTTATGAGCACAATGGCCCAGGCAGTAGCAATTAAGACAACACACCTTTATTTGGCGCACTGGTTCTGGGTGGTCCTAATCTTTGACTGGTTGGCAGACCCTTGACGACTCTTTCCTTAGCTTTAATGGTTGTTTGGGGAATGCTGTCATGGATCTGCTCCTAAGCAGTTCCAGAGTGGGTGTGAAGATCTGATTAATCTGTGTTTTTAGTGGCTTGGATACTCAGCGTATTATGAAGAAATAATTGGAGGGTGTTCAATAAGACAGTTTGAAGCTTGGGGAATTAACGTGGTCCCCTCTGTCATCCCTATTGCGCCAAAAGATGTCATGGAGCCTATCTATGAAGACGCTCAGGTGGGGTCCTACTTAGTATCAGGACTTGGTGGAGGCAATACTCCATTCACTTGTCGCTCTCCATTGGTCAGTCTCCATCTGCTTTATCTCTCCCTGGACCAAAATGATCTGATCCATTTCTCACATGGACTGGAGGACTCTTTAAGATCATTCCTTTCTAGTCCTGAATGAGGACCTTTAAAAGCTTTCTACCATGGTATGAATTTGAGTGAGTTGGCATTATTTTCATTGTCACCAGTTCCTCCTATGGAGCCTCGACCTCACGAGGAACCTATGTGTGGGTCCAGTGGTGGCCTCATACTCAGTGAAGGTGGATGGTTGTTTGCTATCTACCTCATTCCCTCTAGTCTTGGGCTTAGGCTTTGGCCCACAGCTTTGGCCCAATTGACCACACACACACACCCTGGTATTTTTTCCTCTATTTTGCCATTGTGATGTGAAAGAGATGGAACAAGGTCCTTGACAATGGTTGTGATTTCCCACTCTAGTCCTGGAGATAGCATTTACCATTGCCTGCAGTTGACTGATTTGTGTCTGAAGCCATTGGAGTTTAGTTAAACACAGTGTGGTTTGCAATGGGGGAGTTTGGTGCTGGACTAACTCCCTCAAAGCTCCCCTTGCATCATCCATTTCCTTGCCGGATTTTTCTGCCTGTAGGTCAATATTTTGTTGCAGCATTTGCTCCAGCTTCTTCTGGACGTAACACATTGCGTCATGAGCTTCCTGTTCCTACTGTGACTGGTTATGTAGGACATCAATGCTCTTATGCCAAGCTTTGCTTTCCTTCAACAACTTGTCCACCTGCTCCTTTAATTTGTTTTTTTATTGACCCAAATTATCCGATCAGGATTGGAACACCTATTTCCAACTCTGACCTGACAATCAGGGGATCCTGCAAAACGTAGCACAGGAAACCTTGGAGGCAGCAGCAGAGAGAATCTGTGCAGAAACCACGCTGCTTTTGACTGCACCAGCTGACATGTTCTGGTAAGTAAGAGGTTAAATGTCCCAAAGCTTCTCAGTTTGTTATTGAATGAGTGTATGGATGAGTGAATGAGTGAATGGGTGAATGTGTAAGTATGTAAGTAGGTAGGGTGGTGGGGTAAGGGGTTAGGGTGAGTGACGTAAGTGGATAAAGGAATAGTGAGGCAGCTGGGTAGGATTGAGAGTTCCGATTGGGGGGAGACGTGGTGTTGGGGTGGTTGGATGTTGGGAGATAGTCAGGTCCGGTTGGGGGGTAGTTAAGTGTTCGAAGGGGGAGGTGGTGAGGGGACTAAATTGTATATTTACCCAAGAGTTAGACTAGGATTTTTCTGTTAGACACTTTCTGGATAAGTATCCAGGTTGACACCGTCTGAAGTCTCCAACCCTAATTTAGAGTCAGAGACTTTTATGGAGGGTCCCTGGGAGCAGGGGAATTGCCTATCAGAAGTTAAACTTCCCGGGCAATTCCCACAGAGTCAGTGCATTGGGACTTCTGCAGAATCACGTAGCTCATTGTTGGGGGTAAGTCTTGTCTCTCACAATCTGGAGACCAGATGATCTGAGCCATTATTTAACTGTGAGGTGCACACATGTGCCATGTAAACTAACTTACCTTGGCCGTTTTTTTAGTTTAAGCATCTGTTTCTAGATATCTTCAGAGAGCCTACCGAGAATGCAATCATAATCCCCATCTCACCCTTCTAAAGTCCTTAGAACGTCTTTCATCCCAGGTTGTTTGGGTTTGAAATGCAATCAGTTCTACATGTCCTACCTGGCTTTCCGTAGTCATGTGACTGCTACCACGAGGTAGCAGTCTGGAGGCTGTCATCTTAAAATCAGTTCAATAAACAATGAAAAAGCACTGAGAACTTCTGCTGTCTTTTAACATGAAACACGGCGTCAGGAAGTGGAGATAAAACAGAGTTTTAAAAATCCTGGGAATTCTGCAGAGAAGACACAGCTCAGACAGGTACACAGAAATTTTCAACTCTGCTAAAAGCTGCTGGAAAAGGACAAGGAAAAGCTCAAAATGATGGCTGTAAGTAAAATACTCCGTAAGTGAAAATGGCACGAAACTTTCCAATCCCAGCTCCTGTTGATTTGAAAGGTGCTATTTGGCAAAACTGGCAGTTTTTCCATTTGCAATAGCTAAACTATGACATTGCAAAAGACTTAATTAACAAGCCAGAACTGATAAGAGTAGCCGCACTTCTAACACTGCTGGGGAGGGAATGCTACAAAATGTATACCACTCTTAAGATCAGTTCAATAAAGACCTACAATGAGAAAGCACTAAGAAGCTCTGCTGTCTTTAAATACAAAACACAGGTGTTCCTGCTTTTCAGTTAAGCTATCTATCAACTGTTCCTTGTGAAATGCCAATGCCATTATATTGGTTTTATGTATTTTCAAAACACCCCTCTTTCTTCAGATTCTTACTCAGTTGACTGAGTGTATCGGTCCTCACAAACCAAGACTTGTATTACACCTACTTCTGTGCATCCTGCTCCTGACACTGCTGTAAGATTTAATCCCAGTGCCCACAGATTATTCAAAAGAGCTGAGGAGTTAGAAATGGTATATTGAGAAGTGACATGTCAAAGAATAGACAAAGTAGACATATGTGAGGAGTAGACAAGTGAGGATGGTTTATCAATCCCGGATTAGATGGACAATGAGTGAATGAGGTGAAGCGATTTGATCTCCATAGCTTGTGATAACGATCTTGCAGTTCCCTCTCAAGTGGGCCATTTTTTTCACCCTTAGCTCTTGAGACTCTGCAGAAGTTAATCCCTTTTTCTTCCTCTGTTGTGCATTCCAACAAGAGCCATGACTTCTGGCTATTCCTCTTTTTGCCACAGAATTATTTATACACATTCCATAATATCCTCTGTCCAGGCACCAGAGAGGCAATACACCATGCGGAACTCACAATGGAGGTTGCACAAATGTCTGTTTATTCCCCTGTTCTCTGGCCAATCATTTTTTCCATTCCTTCTATAAAGAAAATTATTCATATTCATGTTATATTATGCATCATTAATATCAGTTTTTGAGTTCTGAACATCCTTTGTGTTGGTTATAATTTTCAGGTCTGAAATATTAATATTATATATATTTAACATTCTTAAATAATCTCTCAGGTTCTGTAGTTTGGTCATTCCTGTAGGCAATTCCAATTCCTTACGTTCATATATACTGCCTAATACCTATACTGCCTAATATCTAATCATATGATAGTAGATTCTGAAGGCTTAACAATAGAACTGGGTATTATGTCTTTCACATGTGTGCTTTCATGTGTGCTTATCCAATCTTTCATAGCTGGCCTAAAAAGCACTGTAGTGAGTCAAGGCTGGATATCAATCATCAAACTACTTTATTTTACAGACAGCAAGTGAGAGTCCAGAGTGACAGTTATAATTAAAATCTGTTTCACTTAACTTCATACCACCCCTTGTCCAATAGAAAATAACAAACCTTGCTACATTAACTTAATGATTCTAACCAGCTGTGTATTTTTCCCTCAGTAGGCCAGACTCCCTTCCGGGCCTAACAGGACTGATCTTGCCCATGTGTTTCTTGTGTCCTCTTTCTAAAGGAAGTCCTCCAGCCTATCCATTTTCAACGATTGGCCAATATGGGTGCTAATTAAACTTGTACCACTATCCCAAAGTGGAATTCTGCCACACAGCCTCCACTGAGCTCATGGGCAAAGCAGAGATAGCAACCAGCTGTGTGTGAATGCAGGATGGAACCATGTAAATGTGTTAACAGTTCGTCTGTTGGTCTTGATCTGATAAAGATAGTGGGTTTAATAGCCAGCCCTTTCTTTTCAAGAGAAGTCATCGATGCACAAAGCATCAGACCTCATACTGTTTGAGTAGCTCTAGCTTTTTTTCTATGCTGGTACTGTGTGCATTGAAATCTTGGGATTTTGTATTCAACATCATTTTAATACTATACTGTGGAATGATCCAAAAATCCCTGTTGGGTAAAATTAACAGGAATCCTGAAACACAAATATTCCAAGATGAATGTGCAAGATGTTATTACAGTAATTTGAATGAGCGGAAAAATTATAAGCAATATTATACATTTTTGATGTTAAAAAACGCTTTCATAATCTTCAGAAGGTGGCCATTAGTACCATCAATACTTAAATAATGTGCCTTTAATGATACATGAAGTAAATTCTTTTGTAGTATTGGCTAGTTGGCTGCTACCTTTTTGCTGCAACCAGCGGAAAACTTTGTATGGATATAATTGAATCTTATGAAGATTATATTAAATTTTATATGAGATACTGCATATTAAGATAATAAATGATCTACATTGAACATGTATTATGTTAGCCATCAAAATGGAACATTGTCTCATTGACTAAATGCTTTTGTATCTAAGTAACTAATCAGAGCTTAGAGTAAAAGCCACTTGAAACAATGGATGACATTTTCAAAGTGAGTAACATCAATCGTTTTCCTGACATTTCCCATTTTTTTGATGGCTTCTGTGATTGGGTTATTTGCAATTGTAATAAAGAACCTCATTTAAATATTACTGCAATTAGGTTTAACCCTGGAGAATAACTGTTCTTTTAAAAGCTTTGCTTTTAAAGTGAAAAGTTGTCAAAAATGATCTAATAGGATATTAATGTATGGTGATCTCAAAATGCTGTCACCTAAATTGAATGTATAAGGAACATAATTTCATTCACCTTTAAAGGAGAAAGATTAAGCAGACTGCACTTTTTTTGTTGCCCTATTATACCCATAGTTTTGTCTTCAACCAGAACTTACTATTAACAAGACCAACTTTTTATAAATGTTCTCTTGTTGGGAATGATACTACTTTAAACATGAGATCATTCAAATAGTGATTTTACCAGATAACTGATCAGATTTACCTCATTAGATAATTGGGACTTATTTAAAATTATAACTTTAAAATTATAACAATCAACATTGTTGCTCAGGATAGGAATGCTAACTGTTAGATATCTAGGAACCAGAAATGAAACTTGTTCATTTGGCCCCTTCTAGTCTTCAGGAATCAAAGGCTGAGGGCGGGGGTTAATTTTAACTTATAGCGATAGTGCAAAAAGGGTAAAATCAGATTGGTTAGCCATTTTACTGCTCTTCTGATTTTCCTTTCCATTGATGTCAGGAGACGGGAAAATTGGGAAAGATGTTTAACATATGGCTGGTTTGATATTGCTTGTTTTTGCAATAATGCCAGAGGTTAAAAATGCCCCCGGGTGTCAAAGTGGAAGTAAGGAAAGTGCAATAGTGTTCCACCCATGGATGTCTTCATAAATATCATAGGAAATAATAATTAGTAAATATACAAGTGAAGACTAAGAGCAGATCATGAAGTATTTAAATTGTGTTTCTGGAAGGTTTGCTGTCTGAAGCACTGCTTATTGCAAATTTGTGAACAAAATAGAAACAGGTGTTCAGTCGGCATTAGGTATGCAGTAATGATTTATCTCTATACACTATCAAGCCAAATTGCAGACACTGTAGGGAAGTGGAAAATTGTAGTCTTATCTTTAGTTCCTCAGATTGTCTGTAGGTGTCACTTCAGATTCAACTGTACTTAATACTAATAACAGCTTGGTTTACACAAAAAGAAAAGGGAGAGAAATTGGCTGTATAACCAGGACATGCTTTCTATAATAAGCATCAAAATCAATATCCATGAGCAAATAATCAATTAATTTGTTAAACATACAAGTTTTCAGTAGACAGCTGGACTACAGTTAGTTGTCTACTGTGTGTTGAATAACTGTTCATATAAGGATTAATAGGACTGCAGGTGATAACTCTTGGATACTAAATAATTCATCTTTTATTATTGCTTTGTGTACAAATTACTAGCAATGCTATTTCTTAAAAATTGAAAAACATTTTCCCATTATATTCATGTGAAAATGTAATACACATTTTCTTTGCGACAGGAGTTATTTGCAAGTTATAATACAAACACCTAAGCTTTTACATGGGTACAAAAATCATTACAAAATCCATTACTGAAATATCATCATGTAGACTTAAACAGTGTTCTTGGTTCATCATAGGAACAATATATATTGAAAAACATGCTGTGTATATTATTGAGTAAATGCAAAGATTTTAATTAGAGATCTTAACTACTGATGTTTCAAAACAGTTAAATATATAATTGATATTGGTTACTTCATTTGCCGTTTCCTCTCATGAATATTGTATCACCATTTTAAGCTGCCATTTTATTTACCAGTCACATCTGAGTGTGATACTACTAAAGGGTTAAGTACCTTTTATTTTCAATAAAAGTGCAAGGGAAAAAGTACCAGGAATGGTAAATAACTATAATTCAAGCCATTTGTATTTGCCTTTCTGGTTGATGGTATGGTCTAGGATGAGATTTTTATTTTTCTCTATGAAAACTGTAAGAAACACTTGCCTTTCAAAATTATTAATCCAGTAGCACATTGCAGGATGCTCAATATTGAAAAATGCAGTGCTTGAAATTAGGAAAAAGCAAAAAGTTAAAAAAACAATCACAACACACCTTATATGGAGTCATACGGACTTGAAACGTTAACTCTTGTTTTCCTTTCCACAGATGCTGTCAGACCTGCTGAGTTTTTCCAGCAATTTTTGTTTTTGTTACACTTTTAATACTGATCTTTTAACATTTCTTAGGCAACGGCCAAGCCACTGAACCAATATAACTTTTCAAAAGTTAATGTAATGCATGCACTTTTGGGAAAATAGGCTGAATGTCAAGTTTAAGATTAACAGATATACCAGCCAGGCACTCCATATGCTAGTAACCTTAGAGGCACACAAGTAGATTTTTGGGAGGGTAATAAATATACAAGCAGAGCAATATGTCACCCAAACAGTGAACTTGACATCAACTAATTGAGGATTCAGCCTGGAAGACGAGAAGAAATTGCACAATTTACAGAAGAACATAAGGTAAGACATAAGTAGCAAGTGACAGCACAAGCCATACAAAATGAGCATAAAGAAAAGTAGTAGTGTTAAGACATATGCAAAATACACTGTACAGACAGAATTGTTAGCAGGGCTGAGCAAGTGAAGGAGTTGGTGTTAACATGTCTGGGTTGTGGAAATTAATTTTGGGTGCCATGAAAAAGGCATGCACTACTAGGAAGTCATTTCCATGGATCAGTTATCCTCTATCAATCACTGTTCTTAAGTTTAGGTGGCCACTGCATGAAACAGGACCCAGGGAGCAAGACCCTATTATATGAAAAAGCTCACTCTGCACGATTGGTTTATCAGGGAAGAAAAACCTGAAGGACACTTAGACTATGGAAATTAGAAGCAAATGCAGGAATTTTGGTATGCATATATATGATTATCTCTAAATGTTGCCTGGAACATCAAGGCAGCCTTTGGCCGAGTGTGACATCAAGGACCCCTAGTAAAATTGAAGTCAATGGGAAATCAGGGGACAAACTCTTCACTGGTTGAGTCATACCTAACGAAGGAAGTTGATTGTGATTGTTGGAGGCCAATTATCTCACCCCCAGAACATTGCTGCAGTTTGATAACAGTGTCCCAGGTCCAATTTTCTTCAGCTGCTTCATCAATGACCTTCCCTCTATCATATGTCAGAAGTGTGTTTTAATGCACAGTCTTCAGTTCCATTTGCAACTCCTCAGTGAATGGAGCAGTCTGTACCCAATGCAGCAAGACCTAGACAACATTCAGGTTTGGGCTGATGTGATAAGTAACATGCATACCACACAAATGCCAGGCATTGACCAACTCCAACAAGAGAGAGTCTCACCACCACCTCTTGACATTCAATTCCTTTACAATTGGCAAATTCCCCACTTCACCCCATCAAGTCCTGGGCATTACCATTGACCAGAAACTTAACTGGATCAGTTAAATACCTTAGTCTCAAGAGAAGGTCTGGGGCTGGGTATTCTGTGGCGAGTGACTCGCCTCCTGACTTTCTAAAGTCTTTCCAGCATCTATGAGACACAAGGCTGGAGTCTGATGGCGCATTCTCCCCTTGTTTGGATGAGAGCAGCTTCAACAACATTCAAGAAGCTTGGCACCATCAGGACAATTCAGCCCACTTCACTGACACCCAATCTATCATTGGCGCACTGTGACTACAGTGTGTACCATCTACAAGATGCACTGCAGCAACTTGCCATGACTTCTTCAGAAGCACCTCCCAAACCACAACTACTGCCTTGAAAAACAAGGACAGCAGACGCATAGGAACACTATCATCTTCAAGTTTCCCTCCAAGTTACACAGCACCCTGACTTGGAAATATATCATCATTCCTTCATTGCCACTGTGTCAAAATGCTGGAACTCCCTCCCTAATAGCAATGTGGGTGGACCTGCACCAATTAGGACTGCAGTGGTTCAAGAAGGAGGCTCACCACCACCTTCTTGAGTGCAATTAGGGATGGACACTAAATGCTGACCTTGCCAGAGAGGATTATATTTCATAAACAAATAAAAGAAAATCATATGGTGATTGGAATGATTATATGTACTAATACAATTCAGTACTTTTACATGCCCATGTTGCACATAGCTACTGAGCATGTGCTTAAGAAGCTATGTCACAGTGATGACAATCCCTGAGAGAAGATGAGTGTGAAGCATCCTAGAGAGTAGCTCCAGCTATGTCTTGGTCTTGTTTAATCTTTTAAATAGTTAGTATGTAAATAAATGTGTCTTCAACAAAAGACCACTGTCTCCAGCTAGATCTCTTCTAGAGGAAGAAGCTGATGAAATAACCAGAAGTCTGGCAAGACAAGCAATGCGTGAAAAGACAATCTCGAGTCCAGATGAGGAATGGCTGCTACTTTACCCCTATCAGACTATATAGAGAGCCCCAGGCAGGCTGAGCAATGGTAAACTTGGCATAGACATTTTACCTGGTAAGGCATTGCCTCAGCTCTTGCGAGTGAGAACAAAGATCAAGTTAGCACTTTGATAGCAGACAGCATGCTGGGCAGACGGTGGGTGAACGAAGAGACAGCCTCCTACTAGGGTGTCATTGGAGGCTTTGATTCATACTTCAGTCTTTGTAAAAATATTGTTATTATGAGGGTGAAATTTAATCAGCACAGTCAAAAATGGGGTGAATGGATTGTTTCATTCACCAATGAATTGTACTGCCTAGCTGAAAATTGAGAGTATGGAACACTAAAAGACAACCTGATCAGAGATCGAATAGTCTTTGGTGTTTTAGATGAGAACTCTGACTTCTTACATTTCAGGAAGATCTAAATTAAAGCAAAGCTGTCCAACTGGCCAGATAGGCCAAGGGCAGAGGCAGAATAAGGCTTTTGTTAGAGGTGTGAGGGAAATTTCCCAAGGATGGTCCAATGAAGTTGTTCGATTTGTGGGTTTTAAAACCAAAAATATAGCAAGGCAGCAACCAGGGAAACGCCCTGAAAAGGTGCCAGCCACCATTTTCCAATGTCCCCGCTTGTGGTGGGAAGAAAGTCCAAAGGCAGGAAGAATGCCCCTTCCAAATTGCCTAGTACCATGTCAGTGGCAAAGTAGGCCATTTTAAAGTGGTCTGCCATTCCAGGAAATCTGTGGTTACAAGATAGAAGGAGAAATCTGCTAAAGGAACCTCCGTTCAAGAAATTCAAGACTTTGACAACCAGGAAATCATCTTCAGGAGAAATAAAGAAAAAGAAAAATCAGTATTTGAGTGCTGACATTGACATACTGAAGAGCTTCATGGCTGAATAAAGTGACACTGCAACAGTCCTCTATTCAACTCCAAGGACCACAGGGGGATCTTGCAGCTCTTTCACTTCTCTTTGGGGACAGGCTAGAAGAAACAGGAACAGGATGCACCAAGAATGATGACGACCACTTGCAAGATGATATTCTGGATGTTAATTTGCCCTATCTGGAAAGAATGAAAGAGAACAAAGCCACAGCAAAGGCAGATGATCTGATGGAAGAAGAGATCCTGGACCTTACTACATCCTTTGACTGCATAGCCAATGATTGTGAAGATTTTGTTGACTCTTTTGAGGAGAATTACCATTTTGTTGAAGAAGGTAATAAAGAGTTGAATTTGTCTGCTTATTCCACTGAGCCCACCAATGACATGCTGCAAAAATTGCAAGCAGCCAGCACAAAGCTATTCTGGGAGAATGAGATGCTTAACTCCAAATTGGATTGAACCAATAGTGAAAGTTCAGAAGTTATAATCTGTATAAATGTAAGCTGGGCTCACTCTTAGACCTCATCAGCAAACCATGGACCCGCTCAAGCTTTCCTTCAGTCAAAAAACAGAGGCCCAAACTACAAAGCTTCTACAGCTGAAGAGTATCTTAGGAAAACTTGAATGGAGCTTGAAAATATTAAAATTAAACACGAGTTGGAGAAGTCTAACTACCTAAAAGAGAAGGCAGAACTACAAGCCCAGTTATTAGCAGTCACACAGCACTACCAAGTCAGAGAGGGATTTACACATTAGAAATGGTGCAACAAAAGAAAGTGAGCATATTTCAGTACAGGAGTGTGCAAATGCTGTATTGTATCTAAGGAATTGGCCACAGCATCAGCCAAAAGTTTTGGCTACAGAGCAACTATTTAAACAAGTTCTGACACTAACTGCCTTTCCTATTACTACTGAGATTCTTGTAGTACAAATGCCCAACCCTGATGTTGAACTTTCAAACAAGTTTGCAGACCAGAGTACTACACAGGAACTTCCTGAAATTTATTTCATTGTTGATGATGGTGCAATCCTACTTTTTTTGCAGCTGACCTTGACATCTCATTGTCTGCAGCGGAGCAGCCTCACACTGAAGCAAACATGGAAGTGCTACCGCCACCTAGAGAAATTCCTACTCCAATAGTAGGAAAGTCCTGATTCTTTCCTTGTTTCCAGCAGTGTCTTCAAGATGTTCTTTGTTCTTCTTTTCATCTACCAGATTCATTCCTCACTCAGGTATTGAATACTTTTCTTATCATCACAGCAGTGGTGAATGCTACAGCTGTAAAACTCTTCATAGGAGCTAAACGTGCTTCATTTTGTAAAGCCGGTGTTTTCACCTTCTCTCCAGTGTGCAGCGCAGAAGAAGATGAGAGGGAGAATTTCAGTTCATTTCTTCCTTTCCAAGGGTTTGTGATTGTTTGAGCCCTGGAGGATTGTCTCTCGAAGCAGTTTTTCCTTGACTGGCCTTCATTGCCTTTATCACCATTAGTCTTCAGGTCATTGTTAGGGTCACAGTCAAGAAGCCAGTTGTCTTTTTGTTTTCCAAGGAGACAACAAGGGAACACACACATCCTACATGTCCTTCAAGAGAACCAAGAACACTTGGGGATTGACACCTTTGGCAAAAGTGACTTGGAGTCGGGGAGGGAAGTGGGAGTTGGATGGAAACTGTAAATAGTACATGAGACTAACTGTGTGAAGAGTGAACTTGGCGGGCGGGGTGGGGGGGGGGGTGGGTGCGGGGGGTGGGGGGGTGTGGAGTTGTAGAATAAAGGGTTAACTCTAATAGCTACTGAGCATGTGCATAAGGAGCTATGTCATAGTGATGTCACTCACTGAGAGAAGATGAGTGAAGCACCTTAGAGAGTAGCTCCAGCTATGTCTTGGTGTTGATTAACCTTTGTAAATAGTTAGTATGTAAATAAATGTGTTTTCAACAAAAGACTTGTCTCCAACAAGATCTCTTCTAGGGCAAGAAGGTAACAAATCCCGAGATAAAACCACAATACAGACATTAAACTCTGAGTAGTGCACCCACTGCCTGCTACATTATCGGTAATCAATCCCTATAGATTTCCTACGCCCTATGCACTCCTGGACCACCCTTTGTTCCTCCTACTCCACTGCAGATTCCCACCAGAAGCCAGTATAACCATGCCCTTAGGCAGAAAACTCCTCAATGCAATTTATTTCTTTTACTTTTGTGCTAATACTTCGAAATAAAGAAAGAATTTGCATTTATATAGTACCTAACATGATGTTCGATCATCCAAAGTGCTTCACAGCCAATGAAGTACTTTTAAAGTGTAGTCACAGTTGTGATGTAGGAAACGCGGCAGTCAATTTATGCACAACAAGCTTCCCCAAACACCAATGTGATAATGGCCAGAAGATCACAAACCCAGCCTTTTGGTGAAAGGTCATCCACCTGAAACATTCACTCCATTTCTCTCTCCACAAACACTGCCAGGCCTGCTGAGTATTTCTGGCATTTTCTTTCTTTTATTTAATGACCAGATAATCTATTTTAGTGATGCTGGTTTGAGGCATAAATGTTAGCCTGGATGCTTGGGAAAACCCCTCTGCTCTTCCTCGAAATAGTGCCATTGGATTTTTTATATCCACTTCAGGGAACAGAACACACATCTGTCTCAGACGAGAGTCACAGATGTTCCCATTGTCAAACTCTCTATCACCTGGTCTGAGCTGAAATAAAATATTTTTTCACTTAACCATGCAGATGTTCTTTACAGACAAACAAAAATAGCCTATTTTGTGACTTTCCATTAACCTTACTTATTTATTTTTTGGGAGAATGGAAATCCTTCATCCACTTTGAACACAGACAAGCCGCATTCTCCCAATAGTACACCACTTTTTCTCCAGACCTATTTTCTCTGAGATTAGTTTTAGAGTGCAAAAAATACTGTGACAGAAATGAAACTTCTTTGTCCATATTGGATTATTTATTAAATGATGACAGCTAGCTGTTTCTGCAGGCTACAGAGAATACACATTCCAGACTGGCTGATACATGTAAGTTAATTGTTGTCATTATTTTTGATTTGAGGACACATATCAAGATGTTTGGAGAGATCAATTTAAATACATGTCTCATGTGGGGCTGTTTATAGAATGCATTTGCTTGCCAATTATTTTTAAGGGCAAATAATCTGTTCAATCCTGCAAATGCCTGACCACTTAACCTGATCATGGGAGATGGAATGTTTTCATGTGCTTTATGCTGGGATATCTTTAAAGGAATTTGGATGGTATTGCACAAAGATAGTAGCCAGCTTGAAGACAGCAGTCTCTGATAGTTTTAGTCAGAGGTTCTCTGGTAGTGCATGCCATGCAAGAACTGAGTGACCATATTCCAGTGTGTTTTACGTTGAGCGTCTGTAGTTTCTGATATTTCAAAAATTGTAAAGTTGTAATATTGCTGAAAATTTGAGTGAAGCTGGCCATTTCACACTGCTTCTCTGCAGCAGCAACATGAGTGGTATTTTCCACTAACAGGATGCTGCTGTCAAGCCAAAAAGGTGTTCTGCCTACCACACAATTGGGTAATATGGTATATGAATTTCAGTGCTGGTACGATGCCAGGCAGATAGGCTGAATGCCCCAATGACTGGCAGATCGTAAACAGCATGTCTCTTTGACAGTTCGCAATAGGCAGAGTGTTGACTGTATTCAACCAGTGTGTGCCTGCAAAACTCAGAACATAATGTCTAATGTTAGATGTGATTCCTCGATTGGATAACACTTGCAGAATTACACTAAACAACCAATCTATGATTATCAGTTGGACTCACAATGTGGCTCACTTAAGCTTGTTAGAAGCTACATATATTCATGCACAGGGAGCTGTCCTCTACAGGCAAGATGAACATGTCCAGACATTGTGCCTTTTTTGAATTAAACAAAAGCATGGGAGACAGTAGTTCCCTGGTGCATTCTCCATGGCAATGCCTCGACTACTCAGATTTAACTCACCAACCAATCAGCACCCTTTTCTCATGCAGTATAAATTGTTGCTCCCTTTGAAATTTAGCATTCTTGTGTCTGTCCTGATGAGTGCAAGTTGCAAAGCTTCAACAACATGTCTCTTTTTTCAGCAATATGCAAGTTCTGCACTGTCAAGCGAAAGTTTTAATAAGTATACACATGTACTTATCAAGTAGCATTAGCTTGAGCCCAGATCTGATAGAGTGTATATTCTTCTGCCAACCAAAGATAAGTGGTTGGTGAAACATAGTGCATTCCAGTAAGCTGGAGCGCAATGACAAAGGACCTTTGTTCAATCTCTTAGTCTCACTACGTCCATTTACTTCATTTTTGTTGACCTCGCAAAGGGCTTTGACACAGTCGATAGGGAGGCCTGGAACAGCGTGGTTTCCCAAAATATTTGTCAAGATCATACAGCTATTTGAGGGGGGAATAACAGGTCAGGCCCTTTTAAATAGCAAATCATCAGCTCCCTTTGAGATCTCGAATAGAGTGAAGGAAGACCGTTGAAGGGTTCTCAAAATTCCCACATTTTTCATATCATCAACAAGGATATGACTTTTGGACTTTTATGGCAGAGGACCCAATTGCTGAGTTAAGTGTAGAACCCTGCAGACAGGAGGCTAGGCCCATGAAGGCTTGGGACTGGACATGCCCGGGCTTGTTGATTGCAGTGTGGATTGTTGCCTGGAACCAGACAACGAGAGGAGACAGAATACACATTCTTCCCTTTAAAACATTCAACCCAGAGAAAGACTTCATCTTACACGAAACTAAAGACTATCAAAATCTTGCATAAATAATCGCTACTAACTACTAAGGCAGGAAGGCAGCAATCAATGCAATTATGCGAACCTATCAATACTCCAGATATACAATGGCTTTCAGTTCAAGACTAGTTATGGGGACAGGAAGACAACGATAAACATCATGCGAGCCCATTAAAAAGAACGAGACAACAATCACCTGAAGAAGCCCAAATCAGACAAAGAACTAACCTTGATTTGGTTTCAGATAAGAAATTCGAAAAAACAGTATAACGGGGCCACCAGTTACAAAGGGAGGGGGGGTGAGCAGTTTTGGAGCGGTTGAAGCAGAGTTTTTTTAGAAGGTGAGCAGTTTTTGGAGCGGTTGAAGCAGAGTTTAAGCAGGGAGAGGAAGCTGAGCCAAGCGGAGGAAGGAGATCTGGAGGCTTGCAGGCCCGCAGGCCACATCACGGCGAGGGGCATGGGGTGGCAGGCTCAACCGAAGACAACAAGGCCGCAACCGCAGCCCTCCACAAAGATCGACCAGCCACAACCGCGCCCTCTACCCAACTGAAGAACCTTCACAGATTCCACAGACCAAGACCACGTGGGGACGGTAGGCCGCAGAGCATACAAAGAGCGTACCCCAAAACTGCAACCGGCTTCCCTGGCTGGATTTCGAACTGTTAAGGAACCCTGATTGGTGAGCATGATCCCTAACTTTTCCTAGTTCAATTTAGTTAGGTTTTAGGGGTGGGACAAGGGTGAGGGGATTAGTAGCGTGATTTTCCCTCGTTTTGCCGTGTGTTCCCCATTCTTAACTAAGTGTACTTTGTAGGTCTGTTTTATCTCAGTGTAACCCTAATGTTATAAGTTCATTTGTGACTTCAATAAACCCAGTTTTTTTTTCCTTGCACCAAAACCAGTTGTCTGCTGCACTTTGTCACAACCCCCAAATAAGTCCAAGGTCTAGAACCCAGGGAGTGGGAGCGATTCGGACCGCTCAGAAGTCAGAGGTGAAGCTGACACACACCACTACCCCCTACACTGTGTTCTAGAGCCAGTCCTCTTTAACCTGTTCTTTACCTATGTCCTTAGCCATGCCGTCAAGGACCTTGAACAGGGATTGTATTTCCAATATTGTCTTGACGGCTCACTCTTTGAACTATAATATTTCAGAGCAAAAACCAAAACTTCTGAGAAACTCACCCTGATTTAAAACAAAATTCATTTATGGGATTATGGGTGTCTTTGGCGAGGCCAGAATTTATTGCCCATCCTTAACTGCCCTTGAGAAGGTGGTGATGAGCTGCCTTCTTGAACAGCTGCAGGCCATGAGGTGTAGGTACACCCACTGTGCTATTAGGAAGGGAGTTCCAGGATCTTGACCCAGTGACAGTGAAGGATGGCGATAAATTTCCAAGTCAGGATGGTGTGTGGCTTGGAGGGGAATTTCCAGGTGGCGGTGTTCCCATGTGTCTGCTGCCCTTGTCCTTCTAGGTGATAGGGGTTGTGGGTTTGGAAGGTGCTGTCTAAGGAGTCTTGGTGAGTTCCTACAGTGCATCTTGTAGATAGTACACACTGCTGCTACTGTGCATTGGTGGTCGAGGGAGAGAATGTTTATGGATGTGGTGCCAATCAAGTAGGCTGCCTTGTCCTGAATAGTGTTGAGCATCTTGAGTGTTGTTGGAGCTGCACTCATCCAGGAAAGTGGAGAGTATTCCACCACAGTCCTGTCTTGTGCCTTGTAAATGGTAGACAGGATTTGGGGAGTCAGGAGGTGAGTTACTTGCTGCAGGATTCCTAGCCTCTGACCTGCTCTTGTAACCACAGTATTTACATGGCTAGTCCAGTTCAGTTTCTGATCAATGGTAACCCCCAAGATGTTGATAGTGGAAAAGTCAGCGATGGTAATGCCATTGAATGTCAAGGGGCGATGGTTAGATGCTGTCTTGTTAGAGGTGGTCATTCCCTGGCACTTGTGTGGCACGAATGTTACTTGCCAGCCCAAGCCTGGTTATTGTCCAGGTCTCGCTGCATTTGGACATGGACTGTTCCTGTATCTGAGGAGTTGCGAATGGTGCTGAACATTGTGAAATCATCAGATATTGACCTCATAAAGGCACATTAAGGGTCATTGAGGATGTAAGATTCACTTCTGGGAGTGGCTAATGATGCAAAATCCAAGAAAGTATCTGGCATCCAAGTCCCCAATGCCCAATCCTGAAAAGTACCTTAACCTGTAAATTGAGGCTTACAGATTGAGATCTGTGGAATAATAATTGACAGTATCAGGGAACAATGTTGTGATCTTTATGTTGCGGAGGGAAAAGCCACCAACTGAGAGAATGAAGAAGGAATGGAAGCATTTTGTGCAGTGGCAGGAACATGGTAACAGGTCTCATGGTCCTGCAGAAGTGCCCCAGGTAGTGGGAATCAAGCCATCGGAAGTTTAAACTTCTCAGGCAATTACTGTGCATGTGTACCTCAGGGCATCCATAGGGTCTTGATGTACATCTCACAACTTAATGTCCTATCTTCAACGATCTGATTGAATACTGGAAAATTTGGGCCAAAGTTGAATCATATCTCATGAATACAAGCAAATGCACCTGTCACTTGCCTCTTAGCAGACAGCGTTGCAGACTGCATTTGCTAGTGTAGCAGATAAACACACATTATAAATACACTTATTTTCATAGCCACAGCAAAGCATTTTCAACTTTACAGTTGTTTAGTTTCCAAATTATCAATTTATGCATAGACATCACTACTGTTTGTAAAGAGAATGTTAAATGAAACACAAAGGCAGCTTCAAGGGAAGAAGTCACCCATGTCCTGTCAACACATGCTACTTCCTGCATTGACTGCTGAGATTTGGCCAGTTCCACCTACAGCATTATGATTTGTGATGAGCCACGAGTCGAAGGTCACAATATAATGGAGCGTACTTCAGAAAGATTAAACCATGTCTCATGATTGATCACATGAATGTAGTTGAAAGCCCCATTTACTTTGGGAATGCTACATCTCTGAAGAGTACAGTGGCATGTTTTTTTCACTTTATTCCCAGGATAATGGAATTTCTGGCAAGACCAGCATTTATTGCCCATTTTTAATTGCCCTTGAGAAGGTGGTGGTGAGCTGCCTTCTTGAACCACTGCAATCCATCTGGTGTAAGTATACCCACAGTGCTGTTAGGGAAGGAGTTCCAGGATTTTGACCCAGCGACAGTGAAGGAACAGTGATATAATTCCAAGTCAGGGTAGTGTGTGGCTGGGAGGGGAGCTTCCAGGTGGTGGTGTTCCCATGCATCTGTTGTTCTTTTCCTTTACGTGGTAGAAGTAGCACATTTCAAAGATGCTGTCAAAGGAGGCTTGACAATTTGCTGCTCTGCACCTTGTAGATGGTACACGTTGCTGCCACTGCTGTTGGGGTGGAGGGAGTGAATGTTCCAGGTCGAAGTTGGGGGGTTTGACCATGTGGGCCGCTTTCTTCTGAATGGCATCAAGCTTCTTGTGTGTTGCTGGGCTCATCTAGGCAAGTGGAGAATATTCCATCACTCTCCTGACTTGTGCTTTGTAGATGGTTGGACAGGCTTTGGGGGGTCAGGAGGTGAGTTACTCGCTGCAGAATGCCCAACCTATGATTTTGTAGCCACACCATTTTTGTGACTGGTTCAGTTAAATTTCTGCACAATAGTGACTCACCCAGGGAGTTAATGATGGGAGATTAGGAAATTGTAATGCTATTGAATATCAAAGAGATGTGGTTAGTCTCCCTCTTGTAGGAGATGGCCATGGTCTGACATTTATATAGTGTGAATGTTACCTACCATTTATCAGTCTAAGCCTGATGATTGCTGCATATGGACAAAGACTGCTTCATTATCTGAAAAATTGTGACTGGAAATAAACACTGTAATCCTCAGTGAACATCCTCACTTCTAATGATGTATGGATTTATGATGAATGGAAACTCATTGATGAAGCAGTTGAAAACAGTTGTGGTTTGAACACTGCCCTGATCAACTCTGGCAGCGATGTATTTGGGCTAAGATGACTTCCCTCCAGCAACCATAGCCATTCTCCTTTGTGATTTCAACCAGCGGAGAATTTTCCCCTGATTCTCATTGACTTCATTTTACTAGGGCTCCTTGGTGCCACACTCAGTCAAATGGTGCCTTGATGTCAAGGTCAGCCAATCTCACCTCTTGAATTCAGCTCTTATGCCCATATTTGTACCAAGGTTCTAATGGGCCTGGAGTCAAGTGGCCCTGGCAAAACCCGAATTGAGCATTGTGAGCAGGTTATTGCTGGGTAAGTGCCGCTTGATAGCATTGTTGACGACATTTTCGATCACTTTGATGATTGAGAATAGACTGAGGGAGCAGTAATTGGTCGGACTGGATTTGTCAGACATTTTGTGGACAGGACATACCTGTGCAATTTTCCACTTTGTTGGGTAGATGTCAGTGTTGTAGCTGCACTGGAAAAGCTTTTCTTGAGATGTAGCTAATTCTGGGCACAAGTCCTTAGTAGTACAGCCATTATATTGTCAGGGCCCCTGGACTTTGCCGTATCCAGTGTTTTCAATAATTTCTTGATAACACGTGGAGTGAATTGAATTGGCTGAAGACTGGCTGGTGGAGACCTCAGGAAGAGGCCAAGATGGATCACACACTTAGCACTTCTGGCTGAACATGTTTGAAAATGCTTCAACTTTGTCTTGTACATTCACATCCTGGGCTCCACCATCAATGAATTTGATGATGCTCATGGAGCCATCTCCTTGTGTTAGTTGTTTATTTGTCCATCAGCATTCACAACGGGATGTGGCAGGTCTTGAGCTTTGATCTGCTTTGTTGGTTGTGGGATTGTTTAGCTCTGTCTATATCATGCTGCTTCCACTGTTTGGCATGCATGTAGTCCCCTGAAATAGCCTCACCATGTTGGCACCACAATTTTAGGTATGCCTGGTGCTGCTCCTGGCATACTCTACTCCTCATTGAACCAGGGTTGATCCCCTGGCTTGATGGTATTGGATATGCCAGTCATGAGATTACATATTGTGTTTGAATACAAATCTACTGCTGCTGATGGCCCACTGCACCTCATGGATGCCTAGTTTTGAACAGATAGATTTGTTCTGGACCCGTCCTATTTATTACAGTGGTAGTGCCACACAACACAGAGGGTGAAGTCGGGGTTTGAAGACAGGACTCTATCTCCTCAAGGATTGTACGGTCACTCACAACAATACTAATGTAGACAAATGTGCACCTGCGACATGTAGATTGATGATGATGAGTTCAAGTAAATTTTCCCCTCTTAACAATTCTCTCACCAACTGCTGCAGACCCAGTCTAGCAGATATGTTCTTCAGAAATAAGTCAACTCAGTTGGTAGTGGTGCTACCAAGCCACTTTTGGTGATGGACTTTGAAGTCCCCCAACCAGAAAACATACCGTGCCCTTGCCCCCTCAGTGTCTCTTCCAAGTGCTGTACAACATGAAAAAGTAATCATTCATCAGCTAAAGGAAGCTGGTGATCAGCAGGAGGCATCTTTGCCCATGTTTGACCTGATGTCATGGGACTTCATCTGGACCAATGTCATTGTTGAGGACTCCCAGGACAGCTCTCTCCTGACTGTATGTTACCGTGCCAACGCCTCTGGTGGGCCAGTCCTACCAGTGGGACAGGACATTCCCAGGGATGGTGATGGAGGAATCTGGGACATTATCTGAAAGGTATGACTCTGTGAGTGTGACTATGCTAGGCTGTTGCTTATCTAATCTGTGGGACAGCTCTCTCAATTTTGGCGTAGGTTTCTGGATATTAGTGAGGAGGGGTTTGCATGGTTGCCAGGTACTGCTCCTGGCATACTCTACTCCTCATTGAACCAGTGTTGATCCCTTGGCTTGATGGTAATGGATATGCCAGTCATGAGGTTACATATTGTGTTTGAATACAAATCTACTGCTGCTGATGGCCACTGCACCTCATGGATGCCTAATTTTGAACAAATAGATTTGTTCTGGACCCGTCCCATTTATTACAGTGGTAGTGCCACACAACACAGAGGGTGAAGTCGAGGTTTGAAGACAGGACTCTATCTCCTCAAGGATTGTATGGTCACTCACAACAATAATAATGTACCCCTGTTGTATCTGAATCCAGTGCCTAGGTTGATGTTGGGTGATCTGTCTGATTTTATTCCTCTCATACTTTTTTGTAGCAATTTGATACAACTGAGTGGCTTGCTAGACTATCAACAGGGCAGTTAAGAGTCAACAGCATTGCTGTGGGCTGGAGTCAAGTGTAGTTTAGACCGTGTAAGGCCAATAGATTTCCTTCCTTCAAGGACATCAGTGAACCAGATGGGTTTCTAGCGACAATCTAGTAGTTTCATGATCATCGTTTATGGTACTAGCTTTTTATTCTGGATTTAATTAATTAACTGAATTTAACTTCACCACAATTATATTAAAGGCACCATATAAATATGAGTTACTTTTGCTTCTTTGCTATATTGAACTGGAACAATTGTCTCTTGCTCTACATTGTGCTGACTATTTGCACTCCCTTTATCATTTATAGGAGGCAGTATCATCAGAATGTGGGATAAACGGTGAGCATGAGAAAATCTGCAGGTTTCTCCTTTAATTGGTGCTTACCAAGACAAAAATAAAGCATTGAAGTGATAGCATGCATTATAAATCAGTATAGGCTTGAGAGGAATTTTGAGAGCATTTTCAAAAGTGCACTGATGATTGGTTATTGTTAAAAGACCAAATTACACATTCAAACACACTTAGTATCTACACTGAGGCTTACGCAAAAAGTAATTTGATTATTTTAGTAATATAAGTTAAGCAGCATTGTTTAAATCTATGGTATTTTCACATTTATGTTTCCTATTATCTATTTACCTATATATTTCTGAAAACCTGGACGCATTATATTTGATAGTTTGTCCCTTATATTAAATCTTTATTCTTGTCATTGCGACCTGAACTCTGCATGAAATCTGAAAACAGAAAACAAGCTGGTGCTTAACAGACCAGACCAACATCTCCTGACGCATCTTTTCCAATTCAGTCTGTGCCTAAGCTGTTGCTGTATGCTTCATAAATACTGCAGTTATCCATCCCAAGCTACTTACTCGTACCAAAATTCCTGTACTGCCTAAATGTGTTTACTGGAAAAAAAACACTGGTGCAAATGATACAGAGAAGTGATGAGGGTTTTTTTTTTAGTGCAACTAGTGGGGTATATGTATTATTGAAGAGTGAAATAGAAAGAGGAATTAGTAGAATGAAGTAATCTTGAGTATTCATAGAAACAGAAAGATTCACACAGTTACTGATGTAAGATAACTTGTGAGGTCCTAGTGCTAAACTAGGATTATTATGTTTTCTCTCTATCTCTCTATGCCTTCTCTGAAATGGAAGCTGATGGCCATTAGGTTACATACTAATATAATGATTGGGATTTTCTGCTGAGATAGGTTCCCTTGACGTCCATCTGCAATAGCCAGCCCCAAAATATTTATGTTCCATGGCTGTGTTCGTTGTGTGCCTCAATTTGCTGTTGCAGCTTTGCTGGGAAAATTCTGGTATACTCAATTTCCAGGCATTAGAATGTTAACATCGCTCTGCACTGGGAGCAACAGTTGCTGGCTACTTTAACTGGTTTACCAGTTGAAGGGGTTTCTTGGATGTGGCCACTGTCATGCACCAATAGTTCTGTGGAATCACAGGTAAAATTTGGATGTAATATAGAGACCAATGTCCCAATCCACTCTGTCAGTGGTGTGACTCCTTTAGAATCTGAGTACTGCTCTGATACCAACACCCTAGGCTATGTTTGAAGCCTCAAAAACACTATTCAATATTAGAACGGGTGTGCAGATGTTGGCTTTCACTTAGTACCTTCTGAACTTGTCTTTTAGTTCAACCAAATTGGGCCATGCTACTGATGGAGGCAAGCCAATCTGAAGTATTTCTATTGTACTCAATACATTGTGCTGTGATTTAAATCTACCTATAGAGACCCCACTGCTTTCCAACACAAAAACAAAAAAATGCTGGAAAAACTCAGCAGGTCTGACAGCATCTGTGGAGAGAAAGACAGAGTTAACGTTTCGAGCCCGTATGACTCTTCTTCAGAGCTAAGAGAAGTAAAAATGTGGTGAAATGTATACTGTTTAAGGGGAGTGGAGCAGGTGAAGCTGGATAGAAGGTCAGCAATAGGTGGAGGCAAAGGAGAGATTGCGAAAGATGTCATAAACAAAAGGTCAAAGGGGTGTTGATGTTGGTAGTACTGGCAAAAGGAGGTGCTAATGGTGACATTAAGGGTAGAAAGCAGAATGTGATAATAGCTGGGCAAGGGTAAGCACTCTGGAAGGAACAACATGAGCAAGTGACAGATGGCCCTAGTGGGGGTGGGGTGGGGGAGGGGATGGTAGTGGGAAATAGGCTAAAAGATGGGGATAAAGCAATGATATCTTTTGCAATCTCTCCTTTGCCTCCACCTATCGCTGGCCTTCTATCCAGCTTTACCTGTCCACCGCCCACCCCCACCCCCCCCCAACTTAAACAGTATATTTTTCACTATATTTTTACTTCTCTTTAGTTCTGAAGAAGAGTCATGTGGACTTGAAATGTTAACTCTGTCTTTCTCTCCACAGATGCTATCAGACCTGCTGGGTTTTCCAGCAATTTTTGTTTTTGTTTCAGATTTCCAGCATCCTCAGTATTTTGCTTTTCTCTTATATTCTATGCCTTGACTAATAAAGGCAAGTATCTTACAGGCCTTCTTGACCACCTTATCAATCTGACCAGCCACCTTTAGGATTCTGTGGGCATCCACTCCAAGGTACCTCTTTTCCTCTACACTTCTCAGTATCCTACCGTTTATTGTGTATTCCCTTGTCTTCTTGGCCTTCCCCAAATGCATTACCTCACACTTGACCAGATTGAATTCCATTTGCCACTGTTTCACCTACCTGACCAGTCCATTGATAGCTTCCTGAAGTCTACAACTTTCATTTTCATTATCAACCAATATGGCCAATTTTTGTATCGTTTGCAAATTTTTTAATCATACCCCTACATTAAAGTCCAATGCATTGATGTATACCATAAATAGCAAGACACTAGTACTGAACCCTGTAGAACCCACTGGAAACAGCCTTGCAGTCATAAAAACATCCATCGATCATTATCCTTTGCTTTCTGTCTCCTGACCCAAAGTTAGATGCGACTTGCTACTTTGCCTTGGATCACATGGGCTTTTACTTTAGTGACCAGTCTGCCATGTGGGGCCTTATTAAAAGCCTTGCTAAAATCCATCATTTGACTACATCAAATACGTTATTCGCATCGGCTGTCTTTGTTACCTCCTCAAAATATTCAATCACATTGGTCAGACACGACTTCGCCTTAACGAATCTTTGCTGACTGCCTTTGATAAATTTGTGTCTTTCTAAAGGAATATTTATCCTGTCTCTCAGAAATAGCTTATATGATCTTTTGAAGTTATTACTAATTCATTTAAATTTCCCTCAGTGCTTCCTCCAAGTGGTGTTCAACATGGAGGAGCACTGATTCATCAGCTGAGGGAGGGTGGTACGTGGTAATCAGCAGGAGGTTTCCTTGACTATTTTTGACCTGATGCCATGAGACTTCATGGGGTTCGGAGTCAATGTTGAGGACTCCCAGGGCAACTCCTTCCCGACTGTATACCACTGTGCTACCACCTCTGCTGTGCCTGTCTGGCCGGTGGGACAGGACATACCCAGGGATGATGCTGGTGGTGTCTGGGACATTGACTGTAGGGTATGATTCCATGAGTATGACTATGTTGAGCTGTTGCTTGATGAGCCTGTGAGATAACTCTTCCAATGTTGGCACTAGTCCCCAGATGTTTAGTAAGGAGGACTTTGCAGGGTCAACAGGGCTGAGTTTGCTGTTGTTTTTTCCGGTGCCTAGGTCGATGCTGGGTGGTCCATCTGGTTCCATGTCTTTTTGACTATCTAGTGGTTTGATACAGCTGTGTGGCTTGCTAGGCCACTTCAGAAGGCATTTAAGAGTCAACCACATTGCTGTGGGTCTGGAGTCACATGTAGGCCAGGCCAGGTAAGGACGACAGATTTCCTTCCCTAAAGGACATTCGTGAACCAGATGGGTTTTTACGACAATTGACAATGGTTTCACGGTCATCATTAGGCTTATAATTCCAGATTTTTATTGAATTCAAATTTCACCATCTGCTGGGGTGGGATTCAAACCCAGATGCCCAGAGCATTACCCTGGGTCTCTGGATTACTAGTCCAGTGACAATATCACTACACCACCACCTTCCCCTATGTTTCACCCAGCAACAGGCAATCAAATTTTATTGCATGAGGATTGTGCTTCAGAAAGTGCACACATAACATTTTCAGAAAATATTATTCCCAGAGGCTTTTCATTCACATAGAATTGGGAAAGGTATAGCCGAATATCAATTATGATAATTTTTGTAAAGATCAAGCTTCAATATTAGGGGCAAAAGCAAAATACTGTGGATACTGGAAACCTGAATATTAGGGGGTTCAATATTAGGGGGTTGTTTAGAAATTATGAAGGCATGCCATGTGGAATATCGATATTTTCCAGGAATGACAATAAATATGATGAAGGATATTAAAGGATTAATCTTTAATTCTACTTAATTAATTTTGTTCTGTAGTGGCTGGTGCATATGACACTTAAGTTCTTGCAGAATAAACCCCTCTCCCTTTAACTCTGTCAGGAGGTTTTTGAAAATCTTTAATTCAATTTTACTTAACTGAACATGAACTGCCTGTATCTATATTACTGAAGATGTTATAACGGAAGGTGATGAGTTTCACCACCTAATAGGGTGATGCGGAAAGAACAGGGAACTGGAACTAATTGGATAACTCCTTCAACGAGGAGCACAAATATGATGGGCCGAATGCCCTCCTTTTGTGCTGTGTCATAGTATGATTTTGTAGCACTTTAGAAATCAGCCAATAGAAAGGAAATCTGTATCCTTGTGTGCATATTTACATGTATTATCAAATTTCCCTACTACCAATATAAACATGGCTGGTAGGAGGAAAGCTAAAAGATGTAAAGTAATGTAATCAGGAGAGAGAATTCGGAAACATGTGAGTAAAACATCAGAGCAGAAGGACATGAGTAATAAGGAACAAATTGAATGAATTGCAGACACAAATTCAACCACAAGATGGTTAAACCTAAATATACCAGGTTACAAGGTCTACCAGAAAGATAGGAAAATGTTAGAAAGAGAGGAGTAATCTTAATGATTAAGGATAAAATCACTTCAATGATAAGAGACGATATAATAAGAAGTTAACAGGCAGTTTATGGGTAGAATTAAGCAATAGAAAATGATTTAAGACACTGACAGGAGTTGTGTATACTGGGGTAGGAATCTGTATTGGAGGTTCTCTCTCCTGATTACATTACTTTACATCTTTTAGCTTTCCTCTTACCAGCCATGTCTATATTGGTAGTAGGGAAATTTGATAATACATGTAAATTTGCACACAAAGATACAGATTGGAGTAGGAAGATTAACTCATTCCAGAAAGGTAAAGAATTTCTTAAGTGTGTCTTGGGTAGCTTTCTGCAATAATGGGCAGAATCTTTTAAACATGAGTTTTACCTTATGGTTTCTGAAATCTGCCATATGTGTGATCTTCACAGGGGCGACTGATTAATGGACTGTCTCTGGGTCTCCCGTCCAATTGAGAAAAGTGGGTGTCCCCGTTGTGAGTGTCAATGGGAGAACCAAAAGTCAAGGCTCTGGGCAGCTGGCAACCTCTCCTGGAGACCCATATAAAGATGGAGGCACTTTCTGATGACTTTTAGATGAGTGAAAATCAGCTGTAGCCAGCTGCCAAGGCATCAGTATGGAGAGGGAACCCCTTCATTGGTTGACCTGAGCTGCTGCTATGGGCTCTCTGGTACCCACAGCTCCAGGAGGTGAGATGTTAAAAGAGGCCTTGCTATGCCTTGGCCTGTCACTGGGAGGCCGCCTCCAGCCATCTGCCAGGCTTTGGCCTCAGCGGGGAAGAATTCCACCATCAGGAAGGTCCCAGTGCTGACACCAATTTGTATCCAAGTGGGAACTTGATGACCACTAATGAGCTACCTGCCACTGCTGGGTGGCTAACTGGTGCTGTTCAGATCCTGCCTCTGGCAAGATCCAGTCCTCCCACCTCCAGAGCCGCCTCCGCATGGCTGATAAGATTCTGCCCAAAATGTCTTTGAACCGACAGGGTACAGGCCATATTAGATTTAGTAATGGGTTTAGAACCAGATTTGTTTAACAGCCTAAAGGTGCGTGAACATTTAACTAATAATGCAACATAGATTTTCTAGAATAATACCTAGACTCCAAGGGTTAAGCTATGAGGAGGGATTAAACGAACAAGTTGTATTCCCTGAAATCTAGAAGGTTGAGGGGTGATTTGATAAAATTTTTCATGATATTAAGGGAAACAGATGGGTTGGATTGGGAGTAATTGTGTCCAACAGTTCAGGCATTTAGAACCAAGGGGCATAGTCAACAAATTAGAGACAGACCTCTCTGGAATGAAATTAGGAAATACGATTTTACACAAATGGTGGTAGAAGTTTGGAACTCTTTTCTACAAACAACAATTGATGCTAGATCAATTGTTAATTTTAATAACTGAGATTGATAGATTTTTGTTAACCAAAGATATTAGGGGATATGGGCAAAGGTGAGTAAATAGATATAGTAGGTCACAGAGCAGCCATGATTTCATTGAATCGCGGAACAGGCTCAAGGGGCTAAATAGCATACTCCTGTTCTTATGTGCCTGTATGAAATTTAGCTTGAAGCTGCTGAGATACTTGGGTCAATTTTTCAGAACATAAAAAGGAAAACCTGGCAGAGAGGATTAATGGAAGGAAATCCAGCTGCTTCGATAAAGTATGTGATCCTCCCTACAAGGCTATCATTCTGCCCTTTGCCTGGGCAATGTTTAACACCTAGGCAATAAAGACACTTCACTGAAACTATTTCACCTACAGGGTAATAGCAGAGGGAAGGCCTAACCATGAAAGGCTATTGAAGCAAGCAACAATAATAGATTCAAAGGAAAACAATTAGATATAGTGTCTGGAGAAAGAGTTATAGTGAGGAGGCAGGAAGGCTAAGACCAGCCAAAAAGGGGTAGGGTTTCATGGGGCATTTTACAAATCTTGTTTTCACAATGTGCTTTGTTATTGAGCGTATTTTTAGCAGATACTTCCATACCATGTTGATTGGTAACAAATATTTATTACTTTTGTACGTGGTTGGCAAAATTAGAATTTCAACACATTAATCAGAATACCTTACAAATCCCTGGCATTTTCAGTTAGTCTGAGAAAGAAAGCTAGCTAGGAAACCTAGAGTGACTTATTCAGACATAGGATTTCCTGAGGTAAAATTCTTAGTTTATTCCGATGTCATCAAACATTATGGAGGCAGTCTTTTAGTTTAATTGCAGTGATGAGTTTGTTCTGGGCTTGTTGTCATAGAGCATAGACCAGCAATTGCCCTGCCTCATCCTTTTGGTTATAATAATTGATTTCTCTGCAAAGCATAACTCAACACATATTGTGACTTGTGAGTTACACTTGCACGCTTATTGCGGGGTGACTGAGTTGGTACTTTAGATAGAGTATAAAAACAAAAAACTACTGCGGATGCTGGAAATCCAAAACAAAAACAGAATTACCTGGAAAAACTCAGCAGGTCTGGCAGCATCGGTGGAGAAGAAAAGAGTTGACGTTTCGAGTCCACATGACCCTTCTGTTGAAGGGTCATGTGGACTCGAAACGTCGACTCTTTTCTTCTCCACTGATTATGCCAGACCTGCTGAGTTTTTCCAGGTAATTCTGCTTTAGATAGAGTAGTTCTGCAGGCACTTCTTAGGTGGGACACATTCTGTTTGTTTACAAGGTACTCAGCAGCTACACATGTGTGCTTCTACACCAAGCTCTATCTACATACTCCTGCTGCTCATTTGCAGACTACTGACTTCCAACTAACTACTAACTAACTACAGAGTTAGCCCGTGTTACTCCTCTATTGGTTACACACGGTCTTCCTTTATAACATTCTCCTTAAAGGTATACAACAAATTACATAAAACCATAGTTACCACATCCCTCCCCCTCTACTTGGAACATGTTTTTACATTTACAATTACAATCTTTTCAAAATAGAAAATTATTTACACTGATAAGTAATTTACAAATTCAGTCTTTCTGGGGGTTTCCTTTGGCGTGTAGAACGTCTCAGCTCTACGACTTCAGATGCTTTGTTAGGAACCTCATTTTCTGGAGTTGTTTGAATATCAGGTTCTTTGGCGGATACCTGCAGATCTGTTTCCTCAACTCTTGTAAGTACAACAGGCAGACACATCTGTACTAGGTTGAGTTTTCGCAACAGGAGACGTTGACTCGGTTATGAACATTATAGGAATCATTTCTTGATGATTTGTTTCTCTCTTCCTTAGATGATCCACATTTCTCAGTATGACTTGGCCTTCCGCCTTCACATGGTAAAATAGAGGTCCAGTCACTGCACTTATTTCATGTGGTAACCACTTTGGTCCTTTTCCAAAGTTCTTCACATATACCATCTCTCGCACAGTAAATTTCCTCTCATGACTATGCCAGTTGTGTCCACTTTTCTGGTTTCCTTGACCCCTAAGTTCAGCATTATTAAGCTCAATCTCGTCCTGAGACGGCATTTCATTAATAATTCCACATGTGTGACACCTGTTGTTGTAAATGTCGCTGTAAATGGCCCCGCTGCATTTCACAAGCCTGTTTTTTTTACCTGTTGTTGATGTTGACTTCCCTCAACCAGTTTCATCCTTTGAGGCTTGGTCCTCTGCCTCTCAATACCAACACTGGTAGTTTGGCTCCTGTAATGGACAGTAACTCTACTTACACCCTTGACTTGGATATCTTCACCCATGTAAGTTTTTAATTTGGTATCAGTTTCTTCCAAATTTAATTTATGTTCACCACAATTCAGGTATTTGAAGGTGTGTTCACCAATTACTGTAATGGAAGCTCCTGTGTCCACTTCCATCCGAATAGGTCTACCATTCATTTTTACGTTACAAAAATAAGTTTTGTTTTCCCTGCATTCAAATTAAATAATGATTAAATATCTGAATTTTTTGCTTCAGGCTTTTCTACACTGTAAATTTCATGGTGTTTTCTCTTTTGAAAAGCAGCAGGGCCATTTACAGCGAGAGAGTGCTTGTGAAAAGCAGTGGGGCCATTTAGAGAGAGAGAGCGCTTGTAAAAAGCAACAGGGCCATATACAGCGAGAGAGTGCTTGTGAAAAGCAGCGGGGACGTTTAGAGAGAGAGGCCGCTTGTAAAAAGCAACAGGGCCATATACAGTGAGAGAGCACTTGTGAAAAGCAGTGGGGACATTTACAGCGAGAGGGCACTTGTGAAAAGCAGCGGGGCCATTTACAGCGAGAAAGCGCTTGTGAAAAGCAGCGGGGACATTTACAGTGAGACAGCATTTGTGATAAGCAGCGGGGGTATTTACAGCGAGAGAGCGCTTGTGAAAAGCAGCGGGGCCATTTACAGCGAGAGAGTGCTTGTGAAAAGCAGTGGGGACATTTAGAGAGAGAGAGCGCTTGTAAAAAGCAACAGGGCCATATACAGTGAGAAAGCGCTTGTGAAAAGCAGTGGGGACATTTACAATGAGAGAGTGCTTGTGAAAAGCAGTGGGGACATTTACATTGAGAGGGCGCTTGTGAAAAGCAGCAGGGCCATTTACAGCGAGAGAGTACTTGTGAAAAGCAGTGGGGGCATTTAGAGAGAGAGAGCGCTTGTAAAAAGCAGCAGGGCCATTTACAGCGAGAGAGCGCTTGTGAAAAGCAGCAGGGCCATTTACAGCGAGAGAGCGCTTGTGAAAAGCAGTGGGAACATTTACAGCGAGAGGGCGCTTGTGAAAAGCAGCAGGGCCATTTACAGTGAGAGAGCACTTGTGAAAAGCAGCGGGGCCATTTACAGCGAGAAAGCGCTTGTGAAAAGCAGTGGGAACATTTACAGCGAGAGGGCGCTTGTGAACAGCAGTAGGGCCATTTACAGCGAGGGAGCGCTTGTGAAAAGCAGCAGGGCCATTTACAGCGAGAAAGCGCTTGTGAAAAGCAGTGGGAACACTTACAGCGAGAGGGCGCTTGTGAAAAGCAGCAGGGCCATTTACAGCGAGGGAGCGCTTGTGAAAAGCAGCGGGGCCGCTTGTGAAAAGCAGCGGGGCCATTTAAAGTGAGAGAGCGCTTGTGAAAAGCAGCGGGGATATTTACAGCGAGACAGCATTTGTGAAAAGCAGCGGGGACATTTACAGCGAGACAGCATTTGTGATAAGCAGTGGGGGCATTTACAGCGAGAGAGCGCTTGTGAATAGCAGCCGGGACATTTACAGCGAGAGTGTGTTTGTGAAAAGCAGTGGGGGCATTTACAGCCATAGCGCTTGTGAAAAGCAGCGGGGCCACTTACAGCCATATTGTTTGTGGAAAGTAGCAGGACTACTTACAGCGAGAGAGTGTGAGAGAAGCAATGGTGCCCTTACGAGTGAGAGGAGCGTGACCTTTAACACCGAGAGTGCGAGAAGAGAGTGACCTTGCTCGAGTAGAATGAGAGACCATTAAAAATCATGAGAGGGAAAAGAGTGCGGAGAGCAGCTGATTGGTGAGTAGGATTGGTGAGTATTTCTATCTTTAAAGTAAAAGTAATATCTTTAGTTTGTGTTTAGAACTCTAGTCTTTTTTTTCTCTTTTTCTTATAGATAGCATGTTAAGTATAAGATCAATACTGGTGTGTATAAAAAATAATTATAATAAAGGGTAAAGAGCGGGGATATGAGAGTAATTAATTAATAATTTGAATAAAATACAATAGTGATGGCAGGATGGGTGATGTGTTGTAGCTGCAACATATGGCAGCTGCTGGACACCAAGATGATCCAGAGCGAATGCATCTGTACCAGGCGTTTGCAGCTCAAGGAACTTGGATCTGAGTTAAGGAGCTGGAGTCCGAGCTGTGGACATTGCGCCACATCAGGGAAGGGAAAAGTTACCTGGACACTTTGCTCCAGGAGTTGGTCACACCCCTCTGATTAGATAATTCAAATTTGGTCAGTGATCAGGGACAGGAGGGTGTGACTGCAGGTGAAGCAGGTTTGGGGACACGAGGGTAGCATTTGAGGAGCCTCGGCCCCTGCAATTGTCCAACAGTTATAAGGTGTTTGTAAGCTATGTGGATGAGAGCAGGGACTGCAGGGAGGATGAGTGAACTGACCACGGCACCGTGGTACAGGGAGACGTTCAAGTGGGGGGAGGAAATATGAATCCAGTAGTGGTGGGGGACAGTATAATTAGGGGGATAGATACTGTTCTCTGCAGCCATGAGAGTGAATCCCGAAGGCTGTGTTGCCTGCCTGATGGCAGGGTGAAGGACATCTCCTCAAGGCTGGAGAGGAACTTGTAGTGGGGCGGGGTGGGGGGGTGACATCCAGTTGTCAAGTTGTCGTCGTCCACCCTGGTACCAAGGACATTGATAGGACGAGAAAAGAGGTTCTGCTGAAAGAATTTGAACAGTTAGGAGCTAAATTAAAAAGCAGAACCTTCAAGGTAATAATCTCTGAATTACCACCTGAGCCACAGGCAAACTGGCATAGGGTAAATAAAGTCAAGGAGTTAAATGCGTGGCTCAAAGATTGGCGTGGGAGGAATAGGTTTCAGTTCATGGGGCACTGGCATCGGTGCTGGGGTAGAAGGGAGCTGTTCCGGTGGGACAGACTTCACTTGAACCGTGCGGGGACCAGTGTCCTGGTGAATCGAATAACTAGGGCTGTAGAGAGGGCTTTAAATTAAATAGAGGGGGGGAGGGTTCTGGAAAGGGGACATGTAGGCTTACAAACCAAAAGGATATGGCAGCATTGCAGAACATTCTATTTAGGTAATGATCCCCAGAGTGTGACAGGAAGGGGCAGAGTGTACAAACATAAAAAAACAGCAGCAAATAGGGTCAAAGGGGGAAAAAAATAGTAAAAAGGCAAGATTAATGGCTCTTTTCTTGAATGCACGTAGTATTTGGAACAAAACAATTGAATTAACGGCACAAAGAGAGGTTAATGGGTTTGATCTTATAGCCATTATGGAGGTGTGGTTACAAGGTGATCAAAGCTGAGAACTAAATTTTCAGGGGTATGTGACTTTTTGAAGGGACAGGCAGGAGGGAAAGGGTGGTGGGGTAGCTTTGTTGGCACGAGATGGAATAAGTACGATAGCAAGAAAGGATCTTGGATCGGAAGATTCAAATCCATATGTGGGGAGGTAAGAAATAACAAGGGGAAGAAGACACTGGTGGGAGTAGCCTATAGGCCCCCCAACACTAACTACACTGTTGGACAGAGAATAAATAATGAAGGCATGTAAAAAAGGCAGTACATTAATCATGGGTGACTTTAATCTTCATGTAGATTGGGAAAATCAAATTAGCAGAGGTAGCCACGAGCAAGGAGTGTATTCGGGACAATTTCCTGGAACAATATGCTGTGGATCCAACCAGGGATCAGGCTATTTTGGATCTGTTAATGTGTAATGAGGCAGGTTTAATAACTGACCTCAGAGTAAAAGATACCCATGAAACAGTAACCATAATGTGGTAGAATTTAGCTCTCAGTTTGAGTGTGAGAAACTTGGGTCAGAAACAACTGTGCAAAACTTAAATAAAGGTAATTACAAAGGAATGAGGGGAGAGTTGGCTGGAGTGGACTGGGATAGGATTTTAGCAGAAAAAAACGGTTGATGAACAATGGTAGACGTTTAAGAAAATAGTTCATGACTCACAACAAAGATATATCCCAGTGAGGAAGAAGGATTCAAGGAAGGGGATAAACCAACCATGGTTAACCAAGGAAGTTAAGGACACTATCAAAGTAAAAGAAAAGACTTAAAATGTGGCAAAGATTAGTGGTAAGCCAGAGGATTGGGAAAGTTTCAAAAACCAACAAAAGATGACCAAAAAAGTGATAAAGAGTGAGAAAATAAACTTTAAGGGTAAACTAGCAAGTAATATAAAAACGGAAAGCAAGAGCTTCTTTAAATACATAAAAATGAAGAGAGAGACCAAAGTGAACATAGGCCCCTAAGAAAATGAGTCTGGGGAAATAATAATGGGTAACCAGGAACTGGCAGAGGAGTTGAATAAATACTTTACTTCAGTCTTCATGGTAGAAGACACAAATAGCATTCCAATACTAAATAATGAAGGGGAAAAAGAGGAAGAGGAAATAAATATAATAACTATCACTAGAGAAAAACTAGAGGGAAACTAATGGAGCTAGAGGCTAATAAGTCACCTGGACCTGATGGGTTGCATCCTAGGATATTAAAGGAAGTAGCTACAGAGATAGTGGATGCACTGGTAGTAATCTTCCAAGAATCTGTAGATTCTGGAAAAGTCCCAGAGGATTGGAAAACTGCCAATGTAACACCCTTATTCAAAAAGTGAGGGAGTCAAAAAACAGGAAACTATAGGTCAGTTATCTTAACATCTATCATTGGGAAAATATTAGAGTCTATTATAAAGGATGTTATAGCAGAGCATTTAGAATTACATAATCTAATCAAGCAGAGTCAACATGGCTTCATGAAGGGGAAATCATGCCTGACAAATTTATTAAAATTCTTTGAGGAGGTAACAAGCAGGATAGATAAAGGGGAACCAGTAGATGTAATATATTTGGATTTCCAAAAGGCATTCGATAAGGTACCGCAAGTAAGGCTACTTAATAAGAGAAGAGGCCATGGTGTTGGGGGTAGTATATTAGCATGGATAGAGGATTGGCTAACTAATAGAAGACAGAGAGTTGGATGAGAGAAGTGAATGTGCTATCACCAAATTTGTGGATGATACAAAAATAGGTGGGAAGGCAAGTGGTGAGAATGACATGAGTCTACAAAGGGATATAGACAGGTTAAGTGAGTGGCCAAAAAAGTGGCAGATGGAATATAATGTGGGAAAATGTGAGGTTGTGCACTTTGGCAGGAAGAATAGAGGAGCTGAATATTATTTAAATGGAGAGACACTGCAGAAGGCTGCAACACAGTGGGATTTGGAAGTTCTTGTGCATGAATCCCAAAAAGCTAACATACAAGTTCAACAGGTAATAGGGAAGGCAGATGGAATGTTGGCTTTTATTTCAAAGGGAATGGAGTGTAAAAATAGGGAAGTCCTGCTAAAACTATACAAGGCACTAGTTAGTCCACACCTAGAATACTGTGAACAGTTTTGGTCACCTTATCTAAGGAAAGATATTACTGGGTTGGAGGCTGTCCAGAGAAGGTTCACTAGGTTGATTCCGGGTACAGAGGGATTTTCTTATGAGGAGAGATTGAGTAGGTTGGGCCTGTACTCATTGGAGTTTAGAAGAATGAGAGGTGACCTTGTTGGAACATATAAGATTCTTAGGGAGTTAGACAGATTTTTAATCAGTAAGGGAATTGAGGGTTATGGGGAAAAGGCAGGAAAGTGGAGTTGTGGATTATTCACACTGCACACTAAAGGATCTCTGAGCATATAGTCAAAGATGTACCAAACTCCTATGTTCTGTTAGCTGTTTCAAACTTCCAATTAACAAGCACCTGTCTCCCTTGGGGCTCTATTTCTTGAATTAAACTTGAAACATTGCATCGTTACCGAGGGCTTTGGCTAGTAATGACCCTTCACGCGGTCCATCAATTTGTCAAAATCTTTCGAATCTGGGGCACAGGGTGCCATCAAACTTCAAATTAAGCCATAGGCTTTATTCCCACATGTAGATAAGAGGATTGTCGGCCTCTTCTCTTCCTCCGTAATGTTGTTCATTTGGAAATTGAATGTGAGGCGTTCAATATAATGAGACCAATCGTCTGTGGCTGGATCGAATTGATCAATTCTCCCGAATTGTAGCATGCTTTGAGGGTATTACTTCAATGATTTGAACGGAAACTTCTACTTACTCCGAATGTGCGAGGTACAGCCCGATTTTAATTCTTTTGACTTCCCATGTGATTTTACTCCTGACGTTAGTTTGTTGTATCTTTCTTCTATCCTCGCTTTTTCCCCCTTTCTCCTTGTCGCCGGTTTGTTGTGTCCTCGTCGCAAGTTTGTTGGGTCTCCGCCTTATCCTCATTTTTCCTTGTTTTATCCTCGTACCCTCGTCATATCTTTGTCACCAGTTTGTTGTGAATAGTCAATCACACTTGCATGCTTGTTGCTGGGCGACCGAGTTGGTACTTTCTGCAGACACTTCTTAGTTGGATCACATTCTGTTTATTTATAAGGTACTCAGAAGCCACACATGTGTTTTTCTACACCAAACTCTGTCTACATACTTCTGCTGCTCACTTGCAGACTACTGACTTCCAATTGACTACTAACTAACTACAGAGTTAGCTCACACTACTCCTCTATTGGTTCCACAAGGTCATGTGATCTTCCATTATAACGTCCTTCTTAAAGGTATACAACACATTAGATAAAACCATAGTTACCACAAAACACAATTAAAACTTTCTTCTCTGGCAACTGTGTAATTCAGGTGTAGAATAGGATTAATGGTGAAGTGTTTTCGATTTTCGGTGGGAAGAAACATAAATATTGGTAAATCTGCTGTTTCTCCTTGTATTTGTTCCTACATGAGAATTGAGCAAGGCTCTGAATTCTGAGATGCTTTCATCCATAGTAAACAAAAAGCTTCTCAAATCAGTACTGTAACATTTCAAGTGGGAGGTTTATGGAATAAACACTACCCATTCCCTTTTGACTTGCTATCAATGCTTGTTACTTGTCTTTTAAGCTTGCTAGATATATTCCCTCTGCATACTCCTGTTGGAAGGAACAAGCCTTTCCTCCCATCTGTTGGGAGATATTATGGGTTTTATTGCCTTTGAATTGGGAAAGAAAATTGTTAAGGACCCTGTTAATACCGGAGTATAAGCTTCAATGAATCAGTACTCCTCAAGTCAGGAGGTCGAGTTCAAACCACACTATAGGATTTGAACATATAATCTATGCTGACACTTCATTGCAGCACTGAGGAAATGCTGCACCAGAGATGCTGGCTTACAGATGTTATTAAATTGATGGATGTAAAAGGTCTCGGGGCAATATTCAAAGAGCAGAGAGCTCTCCTTGTTTTCTGACCAACATTTCTCTCTCAATCAACACCACCAAATGCAGGTTGACTGGTCATTTAGTTCACTTGCATGTATGTGAGAGCTAATGTGGAAATTAGCTGCCACATTTGACTACGCAACAGTTACTGCATTGTAAAATAGTGAATTAGTTGTGAAGCACTTTGAGATATCATGAAGATGTGATAAAGACTTTATATAACTCTTTCTAAATATCAGGGCACTATTATTGTTATAAGGCATCCCTTGCTGTCCTTTGCGAATGTCTGTATGGCACAATAGTCTTAAGGTTGTTTACAGCGATTTACTACAGGAGTATTTTTATGAATTTACACTCTCTTGCATGCAAGGAATTCAGGTACTTCAGGTGATTTTCTATTTATTGATGTTAATGGATGGAAAATCATGGGGGTGTATGTCTGAATTCTAGTGAACAGATCTCTGAAATAAAAACAGAAAGGGCTGGAAAGACTCAGCAAGTCTGGCAGCATCTGCATAGAGAGAAATGAAGTTAATGTTTTGAGTCTCTATGATGCTCTTTTGGAACTGAACTCAGAACCTGGAACTGAAGATTGAAAATTACCCATTAAATATATAACAAAATAGCTAACCAATTTAGTTGAATGATTCAGAAACTCTCTCTAGTTACAGAAAGTCCATCCCCAAAGTCCAAAGTTGAATCAGAAGTCTCACACGATTGTGCAATATTAAACTTCCTTTAAATACTCATTGGATGAGATGTACAAATGTCATTCAAATAAACCAAAATACCCTGTAAGGAGATGCTATTAATATGGGACAATGGGGGAAAAAATGCAAGTGAATTTAATGGGCTGAATAATATGGCTGGGGTGAGGGTAGTGGATGGCTCAACCCCCACAGGAGGCAATGTCAGCGTGGAGCCGACCTATTCCACGCTGGCCCACCCTGCAGCCATAACATGCTGCGGGCGAACTTAAAAAGGGTCAAGTGGGACTTCTACCCCTTACTAATTGGCCGGCAGCTCCATCTGTCCTGGCAGCACCAAGAGCGCTTTAGTGGGCGATGCCGGGACTACAACACGAGGAGGTAGAAGGCCCTTGAAACCCTGAAGTCGGTAACTCCAAAGTCTAGGTCAGAAAGTGAGGTGGCGGTGGGGGGAAGGGGGCTGTGTTTAAGGCTGCACAGGGTTAGGAAGAAAGGTTCTATCTTAGGTGGGCCGATCCCAATCCACAAAGGGCAGCCTCCAAAGATTGAACCCCCCTTTCTTCCTGCCGTTTGATGAATGTAGTTAAGAAAATGGGCTGCCCACTCCAACCAGTTGCCCATGTCAAACATTTGGCTGTGGGTAACGTATAACGAGGGTCAATTGACTTGGTAACAAGCCTAATTGATCCTTGATTACCTATTTAAATATGGTAGGCGGGCTGCCAATTTCAGCACCTCCCCACTCCTCTCCGTCCGCCACGTATTATGGGAGGGAGCTTGGGGGTAGATGGGAAGATGGTGGGGTGGGTACATGCCCCAGCCCGCCCACCCTGCTGGAAACATGCATAGTGGGGCGCAGCACAATGCCAGTAAATGTGAGGTGGCACATTTTGGCTTTTCAAAAAAAAGTAATACTTTGAATGGAGGGAAGTTGGATGATGTAGAAGAGCAGGGAGATTTGGGTGTTGAGGTTAACAAGGCATTAAGAGCAGCAACTCGACTGGATAAGGCCATAAAATAAGCTAACCGAAAACTTGGTTTTATAGCAAGAGGTATAGGATATAAAAGTCAATGTGAAATAGGGAACCTGTAGAGAATCTTAGTAAAATTGCAGCTGGAATACCATGCCATTGGACGTATGTTGAGTCAGTAGATTCATTAGGATGTGACGTGGTATAAGGAAGTACAATTATGAAGAAAAACCTGTCAACTGGGATTGCTTTCACTAAAACAGGAGATTATGGGAAGATTTGATGGAGGTGTTTAAAATTTTGAAAGGATGAGAGAGAGAAGTTAAAATAGATAATAGCAAAATACTACGGATTCCCTATGGAGTGAAGATCTCCAGAGGAGATGAGGTCAGTGACAATCCTGGAAACAATGGCTTGATGTTTGGTGGTAGGTGTCAGCCTGTTCCTGCCCCACGGAAGTAATTTCTTCCTATCTTGACCCCATTCCCTCTCCCCTTGTCCTGTCTCGTCCCACCTATCTTTATGATTCCTCTGATGCCCTATGTCATATCAACAATATCCAGTTTCCTGATCCCAATCGCTGCTGCCTCACCATGGATGTCCAATCCCTCTACACCTCCATCCCCCACCAGGTGGTCTGAGGCCTGTTCACTTTTTCTTTGAACAGAGGCCTACAGTCCCCATCAACCACCACCCTCCACCTGGATGAACTTGTTTTCTCACTGAACAGTTACTCCTTTAATTTGTCTCACTTCCTCCAAGCAAAAGGTGTGGCTGTGGATACCCACATGGGCCCCAGTTATGCTTGTATCTTTGTGGGGTATGTGGAACATTCCTTGTTCCAGTCCTACTCAGGCCCCCTCCCACAACTCTATTTTTGGTACATCGATAATTGTTTCAGTGCCGCTTCATGCTCTCGTCTGGACCTGGAAAAATGTATCAATTTTGCTTCCAATTTCTACCCCTCTCTCAACTTCACATTGACCATCTCCAACACTTCCCTTTTCTTCCTTGACCTCTCTGTCTCCATTTCTGGTGATAGACTGTCCACCAATATTCATTACAAGCCCATCGACTCCCACAGCTACCTCGACTACAGCTCCTCACACCCTGTTTCCTGTAAGGATTCCACCCCATTCTCCCAGTTCCTCTACCTCCGTCACATCTGTTCCAATGATCCAAAATGGCGCTTCTGATGTGTCTTCCTTTTCCCTTAACAGAGGCTTCTCCCCCACTGTGGTTGAAGGGGCCCTCAACCGTGTCCGACCCATCTCCCACACCTCTGCCATCACCCCTTCCCCTCCCTCCCTGAACCATGGTAGAGTCATCCTTGTCCTCACTTTTCACTCCACCAGCCTCCGCATTCAAAGGATCATCCTCCGCCATTTCTGTCAATCCAGCATGATGCCACCACCAAACACATCTTTGTTCATTTTTTTAACTCTTTTCCCCCAAACACACCCCATCCCCCCACAGGGCCACCTGTGACTAGTTTTTATGTTTTGCTTTCACAGAGTGCTGACCTTGTCCTGCTATTAACACCTTCTGCTATCTTACCTTTATGCCGCTATCAGCACCTTTATTCTTTATCATTTTCATTAACACTCCTTTTGTCTTGTGACCATGACACCTTTGTCAATCTCTCCTTAGCTGTCACCCATCCCTGACCTTCCATCTTGCTCCACCCCCTCTTAAAAGCAAAGTATAAAATCCATCATATCACATTTCTACTTCTCTTTAGCTCTGAAGGAGAGTCATACAGACTTGAAGCATGAACTCTGGGCCGGAATTTCCCATCGGCGACCGGGGGGTGGGGGTGGGAGTGTGGGGCCCGCTCGCCGATGTGTAAAATGACGCGTGGTGACGTCAGGCCGATCTCCCGACGTTACCGCACCCAATTTAAATTTTCCAGAAGGCGGGGGCTCAGCAAAATCAGCTGTGCACCAGCTGACCTGTCAATGGCCAATTGAGGCCATTGACAGAGTCATTAAACTAATTAGTGGACCTGCCCGTCCAACCTTAAGGATTGCTGGCAGGCCAGGAGCCCCGACGAGAATTAGAAAAAGCATGAAGCCTCTTCATGGGTGGGATAAGGTTTCAGTAGGTTTTAAAACATTTTAATAAAGTTTTTGTAAAAATTATGGACACGTCCCAACTCATGTAACAGTGTCACATGAGGGGACATGTTAGGGAAATTTTATTATTCTATTTTTAGCTTTTTTACATTTAGAGCCGATCTCCTTGAGGCTACATTTAGTTTCTGTGCAGACGTCACGCTGGGCGGGCCTTAATTGGCCCGCCCATGTAAAATTGCGCCGCATCCCCAATCGGGGGCGCCGACCAGAACCGCATCCGTGCGCGCCCGCCCTTCAACTTTGCCCACAGATGCTGCCAGACCTGCTGAGTTTTTCTAGCATTTTCTGTTTTCATTTAAGTTATAAACAGACTCTTTCTGGGGGTTGCATGAGGGGACATAAATACCCCAGTGAGTGTAAGAGATTTGTAGCAGAACTCAGGACTTTTTTTTAACAGTACGAGGCTGTGGAATGAGAGTTAGTGACAGAAACCTTATCAATATTTAAGAATGGGTTAGATAATTGCTCAAAGGAAAGGCGATAAAGGGATGTGGAAAAAGAAATCGCACATGAGATTGGGACTATTGCTTGTATGGAGGTTAAATAACAACTGTTTCAAATGCAGTAAAGTATGTTCCAGTGGAATGAGTAAAATGATAGAAATATCACTGACACTGCCAAGAATGCTTATTCAACCACTAGCACTAAATAGATTATTTGGTAATCCATTCATTTATTCATTTATGATTTTGCTATGTGCAAATTCAATGTTGTTTGCTTATATAAGAATAGTGAGGACATTTCAATCTTCTGGTTACTAAGTGGTTTAGAATGTCCTGAGGGCATGATAAAATGCTATATAAATGCAATACTTTTTCTAGCAGCAAGTGTACCTCAAGTGACACATACCAGTAGTAAGCAGGGAATTTGCAATATCCAAGTGTATTGGGGAATAAATTCACTCATGTAGCCCCACTGCAGACTTATGTCAATTCACAGGGGCAGGTTGTGCCCTGGGCCATTACCTGCATTACCCACATGGTGTTCTTCATTGAAGAACTACTTTTTAGGCTGGCCCTCGGGATCAAGGATGACTTTCTTCCACTCTAGTTGGATGGGGTCTGTGATGGTTGATATGTCCAATGTGCCATCAGTGGACTTTGCCACATGCAAAGCAGGTGGTGCTTGGAGGGTTGGATAGATGGATTGTTTGGGGGTTTGTACACTCTCTCTGCTGTCTTAAATTTGGCTCTGCATATTCCTGACAAAGTCTCTCAAAGTGTTTGGTGCCTTCCCGAATGAACCTTCTCCATTTTGGTTGGTTACAAGCCATAGAGTCCCATGAGTTGGCGGGGATGTTTGACCTCTTTAGGGATGCTCTGAGGGCATCCCTGAAGCATTTCCGCTGTCCTCCTGGAGTCTCCTGCCACGACTGAGTTCTGAGAAGAGCAGTTGCTTCAGGTGTCTGGTATGAGGCATATGAGTGACATGTTCTGCCCAGCAGAGCTGGTTTAGAGTGGTTTTTGCTGGGCATGTTGGCTTAGAAGAATACGACATGGCCAATAAATATAGTGGAGCGCAGTGTTGTCTACCCCAGTGAATCAACTCGACATAAGCCTACAGTGGTGCTATACAAACAGATAACTCCCTTGTTGTCTCCTAAGAGAACCTATTCATTATCTATCATTAGTTGTGTGTGAACACATTCATGGTTTGCGATCATGCTCCTTAGTTACAAGATTTGAATCTCCTTCCATTTTGCTTTCCTGAAGAGCATCTTGGCTGGTAACTGCACCAAGGTGATAACATGTGGTACCACAATACTTTGGAACATGACAGTTGAGTTTTGGGGTTGAGTCCAAAAAGGAATTTTTCAACCACACCAGCATTAAAGAATATGAGAATACCTACACTGTGAACCTGTACTCAGACTATGATATTATGGAGACAGATAAACATCAGTGGTATTCCAACAACTCGCAGAAGAAGTAAGGACTAATTTTTACTGCTCTGGCAGTTAAGGTTTCCTTTGATGCTACACAGAGAAACACTTGTGTTAGTTAGAGACTGTTAGCCTGTACCAGTCTATCATTCTATAGAACAGTGTTTCTGTTCACTAGTACATTATTGCCACTAAGCTGAACTGTTTTTATACAAAATTATCAACATGCGTAGTTGTCTGGGGTTTGTATCTAACCAGTCAAATAAACTAATACGTTCTGTTGGATCAAATTTACCAGAAGTTTTTTTAGGAATGAGGACTTTCATGTCATATTAAAGGCAAAACTCATCCTCTTGTTTCCTTGTATTAACAAAGGATAACTAGTCAAATCTATAGGGAAATTGATAACATTGAAATTAAAACTGGAAATTGCAGGAGAACTCTGTTGTAAAATGGATTTGAATTATCTGTATAATTTGGCATCTCTTCCTGTTAAATATTAAGACCTTTTCTGTTTCTTTAACACCTGGATTTCAATCTGGTTGAGATAGAGAAAATGAAGCTCAACCTTTTAGGCCTTTAGCACCCTTACCTCTGAGTCACAAGCTTCCGGGTTCATGTCCCAAAATCAAAGCAGACACTCCACTGCAGTATTGAGAGACAGCTGCACTGTCAGAGGTGCCATTCTTCAGATGAGGCATATAAAATGAGGCCACGTCCACCCTCTCATGTAGATGTAAAAGATCCTATGGCACTATTTTGAAGAAGAGCAGGGGAGTTATCTCCTCTGTCCTGGCCAATATTTATCCCTCAATCAACATCACAGAATTAAGTTATCTAGCCATTATCACATCGCTGTTTGTGAGAGCTTCCTGTAGGTAAACTTGTTGCTGCATTTTCTACATTAGAACTCTTCAAAAGTACTTAATTGGCTGTAAAACATTTTATGTCCAGTTGTCATGACCCCACCATCCTTGCAAACTACTGCCCTGCTTATATAAAGTCTTTCTTTTCTAATTTTTTTTTGTGGAGTGCAAGGACAGTCTTAACCGATTCCTGGTGGGCATTAGCCCTTAGTACAAATTACGCAGAACTCTCACAAAATTAGTAGAGTGTTGATATTGAAATGAAATGTCATACTTGTCCTCTATCCACCTTCCCTCCTGCCATCAAAACTGCACCACTGCTTCCCAGTGTAATTAATAAGCACTCTTAGATCAACCACAGGCTAATTACAGAGTAAAGCACCCTCTACACTGTGTGGTTATCTAGGATTTCAAAATAGGGCCCAAGATTCGCGCACATACTTCAGGTGGTAGGTGCACAGTACGCCATCTTCATAAAGAGACTTGCGCCAAACAACTATTGGTGAAGCAATGGCATCATAATGATTATGTTACAAACCTGAACTAATGATTTCAGACACAAGAATTCAAATCCCACCAAGATAATGGGCCAATTTAAATCCAGTTAATAAAATAAATCTGGAATAAAAAGCTAATCTCAGTAATGGTGATCATACAACTATCAGATTGTCCTAACAACCCATCTGCTTCACAAACATTCTTTCAGGAAGGAAACCTACCACCCTTACCTGGTCTGGCTCTATATGACTCCAGATCCACAGCAATGTGGTTGACTCTTTATTGCCCTCTGAAATGGCCTAGCAGACCATTCAGTTATCAAGAAGGTGGCTCACCACAACCTCCTCAAGGATTAGTTTTTGCATTCTTTCTTCAGCTTGCTGGGGTAATTGTGTGTGTGCTGTGCCGGTTTCCCTTACTTGTGTAAAGTTTCAGTACTTCTCAATGCCTGAAGTCTTTTTGTGTCACTTAAAATATTGTGCTGAAGAAAGTTGTTTTCAGATATCGGTGGCCTACTAGGGTCAACAACCCACTGGGGTGATGGGTGATGTTATAGTGATGGAAATAAGCGGCCTTAGTGATGGCATGGATATGTGGCTGGAAGCTTATCTCAGGGTCAAATATGGCACCAAGTTTATAAACAGTCTGGATCAGCCTCAGACAGTTTCCAGGGAGATGGATGAGTTTGGTAGCCAGGAAATGGAGTTTGTAGTGGGGACTGGAGACAATGGCTTCTGTCTTCCCAGTATTTGATTGGAGGAAATTTCAGCTAATTCGGTACTGGATGTCAGATAAGCAGTTTGATAATTTAGCAACAATGGAGGAGTTGAGAGAGGTGGTGGTGAGGTAGAGCTGAGTATTGTCAGTGTACATGTGAAAACTAATACTGTGTCTTCCAATAATGTCGCTGAGGGGCATCATGTAAATGAGAAATAGGAGGGGGAAAAGGATAGATCCTAGGGGGACACCAGAGGTAAATGGTGCAGGAGCTGCAAGGAAGCAGTTGCAAGCGATTCTTTAGTTGCAATTAGATATATAAAAATGGAACCAGGTGAAGGTAGTCCTACCAGCTGGCTCACAATGGCGAGCATTGGTAGACGATTGTATGGCCACCTTGTCAAAGGCTGCAAACAGGACAAGGAGGGATAGTTTACCTTTGTCACAGTCACATAAGATGCCATTTGTGACTTTGAGAGCTGATTTGGTACTGAGGCAGCGGCAGAAACATGATTGGAGGGATTGAAATATGGAGTTCTGGAAAAGACAAGCACAGATTTGGGAGCTAACATATTCAAGATCTTTGGAGAGGAAAGGGAGGTTGGAGATAGGGCAGTAGTTTGCAAGGTTGGTAGGGTCAAGTTTTTTTTGAGGAGAGGTGTGATAATGTCTAACTTAAAGTAAAGAAGGACAGTGGCCGAAGAGAGTGAACCATTAACAATATCAGCTGAGATAGGAGCTATGTGGAGAAGTTGGGTGGTCAGCAGTTTCATAGGAATAGGACTGAACGAGTAGGAGCTGGGTCTCATGGAGAAGTTAAGCTTGGAGAAGGCATGGGGCAAGATAGGAGAGAAACTAGAGAAAGATATGAATTCAGGGCTAGGGCTAGGGCAGGGGTATCTTTAAAAGAAGTTTGACCTGTTGGGTTAGTTGAAGGGAGGGAAGTGGCAGAGGCAGCTGACTTAATGAGTTCAATCTTAGTGACAAAGGAGTCCATGCTTCCAAGTTCCTCGTACCTACTGCCAGAGGTTGTGGTGGATGAAACAAGGTGAGGGGTTTATGAAGACAGTTTGCAGTCAAGAAAAGAATTTGGGGGCCATCTTTGCATTCCAGGATGATTCCAGAATAGTGAGAAGTTTTCACAGAGGGGAGCCTGGCCCGATAATGCTTTGTGATCCAGCCTGACCTGGCAGTGAATGGTTAAACCAGTTGCCTGCCATATCTGTTGAAGTCTACGGGCAGAATTGTCCCAGATTTGCATGGTGAGCTAGTGGGCGGGAAAAATGACGCTTTACATGCTGGCCGCAATGGTGGCTTTTTGTGTCTTATCATCCCATTCCTGCCTCATTAATTATGCAGCCCCGGGAAACACCCTATCTCACTGGTGGGTGGCCTCCAATTTGCCCGCCCCTCCATTACCTTGCAGCTTTCTCCCGCAGGGCGCTACATTTAAACTGTAACCGCACACACACTTCTCAGTGCTTGCTGCCCAGGAGGGCACCGGTGAAGACATAGCCCCAAAAGTCAAGAAGAGTGCAGTCCCCGATTCAGTGACGCTTCCCTGGGGGCACCTACTGGACACTGTGAAGGCTCACTGCAATGTCTTCCACCTCCACTCTGGCCTCAGGAGGCCCCTCAGTCTCACCACTCCAGCTTAGGAAACAGTGGCAGTGGTGGTCAGTGCCAATGCTACACACAAGAGGTTGGCCATCCAGTGTAGAAAATGGATGAATGATCTCATCTGTGCTGCCAGGGTAGGGCAACCATCTCATCACTCTAAACTCATCCATTCACAAGGCCATCACACATTCACTATCATCTCACTCACTGCCAGCTCAAGGGACATCACCATTTACTCTCTCACACAAACCCTCACATTACCATCGGGCCCCATCTCCTCTGGAGACTGCCTCCTCAGCCTCACCATCTTGAGGCCACTTGCACAGATCAACTTGTGTCCCCACACACATCGTGGGATATCCCCCTTCCCCAGTACAGCCCTTGCCCTGCAGCCTTTTCCCTTGTCTGAGGCCACTTCTCTCCCTTCCCCAAGCAAACCCTGGCCCTGCAGCCATTGAAAAGCCTTATGGCTGGCCTGGTAGAGACCTGTCCGTCAGCCCCCCTAAAAGTGATGTGGTGCCTGTGAAGCCTGGCCCTGATGACTGTGAGCGCTGACCGAAGCAAGGTAGGCAAACAAACCTTAAAGTCCCGAGCGAAGTGCAGCTCACCATGTACACGTTGCTTATGTACAGTTGTGAAACACGTTGGTGTACAATCATATTGACGTGCCCAGATAATCCAGCATTGAGGGATGATTCCAGCGAGCAGGGCTTATAATTAGATGCAAATGTATTAAAATGGTGGACGGCAGGAAAGGCGGCCCACCACTGACGGGTGAAACGGACAATCGCAAACTGATTTTACAACGGTTTAAAACCGATTTTTGGCCTTCTCACCATATTGTCCTCGCCCGCCATGATGCCTGATGCCAATGGGGACGGAAAATTTTGGCCTACATTTCTTGGACTTGAAGCAAAGATGAGGGCCTTACTGTGGGAATGGCCAGGGTAAGACAGATTAATGGTTTTAGTGGGACTATGGCATCAAAGGTAGAGATGAGAGTGTGGTTGAAAAATCAATAGCTGCAAAAATGATGTGATGAATAGATGACCAAAGGTTAGAGAGTGGGAATTTTGAAAATGCAGTTGCAGGTAAATTAGCGATAGATTTTTACCAGGGGCAGATGCAGAAAGGGTTAGGGTAGGGAAGGCGATGTGGGTGGAGAGTGATATAAGAAAGTGATCAGGCACGGCTGTTGCTGTGATTGATACGGTGGGAGTAGCGAGAACACATGAATGGGAAGATTCCCAATCATGTGATATAAAAAGATTCCACTCCCTTAATGTGCAACTGGTGAGTGACCACAAGTAACACATCACTTATCGTAATTCTTTTGTCCTGTGGCAGTCCAATGCTCTATTTGTATTTGAACCAGTACTTCAAGTCCGAGGCTGGCTATTGGGCGATAAGGGTTTTCCACTCAATACCTGGCTCATGACCCTGGCTGGGCACTGAAGCACATGTGCACAACCAGCCTGCAAGAGTCCAGCTGCCACAAGGAAAATTATAGAGCATACCATCTGTGTCCTCAAGCACTACTGCTGCCTGGACTGCTTTGGAGGAGCCCTGCAGTACTCAGCTGAACAGCTATTAAGATTTGTGGTAGCAAGGTGCATACTGCTCAACATGGCCATTATAAGGGAACTACCCCCTTTTCACCACTTAACAGGAGAGAAGTTGAGGAGTAGGAACACAAGTTGGAGGAGGAGAAAGTGGTGAAGAAGAAATTGCGAGACAAAGTGGAAGAAGAGAAAGAAGCTACAATATAGACACCCCCTTTCTGCCACAGGCTCTTCAGGATCAGATTACCTGTGAGCGATACCAGTGACCTCATTCATCAATAGTCTCACACTACCTATCTTTCCTCTCACTATCACTTTATCTTCTTTCTGGCAATGCATTTTAAGTCCTTCCTCAGTTCACTGTGGGAACATATAAAAATATTACTAATCACTCTTGGGCATTCCCATCATGCCTGTCTTCTGTGGGCCTTTACTTATCCTAGTGTTCCTACAAGGTGCTTCCCCATGTTGTTGCAGGATGGGAAGTTGAAAGCTTCAACTGAGGATACTGCCGATAGCTTTGGAGAATGACCTCAAGCAACTGTGAGCTTAACAGACCCCAGCTATAGATTGCACCAACTTGGCCTGAGCAGTGGGTTGGCTGGCTGGCAGCAGCAAGGGTACAAGTGGCAGTGGTGAGAGCAGAAATGCTGAGAGAGGACAGCAGATTACTGTTCTGTCAAGCCACAGCCAATCTACTGAGATGACACATCCTAGTAATCTGTTAGAGAATTGCTGTGATGCTGTGGAAACCCTCTTCAACAAAGGTACCTATAGACATGATGACAGCAGTCTGAGCTTCCACCACAGCATTGAGAGCTTTGTGCTACAATGGAAATTGTGACATCAGTCATCATGCACTGCATCATGGTGGGTTTCAGAGGTGTGTGGGAGAGTTGGAAAGGATGGGCTTCAAGCTTTGCAAAAAGCACTATGCCAAGGGGTATTCTACCCCGCTATAGCTCCTCGTCCTTGAACACAAGTTTTCGGCCAGGTTTTGCAGTGCACCGAGCACTGATTGTGTACACCTGTCAGCCGCCTTCTGCAGCCTGGGCGACTGAGGTCCTCATCTGTCTCCCCTGCAGCAGAATTTGTGTGTGACCATGCTCTCTGGTGAGTTGGCACTGATATACTTCCCCTCTGCCTTAGTTCCTGTGCATTTGCGTCCATTGCATCACCACATGCCGATCCCTCCTCCATCATATCTAAGATATAGTGTCAGACTCTCAACTGATGGTTGTGGGTGTAACGTCAAGTGATGGTGTCTCTATATCATCAAAGTCTTCTTCCTATTCCTTCTCTGACTGGGATGGTTCCGATTCCTGAATATTTGGAATTATAAAAAAGGCATGGACTGGATTGTGAGGTGTTAGTTGAGAGGAGAGGTGAAATAACAATCCTCACCCTGTGAGTCAGATGATATTGTGAAATGAGAGGGAGAGGTGGAAAGAGAGGAGAATTAAGATTGCTGAGTCTCTCATCATCAAGCCCTCCAGCTCTACCAGAGATTACAACCTCAGTGATGCCTCTTCCTATGATAGTCAGTACTCTCTCCTTTATTGGGTTTATATGTGCAGGTACACTTGTCCTCTTCCAGTTTTTTCCTATTGTCTCTTGTTGTACACCAGCTTCTTCTGCAAGAAAGAGGAATGTGTGTCGTTAAGTATTGTGCAATATATTTGGGTGATGTGGCTGTCATGTTGAAAAGTGTGCAAGAGCTGTGAGTTGTCATTGTGAGGCTTGCAGCAATGCTAAGTGTGTGAGAGTGAGGCAAAGCAAGGAAGGATAAAATACTGATGAGATTGTTGATAGGTGAGTGATAGAATGTTGTGAATTGAGCAGTGGATGAGGCTAGTGGTGTATTTGGTAGGATATGCCATTTGAAGATTGAACTCACTCACCTTGACAACTCATGTCAGATCATTAAACTTCTTCCTGCACTTGGAGCTATACTGCTGGCATTCACCTCTGCTGCTTCTTCCTCCCACTGCCTCTTGAGTATATGGCACGAGGGTTTCCCGGCTATTGCGGACACAAGATATTTCTTCTTCTCTCCTCCTCTTGCACCAATGTCTCCAGTGTATTAATAGAAAACCTTGGTGCTTGCTCTTCTCTTGCTCTTTCAACCATTTCTCAAAGCATCACAAAACAGATTCAGTTTTCAAATGACTCTGATCACTTCTTGTAGCCCACAATCCACCTTCCCTTTAGAAGTGCAGGATTCCTTTAAGTAGCACTTACGATATTAGGCCCCCTGCTGATGCGTGAAGACAATAAACAGCACGGGTAGCACTGTCTGCACACACAAATGATGTGAAACAGCAGGCAACACAAATTTCACATGCTGCCTGCAGTGCAATGAACAGGGATGGGTTAGTTGCATACAATGATTCCAATGCATTCTCAGGGGTGGGAGTTATCTAATTTAACTCTCGGTGTCTTAAAAATCTCAGAAGAGCATCCTTTAGTACACCAATGTGCCCTTTTGCTTCTCACGGTTGTCACCCTTGTGCACTTGATCATTTATAGGCTACTTCAGGGGCTCGTATTCACTGAGATCTGGTTTGAAACTGGGTCCAAGCTTATTTTATGAAGAAGCCACATAACCTGAGCTTGGGCTACTAAGTAACATGTAAAGTTATGTTGCACAAATGTCAGGCAATGGTCATCTCCAACAAGAGAGAGCCTGACCGCTTCCCCTTGACATTTAGCAGCATTACCATTACTGAAACCCCTACCATCATCATTCTATAGGTCACCATTGACCAGAAATGTAACTGGACCAGCTTTATTTAACCTGCCCTTGTAGCTACATTATTGGGACTGTAGCTATTCTGCATTGAATAACTCACCTCTTGTAAATCCAGAGATTTACAAGGCACAAGCCAGGATTGTGATAGAATACCCTCTACTCACCTGAATGAGTGCTGCTCCAGCAACACTAAAAAAAAACCATCCAGGGAAAAGCAGCCTGCTTGATCAGCACCCCATAATCCACCACCTTCAATGTCTACGCCCTCCACCCCAGTGCACTGTGGCTACCGAACGTAGCATCTACAAGATGCACTGTAGCAACTCACCAAGGCTCCTTCGACAGCACCTTCCAAACCTGTGACCTCTACCACCTAGAAAAACAAGGGCAGCAGGTGCATGGGAACACCACCACTTGCAAGTACCCCTCCAGGCCTCACACTATCCTGACTTGGAACTATATTGCCGTTCCTTCACTGTTACTGGGTGAAAAATCTGGATCTCTCCCTAACAGCACTGTGGGTGTACCTACACCACATGGACTGCAACAGTTCAAGAACGTGTCTCACCATCACTTTCTCAAGGGCGATTAGAGATGGGCAATAAATGTTGGACTTGGCAGTGGTGCCCACATCCCATGAGTGAATAAAAAAACCTGACAGATTTTTATCTATCATCCCAGGCTGGATTTGAATGCCGGTCTCAAGGGTGAAATGATACCAGCCTGTAAACTTGTTTTTGACTAGTGCGCATTGAAGCCTGTACTGGTAATTGTTAAGTAGAGAGTGGCATGTTGCTAACCTTAAGAGGCCCATTTCAGCTGCTATAATGAACTTCAAAGGGCTGACAAGGAATTTATTATGACTTCCACACATGGGCCAGGATTTTCCATTCCTGGCCTAGGTCCATGGCAGGGGAGGGTAGCGGGAATATTTTCTGCCGCGGTGGCCATTGGGAATTTGTGTCGAATCGTGTGATGGTGGGCTCATTAATTATGTATTCAGGGGTTTCCCGACATATTGCACGTAGGGGCGGGCTGGATGACTTGTGCTCCGCCATCATATCCGGGTGTTATATTTAAAAGGCGCCCGGACATCAACTTCTTTGTTGTGAACCCACCTTGGGAGGAAGAGATGACCCGGCGATCTCAGGGAGCTCCAGCCCCCGGATTCAGCGATGCCTCCCTCGAGGTGTTGCTAAATGCAGTGGAGGCCAGGAGGGGCGTCCTATGCCCTGAGATGGAAGGAGGAGGATGAGATATGTGACCAGGAAAGAGGCATCTGCAATGTCCGAGTCAGATGACAAGCCTCTGCGATCAGTCCTGTCCGAGATGCTGGAGATGCAGTGAGAGGAGGGGGATCATCAGGCAGAGATGGTGGAGGCCCTCATCAAAGTGGCACATGAGGGGGAAAGTTTGTCCACCTGCTCTCTATGAAGTGGTTCCGACCTGTGTGCACATGGAGATCTCCATGGGGAGGATGGAGAATGCCACGGAGAACCTTGTCCAGCAGAATGCCAAGTTTCTGTTGGAGATGCGCACAGACCTGCACTGCATTGCTGTAGCCATAGGTGAAATCTTACTGTGCTATGCGAGAGGGAATGAAAGATTAAGGAGCTATGATTTCACATGTGGTTGCACGGGTCCACTATAATTGTTAATGTTCTTACACTTTTGTAAATAGACTATTCTTTCACTTTAATGAGGTCTGATGTAGTTTAATTGTGATTAGTAGTCGTTAAGCCTGTGCATACCTCAGCCCCACCCCCATCTTCAATGGGACATCCCAGGCTGTGTCTATGTCCCCCCGGAATCATGCATGTGCAGGGAGGCAAAGATCTTTGCCAGGGCCCTTGTGAGCCATGTGCAAGAAGCTTCCTGCGCACGCTGAGCCTTTGCCTTTCATGCACTAATCTATTGAAATGCCTTAGCATTGTTAGTACTACAATACCCCCCTTCAGTTGTCCAGTTAAGCTGACCTGCCGCTCCATCCACTCCCAATGACCAAATTCCCATGCAGCGTATCGATCTCCACCTCGAGAGTCTGGATAGTTGCAATGGCGCACGTGAATTTTCAGGTAGAGTTCAACACCTTCCAAATTTCTGCTGTGACCCACCTCTCCCCCAACCATAACCATTGACCCTCCTGTTGTGACCTTTGACCTCACCACAATCACCCTACAACCCTGCCCCCATCACCCTCCGTGCTGTTCAGGTGAATGTCCACGTCCCCTACCTTCCCGAGGAGCCCACTCCTGTGAAAATAGACAAGCCCCCCTCACCCAAATCCTGCTGACACCCAGAATCCAGTTTTAATTCTATGTTCCTTCCAACAACCCACAGGATTCCTTCACCCATCATCACAGGACACTCACCCTCCCACCCTTCTGGCTCCCACTGCCACTTTTAACTCTCACCACCCCATCCTATCAACAATTCCCTCAGTATGCACTCCAGGACTCATAAGTTGATAGCATGGACCCCCCTCTGAATCCCTTTCCCCTCTTTCCCCCCCATGCCCGTTCACACCTGCACATACCCCCCCTCCATGCCCAATTACTGCTGCATACACCCCCCAAGCCCAATCACACCTGCACACTCCCTGCCTGCACTCCACCATGGCCCTTATCAATCTTCCTCTCGACAAACCACCTCTCCCATTCCACAACTGTCACAGTATCTCTCTCTTTCCCCTACCACCTCCAACCAGCCCTGCCGCCCACCCCCCCAGGCCTCCACACCCACCCCACCACTTTATTCCTCCCCTCCCCATCTAATCCCCCACAGAACAGAACATCGCTACCCAACAGTACCTCAGTGTGAAGATCCACCTCCTAGAAGTGCCTCCAGAGAGAAGATCCACCTCCTGGAAGCTCCTCTAGAGAGAAGATCCACAGATCCACCTCCTGGAAGCTCCTCCAGAGAGAAGATCCACCTCCTGGAAGCTGCTGCAGAGACAAGGTCCACATGGTAGATGCTCCACCTACCCACTGTTGCACGTGGAGTTCCAGAGTCCACGGTCGCTGGAGCTTCCATCTTCTGATCTCCACAAGCTGCCCCAGGCCGCCTTCCAGGTAATTCCATGCCACATTGGTCTGGACATGTTCCTGACTGGTATCATATCCTGCTGGCGGCATGGATAATTGGACAAGAGGGGACAATTCTGGTTGGGACTTCATCTGCATCCTATTAATGGGATGCAACTGGCTTCACGCTGGCCTCTGGTGGGAATGGCACCCGTTATGATGAGCAGGAGCGCACGTTCCTGCCATCATTTCATTTCACGCCGGTGGGAAACCAATTTTTCAGCTCCCACCACATTATACCGCCTCCCCCCCGCCCGCCATTACACCCGCCTCTGTTAGGACTGCAAAATCCCGGCCATGATGTCATAATGGTCCAGATAAAAAATGTAAGATTTCTGAAAACTCTTTGCATTGATTATTCTCAGTGTTCAAATTCTTTGAAACTTGCACTTTATTTTTCATTATTATAATACTCCACCAAATTTTACTCTGTTCAGCCATGATGCAATATTTCTTCACTCACACACACAGTGATAAGCAGAGACAATGTGGAACAAATGATTCTTTATTGTTCTTACTAGAAACAGCCTTTACACGTGCTGAGGATTGTACATCAGCCTGAAGACTACTGATTACTCATCAAGTAATTTCATACCTTACATTATACATATTTAAACTCTTCAAATCTAAATTTAACACTCACTCTATCCTGATCTGAACAAATTGCATGGCATGTTTGATAAGTTATGAGGAGGCAAGAATTGTAATTCTTGGTAAACCTTTCTTTTGCTTTCGACTATTTAATGAAACATAAGGTTTTTGTTCTGCTGTCGCATGGGTTTTGATTTATATATAAATCTTGCAGTGGAAGTGGATGAACAGTTGCTGCCATCGCTAAAAGCCTATAGAGTCTCTCATGGCTAGTGAATAAGGGCTTTATTGTCTTGTTTGAATTATGAATATTGCAACTTGAAAATTAAGCAAATCATCAACCTTTTGAAATCTTTTTCACATCTTTTTCAATGGAGGGCTCCAGCCATAAGGAAGAAAAAATTTTCCCCACAGAGAAATATTTAGTAATTCAATGAACTGAAACTTTTATTTTTATTGTTTAAATGCATACTTTTGAATTAATGCTACAGGTCTGTTAGAAATATGTAAGAACAATTCTCTGTGGTTCCATATTAAAAGTGTCAGGGAATAACAGATCCATTTAAACTGGGCTGTGCTTTGTACATTTCGTGTCCTCTGACACCAATTTAAAAGCAGCCCCTTTAATATCCATGCAGACAAAGGTAATTACTCATGATTCTGTGTGTTAGTAAAAGGTTTCAGAGCTAATGTCTCAAGATGAAGATAGAGACCAGTAAAGTACACTAATACTGAGTAATAACCCCATTACTAACTGCAGCTTTTGATGTTCATCATTTATTTGTGTCGACATGATACATTGCACCATGAAAAAGTTCATTTAGAGTAAATGGATGTGGATGTTTGTACATGTTTGTCAGTAAATGTCATCATCTGCCAGTTCTCTCTATTGCTAAAGTGCTGCGCTTTAACTCCTTCAGTTCTCCTAATCATTCTGCTGATATTTCTATCAAGGAAAATAATGTTTATGTATTTCATTGTAGCAATGGAGGTGAGCTGTGTTTAGAGTTTACTCATATGCTTGTGTGTCTAATCTAAAGCCCTTGTTAGTAGCCAGCCAAACATTAAAACATTCCAACACTCAAGTCCCAAAAACTAATCTGAAAGGCTGAGGATAAATACCTTTTCAATTGGTAATCCAGCTCTTGGTACAAAATCAATTGCACCTTCAAGTGAAGTGAGACCTACATCCTGTACAATCGGTGGAAGCTTTTTATCAATATTGTTACTTAAACATATTCACAATATGTTTAAATTTACATTGAAACCTTCTAATAGTTGACACTAAGACATATTTGAGCTTTGTTTAATAGCATTCTGATTTTGCTTTATTCCCTATGACCAGGATTTTACATTTGTCGGGCGGGCTCAGCGGGAGCGGGCAGTCGGGAACCCGACTGCCGCCCGCCATCGGCTCTGCACCGCCATTTTACGCGGGCGAGCCAATTAAGGCCTGCCCAGTGTAATACACGACAGTGGTATCAGTGAGAAGGGGAGGGCGGGAGCAGGAGCTCACTGTCCACTGGGTCCAATGGCGACCTGGCGGCCGATTCAAAAGCGACTGCGGCAGCCATGCAAAGGCTGCCAGTGACTCAGAGGAGCCTCGGTATTGAACACTCCACTGCTGAACACGGCAGACGGGAGGGCAGGTTGGTGGGGCAGTCAGCCCTGAGTTTTTCCGATGAGGGTCTCGCTGCCCTCCTGGAGGAGGTGATAGCACACCGGGATATACTTGTCCCCAGGGACATGGGGAGGAGGCCTTCCCACCTCACCAAACATGCCTGGGAGGAGGAGGCATCCAGGGTGAGCTCCCATGATGTGGTGAGGTGCACATGGATGCAGTGCCGTAAGCGCTTCAATGATCTCCTGCAATCAGGAAGGATGATTACCGTGTTGGCATGGGTCACTTAGCACAGCGGCTAGGAGCGTCCCCCCCTCCCCCCACCTCCCCCGGTCCTCAGAGTTCTCAGGGTGCGAGTGGCAAATGTCAATGAGGCAGCATCTGGGCAAGGGGTTGAGTCCTGGCTGCTTGAAATAAGTGTCTTGCGACTCCAGGGTCACGAATCGGCTGAGTCCTGCGAGATATTCCTCAGGTGGGGTTGGCCAGGCTGCAATGGCAATGCAGGTACAGGGTGGACTAATCAATGCTCCTCTCCCCTTTCAGGAGAAGACATCCTATAACAATGCAGAGAGGTTGCGGAGGACTGCCCCACTTTTTAATCTTGATTAGATACGAGCAGGAGGCCCTGGAGCTGGAGAGGTGCCATGCGCCTAGGTCAACCGGCCACGGTGAGATTGGGGTGCCACAGGGAGGTAAGAGTGTAGCGCACTGAGGTCAGAATGTTTGTAATAGCAGCCATTCCACTGTTGTCTCTATATTGATGTGAGCCTCGAACATGGAATCTCCATTGATGATGGAAAGACAAGGGCACCCTGATCCGGGTGCCAGGCATGCACAATAACAGTGTAATGACTTCAACTAATCAAATGTCCTTGTTCTTCCTTTCAGGCTCACCAGAAGCCCGTCAGGCTGAGGACCCTGAAGGCTCGTCACTCACCTTAGAGGACAGCGACCATAGAAACGCACCTGTGTCACACCCTCTCAGCCAGGCAGGCACTAGCACAGATACCAGCACCTCGGTGGGCATTAGATCGTCAGATAGTATCTCGGTGCACAACTGTGAGGGCACTTCATACTCGCCTGAGGTGCAGGCGGAGGCAGAGAGTGCCCAGGGCGCTGGCAGTCGGAAGACTGCTAGGGACAAGGAACATGCCCAGTTGATGGCTGATGATGTTCCTCTTGAGTCGTCCCTGAGGCAGCAGATGCTGGAAGTCCAGCAGGGTGTGCGGGAGGATCTGGCGGAGATACATGAGGGAATGCGTGCCATGGTCTCCATTGTGGAAGGGTCCATGCGGAGCATGAGCAATGCAATGACCCTCATGGCTGAGCGCAATGCCTTCTCCATGGAGAGAGTGGCGACTCTCATGGAGAGGCTCCTTCAGGAGCTGAGTCAGGGTTTCCTGGGGATGTGCTCGGACCTGCAAACCCTCACACCAGCAATGACCTCAGGTGGTCAGTGTCAGTGTGGGAGATAGATTGGGCACCCAGTATCCCAGCTAGGTGCCCATCCATCAATGATGAGCAGGGAGGTCCTAAGTGACTTGACGTTGGCTCATGAGCTGCCTGTCGTCTCTGTGGGCTCCTCTCAGGGCGCTCCGGATGATGGCAGCAGCTTCTCCGCCCCTCTGCCAGTGACGGTGGCATCCGTTGTGGCTGCACTGACTGGGCAGATGCCAACTGTGGCACTGGCCACTCCTTCCCAGACGGGGCCAGCACAGGCTCCATGGGCCAGAGGATGCCTGCCACGGTCATCAAAGCCAACAAGACAGCAGAGTCAGCAGGTTGTCTCCAATGCCGGGGCCAGCGAGGGGGGAGCACCTAGACGTAGCACACGCAAGCGAAAACTTAAAGCACCTTAAGCACAACATGGGCTTATCACTGGTGATATGTTTTTCCCCTACTTTTATGTTAACTATTATTAGGTGTGATGGAGAACACCTTTCCATTTAATTTGTTTTATGTATGCCAGGCACCACACCATTAAATGTGTTTGTGTTCAACAAGCCTCTGGGTGCTTCATTACTTCTGCAGGTGTAGAGTAACCCATGATGTTATGAGTGACTTGTTTGTCATTGAACTTTATTGAATGGCACATAGTGCATGTTGTTCAACAAGCAAATGTTCCCATCAGGCATCGAGTATGGAGCCTGCAGCCCTGGCATGTGGTGATGGTTCATCTTTGGTAGGCTAGCTGAAGTTGGATCAAAGCCTCCCGGGTGTCCCTGTCTCCCTGGAGGTTACCCAGGTTAGCGTCTATCCCCTCAGCGTTCTCCTGACCGTGCTTGCCCTTGGACTTAGTACTGGACTCATCATCTGCTGCCAGAGCAGCTGCGTCAACATCATCTTCCTCCACTGTGCCGCCCCTTTCCAGCACCAGATTGTGGAGAGCGCAGCATGCAACCACTATCAGCGACACATGATCTGGGGAGGATTGGAGTGGGCCCCCTTAACGGTCCAGGCATCGGAAGCACATCTTGAGAAGACCGATGGTTATCTCTACCACAGCCCTTGTGGAAGTGTGGCTCCTTTTGTACCGCTGCTCGGCCTCTGTTCTTGGATGGCGGAGAGGCGCCATGAGCCACTTTTGAGGGGATAGCCCTTGGCGCCCAGCAGCCATCCATCCAGCCGGGCTGGAACACTGAAGAGTCTCAGCACCTGGGAGTGTCTCAGGATGTAAGCTTCATGGGAGCTGCCTGGGTACCTTGCAGAGACTTGCAGAATCTGCATCCTGTGATCACATACTAGCTGCACATTCATGGAGCGGAAGCCCTTCCTGTTGATGAAGGTACCGGGCTCACCGGCTGGTGCCTTGATGGCCACATGTGTGCAGTCTATTGCACCCTGGATGCGGGGGAACCAGCAATCGCTGCAAAGCCTCTGGCTCGCTCTGCCTGGCAGGCCTCGTTTGTACGGTAATGAATGAAAGTCAATGCAGGCCTGAGCAGAGCGTCTGTCACCAGCTTGACACAACTATGGACAGCTGATTGGGAGACTCCACAAAGATCACCCATAGCACCTGGAAAGATCCAGAAGCATAGAAGTTGAGGGCCACTGTGACCTTCAGCGCCATTGGCATGGGGTGTCCACCCGCACAGTCTCAGGGCCGATCCTCTGACAGATGGAATTCACTGTCTCCCTTAAGAGACGGAGCCTCCTTCGACATTGCACCTCAGATATATTGAGGTAGCTGCATCACTGCCTGTAAATCCTGGCAGCAGGGTAGTGGTGTCTTCTGCAGCCCCTTCTGCCTTGGACTTCCTGTTGGCCCTGCGCCCCATGTGCCTATGCCTCTCCTCCCACAGGTCGCTTTCCTGGAGGCTGAAAAGAGACACCTGCCCTCCTCCCACTTCTGGCCCTCCTCAGAGGAGGTGTCTCCAGCTGAGACCACAATCCCTATTCCCAGGGTAAGGGAAGGCTGTCTCATACCTGGAAGGCCCCAAGTGGTGTGCCTCCTCCGGAGTCCTGAACTGAAGTCTGTTATTTCTGTCAAAGCAGCTCTGAAGCGAAACAAAGTTGTCCTGTTCACACAAGCAAGCAGCAGCAAGTTATAAGCTGAAGTACAAACAACTCGCATTAGCGAGCCCACTCACCCCTCTTATCCCGCCCATGGATGAGGTTTTTGAAAATGTGGCCTGCCCTTTGCACCCGTACGACGCCCTGAAAATCACACGGGCTGCATAAAATCAAAGGCAATTGGTGCCTCAAGGGCCTTAACTGGCCCGTTAATTAATGGCGGGCGCGCCTCCCGCCCTCATAGCACCCGCCTAGTGAAATATTGCGAGGGTGTGCAGTGACATCGGGACGCACGCCCAACGTCATCATGTGTCATTTTACGTTCTGGCGTGTCGGGCGCATGCCTGCGCGCCAAATGTAAAATTCTGCCCTATATTTCTGTCACTCTTCCACTTTCTGCTCACCTCTATATTCATCTCTATTTATCATCTCCAGTGTGAAATCTATTGAGGTCCATGCGTATTTAATTCATGTCACACATCTCAGGTGTGGGCCCACCAATCATGAATTTCTAGTATATATTATCTACTCCCACATGCTAAAGGTTATGCTCACAGATTAGGCTTATTTATGTTTTTATGATTCAAAAGCTGAAAATATATGAAGAACTGAAGTGCTTCAAGATATTTACTGAAAACTATACTTTTACTGCCTAAAGCAATTTGTATCATAAGTATATGTTGCAAATGTTTAAATAAGAAATTCACATTGATAGAATATGTTTTCTAAAGCTTTAATTTGTGTTTAACCTTTTCACTGACAAGCTTTGCAGGAATGATTTGGGTAACAACATTAGATTCCTTTGGCTTACAATGTTGTTGGAATTTATATGTTTTCTAATGGAATGAATTTCATCTGTTTGCATTCATTTCATGTTCTTGGTATCATAGAATACATATTTACATAAAACCGAGCTGATGCTTCCTTGAACCAAAAGAGGTCCCTACAGGAAAGGCCGACCAGTGGTTTATACGTTTAATTTATATATAGCCAGAAGGTAGATACCAGTAAATTGTTGCTAGTGGACACTTTGCTATACTATTTATTAAACCTTGTTATCAGTACTGGATTAATTGCTTTGGTAACCTATATTAGAAGCTATGCACGTCTTTCCTATCAATCTAACCTATGTGTAACCTAGGAAGTATTTATTAATAACTAAATATAGTGAACTTGATTAAAATAAAACATTATTGATAAAGAAATATTCCAATTTCATGATTTACTAATGTATAACTGAATGATATATAGTTGTATTATTATGTGTTGGTAATGAAAAGCATAATTCAGTCTTGTATTGTTTAGCCTGTAAGGGGCATCACAACAGGTAAATAAAGAGTTTCATAGAATCATAGAATCACACAGCACAGAAAGAAGCTATTGGACCAGTTTAATCTTATTGCACTGATTGAACCTGCTGATTACATGCTTAAATTCACTCAGCCCACTTCAACGGCAGCAAAGTGATTTAGGATTGTAATCTTTCTTGTGTAACATACAGTAAATTACACATCATGCTCACAATGTCAATGAATACAGTACACTGACCATTGCTGTCATTCGCTCTGCTTCATCCCCCTGCTTTTCAGCCTTACTTAGTTATCTATCACTTGATAGTGAGACATTCTTATGCTAAATGAAGTATTTTGAAGAAGATTTCACTGTAGTGTTTTCTGCTTGTGAGCAAATCAACGTATCATTTTATTTCAAGTGAATACTTTATTACTTCCACTTATTGTCAATGTACTTGGAAAAGAATATAACTAAAGGTTAACATACCATTGGGATTGAAATGGCTCAAAGGTTTAGGTAAATGAGAGGTTTGTGACCTCAATCATTATCATAACTCGAAGTGGCCTTTTTTGGGCTAATTGGAGATTAACCAAGTTCTGCACTTTTTAAAGCAATTGAGGGCTAAGGACTGGTTTATGTTTTTGTTGCATTTGTCTTTTACCTACACAATGTGGAGAGAAACTGTCACATAAGTGCTTGAGCTTGAGTGCATTGAGCGTACTAATTTGGTTATATCATATGGGAAAACCCCTGTGGATTCAATTAGACTGGGGTTGTAAAATTCCATGGGATTTTTTTGAATATTTGTAAAGTGTTGAAAACAAAGGAAAATGTTACTTGGGACCAAGTACACAATTAAAGAAGAAACTTGCAAAACCTTTATATGGCTAACCAATCCCAATATAGATCATTGTTTTGGGAATAACTGAATTTGAGTTATTCTTATTGAGTTGTCAATCCATGGACACAAGTTGGTAATTCTCCAACTGGTGTTGATAATATACATACCTAATCTATTAGTGTGTGAATAAGTGTGTAACATCTACAGGTGTGTGGGTAAATATTGCATATCAGAGGTGTGCAGAATTCTGTTTGCAACAACAATTTCCATTAATATAGCATCATTAATGAAGAAAAACATCCCAAGGCATTTCACAGAGGTGTAACCAGCCTAAAAGAGACCAAATAGAAGCAATTGTTAGCACAGTGACAAAAGTTTGGTCAAAGAGATAGGTTTAAAGTAGGGCCTTAAAGAAAGAAAGGGAGGTGGATAGGTTTAGGGAGAGAATTTCAAGTTTAAAGCCTGGATGGCTGAAGGTGTGGTTGACAATGGTGAGGCCACAGGATGGGAGGTGCACATGAAGCTAGAGTTAGAGTAACACAGGATTTTCGGTGGATTGTAAGGATGGAGAAGGTTACATAGAGAGAGAAAGAAGTTAAACACAAATATTTTCATTGCAGCAATAAGGGACTTGGGACTAGGTCAGTGAGCACTTGGTGAAGGACTTGGAATGGGATACGCTATGGCAAGCAGAGTTTTGAATGAGCTGAAGTTTATGGAGGATGAGAGGCTAGATAGCAGACCATTGTAATAGTCGAGGCTAGTGGTGACAACCACATGGATGAGCATTTTAGAACCATAGAAAAGTTACAGCACAGAAGGAACCCATTCTGCCCATCTTGTCCATGCCAACCCGAGGATACCCAGGTGCCCTTTCTAATCCCACCTTCCTGCACCCGGCCCATAGCCCTGCAGCTTACAGCACTTTAGGTGCAGATCCAGGTACTTTTTAAAAGAGTTTAAAGTTTCTGCCTCTACCACCAACTTGGGCAGCGAATTCCAGACACCCACTTCCCTCTGCGTAAAAATGTTCTTCCTCAAGTCCCTCCTACACCTTCTGCCACTTATCTTGAATCTATGTCCCCTGGTTCTAGAATTCTCCATGAAGGGAAACAATTTTATCCTGTCCACTCTATTTATTCCCCTCATAATTTTGTTCACCTCAATCAAGTCATCTCTCCGCCTTCTTTGTTCTAAGGAAAATAACCCCAACCTATCCAATCTCTCCTCGTAGCTACACTTTTTTAACCCTGGCAACATTCTTGTAAACCTCCTTTGCACACTCTCCAGAACTATTACGTCCTTCCTGTAATGTGGTGACCAGAACTGCGCACAATACTCCAGTTGTGGCCTCACAAGTGTTGTATACAATTCCAACATTATATCCTTACTTATATATTCTATATTCCTCTAGGCAACCAGGGAGGTCTAAATTTGGCAGTTCCACTCTTATTTTTATAGGGGACATGTCTACTTTGTACAATTAGGATCTCGCTTTTTAGTGCTCCTCACTGGTTTTCCACTGTTTTATCCTCCAGCAGTGTTGTCTGGTCCACCTCAGCCAAGTCCCTTCTCATTTCTGTAAAATTTGCCTCCCCCCAGGCAAGACTTTTACTCCTGCCTTATCTCTGTCCTTTTCCATGGTAATACTAAATCTAACTGAATTGTGATCACTGTCCCTGATATGGTCGCCAACTGTCACTTCACCCACTTGCCCTTCTTCATTCCCCAAGACTAGGTCTAGAATTGCATCTCCTCTCGTTGGGTTTGTCACTAATTGGTTGAAAAAATTTTCCTGGACACACTGCATGAATTTTTCTCCCTCAGTGCCCCTTATATTGTTTGAATCCCAGTTGATATTAGGATAGTTGAAGTCTCCTACTATTATTGCCCTCTTGATCTTACAAGCAGAAATTTGCCTACATATTTGTTCTTCTATCTCCCTTTCACTATTTGGGGGTCTGTAGTATACTCCCAGTGGTGTTACTGCCCCTTTTTCATTTCTAAGTTCAATCCATAAAGCCTCGATTGTTGACCCATTTAGTATATCATCCCTTCTCACAACTGGAATTGATTCTTTAACCATTAGTGCTACCCCACTTCCTTTTTTATCTCCTACTCTATTGTGTCTGAAGACTCTATAACCAGGGAGATTTAGCTGCCAGTTTTGTCCCTCCTTTAGCCAGGTCTCCGTTATAGCAATGACATCCTGCTGCCATGTGTCTACCTGTGCCCTTAACTCATCTACCTTGTTTGTAATACTCCTTGCATTGAAGTATAAACAGTTTAACCCTGTCAATTTCCCTTGCTGGACACTTTGTAAACTTTGCTTCTCCTGTAACTCCATGTCTATCACAATGTCCCTAGCTAATGTTCTACCTCCATTTTTCTGATCTGAATCTGACCTATCTGATCCTACTCCTGGGATCCCATCCCCCTGCCACACTAGTTTAAATACTCCCCAACAGAACTAGCAAAAGCCCCCGCAAGGACACTGGTCCCAGCTCTGCCTGGGTGCAGCCCGAGCGGTTTGTACAGGTCCCACCTTCCCTAGAACTGGTCCCAGTGCCTCAAGAATCTGAATCCCTCCTGGCTACACCATCTCTCCAGCCACGTGTTCATTTGGTCTACCCTCTTATTCTTGCTCTCGCTAGCACGTGGAACTGGGAGTAATCCTGAGATTACTACATTTGAGGTCCTGCATTTTAATTTATCTCCTAACTTCCTGCACTGAGCTTGCAGGTCCTCATCCCTTAGTTTACCTATGTCGTTGATACCAATGTGTACCACGACCACTGGCTGTTTACCTTCCCTCCCCAGAATGTCCTGCAGCCGCTCTGTGACATTCCGGACCCTGGCACCAGGGAGGCAACATACCATCCTTGATTCATGTTTGCGGCCACAGAAGCGACTATCTGTACCCCTAACTATTGAATCCCCTATCACTATAGCCCTGCCACTTGTTTTCCTCCTGCCCCTCTGAGTAGCAGAGTCATCCACGGTGCTGTGAACTTGGCTGTTGCTGCTTTCCCCTGAGAGGCCATCCCCCCCCAACAGTATCCAAAGTAGTATATCTGTTAGAGAGGGGGATGACCACAGGGGACTCCTGCACAACCTTGCTGAGTCTTTTACTGTCCCTGATTGTCACCCATTCCCTTTCTACCTGTGTAATCTTCACCTGCGGTGTGACCACCTTGCTAAACGTGTTATCCACGACTTGCTCAGCATCGTGGATGCTCCACAATGAGACCATCCGCAGCTCCAGCTCCGAAATCCGGTTAGCTTGAAGTTGCATTTGGACACACCTTCCGCACACATGGTCAACAGGGATGCTGGAAGCGTCCCTCATTTCCCACATCTTGCAGGAGGAGCATATCATGGGTCTGAGATCTCCTGCCATGACGTCCCTCTCAAGCCAATTACTCCCTTAAAAAAATACGCTAGCTTGGGGCCTTAATTATGTTAGCTAGGAACCTTGTTTCTTGACTAATTATACAGTACAGTACTACTCTATACTTTATTTTTAGCTCCTACCTTAGTATTAAGCAATGAATAACTTTAATAGATGGAAAAAAGCTCACCAGGATTTACTCACCAATCAGCTGCTATTTAAAAAAAAATCCACTTTCAGAAGAGTGTCCCTCGCAGGTCTCATGCACTCCTTTTGGCAGCAGGCTTTCTAATGTGGGGTAGAAATGGACAATGTTAGGAGAAGTCTTTATGATAAAGAGAATTTAATGTTGAAAGCTCAGCTCAGGTTCAAGCAGAATGCCAAGGTTTCAAACTGTCTAACAGAGTAGTCAGGCAGGGGCTGGGAATTGATGACAAAGGTATGGAGTTTGTGAAGGAGGTCAAAAATGATAACAGAGCAATGTAGTTAAACCATTATGGTACTGTTTCAAGCAGTGTTTCTAAACAATCTTTTCTTGAGGGTCACAACCTCAGTTAATAATGTACTTGATGTCCACTTTTGGGAACACTACACTGAAGTGTGATATCTGTATGGATCTACAATATACCATGGATGTACTTCCTTGATTTCAACCATGGCATTGTGGGCAGTTGCTAAATGGAGGCCAGAATTTTTTCTACAGAGGAATAAGGAGGTACCAGGGACAATTGTTCTATTAAATAATTGTATTTTGATAGGGCTCTTTCATTTGATGCATGGAAGCTGGATTTAACTCTGCCTCCAAAAGGCTTCCCCTTCCTACGTTTTGCTGCAGAGCAGGAAAAGTAAAGACAGCACTGAGTCTCATCCAAAAGAGAATCTGACACCTAGACAAAATGAATGAAGGCTCAGCTGTGTATAGAGCAGAAAGTGTGTCAAGGTCCTCAGGTTAAATTGAGCCTGACCAGGAATGGTACCTGAGTCATCCTATGAGTGCCACTGATTTAAACTAATTAACAGAAAAATCGCCAGCGCGTTTTTAAAGCACACACTCTGGAAAGTTAGTCACAAGATTTATTTTTGATTTTAAATCATTTGCATGATGAAACGTTATATCTCTAAACTGAATTTCACCACGTATTAAATAACACAAACACTTTAAAAAGTCTATGAAGCCTAGGGAGGTAACTTTACATCATTTTATGATAACGTGAATTAATAACAGTATATTTCATGCCTTCAGACTCCCAAAAACCACTTTGTTTAATTTAATAATGAATTGCTGTGCTCTTAATTTTTATGCTACATTATAGTTGTCAAACTTTTTGGATTGATTAGTGTTGTACCAGGAACTGTACTAATGGAAAAAAAAGAAAGCATTGAAAAGGAATACAAATGACTCATGCAAACTCCATGCAAAACAAACCTTTTTACTGCTAATTAGTGACCAACGGTGTAAGTGCAGGATTGATATCCGTGCAAATCCAGCAATTAATCCAGCAGCAATCTGTGCATTATGCCCGAGACCTGCTGAATTGCAATAACCGTCCTGACAGCCCTTGCCCATACTCCACATGCCTGCAAAGCAATTTTAAATATTCTGCCTGGCCACTAAATCCTCCAAGCATCCCACTTGTTCTGCATAGGCCCTGGCACAGCAAGACAACTGCCGTATATTTGAAATACACAGCAGTATAATTTGTTCACTTTGGCAGGTTTGCTTATTCAGTGCATAGGAGTTCTAACTAGTGTTTATTTGTACATAAAGTGTGCAAAATTGATCTTGATTTTAAAGAATGAGAAAATTTACTTAATTGTATATGGAGTACACATATGACCTAGCGCTATTTTGTTGTCTATGCAGCCTCTTCCATATCGTGACAAATAATCTGTTTGGAAGTGTTTCAACAAAATATCCAAATAGACAAAATTAACAGCACAAAAGGTATGAAATAATGAAATGTGAAGCAACACATAAAATATAAAGGGACTACAATGGATTTGTAGGAGGGACTGTTACCATGTATACCTTTAGTCAAGGTATTTGGCTGACTATGACAATGGGATGGTTTATGATTTCAGCTCTGGAGATTAGACTAATGCTTTGAACCTGCTTACAAATAGTGATTACTGTGTATAATATAAAGTTATTGAATTTATTTCTCTCATTATCTTGGTAGTCTGTTAGCTTAATGTGAAAGCTTTCTAGTGTCAGTGAAAATGGAGATGCCATGTGACCTAGATAAATGGATATTAATAATGTGGGACATGGAAATGTATTAGTTCATATGACACATTCTGCAGTATTAATTGTTTTGTTCATAGTAGGTTACAGGAAAAATCACTTTACTGTATGCTACATTATTAATCCATCTAGTGAGCAGATGATTTGCCTTGCTCCTGAAGTATTATATGTGGACCCACTTGTGTCCAAGTGTTAGATCCTGGCATATACTTATTTTGGAGCTTGGGTGGAAGTTAATGTGCTTAGATTTTGCAAGTTCATCCCTGATCCTATGTACCACTGAGCACAAGTGTTACCCAATTTAAGATGACTAAATTCTCATCCATATAGGATCTTTAATTGATCTCTGCCACCACTTAATTCAAGCATTTTAATACAATACAGGAGAACAATGCAGACTTGTGTCTCCAGTTAACTTTATGATGGTTATACACAACTTTACAAAGGGCTCTTGGGCATCCCAGTAACACATTAAAGAATACTGCATTGGAACTCAGATGATGCAATGCTTTATTAATGACAGGAGCTGCATTCTCCAAGTAAATTTATTTGTGCTGTAGCCTCACTAAAACAAAGAGCAACCACAGAAGCTATGGTTTAAATTCATTGAGCTTTTGAGATGTTAAAATGAAAATTAACTTACATTTACAAGTTAATTTTATATCTTGCTGGCTCATACTTCAGCCAATCTATGATATATTTGTGCGCCGTCCAACATTATTCTGTTTGAACTGTCATTGGCAGAGACAAAATTGGATTGGAAATTGCGGAGAGACTATTTCTTGTCTTTTAGGTGAATATAGGTCACCTACACAGATTTCTTTATGATCTCTCTGGGTGGGACAAAGTGACTGAGATGCGTGTCACTATATTGGAAGAAAAAAAATAACTACAGCCGCAAATAATCTTTCAAATTGTCGAAGCCATACTGCTGTGAAACACATCCGCATCCATTATGGTTTTTAGCTATATCCCTTCTGTATTTAATGTGCTTGACTTTCAGCAAGAAGCTTTCTGAAAAGACATTGCCTGAAATTTTCCCCTGATGCCAAATGCCCCAACTTTTATCACTAGTCATTAAGTGACACCTTATTGAAGGCTTGCTGAAAGAACTAGCCAGAGTGCTTGATCTAGGCGATGTCAAGCAGCAGATGTGCAAACTAGACACTAAGAGTGGGCAATTCATTAGTGCCCACTACAGCTGGCTACTTGTGGTCAGAGGCTTCCTTTTCCAGATTTGCATACTGGCAGACCAGAGGCAACCTTTGGTCAGTTAGAGCAGTGAACCTCATCAACAACAACTAAAATGATTGTAATAAAAACAGAAGCTGCTGGAAACCTTCAGCAAATAAGAGAGAGAAACAGCATTAACATTTCAGGTTGATGAACTCTCATCAGATTATTTCAGATTTCCAGCATCCGCTGCATTTTGCTTGTGAGCGAAAATGTTTGTCCGTGTCCTAAAAGTCTGTTTTGACAAACTGAAGGAATGACTTCGGCAAGGAAATCTCTGATTTTGTGATCCATGGCTAGTGAGAAAGTATTGGATCCTTGCTATTTCACATCTTGCTAGGTTTAAGGAAACATATCTCTTTGTATTCAACAGCGTGCTGATCATTTATTTATTATAGGTACAAAAGTACCACATATTTAGAACGTTTATCCGATCTGCCCTTTTGAGAAAATATATAACATGTGATATGCTTTAGTGCACAGAGCAAGAGTTCTTGTTGCATTCTCTAGGTTGAATGCGGACTCCCAGCAACGACAACAAAAACATGCATTTATGTACTGCCTTTAATGTAGGGCGGAATCGTCCCAGATTTGCACTAAGTGCAGTAGCGGGTGTGAAAAATGACGTTTTACCCATCACCACAATGGCTGGTTTTTGCGCCGTATCATCCGCTTTCTGCCTCATTAATGATGCAGCCACAGGAAACATGCTGTTTTGCTGGCGGGCGGCCTCTGAATCACCCGCCTTGCTGTTACCTCACTCCAGGTCCATATCTAAATATCAGCTGTGCACACAGTTCTCAATGCTTACATCCCAGGACTGCTTCAGTGAAAGCCAAGAAGAATGCAGTGATCCGTCACTGGAATGTATTTTGGAGGCCCGTGGTATGCCCTCCACTCCCGATCTGGCCACTGGAGGTCCAGCAATCTCACTACGATGGCTTGGGAAGTGGTCAGTGCCAACGCTGCATAGAAGATGTTGGCCATCCAGTGCAGAAGGAGAATGAATGATCTCTTCTGTGCCTGCAGGGTAAGGCAACCATCTCATCACTCTGAACTCTCACACTCGCAAGGCCATCACACGTTCACTTACACCTCACTCACTGCCAACTCAAGGGACATCACCATCCATTCTCACACACATACCCTTGCATATCCATCTGGCCTCATCTCCTCTGGAGACTGCCTCCTCAGCCCTCACCATGTTGAGGTCACTTGCACAGATCAACATGTGCCCGGATACATACCTTGGGATACCCTCCTTCCCCAGCACAGCCCTCCCCTGCAGCCTCTTCCCTTGCCTGAGGTCACTTCTCCCCCTTCCCCAAGCAAGCCCTAGCCCTCCAGCCACTGAAAAGCCACCTCCACCCCCTCCACTTATGGCTGGTCTGGTGGGTAGAGACCTGGCCGCGAGCCCCCTAAAATTGATGTGGTGCTGCCTGTGAAGCCTGGCACCGATGACCACTAGCTCTGCCAGAAGCAAGGTAGGCAAACAAACCTCAAAGTCCCGAGCGAAGTTCAACTCACCAGGTGCACGTTGCTTATGTACAGTTGTGAAAGACATTGGCGTATGTCCGTCTCTGGACCTGGAGGATCCAGCGTTGGGGGATGATCCAGCTTTGGGGAATAAGTCGGCATTGGGGGATGAGTTGGCATTGGGGGTTGCGTCAGCTTTGGGGGATGATTCAGGTGAGCAGGGTTTATAATGAGATGTTAAAGCATTGAAATTAGGTTCCTGACATGCCGGCAGGAAACACAGCCTGCCATTGACGGGTGGAGCAGACGATCGCAAAATGGTTTCATGACAGTGTAAAACTGACTTTTGGCCTTCTCGCCATATTGTCTGCTCATGCCCCCTATGATTCCTGCCCGCCGGGACCGGACAATTCCACCCATAGTAAAATGTCCCTGGGTGCCACACTGAGCTGTTACCAAGCAAAATTTGACAACGAGCCATATTAGGAAAAGAACTTGGTCAAAACTAACCTTGATACTGGACAGAAAAGGTTGCACTCTGAATTAGAGGGAAAATGAGGTCCATTATTGGAGAGACTGGGAACACCTGAGAGAATATCCAATATAAAAGCCCTGAAATGTGATCTACGTCTAGACCAGAAAACAAACCAGTGAGGTAGCAACGATTTCTTGACTGCACAAGTTACTGTGTAACTTACAGTCGGTGAAACATGAGGGTTTCATGATTCAGCTGCCTGATGGTTTAACTTAACAGGAGAGAAACGGAATTCATCATGAACCAGCTGTTGACACTTTGGCCATGAAATTTGATAATCCAAAAAAGCGTGCAAACTTCATGTTGCCTGCTAATTTAAATGATTGCAGCATGCAGTCAGTGCTAACAGTACTGCTGAGTGGCTGTATGCCTAAGCAAGTGGTGCAAAATTGTGGGAAGACAACACAGGTTCAAGCTAGGTTGCATGATCTAAAGCCAAAAACGGACCTCTTCAAGGGCAGTTGCATGTCGGCTGGAGCAGGTGTTGGAAGTCAGTCCAAAAGTGAATTTGCTGTTAGAAAAACACAAGAATGGCAGAGAGTGGGCTCAAAGATTTTCAGATGCTGGGGGCATTACTGCAAGAGGTGGAGGGGAGAAGAGATATATATCCTCAGGAAGCCTTCCAGACAGACTTGTGGAGGCAAAGCCAGGAGTCTAACTCTGGGAACCTGGATGCAGTTCATCTGAAGTTCATTCACCTTACATCATCGTAATCAATGTCAATGAATATATTTTCAAGTATCGTATCCCACAAACTTTATGACTAGCCTCGCCTACTGCTCAATGCTGTACTTTCCCCATTACTCACCTACTGACCATCTCTCTCAATCACGGCTCATCTTGGGCTTCAACTCACCCTCACACACTTAGCTCTACTACAAGCCTTGCATCTAACAGAGGCTGTGACCAGCAATGGGATTGAAACCATTGGAAGATTTGCCCACACCTGATCCTTCTCCTCACATCTCATTTCCCCCTCATCCCAGAATCTCTTCTGATTTACAAACTGCAAATGGTGTAAGCATGTACCTCTTGCTTTCCTCCACTCCCCTCACCACAACACTACCCTTGTGTCTTCCTCCTTCCAGATAGCAACCTGGTCAGGCAGTGGTGCAGGAACTAGAGGTGGAAGAGCAGGAAGACAGTGATGAAGAAGAACCACTGTCCACTTGCATTCACATTTGCACCAATGAACTTAGATACCATCACTAAATGTACTCGAGAATAGCTTAGAGGTGTGATCTGCACATGGTGAGACACCGGGCATAAGTGTCCTGCAACCAGGTTAGGGACAAAGAGAGCCCAGGTGCCAGCCCAATGGAGGGCAATCGTCACACGTTGCTTCTGCTGTAGAGTACTTAGGTGAGAACCTTGATGGATGACCCACAAAGGAAGGCTAATGGCTATGCACAATGAGAGGACTGGTACATTTGCAGGCCTGCCAGAAAGCCTGTGGTCACTGTTAAGGAACACGCAGGAGTCAGGCACCAACTTGGCATAGGCTTTGCACAGAACACGGAATCTACCTTTTTCAGCTCGGAAGAGGCAATGGGTGGAAATTTCTTTTATGCAACAAGTTGTTATGGTCTGGAATGCACTGCCTGAAATGATGGTGGAAAAAAATTCAATAGTAACATTCAAAGGAGAATTTGATAAAAAGTTGAAGGGAAAATTTCTTAAAGGGCTATGGGAAAAGAGCTGGAGACATGGGATTAATTGGATAGCTCTACCAAGGAGCCAGCACAGCCTGATAGGAAAAATGGCCTCCTGCCCTGTATTATTTCATGGCTCTAAGAGCGGAATCGTCCAGTCCCATTGGTGGCAGGTGTGAGTGTACAATATGCCCTACTGCATGTTGGGAATCTAATTTCACTACTTTAGCATCTCATTATAAGACCTGCTGGGGGATTCATGGGTTGGTGTTTCACAAGTGTTCATAAGGGACATGCACCTGGCGAGCTGCACTTCACTTGTGACTTCGAGGTTTGTTTGCCTACCTTGCTTTGGGCAGCACTCATGTTCATTAGCACCAGGCTCCGCAGGCAGCACCACATCACTTTTAGGGGGGCTCATGGGCAGGTGTCTACCTACCAGACCAGCCGTAAGACGGGGGTGGCTTTTCAATGGCTGCAGGGCTAGGACTGGCTTGGAAAAGGGGGAGAAATGATCTCAGGCAAGATCTCAGGGTGAGGGCTGTACTGGGGAAAGGTGGGGTGGGTATACCAGGGTGTGTGTGGGGGCAAATGTTGATCTGTGCAAGTGGCCTCAAGATAGTGAGGGCTGAGGAGGTTGTCTCTAGAGGTGATGAGGTCAGATGGAGATGTGAGGGTGTGTGTGAGAGAGTGAGTGGTGATGTCCCTTGAGCTGGCAGTGAGTGAGGTGTAAGTGAATGTGTGATGGGCTTGTGAGTGTGAGAGTTTAGTGATGAGATGGTTGACTTACCCTGGCAGCACAGAAGAGATCATTCATCCTTTTTCTGCACTGGATGGCCGACCACTTGTATGCAGCGTTGGCACTGACCACCTCCGTCACCATCTGCGGCCAATGGGCCTCCATGGCACCCAGTAGGCATCCCAAGGATGTTCCACTGAATCAGGGGGCTGCGCTCTTTTGTGCTTTTGGGGGAGGCCATGTCTTCACCGGAGCAGTCCTGGGCTGCAAGCATTGAGAACTGTGTGCGCAGCTGTGGTTTAAATATGGTGCCCAGCATGAGGAAGCGGTGAGGTAACAGCGTGGCGGACAAAACCGTAGGCTGCCTGCCAGCAAGATGGCGTGTTTCCTGTGGCTGCATAATTAATGAGGTGGGATTGGGACGATGCGACGTGAAAACCCGCCATTGCGTTTGGCAGGTAAACATCTTCCTTCACGCCCACTACCACACTTAGTGCAAATCTGGGATGATTCCACCCTATGAAGTGTAGCTGCCAAGTTCAAATACTGTCTTATCATAAGTAAGTGTAAGAAGAAGGTCATTGTAAGCAAAAATCATGTTTAGCATTGTGCATTCTTGAAATGTCTGTCTGGCTTTGCTCACCTTACCTGACCTGATAAACCTGTGAAACTTTACTGGTTGCTTGTAAGTGGGGTCGTTGAGTTGTCACCGGTTGCCCTAACTACCTACTCCTATATTTTTTTGGGCCATTTTCCTTTGGGATACTGCACTGCTCCATACTGATAGGCCTCTCCTTCCTCTGCCCCACTTCAGGCCATCTATGGAATTGAAAGCTTTCTGCCCTCCTGTAGACCTCTCAGACAACAGCACTGAATTTTTTCAAAAGTAAAAGTTTTATATTATCCGCATAAGCTGCTGAAGGTCTCAAAGCCCATCAGTAAAGTTGCTGCATTCCACTGCCTTAATGGATCATTTATGTAATTTCTGATTCTGGCTCGCCTTCACTTGCAGTCAGGTTGTATCCAATTGGAACATCCAGGCATATTACTGTCTGCACTCTCAGATGGAAAACGGCCATTTGTATGAGGTAGTGAAGCAAGACCTTTGCCTGTGGTGTTGTAGTGCAGAATGGATTCACGCCTTTAGCAAAGGAGCAGAGCCTTGGTGTGAAATTGGGAGTGTGCCATTGAGGACTTATGCATGTAGGTGCAGATCCAACCCCCCTATTCTGCCTGGCTTCACAGTGGGGAGTCTGCCCATTTGTTGTTCAAGGTGCTCCTCAGTATGGAATGCTATGCGGCACCATTGGTAAAGAGTTTGGTTTGACCATCAGCATCAAAAAAACGAATGTCAGGTTCCATACCAGCATCAATCAGCATTGTTAATGTTGATGCTGGAAGTTGTTGAAAGCTTCATATATCTAGACTCCACAATCACCAGCAACCTGCCACTCGATACTGAAACCAGCACGGGCAATAATTAGCGAAGCTAGCAGAACGTTATCTTTTATTGTGAGGAGAATTGAATACAAAAGTAAGAAGGTTATGCTTCAGTTATACAAGGAACTGGTGAGACCACATCTGGCATACTGTGTACAGTATTGGTCTTCATATTTAAGGGAGGATGTAAATGCATTGGAAGCAGTTCAAAGAAAGTTTACTAGGCTAATACCTGGAATGGGCAGGTTGTCTTATGAGGAAAGGTTGGACAAGCTAGGCTTGTATCTGCTAGAGTTTAGAAGAGTAAAAGATCCTGAGGTGTCTTTACAGGGTGGATGTGGAAAGGATATTTCCTCTTATGGGAGAATCTAGAACTAAGGGTCACTGTTTCAAAATAAGAGGTCACCCATTTAAAACAGTTGAGAAGAATTTTTTTCTCTCAGAGGGTTGTGAGTCTTTGTAACTCTCTTCCTCAAAAGGCAGTGGAAGCAGAGTCTTTGAATATTTTTAAGGCAGAGCTAGATAGATTCCTGATAAACAAGTAGGTGAAAGGTTATCGGGGTAGGCACGAATGTGGAGTTAAGGTTACAATCAAATCGGCCATGATCTTATTGAATGACAGAGCAGGATCGAGGAGCCGAGTGGCCTACTCCTTCTCTTAACTCGTATGTTCATATATTGCAAAAGATGCAGCCTTGTTCAAGCTGAGTAAGAGAGTGTGGAACAACAGCAATAAAAACACAAAATGCTGGAAATACTCAGCAATACTTAAACATCATCCATGGAGAGAGAAACAGATATAACGGCTGGATTTTCAGTTGCTGGTGGGGTGGGAACCAGTGCGGTGTGATTTGAAAATTGCTGGATCCTCTTGCCTCCAGGACAGTTTGCAATTTTCAGAGGCCTGCAAAGGGGAGGGAATAGGAAACCCGCTTGCCTCCAATTATTGGCCCTTTAAACTCTTTAAGGAGCCTGTTGATGAGCCTGTCCAGAACAGAATGGAATTTTCAATCTTTCCGGACGCAGTTGAACAGTCTGTTGCATGTTAGTGCACAGTCATTGAGGTTACCACAGGGCAAAAGAAAATTTGTTTCCATTTCAGTTTTTTTGTGAAGTGTGTAGGGTTAACTAGCATCAGGTTAAGCACTGTACCTTGACTTGGCGGCCATGGCCACTTTGTGTTGTGTTTATCCTCCTGGCCCTTTCTTGAACTGCCTGCTCTCACAACAAGCCCCCAACATAGCTGCCACCTGCCTTTCCTGCCAGCAGCAGACAGGCAGCTCTCGCCTCCTGGAGGTGCTCAGAAGCACTAATTGGACATTGAGCTCGCCTCTTTACCAATCAGCCTGTTTACATTTAAAAATGGTGTTCCAATGCATTTGCTGCCCTTATCCTTCTAGATGGTAAAAGATGTGGCTTTGGAAGGTGCTGCCGAAGGAGCCTTGGCAAGGTGTTGCAGTGCATCTTGTGTATAGTACATACTGCTACCACGGGTGTGTCGAAGGTGGAGAGAGCAAATACTTGAGGTGGTGGATGGGGTGCCAGTCAAGCGAGCTGCTTTGTCCTGGATGGTGCCAAGCTTCTTGAGTGTTGTTGGAACTGTACTCATCCAGGCAAGTGGTAAGTATTCCAACAGACTTCTGACTTGTGCCTTGTAGATGGTGGACAGGCTTGGGGGAGTCAGGAAGTGAGTTATTCACTGCAGAATTCCCAGTCTCTGACATGCTCTTGTAGCCACAGTATTTAGATGGCTAGTCCAGTTCAGTTTCTGGTCAATGGTAACCCCCAGGATGTTGATTGTAGGGGATTCAGTGATGGTAATGCCATTGAATGTCAAGGGGCAATGATTACATTCTCTTTTGTTGGAGATGGCCATTGCCTGGCACTTGTGTGGTGTCAATGTTACTTGCCACTTATCAGCCCAAGCCTGAATGTTGCCCAGGTCTTGCTGCATATGCACACTGACTACTTCAATATTTGAGGAATAGCGAATGGTACTGAAAATTGTGCAACCATCGGTGTAGGGAAGGTCATTGATGAAGCAGCTGAAGATGGTTGGGCCTAGGACACTACCCTGAGGAACTCCTGCAGTGATGCCCTGTGACTGAGATGATTGACCTCCAACAATCACAACCATCTTCCTTTGTACTAGGTATCACTCCAACCAATAGAGAGTTTCCCCCATAACTCCCATTGATATCAGTTTTGCTAGGGCTCCCTGATTCCACACTCGGCCAAATGCTAACTTGATATCAAGGATGGTCACTCTCACCTCACCTCTTGAGTTCTGTTCTTTTGTCCATGTTTGGACCAAAGCAGTAATGAAGTCAGGAACTGGGTGGCTCTGGCAGAACTCAAACTGAGCATCAGTAAGCAGGTTATTGCTGGGCAAGCGCCTCTTGATTGCATTGTCAATGACACCTTCCATAACTTTGCTGGATGGGCAGTAATTAGCTGGGTTGGATTTGTCCTGCTTTTTGTGTACAGGACATACCTGGGCAATTTTCCGCATTGCTGGGTAGATGCCAGTTTTGTAGCTGTACTGGAGCTGCTTGGCTAGGGGTGCAGCTAGTTCTGGAGCACAAGTCTTCAGAATTACTGCCAGAATGTTGTCAGGGCACATAGCCTTTGCAGTGTCCAGTGCCTTCAGCTATTTCTTGATATCATGTGGAGTGAATCAAATTGGCTGGAGACTGGCATCTATGATGCTGGGGACCCCCGGAGGAGGTCAAGATGTATCACCCACTCTACGCTTCTGGCTGAAGATGGTTGCAAATGCTTCAACCTTGTCTTTTGCACTGATGTGTTGGGCTCCCCCATCGTTGAGGATGGGGATAATTGTGCAGCCACCTCCTCCAGTTGGTTGTCTAATTGTCCACTATCATTGAGGACTGGATGTAGCAGGACTGCAGAGCTTAGATCTGATCCGTTGGTTGTGGCATCACTTAGCTCTGTTTATCGCATGATACTTATGCTGTTTGGCATGTAAGTAGTCCTGTGTTGTAGCTTCACCAGGTTGACACCTCATTTTTAGGTATGCCTAGTGCTGCTCCTGGCATGCCCTCCTGCACTCTTCATTGAACCAGGGTTAATCCCCTAGCTTTGTGATAATGGTAGAGTGGGGATTTTGCCAGGTCATGAAGTTACAGATTGTGTTTGAGTACAATTCTGCTGCTGCTGATGGCCCACAGTACCTCATGGATGTCCAGTTTTGAGTTGCTAGATCTGTTTGAAATCTATCCCATTTAGCATGGTGGTAATGCCACATAACATGATGGAGAATCTATCATTAGGGACATGCTAACAAGCCACTTGGAAAATTGTAATATGTTTAGATAATCAACACAGGTTTATGGAAGGGTTTGATAAATGTATTAGAATTTTTTGATGATGTTACTAGTAGGGTGGGTAAGGAGGAACCAGTTTATGTAGTGTATTTGGATCTTCAAAAAGCCTTTGATAAGTGCTAATTATTACACAAAATTAGGGCTCATGTGATTGGGATAATATATTAGCATGGATCGCGGTTTAATGGAGCGCATAAATAACCAAGTCATTTTGGTTTGGCAGACTGTAATAAGCAGGGTATCAAAAGATCAGGTCTCAGTTATTTACAATCTATATCACAGACTTTGAGAAGGTGTTGGTGGTGATCCACTGCATTGAACCACTGGAGTCCTGGGGCAGGATTTTTAGGATGGGGGTGTTTCCTGCCCCACCACCTGATGAGTCAGGGGGTAATGCCTACCCATTGATCACAGAAGCCCTACAGCCATTTAATGCTCCAACGAGCATTCGTTGTCAGGAGACAGGACTTCCGCCCCTGGCTCGGCTGGAAGAGAGAGCTGCCGGTCTAGATTAGATTAATTAGATTGGCTGGCTGCCCTGTAGTCCCAGCAGTGCCAGTGGCAGCAGTGGCCAGGACTGTAAGCAGTCCCCAGGTTCTAAATCCTGAAGTCTAGGACCAGGTGAGTTAGCGGGTGGCGGGGATAGTGTGGGTTCACATGTCAGGGAGTGGGGGGGTGAAGCCTGGTTGGGTAGGGATCGCGGGCAGGAGCCTTGATAGAGAGGCCGGGATGGGGGGGTGGGGAGGAAGCACCAACAGGGGGCAGACCTTGAGGGGTGGAATATAGAAAGGGAGCCCCTAAGGGATGCACTACCCCCTACCCATCCTTCCCACAGAGGCCTGAGCAAGATGACCTGCCAGGCTCCCTTCCTGCTGCTGAACTCCTCCTGCCAACCTGAAAATTGAGACTGGGCAGAAGTGGCCCTTAAGTGGGCAATAATTAGCCACTTAAGGGCCTCAATTGGAGTGAGGGAGGCTGGGCCATCCTAGGTCTCGCTCGACCCACGTAAAATTGTGGACAGGTCAGGGGCAGGAGGGAGGGTGGCAAGATGTCCTCCTGGGGAATTTTATGGCACCCCCCCCTTCAAATGTGGTGAAAACACCTCAGCCTTATCTTTCTCACTTGTGATGGGTTCTGCCATCATTGAGGATGGGGATTATCATGAAACCTCCTCAAGTTATTTGTTTAATTGTTCACTACTATTCACAAGTGGATGTGGCAGAGCTTTGACCTGATCTGTTGGTTATGGGGTTGCATAGCTCTGTGAGTGGGCAAGAACATAAATGGAATATAACATGGGAAAGTGTGAAGTTATCCACTTTGGAAGGAAAAGTAGAAATTGAGATTCCTATTAAATGGTGAGAGACTGCGGAATGTCGGTATTGAGGGGGACCTGGATGTGCTTGTACGTGAATCACAAAATGTTAAGATGCAGGTACAATAAGCAATTAGGAAAGCAAGGAGTATGTCAGTATTTATTACAAAGGAATGAAGTATATAAGTGAACTAATCCTACTGCAATTTTATAGGACCTTCTTGAGACCACATCTTGACTACTGTGCACAGTTTTGGTCTCCTTACCTAAGGAAGGGTATACTTGCCTTGGAGGAGTGCAACAACGGTTCACTAGATTGTTTCCTGGGTGAGGGGATTGTCCTATGAAGAGAGATTGAGACCAGACATGTATTCCCTTGAGTTTAGAAGAATGAGAAGTGGTCGCATTGAAACATAGAAAATTCTTAAAAGGCTTGATAGGGTAAATGCTGGGAGAATATTTCCCCTGTTTGGGGGAATCTAGAACTTGGGAATCACAGTCACAGAACAAGGGGTCAAACATTAAGGGCTGAGATGAGGAGATATTTCTTCACTCAAAGGGCAGAATCATCTCAGATTTGCACATAGTGTGGTAGCGGGCATGAAAAAGGTCATTTTAACCATCAGCTGCAATGGTAGATTTCACGCTGTATTGTCCCCTTCACAGCACATCCCCCCTCATTAGTAATGCATTCACGGGAAACACACCAGATCGCTGGCGGGTGGGCTTCGATTTGCCTGCCATGCTGTGATATCAATGCTCCTTCGCTCCGGGTGCCATATTTAAAGTGCACCAGAGCACAGACTACTTCATGTCTATGCACCAGGACTGCTCCAGGTGACAGATGACCCCCAGACAAAGAAGATGGCAGCCCCCAAATTTAATGACCCCCCTCTGGATGCAGTGGAAGGGCGTTGCGATGTCCTCTACCCCCGCTCTGGTCGCAGGAATCCGGCCTGGGAGGCAGTGGCAGCAGTAGTCAGCACCACTGGAGCACAGAGGAGGTCAGCCATCCAGTGCAGGAAGAGGATGAATGCTCTCATCCATTCTGCCAGGGTAAGTCAATCACCTCATCACTCTCAACTCACACACTCACAAACCCATCATACATTCACAGGGATCTCACACCTCAAGGGACAACACCACTAACTCTCACACACGCCCTCACATCTCCATCAGGCTCATATCCTCTGGAACTTGCGTCCTCATCCTGTTCATGGCTCCGTTCACCACACAAACATTCCATGCAATGCCACGTGTTCTGCTCACACTCTCTCCATCTGTTTTCATGCAGCAGAAGCTGGCCCACAACAGCAGGGAGAGGACCTGGACGGAGGGTGGAGTGGCCAGCATTAGGGCCCACACTCACTTTGAGGAGGGTGTCATCGTGCTGACTGGTGAGGATGTGGACCGTGCCTGCGGTGACAGTGAGGTTGGTGGCGAACATCCATGTGAGAATCCTGCACCACATCATCTCTCTCTCTCAATGCCACTGTGAGTTCTCTCTCTCCTACTTTTGAATCTGCTGCCATGCACTAATTATCTCTACTTTAGTTCACAGGGAGCTCTGCCAAGTGACCGACACCCTCAGCCAGCCCAGTCCCTTAGCTCAATCCAGGTCCTCACCACCAGCCAAGAGGACACCTCCTCCAATAAAGAGCTGGAAATAAGCATCCTGGAAGACCATCACAGCGCTTACCCACACCCGGCACCAGTGCAGAGACACACACCTCCATGGGACCTAGATCTAGAGCAGGCTCGGGTTCGCAATCTGGTGGTCACCGCACGGACACGTGCCCACAGCAGGATGAGGCAGGTTCAGCTGAGCTCCCTGTCACTCAGGGGACTGCTGGGGAAGAGGTACCTGTGAGGTCTGAGCCCGATGACGAGCCTCTGGATTCGGCCTTCCAACTCATCATGGAGAGTCAGCAGAAGGCCTGGGAGCATCACGCAGAGCTGGAAGCCCTCAACAGAGTGACACAAGAGTCGGAGGAGCGTGTCCCCTGCTGTCTGATGAAGTGGTTCCCACATGTACACGTATGGAGGTCTCCATGGGAAGGATGGCGGATACCATGGAGATCCTGGTTCAGCAACACACGGAGATGTGCACAGACCTACACTCCATCATGGTAGCCATGGGTAAGTTCCTGTAGTGGCAACATGAGAGGGAAATGGGGCACCTTGACATCCCTCCAGGTGCTCCTTCTCTTCAAGGAGTCAGGCCAGGGCCCTCGGGCACCGGAAAGGAGGAGGAGGGTCAGCTGGACACCTCTAGGTCATCCACTCAGGAATCTGAGAGGCTGTCCATTTCCTCTGAGCCGCCTATGGCTGTGACCCCCTCAACCTGATCCTCTGTCACCACAGGGGGCACAGCTGTCCCACAGGAAGATAGCCAAAGCAAGCCGGGGCCCTCAAGGTCTTGGCTCACCAGAGGGGACACAACGAAGTCATCAGAGGCAACAGGGCCAACCATTGCACAGGTTGTCTCCACCCCTGCTGCGGATATCAGGGCAGCACCTAGAAGAAGTGGTAGGCCTAGAAAAGTTAAGAAATTTTGATCACAGGTGGTTGCATGGATGAACACATTTTGTCACTTTATCAGTTGAAAATATGTTCACTTTCACTGAATAATGTGGAATGTTGTTTCTCAGCTTCATTGACAGGATTTACGGATCCTCCCACTGCATCCACCCCCACTAGCAGTTCAGCTGCACGCAGCCGGACCACAAGTGATTCTGGAGGGAGAAGTGTGTGTGACAGGGTCTTTCAGAGCCTCGTGCAAGCACTCTCCCACACACGCGGAGCCTTCATCCATCACACCCATCTCACTGTCCTGGGCATTTTCAATGCTGCCTGCTGGGGTTTGCTTTCTGTTGTCCATCTAAGCTGCATCTCCACCCACCCACTGATCATGTTCCCATGCAGCCCCTGTGTCTGTCCATCATGAGGCTCCGCCCACTTTTGATTTTGACAACCATGGTCGTAGTGAAGTTTACTGTTAGCTCCCCTGCCCTTTTCTTTCCCCCATCACTGTGAACCTCCATGGCATCATCTTCCATCTCCCCACTGTCACCTCCAAGCCTGAATACATGACTTTCCAGCATGATCAGATGAACATGCAGGTTCCCCACCTTCCTGAGAATCCCACCCACATCCACATTGATCTATTCCTTTCTACCCCCAGGGTCCGTGTTTGTCTGAGTCCCCTCACCCTCACTGCCCCTTCTACCGCTACCGATAGACTCTCACCCACCCACCCCCACCCTACTGGATCGCTCTACCCCCTCTCACACTCACCATTCCCTCCTACCACACCCATGCTCAGTTCGCTCCCCAGAAGGCAGCCATTGACCTGACCAACTTCCTTGCACGTTCAGCTGGACATCCACCCCCCCAGTTACAGCAGACAACTTCCCACCCTCTGTACTTCTTCCTCCCTCTGGACCCCTTTTCTCCTCTGAACTCCCTTATTACACCTTCCACCCCCTTTGAACCTACCTTTCCACTTGCTGCATTCTCCCTGTCACACCATCCTCCTTCCCGTACTCACTCCTCCTCCACCCTCCCAACCTCACGACCCCAACACCTTCATTTCACCCTGTCCCCCTCCAGTACACCTTCCTCTCTCTCTCACAGCTGGACCTTCCTCTCCGTCCCCCTCACCGATCATCTGATGCAGCCCACGGCCAAGACTGTGATGTTCTGACGTAGACCCGAGGCATCATCGGAGACCTCCCACCTTCTGAGAGCTGTGTCGTGGCAGAGCCATGTCCACGAGAATCCACCCAGTGTGTGATGCACATGTTCCTCCAGGGTCCGATAGCTGTAGGGCTGCAAGATCATCTTCTCCTTGGATGTCCGCACTCTGAGCAAGGCCCTAATGTTAAGCCCCAACTTCTGCACGTCACACTTGTCCAGACATGTTCTGGGCTGGCATATCTTTTTGCAGGCCGAACAGTAAATCTGGCGTGGGGGGGTCAATTCCGGCCGGGCCTTACTTGGCATCCCATTAGCGGGATGCAAATTGGGTTCACGCCGGCCTCCAGCGAGATTGGTGTTCCGCCATGGTGCACACCATCGGATGATGCTGCTGTGCTTTCACCCCGGCGTGAAACATGCCCCTCCCACTGAATTGTCCCCTCTGCCCGCCATGACACCCGCCGCCAACGGGACTGGGTGATTCCACCCAAAATGTTGTGGATCTTTGAAATCCTCTACCACAGAAGCTGTGGAACTCAGTCATTGAGTATATTCAAGAAAAATATCCATAGATTTTTAGATCCTAAGGGAATTATGGGATACAGGGGTAGTGCAAGAAGATGGAGCTGAAGTAGATCAGCCATGATCATATTGAGTGGTGAAGTGGACTCGAGGGGCTGAATGGTGGTCTCCTGCTCTTATTTCTTATGTTCTTATGATGTGCAGAAGGGTTTCAATAAGGTACCACATAAGAGACTCAAAGGTCAGTGTGTATGGAGCAAGGGAAAAGCAGCAGAGTGGATTGAAAGATAGCTATAAAACATGAAACAGAGGGTAGGTGTTAAGAGAAATTTTCAGACTTGTAGAAGGTAGGAGGTGTAATTTGCAGGGATTCTTGCTGGAACCACTGTGGTTTACCAATACATAAACAATGTGTACTCAGAAGCTGGAGGTATGGTGTTGAAATTTGCTGTTGAATCAAATTGAGGAAGTGTGGTGGGTTTAGCTAATAGTGCACAAAATACAACAAGACATAGACAGACTTACTGACTGGGAAACTAAGGAATTTCGGAGGAATTGTTGACATATTTACACCTTTCACAACCTCAGGATATCCCAAAGTGCTTTACAGCCAACCTTGTTTCTAAATGTTCTGTTGTAATGCAAGTAGCATGACAACCGATATGCACACAGCCTGCTCTCACAAACAGCAATGTGATAATGACCAGATAATCTCTTTTAGTAATGTTGGTTGAGGGATAAATATTGGCCAGGACACAACGGATAAATACCCCTGCTCTTCTTCAAATAGTGACATGTTTTTCTTTATTCTTTTTCATGGGATGTGGGCATCGTTGGCAAGGCCAGCATTTGTTGTCCATCCCTAATTGCCCTAGAACTGAGTGGCTTTCTCGACCCTTTCAGTGGGCTGTTACACAGCTGTGGGTCTGGTGTCACATGGAGGCAGACCAGATAAGGACAGCAGGTTTCCTTCCCTAAAGAATATTAATGAACCAGGTGGGTTTTTATAACAAGCAATGATAGATGTCATGGGTCACCATCACTGAGACTGGCTTTATATTCCAGATTTATTAATTGAATTTAAATTCCACCAGCAGCTGTCATGATGGGGTTTGAATCCATATCCTCAGAGCATTAGCTTGGGCCTCTGAACTACTAGTCTAGTGACATTACCACTACGCCACCATCTCCCCTAAACCTTTTAATGTAATCTCATACGTCTATCTGAGTGATCAGATGGGGCCTTGGTTTAACATCTCAACTGAAGGATGCTACCTCCAACCATGCAGAACTGCCTCAGCACTGCACTTGTCTGTTGGCCTACATCATTGAGAAGTTTTAACATTTTTAATTTTAATTTAATTAGCTTTTCACAGGATGTGGACGTCGCTGGCTAGGCCAGCATTTGTTGCCCATCCCTAATTGCCCTTTTGAAGGTGGTAGTGAGCTGCCTTTTGAACCGCTTCAGTCCATGTGGTGTAGATATGCCCACAATCCTGTTAGGAAGGGAGTTCCCAGGATTTTTACCCAGTGATGGTGAAGGAACGGTGACATAGTTCCAAGTCAGAATGGTGTGTGTGTTGGAGGGGAATTTGCAGGTGGTTGTATTCTCATGCACCTGCTGCCTTAGTCCTAATGGATGGTAGAGATCACAGGTTTGGAAGTTGCTGCCTTGGGGAGTTAAATATGGAACAGGATCCAAAGCTAGTAAAAGTTAGAGAAGAGCAAGGGGTGAAGATGATAAAATTGGAAGTTACATTCCCTACATCTCAACAGTGACTGCAATACAAAAGTACTTCATTGGCTGTAAAGCAGTCTGAGGTTACGAAAAACACTGTACAAATGCACGTCTTACTTTCTGTTTATAACAAGATATAGTGGTTAGGTGGCACCAACGTGGTACTTTAAAACCTGTGGATTGTTGGAGGCAGAAAGGACTGGCAGAAGTATAGAGTTACACATTTTTGAGGCCCTGGGAACGAATGAGTTAGTGTAAGAAATTGTGTCATAGCTTAATATCAAAGCAGTGAGGATGCAAGGATAAAAAAAGCTGTTAGTTTGTTGTATTTACAGCTTGAGAGGAAAGTTCAGAGCAACAGTGCTATGGTAGTATTGATTAAGATGGAGAAGTGCAAGAAAGATTGGATTGGAGCGTCAGATTAGAAGCTCTGAGGCTAGAGTAAGAGGATCAGTTTTTTTTGTATCATAATGTAAGCTGATGATAGCTCCTTGGTTTTTTCTTAGCAATTGGAAATGAAAAGTTAGGGAATTATTTGCTTAATAACACAGATGGTGTCATCAAATAGTAGACATAGATAATATACATTATGATGCCATTGGCTTAACAACCATACAAGCCTCAATGGAAGCTGGCATTAGTAGTTCATCTCATTCGCACCTTGTGGCAGCTGAGCCTTTGTTTACCACTTTTTCTGTTTGGTGCTAAATATTATCTGCAGCGGTATGCAGTATTACACAAAGGTAGCAGATGATTTTAGCTGGCAGGTTTAGACCAATCACCCTGTTTTCTTATCTCTTGACAGTAAAACAGCATGTTGATGCTGGGCTGTAACAGTTTTTATTGCCACACTCATTGTTTCAATTAGGATCCCTTTTACTGGCCTCGGCTACAGTTCCAGACTATAAAAATATCAACTAGGCAGCATTCAGTGAAATTGAAAACTCCTGCTTCTGCAGTTTTCTTCCCCTGTGTGTTGACTGAGGATAAGGAAATAAATGGACCAATTTAACGAGGCTACTTCATGCATTGCAAAGTGAATTAAGTAAGGGGCACTGAGCATAGAGGAGAATTGTAGACAATATCCTGGAATTGAATGAAATAGTCCTGAAACAGCGCTTTGAACCTCTGTCCCCTGTAGCCTGTTGTGAGACCAAGAATTCATTAAGTAGAAAAAGCCAGAATCAATAGAATATCTGGCAGTTGGAGAACAAGACAAGTAACATCTTCATTTATATAGCACATGTAACAACATATATCCCAAGGTACTTCACAAATAGAAAAAAGGATGCTGTCCCAGGAAGGGAGGTTATGAGGGGTAAGTAAACGTTCTGCCAAAAGGATGAGCTTTGAGAAGGTTTATGAAAGAGAGTAGGTTTAGGGAAGACCAGGCAACTGAAAGCCCTAATGCCATTGATGGAGTAAAGGGAGGGGGAGATGAACAAAAGGCTAGAGTCAGAAGAACTGAATACTTAAAGGAGAGGTGGTACATGATTGGAGGAGATTGAAAACATAGGTTGGGCCATGTCCATGGAGAGATTTAAAAACCAGGATAATGATTTTAATTGTAATGCACTAGGGAATGGGAAGTCAATGTAGGTCAGCAAGAGTGGGGAAAATAGGTAAAAAGGGCACTGATTTAGATAAAATGGGGTTCATGGAGGAAGGGAACATATTAGGAAGAGTTTTGCCGTGTGTGTGTCTGGAGAAAACCAAACAATGAGGGTTTCAGGAGTGAATAGATAGTGGTAGGTGCAGAGGAGAGCAATACAACAGAGCTGAGATAAACAATCTTTATGAAGGAAAAGATGTGGTCAAATAGGACAACAAAGGTTTGGTTCTGAGACAATGGCAGTTGACAAAATCAGTGACAAATGAGTGAAGTTCATGGTTGGGCCAAAGACTATGGCTTAAACCTTTCTTGGCTGTGAAGCACTTTGGGATGCACTGCAGTAATAAAAGGCATTACATAAATACTAGCTCTTTTTCTTTTCCAGTATTGTAAGTTGTGACTTATTCAATGTATTTACCCATTACCCATGGCAGAGAAAGTTGGGGGTTGTGCATTCAGGTGTAAGTGATTTTTTAACATGTGATAAGTAATAATTGCTGCCAAACATTCTCCCTGGGCACTGAACATTTAGTTTTGCAAGAATGGAGTCTCATTCCTTCAATATTTCCTTATCGTTGGAGATTTAAATTTTCTTTCTCGCTTTCCCTGTCTGTAACTTTTATTTCTCTCTCGACCTCATCTTTTATTTACAAGATTTATTTTCACTTAACATGATTTAAATACAATTTATTCTTCCTGGCTTATACACCCTGGTTTAGGCTATGTGGGGGTAATTTCAGCCCGCCAGACTGAGTGGGTCCAGGTCAGATGAGATGTGAGGATTTTGGAAATCTCAAACAGAACCCTAATCTGCCTCAAACTTGTGCGCTTTTAGGTTTAATGGAGGTGGGACAGAGGGTGGCCAGCCAACCCAGTCCCAGGAGGTAGGTTGACCATCTAAATACTATAATGAGTCAGGGAGTATCATATTTAAGCTGATTTGCAGGTTTAACTCTTGCAGGACTAATTTCTAAGGCCTTGGGAAACCTAACACTCTGAATATTCTCAAAAATGCCAACCTCAGTAATGAAATAAAATTATACTAATATTTAAAAAAGACAAAAATTTAATTATTGCATAAGTTAGTCCTTCGTTCTCTCTGCTTCTTTTTCTTGTATGTAAATATAAGGTAGATAATTTAGTACTGCTTCTACCAACATAAAACGCTAAAGCTGCTGCCTTTCTGTTGAGCTGGAAAGAATGACTTGTCAGAAATAAGCATCCCTGGAGGGAATATAAAGCCCAATTTCTTGTAATGGTTACCTCCAGAGCTTCAGGTAGGCAGGCAATGGGAGTAAATGATTGAGAACTAATTGGTGCAATTAACATTTTATGATCATTGGTATGGATGATCAATAACTATGCAAATAATAAGATTGATGCTGGATAGAAACTTCCAAAATGTGTTTTGTAGAACAGAAGTGGAGAAGCGATATAGAGGTCATTGACTTGTCCACTACTTGCAGATGTATTAAGGCCCTGATGGAATAATATAACAAAGCTCTCACCATGGCCGGCTTTCTTATTTGCAATTGTGACATTCTATAGATTGCTTATATTCCTAAGGGGATTTTTTTTATTTTGTACCCATAACTGGAGAAGTTTAATGTTCAGCCACGCTTGTCAGTCAACATTCTGTAAATCCTAAAAAGGGAAAGTGAGAAAATTCTTGTAGCTCCATTAGTACATCTCATAGAATGCACCAAAAAAATTACTTTGCAACACAATCCAGGAAATTTCCAATCCAGGAAAATATGGCTGTTTGCAGTACAGCAAAGTCACACAAACACCATTATGATGACTGGCCAATTAATGTACTTTTTTTTTGGTTTTAGCCTTTTAGCCCATTTCGATCCCTTCCCCCCACCCCACCCCTACTAGAGCCATCTGCCACTAGCTTGTCCTGCTTGCTACCCTTAATGTCCCCATTAGCACATTCCTTAGATAATATCACCACCATCAACACCCCTTTGTCCTTTTGTCTATGACATCTTTGACAATCTCTTCTTTGCCTCTACCTATCACTGGCCCCCTATCCAGCTCTATCTGTCCCACCCCCCTCTACCAGCTTATATTTCACCTCATTTCTCTATTTCCTTAGTTCTGATGAAGAGTCATATGGACTCGAAACGTCAACTGTATTCCTCTCCACAGATGCTGTCAGACCTGCTGAGTTTTTCTAGGTATTTTTGTTTTTGTTTCAGATTTCCAGCATCCGCAGTATTTTGCTTTTTTTTTTTTGGTTGTGTTGCTTGAGGGAAGAGTATTGGCCAGGTACCTTGGATTAAAAAAATGCCTGATTTTAAAAGTAACCACTGATACTGCTTTGCATTTTTGGATGCTGGGACATCTAGCAGGACTTGAATAGAACCAACTCTCATCTGGTTCTAAACAAAAAATGCTGGAAAGCCTCAGCAGGTCTGGCAGTATCTGTGGAGAAAGAAACAGAGTTAATGTTTCGAGTCTGTATGACTCTTCTTCAGAGCTCTGAAGATTTTCCAGTATTTTTGTTTTTATTTCAAATTTCCAGCATCTGTAGTATTTTGCTTTCATCTCATCTGGTTCTATTGGGCCTAATAGGTGTTTAAGTGGAGAATTCCCTGGGTAGCCTGGGAACTCCACGACATGTGCCCCTTAACTTGGAGGAGGTGGAAGACACACCTGCTTTTTCCACCCCACACCTCTGCCACCCAAATGTGACTAGAAACCTTGTAGAAGCATAGAGTGGTCATAGACTGGAATTCTCCCCTCCACTTCCTGAGCAGAAAGCTCCTTTAGCATCATCCCCTGCCCCAAAAACCAGAAATTTTAGCCCCCCGTCTGAGTTTATCCAAAACATTTGTGCAATTTATGGTCAGAATTTTACATCCCGCGGAGAGGCGCGCACCCAGCCCCGAATGGGCGTAAAATCGCGCTAGATGACGTCGGCCGAGCGTCCCGTGTCATTGCGCACTTGCGCAATATTTCACTCAGCGGGCACACGCGGCAGGCGGAAGAGTGCCCGCCAACAATTAAACGGGCAATTAAGCTCATTAACGGCACAATTGTAACCAATTTTTCGTGGCACGTCCAACCTTACAGTTGGCCAGGCGGCCTTTACATTTTTGATGAAGCCTTATCCAAGGGTGAGATGAAATCTCCGTTAGAATATAAAATAAAAAGAAATATCTGGGGACAGGATTTTTATGAGTTCTGCTTTCATGTGCTTGATTGTGCTGCATGGACGTTTTTGCAGCAGTTTTGGGCTTTCTTTTATTATTTAGAGGCCTGCAGCTCCCTGAGGCAGCTGTCTGCCTTCAAGGAGCTCAGTGGAAGCGCTCACCAGCACCTGTGGTGATGTCAGCGCCCGTCCTCTTCCCGTCCCCACTGGCAGTGCTGAGCCTTTCTCAGGGTGTGTTTCACGCTGGCTGGCTGTTAATTGGTCAGCCAGCATGAAATTGCGGTTGGGGGACAGTTTCCCGCCCGCTCCTGGGCCCGCCGATTGCGCGCGCCCGGCGATTGCAAAATTCAGGCATATGTAACAAAGCTTCACACACCGCTTCTCCTTGCTGTGGAACTTTCTTCAAATGGTATCATCACACAGAATTTTACTTTTGTACATAGAAAAGTCAACTGCAGAGTTAAGCATCACTGGTTAAACCAAATCACAGGAACATGCATTAAACTAATGCCCATTTCTGACTTGCCTATTGATAGCCAGTAACAACAGATCTTTCTGAACTGGGGTGGGGTGGTGGACGGGGATTTAAAAATGGTCAGCAGCTAGAAACAAGCTCATAGCGAATCAGTATCTGATTTTTCACTGCGCCAGTTTTTGTCTTCCATTGACTTTTTGAGTTGTGAAAATTTGAAAAGTGACAGTGAGTCTAAGAAACGGGCCTCCAAAAAGAATTTGAACTATCGTCCCCTGGAGCGAAAATAATGTGTGTGGGAGCCATTTCTATGGAGACAGGTCTGCTAAATTGGGAAATTTCCTGACTCAAGCTTCCCACCTTGTTAGTGAAAATCCGGCTGAAAATTTGAGCTTTTGTTGATGAGGAAAAGCAAAAAGGAAGCACATACTTACATTGTCAGGAGGTGTACTTATTATAGAAAGAAAGGTGTGAGACTAAATGAGACTGACAAGGATATGACTCACTTTTTAATTTGCTAGTCCAGCTCGTTTAAATAGTTAGCACACTGAGGACCATATAAATCTGCTGTTACCTGCATCTGGTCTTGATTAGCTAAGATCTCCCTCATTAATCTCTGTTAAAAATAGATTAGTCATTGTACAGTTAAGAGCCTACACATCAATTAACTTTGTTTTCCAGATTTTGTGGTTGTAGAGAAACTTGCACTTTAATAAAATGTTGTTTATTCTGTAACTGTGCTGTTATTTAATATGTACAGAATGGATAATTAAACCTGTGAGAATCTGTGATAATAACACACACAGGTGAATAATAGCTTAAAGGAAAAGCTAACTCTACAGGTAATTACTGCGAGTGCAAAGTGCTTACCCCTTGGTGTGTTCCAGATGGTTACTTTTTAATTAACATCTGTGAGAAGTCAGTATTTGAAGGGCTCCACTGTAGATCCAGTCATCTTTTTATTATATCACCAATTTTTCTTCCTTAATACATTGATTCCTTGCTGGGCTACAATTCCACAGGCAGTGGTTACTCTCCAGTACCTTGTCCAAGCGGTACCATTCATGTGTGAGCATTGGCACACTATTTGACTGATAAGGCATCACATGCAAGCCTACCCATGACTTTGCTAGGCTTCATAGGAATAGAGGAGCAGGAGTAGGTCATTCAACACCTCGAGCCTGGTTTGCCATTCAATTCGCTCATGGTTCATCTGGACCTCAAATTCATTTACCTGCCTTAGCTCCATACCCTTCCCTATCAAAACCATCTGGAATTTCTAAAGAGAAGACAAAATATTGTAGTGTGCAGTTTGACAGCCATATTATGTTTATATTAAATGCAAAACAAAATGCAGGAATAGCCCAAATTAATAATCCAATATTATCATGAAAGTAATAATTCTCAAAATATTATTGTGATTTATTATAAAAGTAAGTTAGTTGTAGGGTTTGGATAGTTTGTGTGTGCGTGTGAGATTTAATTGAATTGGAGACAGCTGGTTTGGAGGCTTTGACTCATCAAAAAAAGCTCAGTTTGAGATGCTGTATAGGTAAACATGGCTGAAGCCATAGAATGTGAGGTGAGGAGAATTTGCATTTTTTGATAAATCAGGGTAGTTTGAATTTCAAAGAGATGGTAGGATGTTACATCTAGCCAGAGAAGCTAGGCCAAGCAGTGTGCTTATTTTTTCTTAAAGGTTACTGATAATATTAGCACCATGAAAAGGTTTATATGATGAGAAAGGTAAAGTTCCAAAGACGTATAGGAACAATGGGATTTACAGTAAAATGGAGAAACAAGTATAAAGGAGAATGAGTGATGTGTCAGGGAAGGTATTGTAAGATCTAACTCAAGTGTGAGAGTCCGCCAGTATTTGTGCAATAAGCCTGTTGTCTACAGAGACCAAAGCTGGGAAAAGCCATTTTGAATTCTACTGTCCAGGGTATTGTGTTAACTGGCTGGCACCTGTTTAAAAACTCTTTTTTTTCACAATTTCCTTAATGAGGATGTAACTGGAAGCCAGATTAATTAGGGGTTTTAAGAATGATTATAGGAGTAATTTGTAGATATATTTATGTGCTTGAAATCTTTTCTTTTCTTAATAAATGTTTAATTTAGCTTCCTGAAAATCTCTAAAATCTTGGTGGACTTATTACTACTGAATTCAGGGCACGCATCTCAAAATAAAATATAAATTGCAAAACTGTTGTGACCACATGAACAAGTTTCCATCGTGGATTTGATCATACATCATTTGCCATGTCGTAACAAATTGGGGGCACGTCCGGGATTATTAGAAATTCCTGGATAGGTTTGGAGTTGGTGAATCTTAAGGTTACAAGTATGAGAAGCACTTTGAATTCAGTAGTTGGCATGAGGGATTTTTAAAGTGGTGAGACTGCAAAAATGGCCATATCCATGGCTAAAATCTTTTTGGAAGTTGAAGATATAACTCTGATTGGGTTACAAAAAGTATCTAAGGGTGGGTTAAGAGAGTAAACTCTGCAATTGAGGTTACCTGTAGGAGCAAAAAGAGAAGACATTGGTGAAGTGATAGCACAGCATTTAAAGTTGGAAGTGATACCTGACACTAGTGAGTCACAACTGGAGATAATGAGATTTCAGTTAGAAATGAAGAAACTTGAATTTGAACAAGCAAAGGAATTGAAAAAACTTGAATTGGAGGCAGAAGAAAAAGACAGATAATTGCAAAAAGAAATGGAAATGCGAAAACTTGATCTCCAGAGGGAAAAGTTAGCAATATAAATTGCAATATATAAATTTACTGAAGACTTGTGCTCCAGAACTTGCCATGCCCCTAGCCAAGCTATTCCAGTACAGCTACAACACTGGCATCAACCCAGCAATGTGGAAAATTGCCCAGGTATGTCCTGTACACAAAAGACAGGACAAATCCAACCCGGCCAATTACTGCCCCATCAGTCTATTCTTGATCATCAATAAAGTAATGGAAGGGGGCATCAACAGTGCTATCAAGCGGCACTTGCTTAGCAATAACCTGCTCACTGATGCCCAGTTTGGGTTCTGCCAGGGCCACACAGCTCCTGACCTCATTACAGCCTTGGTTCAAACATGGACAAAAGAGCTGAACTCCTGTGGTGAGGTGAGAGTGACTGCCCGTGACATCAAGGCCGCATTTGACTGAGTGTGGCATCAAGGAGCCCTAGCAAAACTGGAGTCAATGGGAATCAGGGGGAACACTCTCTACTGGTTGGAGGCACACCTAGAACAAAGGAAGATGGTTGTGGTTTTGGAGGTCAGTCATTTCAGCTCCAGGACATCACAGCAGGAGTTCCTCAGTGTAGTGTCCAAGGCCCAACCATCTTCAGCTGCTTCATCAATGACCTTCCTTCCATCATAAGGTCAGAAGTGGGGATGTTCATCAATGATTGCACAATGTTCAGCAACATTCACAACTCCTCAGATACTGAAGCAGTCCATGTCCAAATGCAGCAAGACCTGGACAATATCCAGGCTTGAGCTGACAAATGGCAAGTAACATTTGTGCCACACAAATGTCAGGCAATGACCATCTTCAACAAGAGAGAATCTAACCATCTCCCCTTGATGTTCAATGGCATTATCATCACTGAATCCCTTACTATCAACATCCTGGGGGGGTTACCATTGACTAGAAACTGAACTGGACTAGCCATATACTGTGGCTACAAGAGCAGGTCAGAGGCTAGGAACTGTGTGATGAGTAACTTACTTTCTGACTCCCCAAAGCCTGTCCACCATCTGCAAGGCACAAGTCAGGTGTGTGATTGAATACTCCCTACTTGCCTGGATGAGTGCAGCTCCCACAACACTCAAGAAGCTTGACACCATGCAAGACAAAGCAGCCTGCTTGATTGGCACCACATCCACAAACATTCACTCCCTCCAGCACCAATGCACAGCAGCAGCAGTGTGTACCATCTACAAGATGCACTGTAGGAATTCACCAAGGCTCCTTTGACAGCACCTTCCAAACCCATGACCACTACCATTTAGAAGGACAAGGGCAGCAGACATATGGGAATACCGCCACCTGGAAGTTCCCATCCAAGCCACTCACCATCCTGACTTGGAAATATATCACCATTTCTTCACTGTCACTGGGTCAAAATCCTGGAACTACCTTCCTAACAGCACTGTGGGTGTGCCTACACCACATGGACTGCAGCTGTTCAAGAAGGCCGCTCACCGCCACCTTCTCAAGGACAACTAGGGATGGGCAATAAATGCTGGCCCAGCCAGCAAAGCCCACATCCCATGAATGAATAAAAAAAAAGAGAGAGAAGGAAAGGAACAGAAAGAACCGGCTTAACAAGCTGGACTTTAAAAAAGAGAGGTCGGATGCTGAGGAAAGTTCTGATGATGAAAGAAACCATGAACCTAAAACCCAGTGGGGAGATGCTTAAATTTGTGCAAGCTTTTCTGAAGTTTGAAGAAAGAGATGTGGAGGCATTTTTATTTCATTTGAGAAGATAGCTAAACAGATGAAATGGCCACAAGAAAATTGGACATTGCTGTTACACTCTAGATTAGTGGGTAGAGCACATAAGGTTTACGCTTCACTGTCAGAACAAATGTCAATGGATCATGATGTGGTGAAAAAGGCTATTTTGAGTGCAGGTGAGTCGGTTCCTGAGGCATACAGGCAGGAAGTTAGGAATATGAGAAAACAGCCTGGGCAAACTTATATTGAGTTTGAGAGAGTAAAACAAAATAATTTTGACCGGCTGATACAGGCAGTAAAGATAGAGACAACATATGCAGCTCTTAAAGAAGCAATTCTTTTGCAAGAATTTAAAGATTCAACTCCTTCGGTAGTGAGAACTCATGTGGAGGAAAAGAGGGTTAAAGTGGTAAGACAAGCAGCAGCGATAATTGATGATTATGAGTTAGTTCATAGGTCTAAACCTTTTTATCGTCACTCTTTTAAATCAGAGAAGGATAGAAAGTGGGAAGGTGAAAGGAAGGTGGGTAGTCAGGGAAGAGAAGGAGTAGGTGGAAATTTCCAGGAAATTTTTCTCAGACTGAAAAGGAAGGTCCTGAGGGTAGAAGTAACATTCAAAAATTGAGGTGTTTTCATTGTAATAAAGTCGGGCACACGAAGTCAGTTTGTTAGAAATTACAGGGAAAATCTATTGGAATTATTGGGATGCAGAAAAGTTCTGGAAGTAAAAGTACTGTGGGTTCTGAGGTTCAGGCACAGGAAAAACCAATGGTTTGTGTGCAGGTAAAACAGGAAGAATCAGTGATTATCAAAGAAATGGGAGTGTGTTCACAATTTACCAAAGGGGGATCTGAGGACCAAGTTGCAGAAGTGTTTAAAGATTTTGTATGTGAAGGGGAAGTATTTCCACATGTACAAGGTGGAGTAGGTAATGATATGAAAATTTTAAGAGACACAGGGGCTAGTCAATCCTTAATGTGGGATAGTGATATTTGTTGTTCAGAGGGAGCCTTGCAGGAACAGTTGATAATAAGTGGGATTCATGCAGATGCTAAACCTATTCCATTGTGGAAGGTAAATTCAAAGAGTAAGTAGAAAACAGGTGAGGTGATTGCTGGAGTAATGGAAAAGTGGTCCATTGCAGGGGGTCAATTTATTTTAGGTAATGATATAGCTGGGTCATAGAAATGGGTGATGCCTATGGTAGTTGAGCAGCCAGTAGTGGCAACAGAAGTGTAGCATAGAGACCATCCTGCCTTGTTTCCAGATTGTGTGGAAACAAGATCACAGGCTCATGGGTTGAAACAGGAAGAACAGGAAGTTTAAAGGCAGGGAAAATATATTGAAATTCAATTAGCTGATAATGTCTTTGATAAGATTGTTCAGGAAGAAAGAATGGAAGATAATGCAGCTGAGGTATTTAGATGAAGGCAGTTGGTAGAATTACAGAAAAAGGATCCATAAATAAAACAGCTATGTCACACAGCTTACTCAAAAACACAGGCAGAAAGAATTCCAGAACGTTATTACCTTAAGGGTAAAGTGTTAATGAGAAAATTGTGGCTGTATCAAGTTTCAGCAGCTGAAGACTGGAGGGAAGTACATCAGATTGTTATATCATTTGGACATAGAAATGAGATATTGTGAATAGCTCATGAAATTCCAATGGTGGGTTGGGGGGGCGGGGTGGGGTGGGTTGTGGGGTGGGGGGGGGGGCCTGTGGCTGACATTTTGGAATTAGAAAGATACAGGCGAAAATACAAGAACATTTTTATTGGCCTGGATTGCATAGAGATGTTGTCAAATTCTGTGGAACATGTCACACATGTCAGGTGATAGGGAATCCACAAGCAGTGATTAAGCCAGCACCTTTAATTCCAATTCAAGCATTGGAAGAACCTATTATATGGGTCATGATTAATTGTGTAGGACCCGTCCCTAAGACTAAAAGTGGAAATCAGTACTTACTGACAATAATGGATATACCTACAAGGTTTCCTGAAGCAATACATTTGAGAAATATTACAACAAAGAGAATTGTGGAAGAGTTGACTAATTTTTTTTAGAATATATGGTTTACCAAAAGAAATACAATCAGATCAGGATTCAAATTTCATGTCACAGCTGTTTAAGGAAGTAATGAACAGTTTGGGGATAAAACAGTTTAAGCCAACAATTTACCATTCTGAATTACAAGGGGCTTTGGAAAGATGTCATCAACCTTTAAAAACTATGATGAGGGCATATGGTCAGGACTATCCACAAGATTGGGATAGGGAAATTAAGGATGCTCATAATGCATCGATTGGATTTAGTCCTTTTGAATAAGTCTATGGTCATGAGGTAAGGGGACCACTGAAACTGATTCCTGAGAAATTGGTGGGTCAAAATTCGGAAATGACTTTCCTGGATTATGTATCAAACTTCAGAGAGAGATTGGACAGAACATGTGAATTAGCGAGGGGTCATTTAACGATATCGCAACAAGTAATGAAAGTGAAGGCAGTTAGGAAAGCCACAGCTCGTAGTTTTGTTGCTGGGGGAAATGTGTTGGTTCTGTTACTAGTACCAGGTGACTCATTAAGGATGGGGTTTAATGGGCTTTACAGGATTGAAAAGAAACTGAGTGAAGTAAATTATTTAATAAATACTCCAGATAAAAGAAAGAAGTAGAGAGTGTGTCATGTAAATATGCTTAAAACGTACTTTGACAGGGAAGAGGATCAAAAGGAGGTATCAGTGGTGGCATATAAGGAGAAAGAGGTAGAAATGAAGGATTCTGAAATTGATTTTCCTCTAATCAAATTGGATAATGAGGGGGTACTTTAAAATTTAAATGTAATATTGAGTTACCTTCCAGACAAGTGTAAAAGTGATTTGGACAAGCTATTGCAGTCACACAAAGCTATTTGTGGGACTAAGCTGCAGAGGACAAATGTAGCTACGCATGACATGAGTGTAGAAGTTTCATCTTTGATAAGGCAATCAATAAGGTAATCTATAAGGCATCCTTATAGATTAACTCCAGCAAAGTTATCACAATTACAGGAAGAAATTGAATTCATACTTCAAAATGACATAATTGAGTCTAGTTGCAGTAACTGGAGTTTGCCTTTTGTGATGGTACCAAACCCGAATGGAACACAAAGACTGTGTGTGGACTATCAAAAGATGAATGCAGGGACAAAAGCGGATTCATATCCTATACCACGGTTGGAAGATTGCAATGAGAATGCGGGACAATCAAAGTTTATCACAAAGATTGACTTGCTGAGAGGATATTGGCAAGTACCTTTATCAGAGAGAGCAAAGGAGATATTGGCTTTTGTGATGCCAGATGGACTATATCAGTTTAAAGTCATGCCATTTGGTATAAAAATGCACCTGCAACATTTCAAAGGCCGACAAACAAAATAATTGCAGGACTGAGCAATTGTGATGTTTCTATTGACGACTTGATAGTTTTCAGTCAAATATGGGAGGAGCATTTACAACTTCTGGAAGAATTATTTAATTGACTATAAGGAGCTAATTTGGTGATAGACTTGGCTAAAAGTGAATTTGCAAAAGCGCAAGTTACATATCTCGGCCATACCATTGGACATGGTAAGATTCTCCGAGAGATGTGAAAGTCAAAACTATTGTGGATTTCTCCATGGCTAAAACAAAATGAGAAGCTTTGAGATCCCTGAGCATGAGTGGGTTTTACGGGAAATTTGTACTAAATGAAGTGTGGTTGCTCCATTGATTGAACTATTAAAAAGAGAACAAGAAATTTCAATGGACACGGGAGTGTCAGAAGGCATTTGACAGTTTGAAAACTGTATTGACTATGACACCAATTTTGGCAGTACCCAATTATGCCATGAAATTTAAGTTGGCCATTGACGCAAGTGATATAGGCATTGGGGCCATACTGTTGCAAGAAGATGAAACTCAAATTGAGAAACCGCTAGGGTATTTTTCATGGAAGTTGAATGTACAACAGAAGAAGATATTCAACGATTGAAAAGGAGACTCTGGGTCTGGTGTTAGCGTTGCAGCATTTCGAGATTTATGTTTCAAACAATTTGTCAGAAACAATTGTTTATACAGACCACAATCCTTTAAAGTTTCTGTACAAATTTTGAGACCGAAGTGCAAGGCTGTTCAGTTGGAGTTTATCACTGCAACTATTTAATCTACAGATTATACACGTGGTTGGATGAGAAAATCTAATTGCAGGTGCATTGTTGAGAATTTAAAGCTCAAAGGGAAATTGGACGTTTAAAACCTGGACATTGCACTGGACTGATTTCTGTTGATATCAAGGATTTGTATATATATTGTCATGTTAATGCATGCGCCTGATAATGTAATAGTGTGAGTATATAGATACATGTAGGAGGTAATGTAAGATGCGTCAAGAAAATAAAGCTGTCTTCTTAAATTATGATGGTTAATTTTCCCGTAAGGAGGTGTGGTGTCATGAAAGCATAATAATTCTCATAATATTATCGTGATTTATTGTAAAAGTAGGTTAATAGTGGGGTTTGGATAGTTTCTCTCTGTGTGTTTGTGCGTGTCTGGGATTTAATTGAATTGGAGACAGCTGGCATTCTTCCCCTAGGAGGCTGTAAAATTCAGCCCATAGAGTTATAGAGCCATTACAGCGCACAAGGAGGCCATTTGTCTCATCAAATTTTTAGGATATAAAATGAGAAGAACCTCAGGTGATCTCAAATAAACAAACACAGAATTCCAATATACCAAATCTCCTCCTCTTTGTTCATAGTTATATAGAATTCCTGATTCAGGTATAACACTTCAATGCATACTCCAAATCAAAGCATAAAATACTCTCCAATTATTTGTATTTCATTGCTCAGTGTGCTTAATGCTATCAGTCCAGCTCTCAAATGTTCTCTTTTCTGCACTAATGACTTCTTTTAAAACATTGTATTTTATATAATTAAGCATTTTAATTTAGATTCAGTTGCAACATGAATGATTTAAATGGGCTGAGATATAAATATTATAAATTGGCCTTTATTTTTAATGAGGATTCCTGAAATACTGATCAGTGCAGTGGCAAGCCAGAAATGTGTTTATCAGAACTCGACTACAGTTAAATAAGTAGAAACGGTTTGATGTTTCAGAATGCAATGATAATATGCGGAATAATATAATATTGATTTGTTTCTATTGACCTGGAACAAATTATGTATAGGGTACAAAGTTGTCAATTATTTTCAAATTTGTCTTGGTTTTTATTCATGTGGGACTGTTCAGGGATAGGAGTAAAAGAAAGATATTGATATTCCTTTATATCTTTGTGGTCAGTGATTCCATTTTGATCTTTTGCAGAAGGTCAGTACCTGCTTAAAAAGCACTAGTGCATTTTATGGTACTGAAGCACAGATTTATAATTGCTATAAATTTAAAGTCTTACAGATATGAACTACTCTGATTAAAGAACAGTGAAATCTCATTCTGGCATGTTTGTTTTATAGATATAGCCATTACTTAGAGACTGCAATTATCAGTGTCAACACCTTATCGAAGTATTACCTTACTACTATAAATATAAAGATTAGACATCTAGACTATTTGGAATGAATGAGCTTCAGTCTCTGCCTAGTAGATCTGAAATGGTATCAAAATGCCTGAACCTTGCTACCAGGAAGCCTAGACTGCAAGAGCCCTGTGACAGACACTTTTCTTTCCCCTTGTATTAGTCGTTCCTCTCTCATAGAGGTCCAAGTGGATAGGCTATTTGAGCTAGACACGTTCAGGAGAACCATGGGACATATGGACAAGTTAGATGTTCAGAGGTAATTCTTTTCACGGAGAGATATCAGCCTCTGGAAAAAGTTGCCAGCAAAGTGAATAAGTGTCAATTCCAAGGGATCTGGATGAATTAATGATTATGGCTGAACATATCTGTACACATAGAGCAGAATTTTCAGGCTGGTGGGCGGGCACGATTGGCAGGCCTGGGGTCAGCCGGGAAATGGGCCACCGCCAGTGATCGGCTCACGACTGCAATTTCACCGCCAATTAAAGCCTCCACAGTGTGAAACATGGCTTCCCAATGGTCGGGAAGGGCCGGGCGCTGGGGAGTGTTGTGCGCTGGATCCAATGGCGACCCGATGGGCAGTTTAAAAACAGCACCAGCAGCCCCTTGAAGACTGCCGGTGAAGAAGCACACAGTCTGCACTGCGGAGAAGGTACTTATGGCATCGGCAGTGGCTGGACACACCAGGTCGGAGGGGAAGGTCGGGTGGGCACTCAGCCCCCCCGCTTTATGGATGAGTGACTCGCTGTGCTCCTGGAGGAAGTGTCTGCCAGGAGGGACACCCTTGTACCAAGGAAGGAGGAGGCCACCACACCTGATGAAGAAAGCTTGGGAGGAGGTGGCAGGGCAGGATAGCAGCCATGACGTGGTATGGTGCACATGGGTGCAGTGCTGTAAGAGGTTCAATGACCTGCTGCGCTCAGGAAGGGCGAGTACTGTGTTGGCATGGATCAGTGTGCAGAAGTGTTAAGGGCTGGCCGTTTCCCCCATGGTGCTCAGGGGTGTTAGAGCCTGAGTGCCAACTGTCAATGGCACCGGAGCTGGCCAAGGGGGTGACCCCTGGCTGCTTGGGCTCAGCCACAGCTCGGATGTGCCCTGCAAGGTGTTCCTCAGCTGGGGTTGGCCAGGCTGCAGTGGCACTGCAGTTAGAGAGTGGACTAATCAGTGCTCCTTTGACCCTTCAGGGAAAGATGAGCCTTAGTCAATTGGAGAGGCTACGGACAGGCAGAGACCCACTCAACCTGCTGCTACTGATGAGGCTCAAGCAAGATGCCTTTGAACTGGAGAGCTGGCACGCTCCCCATGCAACCGGTCGTGGAAAGGCGGGGGTGCCAGATGAAGGTAAGAGCGCAATGCACAGAGGAGAGAGTTTCAGCTTGGGCAACCATTCTAGTGTAGTCTCCTCATTGATGTGAGCCTCAAACCTGGAGCCCCCATTGATCATTGAAAGATGATGGCACCATGATGCAGATCTCCATTGTCTCACCAGGATGCCTGGCATGCACAGTGACAGTGTGATGACTTTAACTAATGACATGTCCTTGTTTTCCCTTACATTCGCCAACACGCATTCAATCATAGGACCCTGAAGGGCCATCCCTGATGCCAGAGGACCGCTGGGCTTCATCTGCACCTGCGTCACACTCACACTCGGAACCAAGCACCAGTGCAGATACCAGCACCTCAGTGGGTGTTAAATTGTTGGCTACATTGTTGGCGCACATTGGTGAGGGCACTTCACACTTCCTTGCAGGCGGAGGCAGAGAGTGCCCAGGGTGCCGGCAGTTGGAGGGCTGCCGGAGACCGGGACAATGCTGGGTCGAAGGCAAATGATAAGCCTCTGGAGTCATCCATTATATGGCAGGTGCTGGATGTCTAGTGGGATGTGCAGGAGGATCTGGCGGAGATTCATGAGGGTCTGCATGCCATGGTCTCTGTTATGGAGGTGTCCCTGCAGAGCATAAGCACTGTGTTCACCCTCATGACAAAGCGCACTACTTGCTTCATTGAGAGAGTGATGACTCTCCTGGAGAGGCAGCTCCAGGGATAGAATTAGGGGGTTCCTGGGGTTGCACTTGGATCTGCAAGCCCTCACACAGGCAATGACCACGTTGGTCAGTGCCAGTGTGGGAAGCGGATGAGGCACCCAGTATGTTTAAAGTACCATGAGCACAAGAGGAGCTGTTCATGGATGATCTGTTCAATTATGTTTGGTTTATATGTCTACTGGTGTGGACATCAGCACCAGTAATGGTTGTGTCACTGTAATTTCAATGTGACAATAACATTAAATTTGCTTTTGTTGTGATGGCCTGAGTATGCTTCACCTTTGATTTTTGGTGCAGGGTATGCCATTATGAAATGCTGGATTGAGTAGCTCTAAACTTTATTGCACAGTCACTGAGTGAACTTTGGGTTCACATCACGGGGGCACTTAAGAGATCCGGGATGGGGGCAGCAGCCCTGGCATGAGGTGGGAGCGGTTCTTTGGCAGCCTAACTGAAGGAGTGTTGGATGAAGGCATTCCTGATGTCTCTGTCTCTCTGGAGGTTACTGAGGTCTGCCTCCATGCCTCATCGTGCTCCTCTTCTGACTCACTACTGGATTAATCCTCTGTGACCTGTGGAGCTGAATCAAGATCCTCTTCCTCCAATGGGTTTCCCCCTTGCCAGTGCCAGATTGTGGAGAGCGCAGCATGCAACCACTGTCAGTGACATGTACTCTGAGGGGTATTGTAGTGTACCCTCTGAGTGGTCCAGGCATTGGAAGCGCATTTTCAGATGACCTATGGTCCTCTCTATCACCGCCCTTGCGGAGACATGACTCCTGTTATAAAGCTGCTCTGCATCTGCTCTTGGGTGTTGGAGAGGTGTCATAAGTCACCTATTCAACGGATAACTCTTGTCACCCAGCAGCCATCCATCAAGTCGCGCTGGAGCACTGAATGGCCTTGGCACCTGGGATCAGGATGTAAGCGCCATGGGAGCTGCCAGGGTACCTTGTACAGACTTGCAGAATCTGCATCCTGTGGTCACACACTATCTGGACGTTAATGGAGTGATATTCCTTCCTGTTGACAAAGGCACCCAGCTCACCAACTGGCGCCTTGATGGCCACATGTGTGCAGTCGATTGCACCCTGGATACAGGGGAACCCAGCAATTGCTGCAAGCCCCTGTGGCCCACTCAGCCTGGCTGGTCTTGTCCGTACGGAAATGGATAAATGTCATTACCCGCCTGAACAGAGCATCAGTCACCAACTTGATGCAACTGTGGACAGCTGATTGGGAGATGCCACACAGATCCCCCACTGACGCCTGGAAAGAGCCAGATGCAAAGAAGTTGAGGGCTACTGTGACCTTCAGCGCCACTAGCATGGGGTGTCCACCACACAGTTGGAAGTGATCTCAGGCCCAATCCTCTGACAAATGGAGGTCACAGTCTCCCTGGAGAGGCGGGCCCCCCTTTGGCATTGCTCCTCAGACATATTGAGGTAGCTGCATCGCCGCCTATAAACACTGGCAGCAGGATATTGGCGTCTTCTCCAGCCCCTTCCGCCTTGGACTACCTGCTGGCCCTGTGCCCCTTGTGCCTGCGCCTCTCCTCCCACTGATCGATCCACTGGAAGCTGCATTGGGACACCTGGCCTCCTCTCCCTTCTGCCCCTCTTTACCCCCTCAGAGGAGGTGCCTCCAGTGGAGACCACAATTCCCATTATCAGGGTTACAGAAGGGTCCACACTGCCTGAATCCTCTGAGGGCCTTGGAGACATCAATGAGAACTGAAATGAAGCCTGGAAATGCTAACAATGAAGCCCCGAGCAGAGATGAAGCTGCCAAGTACCAATAAGCAACCAGCAGCGAACTATATCCAAAACTCCTCACCACTCATGCTGGCAATGCTGCCCACCCTTTTCATCCCAGCCTTGGATCAGGTTTTGCGAAGTGTCGGCTGCCCGTTTTGCCTGTGCGATGAGCGTGAAATCGCAAGGGCAATGTGAAATCTTGGTCAATTGTCTTTTTAGTGGCCTTAACTGGCCTCTGTTGGCAGGTGCGGCTCCGACATTGCATGGCTGCCGACCGAAATATCGCTCGAGTGCAGGATGATGTCAGGATGCTCGCCTGACGTCATCTCACCGATGGCATCCCAGAACTTGGTTACAATAGGAATTTAAAAGCAAAGTAAGATTAGGTACAGGAGGAGCCTCTTTCACCACTCAGTTATATTATGCCTGATCTGCAAGCCAATTCCATTTACCTGCATTTGCTGTAAAAACAGCAGGACTAAAACCTAGTGGACAGATACAAAAAAAAAGTCTAATGGAATGTTTACATACATCTCGAAGGGGCTGGAATGCAAATGAGCAGATGTTGTGTCACTAGATGCATAAAATACTGAATCTGAAATACTGCATTCAGTTCTGGGCACTGTGCCTTGGGAAGGAATTTTGGCTTTGGAGGGGTTGCAGAACAGAATTATCAGAATGGCACAGGGCCTAAAAGGGTTCAACTATGAGGATTAATTGAATAGGTTAAGGGGTGATCTAATTGGGGTGTTTAAGATGATTAAAAGATTTATACAATAGATGTGGAATGGTGGAAAAGGCTCGAGGGGCTGAGTGGCCTCCTATTATTCCTATGTTGCTATGTTCCATGTCCCTTGATACCCTTGCCACAAGTAAATCCAACTGCCTCAGTCTTGAAAGCACCAATTGTCTTATCATTTAGCATTTCAGGAAGAGTGTTCTAGATTTCTAGATGCCCTGTGTGTGAAGGAGTGCCTCCTGATTTTGACTATTGCTAAAAAAAGAGGCATGCTGTTGAAGCCTTTTGTCTGATTTGTCGAGGTATTGCTAAATGGGATGGCTGATTATGAATACAAAACCAAAGTTCCTCAATGGGAGAGATTTTAAAACAGACCACACTACTTCCTTAAACACACTTTTATTGCAATATTTCAAGGGAACTGTAGCTTGAAGAGGACTGTAGATGCAAAATAAAAGCTATGGCATCATGGAACACTAAACTCAGAATTCAGGCATTTTAAACGTGGATCTAGTCCACCTTTCCCAACAAGGAAACTTGTAAAGGAGTTTACTGCTGTACCGCTATCAGGAGACTATGGGATTGACTATGGGATAGAAATCCATAGCAGGCAGTGGTGCAAAATGGGCAGTGCCACCCATTATACTCAGCACCTGGTAATTAATTCCACTAATGGGGCTGAATATCAGACACTGCTTATAATGGGCAGCTTCCCTGATACCACCCAGTTTGCACTACCGCCTGAGGTTAATCTCTATCCTCACCCCATTCCATTTACAAAAGGCTAATTATTTAATTTGCATTAATAAAACCTCTCCACCACATTCCAGATGGAGATTATTTCACTTGTCTGGATAGAAATTAAATAGGTAACCAAATGGAAATCGTAAATTATTTTACATTTAATTCTTTGAACCTTTGTTTGATGTGGATTTACATAATGCAATACTAACCCAGCCAAAAAGGACTCATATTGGCTTTACTTTCCAAAGTTTATAACTAACTATATGGCAGTTTAAAATTCACATCACTATAAAACAAACCTTTCTTCCTATTTATTAAAATTTTGAACATTTTAATTGCCTTGATATTGGCGCAGACATGGGTCTGGGACCATTGTGTGCTCTGGAAACCTAAACAAAATTCTTGGTCGAAGCACCTTTTGATGCAGCAACAACAACAACTTATGTTTCTATAATGCCTTTAATATAATGAAACAATGATGGGTCAAAGAGGCAAGATTTAGGGGGCCTTTTAAGTGAGAAAAGCCATGTAGAGAGTCAGAGGTTGCAGGTGTGGAGGTGAAATTCCAGAGCTTTAGGACATTGGCAGCAGAAGGCATGGTCACCAATGGTGGAGAAATTAAAATTGGGGATACCCAAGAGGCCAGAATTAGAGGAGTGCAGATATCTTGGGGGTTGGACTTATTAGCTTCATCCCAGTACAATTTTGGGCATCCTATGAGTGACCTCCCATTCCCTATTTACCCTGGTCAAGGAAAAGGCTAATAATTGCAATTTTATGTTGAAAAAGTTGGCTTTGCATTGTTTGCTGTTATCTATTCAGATCATAAAGGGCAAAAATACAGTGCGGAATTTTCCGCTACTGCCAACGGCAGGAATTGTGGCGTATGGGGGCACTAAATTTGGAGTGATGGCAAAAGTCAGTTAGTTTAAAATTTTGTTCTCCTGACTTTCATGGTAGACTAAAGCTGGGTCGACTTTCCTGCTTATCTGTGTTGGGAACCACATTTGCATCCATTTGCATCTCATGAATGCTCATTAAAAATACAGCTCGGCAGAATCTTGTTCTCCCTCCAAATTCAAATGCACTGCCAGCAGATAATTAGAACGGTCTGTATCACAACCATATGTAAGTGGTGTGCACCTGGCAACCTTCACTTCACCAGCAACTTTGAGGGACACAGACACTGCTTTCGCCTACGTTTAACAACAGTGCTGCGAGATCTCGCTGTTTGTCAAAAGCTGCACCAAGCCTGGTGCACAGGAGGAAATACTAGCGGGGAGGGGCAAAACAGAGGCATAACTGGGGAGGAGTGAATGGAGCATAGGAGAAAAGGAGGAAGACAGAAGCATGACTGCAGGTGGAGTTGACTGGACCACAGGAGGGAAGAGTGGAACACAGGTGCATGACTGGGAGGGAGGATGGTGTTGTCAAAGGTACAGAGTAGTAGTGTGAGTGTCCTGGAGCTGAAGCCACACTGTCGGGGGCAGATACAGAAGACAGTCAAGGGGCTGAGCAGGCCATGCTAGAGGGCTCTGCATGGTGCCCATGTGTTGGTTCCAGTCCTGGGATGGGGGAAGGCCTCTCTGGGCAGTGGTGGTCAGGCATGGCATGGTGTGCACGGCGTGGTCAATTGGTCACAGATGTTGGTCCTGGGCGTTGGAGGATTCATACTGGGAAGCACATGGCACAGTCACGGAGAGTGAGAGTTTGGAGTCAGGAGAAGGTTCACTTAGCCTGGTCGAGCAGATGGGATCATTCATTCTCTTCCTGCATTGCAGGGTGGTCTTTTTTTGAGGTCCACAAGTGCTGACCTCCCTGGTGACCTCCTCCCAGGCAGGCACGGTCAGATTCTTGGACCTCCTGCTCCCATCCCGAGGAAAAAGGACCTTCCACCTATCCTCGACGGCCTGGAGGAATCTCTCCAGGGAGGCATCGTTGAACCATGGAACTGAGGGTTTAAGTTTTTAGGTGCCATGGATTACCTGTCTAAACTGCACCTGGCCTGCAGTGAATGAATGTGTGCCTGGGCGCTGTTTAAATATGGCGCCAAGACCTTCAACCCCATGAGGTAATGTCAGGACGGGTGAATTACTGCTCACCCTGCCAGGAGACTCGATGATCTCCCCGCTGATGCATAAATAATGAGCTGAAAAGTGGAAGATGTGGTACGAGAACCAATCCCACTACCAAATGGGAATCACGCCAATTTTCCCCCAGAATGGAAAATTCCGCCCTCAGTTACTAGATTCTATAGTTTCTGTTATGGTTCCCAGACTGCCACAATACATTAAATATAAAGAAATAACTTAAAGATTTTAAAATTGCTTTCCACTATTAGTTTTCTTTTTTCTAACTTTTAAATGTTTCCTTGTTGGGAAAGGTGGACTAGATCCATGCATAACATGTCTGAATTCTGAGTTTAGTGTTCCAAGATACCATAGCTTTTCTTTTGCATCTGCAATCCTCATCAAGCTACAGTTCCCTTGAAATATCGCAATAAGATCATGTTTAAGCTGGTAGTATAGTTTGTTTTAACGTCTCTCCCAATGTTGAACTTTAGCTTTGTATTCATAGTCAGCCACCACATTTAGGTAACTTTTGAAAAAAAGTAAAGCTAAAACTAGTAACACTGTCACAAATGCTCAAGACAAAATACTGTGGATTCCAGACACTTGAAATATAAACAGAAAAGCCAACATTTTCTGTTAACACTATCCATCCGTATATTCCAAAGGAGAGAATGCAGTTCCAATGGAGGAACATTTAAGATGTGGTGAACATAGAATCATTAGATTGGTTATGGTTGTGATTTTCTCTTCCCTCTCTTGCTATCTCTTATTCCATGTTCTACTTCATCCTGGATTGATTCATTGGACCACAAAGCCAGTAAGTCCCAAAACTACTCACTCTTGCAGAAAATATAATCTTCAAAATGTGCCGAATGTAGAGAAGTTAGATTGTTTGCTGTTTAGTGGTTTGGGGATTTCTTGGCTATGTTGTTCAGGAACATGGAACAAGAGATAGTGAGAGTCGCAACCCCATCTGAATCAATTTCTACACCCATCTTGGAAGATTAAATATTTTTCTACTGGAGCTGGATTCTAAAATCAACATTGTATGTTGTGGCCACATTGGGATCTATAGGGGATATTGGATAAAACCTTATGGTACAGTTCATTCAAAAAACAGTCAAGGAGCATTGCAAACTTTGAAACATAGCGGCTCTTAAGTTGTAATGGCTGTATTTCTTTTAGCTTTGGAAAAAATATACCAACAATTATTTTTTTAAGTAGGCTCATGAGCTCCAAGATGGTGAAATAATTAAAATAAAAAGAAACAAACAGAAAAACTAGAAATATAGGCCTGAATTTTTCGGTCATCAGGCGCACGTGACTGGTGGGCCCGAGAGCGGATGGGAAATGAGCCACCAGCCACAATCGGCCCCCAACCGTGATTTCACGCTGGCTGGCCAATCAAACGCACGCTGAGATGCTCAGCGCTGCCGGGGTGGGGGTGGGAAGAGGGCGGGCGGTGACGTAACCGAGGGTGTGTGGGAGCACTCCGAGAATGCTCCCTGAAGGCAGACAGCTGCCCCAGGGAGCTGCAGACCTCCACAGAATAAAGGACACAACAAAAATGCTGCAAAATATGTCCATACAGCAGAATCGAGCATCTGAAAGCATACCTCATTAAAAAAAAACAGACCCCAGATATCTCTTTTTGCTTCATTTCCCCACTGAGATTTCAACCCGCCCTGGTTCGCGGTTTGGGCAAAAATGGGAATGCCTCCTGGGAGAATGGCCTGTCCCCGCCAACTGTAAATGTGGACGGGCCACGTAAAATCGCTGTTGATTGCATCGTTAATGGGCTTAATTGCCACTTAATTGTTGGCGGGCACGCGTGTGCCTGCTGAGTGAAACATCACGCGAGTACACGATGACGTCCGGACGCTCGCCCAATGTCATCTCGTGCTATTTCACGTCCATTCGGGTGGGGCGTGCGCCCGCCCATCTGTGTAAAATTTTGGTCATAAAATAAAAGCATGAAATGGGGAAATATGCAAATGCTCAGTCTGTAGCTGAACAGAGAAATGACAGTTTAACTGTCTATTGGAAATCGGCATCACAACAGACCAAATAAATAATTTCTGCCGGTTCATTGATTCGCATTAATGAGATGCTTCTAAATTATTCAATTCTAATAGATCAGGACTTTGCTAGTAAATAAATTCAATATTTTAATATTCTTTTCTATTTCCTAGCTGTGTCTTCACTTCTACCTGCATTTCACCAAAATGCAACCAATTCTTGCATTTGATGCAATTGGCCACACTCTTCTGTCAGCTCATTTAAAGTTCCAGAAAAAGTCTAAATGTTTGAAAAAGCCTGGGCAAGATCACCTCTATTGGCCTCTCGTAGGTTTTTAGACCAAATTAATCTTATCAGGAGTTTATGATGTATCTGTGTGATGTGGATGATGCACAGAATGAAGTGCCATTTTATAATGTGCAGTCATGTTAGGTGAGAAATTATTTTCTGCAAATAATGATCCTAGTCTATGTGCAAGAATTTAAGATTAATTTTCATTGTTTATCTGTGTTATAGTTATTTTCCTGCTATACAATTGACATTTCTCAAAAGGATTTTTTGACATCGTGTTGCCAGGTTAAGGATTTTTTTGGCTAGTTTGTTTCCTGATACATCTAGGAATATTCTGCTTTAAACACTCCCCTACATTTTAACTGCAATCACAACACATTTGCTTTACTTTATCAATGTGATTTAATATTTAAAAAAATAAAACCAAGGAAACATGGGGCGGAATTTTCCCTGAATTTCACTTGGTATGAAAAACCCGCCGGCTGTAATGGCAGGTTTTAGCACCTTATTGTTCACTTCCCGGTGCGTCCCGCCTCATTAATAATGTGTGCACGGGAAACACGCCGGATTGCTGGCTGGCGGGCGGGCTCAGATTTGCACGCCATGCCGTGACCTAAGCGCTTGTTCACTCCGGGCGCCATATTTAAAGCGCACCAGAGCACAGCGTTCTTCATGTCTACAGACCAGGACTGCTCCAGGCAACAGATGGCCCGGAAAGCACAGAAGTTGGCAGCCCCCAAATTTAGTGACACCTCTCCGGGGAGCCTGCTGGAGGCAGTGGAAGCCTGCCATGAACTCCTCTACCCCCTCTTTGGGTGAAGAGCAGCCACCAAACTCACCAATCCACCCTGGGAGGCGGTGGTAGTGGTGGTGAGCACCAACACCCTTCAAAAGAGAACAGCTATGCAGTGCCATAAGAGAATGAGTGATCGCCTCCATTCTACCAGGGTAAGTCACTCTTCTCATCACTATCAACTCACACACTCACAAACCCAGCACACAACCATGGGGTTCACACTCACTGCCAGTTCAAGGGACATCACCTTCACTCTCTCACAAACACCCTCATCTCCCCTGCCCATCATTACCTCATGACGTCCATGGTATCACTCACACTCCACACATGCCAGGCATCCTTCTCATCTGGCCTGGCAGTCATCTTGCCTACACTCTCTCCGTCTGTCTCCATGCAGGTTAAGTTAGTCCACGATAACAAGAAGATGTCCCATACTGGTGGAGGAATACCGACATCAAGGTCCTTATGGCCTTTGAAAATAGAGCCATTCAGCTGGCCGGTGACAATGTGGACAGTTCCTGCACAGACAGTGAGGTCAGCGGCTCTCAACCAAGTGAGGATCCTGCACTGCAACATCCGCCAGACAACCATACGGTGAGTGATGAGTCCTGTTACACAGACCCCTGCCATGCACTAATTATCTCTCTTTTCTATTGCAGACACATCCAGGAAGCAGCCGAGGGCGACCATGAGACAAGTCATCAACTGCAGCCCCGAGGACACCTTGGAAGAGGAATCTGCAGACACACCAATGGAAGACCTGTCAGTGCTCACTCACACTCTCCATCAGCACAGAGACACACGCCTTGGCGGGACCTAGTTCTAGATTAGCCTCGGGGTCACAATCTGGTGAGCACATCACACTGTCTGATCCACCGCAGGTAGAGGCAGGGAAACCCAAGCGGGCCGGCACTCGGAGGACTGCTGGAGGCCAGAAATCTGCTAGTCTGAGTCAGATGACGAGCCTTTGGACTAGGTTCTACCTCAGTTTGCTGGAGCTCTAAAGGCAAGCTCAGGAGCATCAGGTAGGGATGTCCGCTGCACTCCTCAGGTTGCAAGGCACGATGGAGGAATCCGTCCACCTTCATTCTGAGGTGAAAGTGCCAGCACGCCAACACACTGAGGTCAACATTGGTAAGATGGTGGCTGCCATGGAGATCTTGGTCCCGGACATTGGTCCTGCACTGCTGCAGGAGCTGCACTCCATCGCTGAGGCAATTGCTGGCATCCATCAGTGTCAATATGAGATGGGGTGGAGCACCTCAAACTCATTCCAGCTGCCCCTTCCTCTCAAGGAGTCAGCCAGGGGCCCTCGGACACCAATAGGTAGGAGGAGCTGCAGGTGCACACCTTGGGGCCATCCATCTAAGTGACTCCAGGATTGTCTGGCCCATCTGATTCCGCTCTTCCTGTGATCCCCACAGCTCCAGCAACACAGGTGGAGGAGGATACCACTGCCACACTGCAACACCCCGAAAGCAGGCCGGGGCCCTCCAGAGGATACCAGCCAAGGTCATCACAGCCAGGGCCCAGCAGTCAGCAGGCTGCCTCCACTTCCACTGTGAATGACGGGGGAGTACCAAGACATAGTAGCAGGGTTAGGAAGGTTAAGAAGATGTAGTTGCACAGCCTGGGCACGGGTGTTAATCATTTGTACTTAATGTTCACTATTGTAAATAAACTCTCAAGAATGTCTCCTTGTCAATGGCTCCTTGTTCTGATCAGCAGTGTTCGTGTCACTCAGATTTCCTTTCCTAAAACAACGGCAGGATTTTCCACACCCGCTCGCCGCTGGGATCTTCCTGTCCCGCCGCAAGTCAACGGGCTTCTGGCTGGGGCACCGCCTCGCCCACAGCGGGTCCCACCCGCAATGGGGCCAGAAAATCCCAGCCCAAGTCTCAGTTCTTATCAATTTTCCTCACATGCACTACAAGGCCTTGCAGACTGTGCACTATCCAAGCTGTTTAAGCATCTTTTGATGGTGTCTTCCCATCTCTCATCCTTCAATTGTTATGTCCTTCAATTGTTATGTCCATCAATCAAACTTCATCTTTTGATGATCATACTAGGTGACCACCTAGTTACTCATCGCCCTGGCCTGTAGTCCAAGGGTCACTGAATGCCGTAAGAACAAGGACTTCTGATAAACAAAACACAACTTTTTTTAATATTCTAGCTTGAAAAATGGAAAACAAAGATGTAGTCTGAATACCAGCCCTGCATGGTCAATATGGAAAAAACAAGGTCTGGGAAAACAGGTCACGACTGATTATTAGTGATTAATTAATCAAAGCACAAATCATATCATAACTGGGTTAAGATCAATGTCTACCAAGTAAGATATAATATAAAATAACTTTAAATATTCACCATAGGTTTAAAATCAAGAGCAAAGCAGAAATAAAATGCAAAATACAAAATGGCAAACATTAATGGCTGCCGGTCCGCAGGCCTCAGGCCTACACAGTTCATAGAGCGCAAGCCAGCTGCCCTCAGCCAGTCAGGAGTCAAATGTTCACAGAGACAATGTGAAGATCTATGGAGTGTCCTCACTCATCATCCTCCTGGAATCTTGCGACTGTTAGGACCTCCGCCGCATCTCCATGACATAAGCCTGATCACAGAGGGTATGTGCGCTTCCATCAGCGAGACATGTGTAAGACATTCACAGATGCAATGTGAGGATGCCAGAAGTGTCCTCACTGCATCTCGTCATCATCCTTCACGATTCTTGCAGCTATTAGGGCCTCATGAGCATGCCTGCCTTGTCTGGCCAGTGCACTGACCTCATCGTCGGCGTCCTCACCTTCCAGGACCTCATCACCCTCATCCCCTTTGATGTCCTCCTCATTGGAGGAGACGTGCAGCTCCTCTATCTCTTTCTTAGCCAGGCCCCCCCCCCCCCCCAATGTTGCAGCGCCAAATTGTGTAGCATACAGCAAGCTACGATGATGCGCAACACCCTCTGGGGACTGTATTGCAGTGCTGTACCGGACCTGTTGAGGTCTTTATCGTGTGCTCATTATCGTGAGCCTCAACTCACATTGTACCGTGTCTCTGCCTCAGTCTGAGGCCACCACACTGGCGTCATCAGCCATGTCCTCTGTCCCCGAGGAACCAACCCTGCAGCTTCTGTGGATCCTGGAAGGTATCAGGGATCTGAGAGCTGCTGAGGATCTAGGAGCTGTGTATGCTCCTGGGGTATCATGCACAGACCTGCAGGATGCATTTGTTGTGGTCGCAGACCAGCTGAACTTTCAGCGAGCAGAAGCCCTTATGGTTCACATACTGGACTATTTGTTACCATGGAGATGTAAGTGCTATGTGAGTACAGTCACCCTGCAGAGATCTCCGCAAATCCCAGCGCTCTTGCTTCCTGGCTTGCCTGATTCTGGTCGCAATGTACGAAGTTCTGTGCCTTCACAAAAATGGTGTCCGTGACTTTTTGGATACACTTGTGCGTGGAGGTTTGTGAGTTCTGATACAGGTTACCTGTGGAACTCTGGAAGGAGCCACTGGCGTAAAAATTGAGCGCAACAGTCTCTTTCATTGCCGCTGGCAGTGGATGCCCTCCAAGTCACCGGGGTGCCAAATCCTGCAGCAGGTTGTCGCTCATCTGCAGAATGAAAAGTGCCATCTATAGACCCTCAGTCTAGCAAGGTGCCTACGAGTGACGGTTCATTGTGGATCTTCAGCTGCGTCCAGAGGAGGTCCTTCATCTTGAGGGAGGTGCTCCTCCCTTTGCTGAATCAGGCCCCTCTGTCGCAATCTTCTTCCCTGCTCCGTGTGAGCCAAGAGGTATACAGCTAGATCACCGGGCTCCATGATCCTGATGTTCTCCTCTTGCAGGATCAAAGAGAGAGGCGCAAGGGTTAGCATGTGTCTCCTAAGGACTTCTCCTGGTTAAATCTCTAGCTGCATCTCAAGGCCCCTTCACGCAAGCCGGAGAGTGTTGGCCAGTACTTGGATGGCCAGTGTTCAGTGCGCTTCAGGGCTGTCCAAAACCCATCCACCTCCGCCCCACTCCACTTGACCGATTGGTGGCAGCTTCAGCCACTGGACTACACGCTGTGGTCTCAGGTCAGGCGCAGGCATTCTCCTAACCCACACTGCAAGGCTGCACTGTTAGCTTGAACCATCAGGGATATTGGTTCAGACCTGAGGAAAGACATTGCAAGGGGCTCTGAGCACCTCCATCGGTGACTGTTCCTTGCCCACCTTTCGCAAAGGATTCTAAAACTTGCCCAGTTGTCCAATTGTTCTTCAGCCCCCTAAAATTCACGTTAATTTGCAGACTGTGACCAAAGGGTGAAAAGCCCTGTAGTATTTGCTGGCACACTCATGCTTCTGTGTTGCTTGAGTGGGCAGAAAAGCTTCAGAGGCCCGACTCCAAGCATGTCAATGGAGCTGCTGCTGGATGGTCTCAGCTGTAGGAGATTGCTCACTTTTGACAAACTTCCCCAAGTGTGTGGCCGCTTCTCTCCCCTTCGCTCCCCTCCCCCTCCAACCCCCCCTCCAACCCCCCATGTGCTTGTGTACCTCCATCAGTCTGTGCTGCCTTTCCCTCAACTGGCCCTACCCATACCGCACCCCTTGCCCCAACACTGCACTGAAAACCAGCTGGGAAAAAATGACTTGCCTGTGCACCTCCCCCACTCCATTGAATACTCTTGATGTCCTACGGGGGACCCTCATGAATGCTGTGCAAGGTTGTGTGCGCTCACCTCGGCATTCCCCCTCGAAGTTCAGCTCGGCAGTCGTAAATCACGCCATTCTGAAGTCATGCTGACGTGGGAATTAAATTTTATGTGGAGGGAAGATTCCGGCCTGCGGGTACAATAATGAGATGCAAATGCATCTCATTTAATTAAAATTAAATTCCCGATGTTGGATGGTGGGAAACACGTCCCGCCATTGATGGGGGGGCGGTGTGGTGGAAGGGGACAATCACATCCTGGATTTATGTCACTGGGAAACTCGACTAGGAACACCTTGCGAGATTTTCCACTCGCTGCCAAACACGCCCGTCGGAAACAGGAGCGGAAAATTCCGGCTATAATAGTCAACAGCAGACACAATCAGAGCCGTGGGGGAGAATTTTCTGCTCGGTGTGCGAGTGTGCGTCCCGACGTCACCGCGCGTCATCCTGATCTATCGTTCGGCGGGCGCCCAGCGGGGTCGGCTGGACGTCCGCCAAACTGTCAATGGCCTGTTAAGTATATTAATAAATCAATTAAAGAAATTAACAGGGCTGCCCGTCCAAACTTAAGGTTGGCGGGCAGGCGAAGAGCCCAAGCGGCCTTCGCATTTTCCATGAAACCTCATCCACGGGCGGGATGAGGTTTCATGAAGTGTTTATTAAAGTAATAAATATTTTTCAAACATTTCAAAAACATGTCCCAGCTCATGTAAAGCTGTCACATGAGGGGACATGTGTAAATTATTTTTTACCTTCTTTATTGAAAATTCTCATTATGAAATGAATCACACTGAGGCAGCTCCGTGCCTCAGGGAGATTTTTGCATTCTTTCATGCAGGCCCTGACTCTCCCTCCTCCCCCTGCCCGCACAGGTAGCATGAGTGCTACCGGGCACACGTCACGCTGGGCGGGCCTTAATTGGCCCGCCCATGTACAATGCAAAAAAAAAGATTTTAAAAACCGGGAAAAGTGCCCATGCATCAGAATCAGCCACGGAACATGTGGATGATGAAAATTCTGTCCAAACAATTTTATATTATTTAAAATTAATATTAGAAACCTCGTCCCGCCCATGGATGAGGTTTCCTGAAAAATGCGAAGGCTGCCTGGCTGATTTGCTTGCCTGCCTGGACAGGCAACGAATAATCTGTTAATTACTGCCTTAATGGCCTTAATAGGCCTCTTAATTGTCGGTGTGCGTGCTTCCGACTCTGCACGCGCCCTCTGACCGAAACATCACATGAGTGCGTGATGACGTCGGGACGCTCGCCCAATGTCATCACACACTGTTTCACGCTCGAGCGGGTTGGGCGTGCGCTCTCACGTTGAATGAAAAATTCTGCCTATGATGATATTGTGCTGTGAATAAGTGTATAATGAAGCATTTTACCCTTCAGATATAAGTTCCATTTACTAAGGGGAAAATTGTTCGAACCAAGGACTGAGCTTTCCTGCATTACTCTTCAATCATTACAAAGATAAAGAATTAAGGACATTTGCTTCTAAGCTACATATTGACTGAAGGAACGGCTGGAATAATAATAGAAATTTCTAACAGTTGCCGTGGAATATTCTTAGATATCTTCAGTTGAACAGTGGTTTACTGTTGATATGAAATTCCTTTCTTGCACAACTATATATGCAACAGAAGAAAGAGAAATAAAACAGATAGGGAACAATCTATAATTGGTGCAGACTTGGTTTTGTCAGGCCTATTAGGCATAGAAGAAGTGGTATTTGGAAAGAAAAATAGATGACTTGCCATAGGTTTTCTTCTGGTTCTATCAATGATAATGCCTTAAAAATTACATTAACCTGTTCAAATCATTGACTAATTATGTTACCTGCATTTATAAGGTAATGGCACACCGTACAGCGCTTTACATAATAAGTATCTTTGCATATCTTTTTACATTAAAGACTCCATATAAATACAAGTTGCACTAGTTTTAAGTTATTGTAATTCATTGGAAATTTGACGAACTTATAGTCCTCTAATTAGGAATGCTGCCTTAATACATTGCTCAGCTTTCTGTAAAATGTGTGAATACATCATTGTAAAATAGGTTCATGATGCATTCATTCTGTTCAAAGGAAAATGTGTTCCATAAATTAGTCTAATTATAGTCTCTACTTCAAAATCTTAAACAGAACACCTGTTCATTTGAAGGGATGGGTACAAAAGTAATTGTTTGCGAACGACACCATACCTCTTAAACTGTCCAAAATATCCCACACAAGCTATAAAGTCAAAGAGGCAGAAAATTAGGCACATGACTTGACGGACCTGATTTGTCATGCAAGACATTTTTCAATGCTACAGGCTACGTAACTTGGAACCTTTAGCAAATTTCATGGTATTAGACAAGGTTCTACACCTTGGGCAGAATTTTCACCTTGGTGGGCGGGAGCGTGCCTGACCCACTTTGGCATGAAATGATGCGCTATGACATCAGGTGAGCGCCCCAACGTCAACGCACAGTCGTGCAATAGTTCAGTCAGTGGGCACGCACTGGAATCACAGCGTGCCCACTGACAATTAGAAGGCCTATTAAGGCCATTAAAGTATTAATTAACTTAAATTTTTCATTGCCCGTCCAACTAATGGTTGGCGGGCAGGTGAAAAGGCCAAGTGCCTTTGCACTTTTTAGGAAACCTCATCCACGGGTGGGATGAGGTTTCCAACGGCAAGTAAAAATAAAAAATTTTACATCTTATTCATAACACGCTCCTGCTCATGTGATAGAGTCACATGAGGGGACATGTTTTTTAACATTGAAAATTTTTTTATTTTTGTTTTTCAGAACTCTTCTCCTTGAGGCAGCTCTGTGCCTCAGGGAGCTTTTCTAGTGTGACCCGTGCGCAGGTGCGAAGTTCCCCACTTGCCCCGCTTGCCCTCCTCCCCCTTCCCCTCCCCCCACCCCTTCACACACACAGGCAGCGCTGAGCGTTGCAGCATATGTTTCACGCTGGGCGGGCCTTAATTGGCCTGCCAGCGTGAAATCGCAGTCCAGCCCCGATCACGCGAGGCAGTTGGCTTCCCAACTGCCCCTGCTGAGCCTGCCCAACAAGGGCAAAATTCTCCCCTTAGTGTTCTCCAAGTCCATACAAAATGGGTGCATGTTATAAAGGCCATGTATTCTTTATGCAAGAGGGCCCTTGTTTCAGTTGTTGAAGTGAACACCTTTGGTTCTGTACTTCTGCCGTGAAAAATTTGTATTTCCTTCCCTTCTTCTACCTTTGTGTAAACACCTTTAATTGGCAACACGGCATTTTTTTATGGCATCATCCAAAAATAATGCAGCAATACAAATTACATTTAACAAATTTGGAAAGATCTGAATCCCTTTGGCTATCGTTATGGCATTGCATGATTTAGATGAGATGGACCATTTGATGATGAAATGCTAACTTCAGGTCCAATCATACCTCGGATGATATGTTCACACCCAGCAATATCTAAGCATCCATATTTAGAGGCCATGCTATATCTTCTGGCTACGTCCAACATTATATACCTCACCATCTCCCTTTTGTTGAGTGACTGTGCTATGCTAAATCAGTCTTGCCACACCTTAAGATGGCAACAATCTGCAATCTTCTCAGTTGAGTCATTTGTACATTCATCCATCCCTTTGCTTCATGATTCATAGCAGACTTTTCAGCTTCCTCCAATGTCCCTTTGGAAGTGTCTTCCTAAACTCCAATTTTATGCCTATGTCTCTTAACCTTTTTTTCTGTCCTTGAAAGCCTTCTTAAACATAGCTTTTTGCCCAAGTTTCCATCATCTCACATTAACTTCTTTCTCTGTGAAATGCATTTTTGGCAATGGGGCGTGGGGGGGTTTGGGCAGGGGGCAGGTTACTCTGTTACCAGCACATTATCTGTTCCAGATTGTGGGTGTTTTATTTATGAGTGGAAATACTGTGGAAAGCTATGTCAAACAATTGATTGGAAGTAGAAAACAGAATTCAATGGATACAACATCACAGTCACATCACAGAACACTTTCCTTGAGCTAGAACACTGCAATAATATTTATTAAGCTTTTCTTGCTTCAGTTTTAAACCTACTAAGTGTCAGTTTGGCTGACTGGAAGCAGTTTGCATTATTTTAGGCACTGCTTATTCATGGAATCATAGAGCCATACAGAACAGAAGGAGGCCATTTGGTCTGTCATGTCTATGTTGGCTCTCTGGAAAAGCTACAAATTAGTCTCATTCCCCTGTTCTTTCACCAAATTACTATTGAATCTTCTTTCTCCACACTTTCATCTCAAATCAACATACTCATAGAGTAAAAAATTCTCAGTTCCTCCCTGACTCTTTTGTCAATGATCTTAAAATTGGCAATTTTTTGGATGAATGAAGGACCCGCCTGCCGGTTAAGATATTCTGACACGTTCATCCTTCAACAGTCACCATCAAAAACAAATTAACTGGTCACACGTCTCATTGCTGTGTGTGGAATGATGCAGTGCACAAATTGGCCACTGCACTTACCTACAAAACAACACATCTTTAAACACTTTGGGTGGAATTTTCCATTCAGGGGATGAGGCTGGGACTTTCCAGTCCCGACGCTGGTCGGCATCATCGTGGGCGGGATGGGGAAATTTGGAGAGCTGAAGGGCTCTCTGAATTTTCCCGTCCCACCAACAACAATACCCGTTGCTGGCGGGGCCGGAAAATCCTGGCCTAAGTGTGATGGCAGGTGGGAAAGGCGGCGTGGAACCTGCCAGCTGTCGTGGTGGTTTCCCGCGCAAGATTGTCTACTTTTTAGCTCATTAAATGTGAATGAATGTGATGCATGGCATATCTCGTGGTGGGGCAGGCTTGGATTCGCCCATTCGGCTGTTACCTGATCAGTATGTATTTCCGGGTGCCATATTTTAAGCGCACCTGCGCACACACCACTCCCTGCAACCCAGGACTTGTCATGCAGACCAGTGGAATGTCCCCTAAGAGAACAAAGCACGCTGATCCGCAGTTTTGCGACACTGCACTGGGGGCATTCCTCCAGGCAGCGGAGGACCAGCGGTATGTACTTTTCCCCCGTGATGGGAGTCGGAGGTCTGCCAACCTCACCACGCCGGCTTAGGAGCAGGTTGCCAGTGCAGTCAGTGCTAACATGCCCCAGAGGAGAACAGCCATCCAGTGCGAGAAGGGGATGAATGATCTCATCAGCTCGGCCAGGGTAAGTCCACCTTCTCCTCACTCTCGACTCTCACTCTCACAAGCCCATCAGGCATTCACAGGGTCACAGTCCGCAGTGAGGGATCTCACACACTGCCATCTCAAGGGATGTCACCATTGATTCTTTCACACACACTGTAACATCTTCACCTCTTGTCACATCCTGTACAGGTTGCATCCTCAGCCCTTACACAGGCCTACTCAGCACACACAGAAGACAGGCATCCTTATCATCTGCTGTGGCATCCGTCCTGCTCACGGTCTGTCCATTTGTCTTTATGCAGGAGAAGATTGACCACAACAACAGTGAGAGATCCCTGACCGGAGGTGGGGGGGATGCGTGAGCACTGGCCCCTCACTAGATTAGAAGAGCGGGAAGCAGAGCTGGTCACCGAGGACCGGGACCATGTCAGTGCCGAGGGTGAGATAGGCATCTCCCAACCAGTGAAGACCCATTAACTGCTCCTAGGAAACTTGTAATGTTGGTAAGTATGCAGCCAATGACTCATTGACTCTTCTCTCTTTAATAGGCACCAGCAGGAAGAGGAAGAGGGCTACTGCCAGCCAGACCATTAGCCCCAGCCCTCAGACCACCTTGGATGAAAATCCTGAGGAGTTACTAGATGAAGACCCATCACAGCATTCACCCACACCCTCCACCAGTGCAGAGCCACACACTTTGGTGGGACCAAGTTTTAGAGCAGACGCGGAGTCATCATCTGGTGAGCACAGCACAGATTCGGGTCCACAGCAGATGGAGGCAGAGACATCCAAGGTCACCGACACTCTGAGGACTGCTGGAGACCAGGCTCCTGCTGACCCCGAGTCAGATGGTGAGCCTCTGGACTTGGCCCTTAGCTGCAAAGACAGACATATCAGGCAGGGTTGTCAGAGGCCATCACCAGAATAGAATGGAGGGTAGAGGAGTCCACCCACCTTCAGTCTGATGTCATTGTGCCAACATGCCAGGGCACCAAGGTCAACACTGGTAGGATGGCAACGACCATAGAGACCTTTGTCTAGGATATTGCACCTGATTTGTGCCAGTACCTTCACTCCTTCGCTGTAGGCATAGGTGGGATCCATCAGTTGCTAGGTGAGAGACGGACAACTCAACCTCACTCCAGGTGCCCCTTCTCCTCAAGGAGTCAGACAGGGACCCTCAGGCACCTAAAGGGAGGAAGGCGGTCAGTTGGAAATCCAGGGGCTAACTCCAAGAGCATCCAGCTGATCCCAATCCTCTCTGCCTGTGAGTCCTGTAAGAAGAATTAAGAAATACTAAGAGCACAAAGGTAGCAGGGTGTCCACATTCTCTATAGCATTCACACAAATGTAAATAGAATTTGTTGATGTCAGCTTCTCAACTAGTTTATGTCTCCTCCATCTGATGAAATGCTCTGTGGTCAGCCAAGTGTAACAGATGTAGCCCCCCTACCCCTCACAGATGTCCCATCGTGTACCTCAGTCTAGGAAATAAATACAATCACTAGAGAAAAAGTACTAAGGAGACAAATAAGGCCAATAAGTCCCCTGGACCTGATGGGTTGCATCCTAGGATATTAAAGGAAGTAGCTACAGAGATAGTGGATGCACTGGTAGTAATCTTGCAAGAATCCTTAGATTCTGGAAAAAGTCACAGTGAATTGGAGAAAGGCCAATGTAACATCCTTATTCAAAAAGGGAGAGAGACAAAAGCAGGTAACTATAGGTCAGTTAGCTTAACATCTTTCATTGGGAAAATGTTGGAGTCTATTATAAAGGTTGTAATAGCAGAGCATTTAGAAATACATAATCTAATCAAGCAGAGTCAGCATGGCTTCATGAAGGGGAAATCATGCCTAACAAATTTATTAGAATTCTGAGGAGGTAACAAGCAGGATAGATAAAGGGGAACCAGTAGATGTAATATATTTGGATTTTCAAAAGGCATTTGATAAGGTACCGCATGTAAGGCTACTTAATAAGATAAGAGCTCATGGTGTTGGGGATAGTTTTTTGGCATGGATAAAGGATTGGCTAACCAATAGAAGACAGAGAGTTGGGATAAGAGGGGCATTTTCGGGATGGCAACCTGTAACCAATAGATTGCTACAGGGATCAGTGCTGGGGCCACAATTATTTTCAATATATATTAATGACTTAGATGAGGGAAGTGAATGTACTATCGCCAAGTTTGCGGATGACACAAAAATAGGTGGTAAGGCAAGTGGTGAAGATGACACAAGGAGTCTACAGAGGGATAAAGACAAGTTAAGTGAGTGATGAATGGCAGATGGAATATAATGTGGGAAAGTGTGAGGTTATGCACTTTGGCAGGAAGATTAGGGGAGCTGAATATTATTTAAATGGAGAAAAACTGCGGAAGGCTGCAGCACAGAGGGATTTGGAGTCCTTGTGCATGAATCTCAAAAAGCTAACATATAAGTTCAAAAGGTAATAGGGAAGACAAATGGAATGTTGGCCTTTATTTCAAAGGAAATGGAGTGTAAAAATAGGGAAGTCTTGCTAAAACTATACAAGGCACTAAAATACTGTGAATAATTTTGGTCCCCTTATCTAAGGAAAGATATACTGGCATTGGAGGCAGTCCAGAGAAGGTTCACTAGGTTGGTCCCAAGTATAGAGAGATTTTCATATGAGGGGAGGTCGAGTATGTTGGGCCTGCACTCATCAGAGTTTAGAAGAATGAGAGACAACCTTATTGAGACATAAAAGATTCTTAGGGGGCTTGACAGGGTTGATGCTGAGAGGTTGTTTCCCCTTGTGGGAGAGTCTAGGACCAGAGGGTATAATCTCAGAGTAAGGCGGTGCCCGTTTAAAAGCGAAATGAAGAGTGCTCAATATGGATCTTAGAGGATTGAATGTCGATGCGCATTGCAGTCATTCACAGTCCGTGCATCTTTCTTTAGCTTCCATGTAATGTCTGCCAGCCTTGAGTGTGGTTTACATAGTCACCAAAACTCAGGGCTCTCATATGTTCCTGGTAGGCTGCAGCATTATCTCATGTCCTCATGCCTGTCTAAACAACACCCTAATAGTCATCCCCACTTTTCTACCTGCATGATGCAGAGCTATGGACCTCGCTGACACATGTTGAATCTTGCGATTCCTGCTACAAGGCTGAAACTATGAGAGATCGGAGATGTGTGTAAAGGGCACAGATGCCGGATTTTGACGTGTGAGGATGCTGCGCTGGGCCAGAAGATCTGGCTCATGTCTCTTGACATTAACCCTGTGCCAGCTCTCAGATGGTCAGACAACATGGTTTTGCGCTCGTTACAATGGCATCTGTTATGGACAGGAGAGGGGTTCGTTCAAACAGAACTAATTTTTCCTCTCACCACCTGTCCGTCAACAGAAAGGTGTTTTGATTTGTTTCCTTTTGGCGTATTTCCCAACCCCTTGGTTTTTGTGTGATCCATTTCCTACTAATAACCCACAGCAAACTCGACGTAGGATGAACTCAAAAGATTAGTTTATTGCACACCTTCAAAAATTGTGAAAAGGAGGGTCCACAACATCGCCCTCCACGCACACACAGTACAGAGCAGGATAGAGAAAAGAAAGTTTTACAGCATAGAAACCACAGAGAAAATAAACATGAGGTCCAGAGTTGAAGTCCTGTGAGGAATTCCTTCACGGCTGTCGGCGGGCTGAAAACCGATGGTGTAAAATTTGCTTTTCCGGCGGTGGTGACTTCACAAGATGAAATAGGCACACAGGTGAATCAGTTTGTAGGTGATAGTACAGAACTTTCAGCAGAGGCAGGTAGATGGGACCAGTTGCCCAGCCTGGCCAGAGCACCTTCTGTGTGGCCTGCTGGTCAGATGTTAAAGCAACAGACTGGCTTACAACACAGGAAGGCAATGTGAAATTGTTCAATAAGCCAGATTCTTAGGTCATGTGACCATATCTCTCCATGAGGTCTTCAACAAAGGGCATTTATCCAGTGTCTGGAAATTGGCTGTGTGTTTCAGGCTGATAATGTCTTAGCCATTATGGGCTGCAAAAAATGCAGTTTATCGTGGGTCTGATGTTTGGGAACTCATTGGGCAAAATCTTCTGTTCGGTGTGCGGGGGGTGGGCCCCACACGCCAACGCGTAAAATGACACGCGGTGACATTGGGCATGTGTCAGGCACGAAAGAGCGCAGGCCCTGACTTCTTCCTCCCCCCACCTGCACAGGTAACACTGAGCACTTCCGGGTGCGTGTCACGCTGGCCGGGCCTCAATTGGCCCGCCCATGTAAAATGGCAACACACAGCTGATCGCGGGCGGCGATCGGCTCCACACCTGCCGGCGCCCCCTCCCGACTGGCCTGCCTGATGGGGAGAAAATTCTCCCCATTGTTTCCGTGGACTCTGACTCTGCTAACAGGCCTAGTCTATCAAATACAAAGAGCCTTTATGTAGCTGCCTTTGAAGTTGGGCTGTGTGGTCCCTAGGTGTTCTGTTAGTAGCTCCTCAGAAATAACCAGGTGTTACATTTCCAAGACTGTGAAGTGGCTTCTTTTGTTCTGGGTCAGCCATCTTGAAGGTCTTCGTTCAGCCAGAAAGTCCAGTTTTAAAGGAAGAAATAACAATGAGTATAGATTTTTATAAAAATATACAGTGTTATGTTCTGTTCCATCACACATCGGTGTGCCTAGTTTCTGTGTGGATATGGCAGACTGTCGAAATGAAAATGTGGAGGCCTCAAATGGGATCAGTGCAAAGCTTGAACACATCTAATGTGTGCTCTTTGTTACCAAAGATTAGATAATCAATGCTTAACTGGAGTGTCAGCATTTTCGGGCCCACTGATGCAAAGGCTAGGCTCTACGGGAACTTGGTCAACTTCAAACTGAGGAATTGTCGTGAGTGCTTGAGAGAGATCAGACCATAATGCTGCTGAAGCTTTCACAGTCCACACAAGGTGAGATGAAGTGCAGGCTCACGTCCATGACTGAGAGTTACAGATGACCGCGTTCTGAAGGTCGATCTCATGCTGGGGATTCAGTATGATGAAGAGGCCTGAACTCTTGTTTTGCATGAGCGATGGACCATGCAGAGAAACCACAGTGCGGATTCAGATTAGACCTCAGACATTAAGGTGAGAACCATTGAGTGATGACTGTCCTCTTTGAGGAGCCTTGCAACACTGGAGGCATACTGCGGTGAGTGCACTGAGGATCGTAGTGCCTCTTGAAAGCTGCCGTAGATATTGGAATGTTGGCAAGATGCTTGAAGAGGCTGCACCATATCTACTCTGCTCACAAATGCTGTTGGAGTTATTATCCCTTAACAGAAAGACCACATTCTCCAGAGGCTACCTTGCCTTCTAAGGATGAGGACAGCTTGATGCAAGAGTGTAACTACACATTCAGAGATTGATGTGCTTTATTGAGATGATGAGGATCACAACAATGGTGTTAAGGTGGACCCAGCATGGAGGGCACTGGTGAATGAGGCTTGTATGAGCTAATCATCATCATCCTCCTGGCATCTCATGTACATGCCTGCCTCGTCTGGCCTGTGCTATGGCCTCTTCCTCTGGAGCCTCAGCTTCCTCATCCTCATTGAGCTCAGCCCTCTCAATGTCCACCTCATTGGAGGAGATGTCCAGCTCCTCAATCTCTTGTTCTGCCAAGTCACCCCTCTTTGGTTGGCCAGGTTGTGTAGAGTGCAGCAAGCCATGATGATGCGGGAGACCCTCTGGGAGAGTGCTGGAGAGCGCCATCTGAGCTGCCTAGACTGAAAACCCATCTTCAAGATGCCAATGGTCTGCTCAATCAATGAGCGTGTTGCAGAATGAGCAGTGTTGTACTTCTCCTCTGAGGAACTTTCTGGCTGCCGAAACAGTGTCATCAGCCATGTCTGTTGTGGGTAGCCTTTGTTACTGAGGAACCAACCGTGGACGTGCTGGGAGCCCTCGAAGATCTGTGGCACTTGTGAGTCACTCAAGATGTACGAGTCACGGGAGCTTCCAGGGTATCTCGCACATACCGCATAATCTGCTTCTGGTGGCTGCAGACTAGCTGCACATTGAGAGAGTGGAACCTTTTCCTGTTGATGAATTGTAGTGGTTGCTTCCAGGGAGCTCTTAACACCACATGTGTGAATTGATGGCACCCTGCACCTGTGGCAATCTGGAGGTAGCAGCAAATTCCACTGCTTTGGCAGCCTGGCTGGCTTCATACAGGGAAAACTGGATGTAATTGTGTGCCTTGCTAAATAGAGCATCGGTAAACACTCGGATGCACTTATGAGCAGATGCCTGAGTTATTCCACAGAGGTCCCCAGTGCAGCCCTGGAATGAACAACTCGCAAAATAGCTCAGAGCGGCAGTCACTTTGTGAGCCACTGGCATTGGATGGTTTCCCAAACCTGCAGTACCAGCTCCTCCACGAGAATGTGGCTGATGTGAGCCACCACATCCCTTGACAAGCATAGGCATTTACGACACTGTTTCTCACTCATTTGTAGGTATGGGAAATGTTTTTGGTACACCCTAGATTGTGCCAAATGCCTCTGTTAAATGGGTCTGTCAGCCTCAGCTCCACGGTCTTGAGGGTGTCTCACTGGCACTTGTTCATCAGGACGAGGCTCTTTCCTTTGCCCACCCTGACTTCTCCTCCTCCTCAGTTGCCTGATTGCCAGGATAAGCACAACGTTGGCTGCTCCATCCATACACACTCATGCTCGTCTCTGTGGAAACAATAGACAGATACATGAATGCACATGGGGCTGCAATAGTCACCTTCCAGTTGCAAGCTAGGAGTCATTGGGTGGAATCGTCCTGTCCCGTTGGCGGTGGGTGTCATGCGGACGGTTGAGGGGTGGGGGTCGGGTGGGATGACAATTTGGCATGAGGGACATAAATGGGTTTCACGCCGGTATGAAAACAAAGCGGGGTCATCCAATGGTGTCCCCTGTGGCGGAACTCGAATCCCGATGGAGGCTGGGGTGAGCCCAATTTGCATCCCGGCAATGGGATGTGAAGTAAGGCCCGAATAGAATCGACCCCCACACCAGATTTACCGTTATGCCGGCGGGAAAACACACCGGCCCAGAACATGCCTGGGCAAGTGAGACATGCAGAAGTCGGGACTTAATGTTAGGGCCTTGCTCAGGTCGCAGAACATCCGAGGAGAAGAAGATGATAGAGCCCTACAGCTACCGGACCCTGGAGGAACACATGCATCGCATGCTGGGTGGATTCAAATGGACATGGCTCTGCCACGAAGCAGCTCTCGGAAGGTGGGAGGTCTCTGTTGATGTCTTGAGTCTGCTTTGGAACATCACAATCTTGGTCATGGGCTGCTATGGATGATAAGCGAGTGGGGGAGAGGAAGGTCCAGCTGTGAGTGGGAGAGGAAATGTACTGGGGAGGTAAGGCTGGGATGGGGGGCAGGAAAGTGTCTGGGGTGGTTGAGGCTGCGGGGGGTGGGGGCGATGTTGAAGGTGTCAGGGTGAGTGAGGTTTGTGGGGAAATAAGGTGTCGGAGGCAGATGAGGTTTGAGGGTGGAGATGAAGGTGTCAGGAAAGGCTGAGGTAGGGAGGGAGGATGGAGCTGTTGTGAGGGGTGAGGTTGGGGGGGCAAAGGTGTTGGGGGGTTGAGGTTGTGGGGGGGGAACGAAGGTGTCTGGGGTGTGAGGTTGGAAGGGGGTGGATGGTGTAATGAGGGAGAATGCAGCAAGGGGGAGGGAGTTTGGAGGGGAGGGAAGGTGTCTGGGGGGAGAAGGGGTTAAGGGGGGTGTGGCGAATGTCTAGATGAACGTGTAAGGGAGGGGCCTGCGAAGTTAACGACTGCCTCCTGGGGAGCGAACTCAGGGTAGGCGTGGTAGGAGGGATTGGTAAGTCTGAGAGGGGGCAGAGAGAGCGGTAGGGTGCAAGGATGAGGGTGCATTGGTAACGGTAGAAGGGATGGCACGGGCGGTTGGTGAGGACTCAGAAGCAGACACAGACCTTGGGGGTGGGAAGGAGGAGGTCAGGGAGGTCACTTTGGATGGGGGTGGGATTCTCAGGGAGGTAGGGAACGTGCACATTCACCTGGACATCCTAGAAAGACAAGGGTTCAGGTTAGTAGGTGATGGTGGGGAGGTGGAAGGTGACGCCAGGGGGGTTCCACAGTGATGGGGTAAAGGACATGGGTGATTAGTGGAGGGGAAAAGATGTGGGATCTAATCAGAAACTTCACTACGACCATGGTTTTCAAATCAAAAGTGGGCGGAGCCTCCGATGGACAGACACAGGTGCTGCATGGGAGTGTGATCAGTGGGTGGGTGGAGATGCAGCTCAGATGGACAACAGAAAGAGAACCCCAGCAGGCAGCATTGAAAATGCTCGGGACAGTGAGATTGACGAAGGCTCCGCGTGCATGGGAGGGTGCTTGCAGGAGGCTCCAAAAGGCTGTGACTGACACACGCATACATACATGCACATGCACACGCACACACACACACGCCTCCCTCCAGAATCACTTGTGTTCTGGCTGCGTGCAGGTGAACTGCTGGTGGTGGGGAGGACTTGCAAAGCCTGTCAATGAAACTGAAAGACAACATTACACATCGTTCAGTGAAAGTGAATATGTTTTTAGAATATAAAATGACAAAATGTGTTCACCCATGCAACTACTTGTGACCCGAATTTCTTAACTTTTCTCAGCCTACCACTTCTAGGCGCTGCCCTGGCATCCACAGCAGGCATGGAGACACCTGTGCAATGTTTGGCCCTGTTGCTTTTGATGATTTTGTCATGCGTCCTCTGAAGAGCCAAGGCCTTGAGGCCCCCAGCTTGCTTTAGCTGCTCTCTTGTGGGCCAGCTGCTCCCTCTGCGGTGATAGAGGACAAGGTTGAGGGGGGATGGTCACAGGCAAAGAGGACTTGAAAGGAACTGACAGCCTCTGAGATTCCTGAGTGGATGATCCAGGGGTGTCCAGCTGCTGCTGCTCCTCCCTTTGAGTGCCCGAGGGCCTTGGCCTGACTCCTTGAGGGGTAGGAGCATGGAGAGACGTTGAGGTGCCCCGTTTCCCTCTCGCGTTGCCACTGCAGGAACTCACCCATGGCTACCGTGATGCAGTGCAGGTCGGTGTGCATCTTCGCGCTCTGCTGGACCAGGGTCTCCATAGCATCCGTCATCCTTCCTATGGAGACCTCCATACGCCGACATGTGGGCACCACTTCATCAGTAATCGGGCGGACGCACTCCTCCAACTCACGTGCCCCTCTGTCTTTCAAGAGTTCTGCGTGATGTTCCCTCGCCTTCTGCTGACTCTCCATGATGAGTTGGAAGGCCGAATCCAGAGGCTTGTCATGGAGCCATGGGTGGTATGAGGTCACCAGCCCCAGAGGATATGAGCTAAATGGAGATGTGAGGGTGTGTTTGAGAGTTAGCGGTGTTGTCCCTTGAGGTGTGAGATCCCTGTGGATGTGTGATGGTTTGGGAGTGTGTGAGTTGAGAGTGATGAGGTGGTTGACTTACCCTGGCAGAATGGATGAAAGCATTCATCCTCTTCCTGCACTGGATGGCTGACCTCCTCTGTGCTCTGCTGGCACTAACCATTGCTGCCACTGTCTCCCAGGCTGGATTGGTGACTCTGGTGGACCTCCTGCAGACAGAGTGGAGGTAGAGGACATCACGGTGGCTTTCCACTGTGTGCAGCAGGCGCCCCCAGAGAGGCAGCACTAAATCTGGGGTCTGCCATCTTCTGTGCTTTTGGGGCCATCTGTCGCCTGGAGCAGTCCTAGCCTGGAGACATGAAATGGGCTGCACTTTAAATATGGAGCCCAGAGCGAGGAAGTGTTTTGCGCTGTCATGTGCAAATCCGAGCCCGCCCATCAGTGATCCGGCGTGTTTCCCGTGAATGAATTATTAATAAGGAGGGACACGCTGGGAAGGGGATGATATAGCGCGAAAACCAGTTATTGTGGCCAACGGGTCAAACGTTCTTTTTCATGCCCGCTACAGCACTTAGTGCAAATCTGGGATGATACCGCCTGCTGTGAAGCCCATGGGTTGCACTCATCCCAGCCATTCCATACCCACAATGACCCTTGCAGCAGAATCACTGCCTTAAGATCAGTGGTATGACCAACCCCCCCTACAGCGCCCCCCCGCCACAAATGTCACAGGCATGACACAGTGGCTTGGGTCTGGCTGAGTGCTGCCAGGTGATAGTAGCCTTAATCAGGACACTGTCAGACTGTTTGCTTTGGAGTAAACAACAGCCCCAACTTGCACTAGTGTTATGACAGTATTCGGGTGTTGGGGGCGGTTTGGTGGTTTGCAAAGCCTGAGCCTGGCAGATGTGAGGTCTAGAGGCATTTGGGCTCTGAGGCATATGCATTTTGGCCATTGTCTCATTACAGTTGGCCCCTTCTGACTCTCACAATTTCCTAAGAGAGAGACAAAGGCTCTTTGGAAACCAATCCAAAAATGGCCCTAATCGGGAATAGACTCGCGCACGAATGCACAACATGAGTTAAGGCACCACAATCTCCTTCTTGGCATTTGACAGTTCTTAACATGTCTAACTGTGCCTTCCTCTCCATTTGGTAAGATGGAAATTACTAGGGTACCCCTTCAATCAGTCCACAAATGCAGTAGTCAGCTCCTCTCACAAGCCCTGAGTGTCCTCCCCAGCGATTTTTTTCAACACTTGATTTTGTACTGCGTCATTGGATCAGCTTGAAAAATGGTGGTGCTGAGGTTTTATTATGAGACCTGCGTCCAGCGCCGTCCCACCAACACCCCCACCCTCCCCACCCCATGACCGTCAAAATCCCTCCCATTGTTCTGGAGCAGCATCATGTACAGGTTTCCCTCTGTCCAGTCACTCTCCTTCCTCCCCCTCTAATCCTTGATCCCATCGTTATAGATGTTGATATCCCTGTCCTCCCCCTTGAACCATTTGATGTTGATGTCCCGACACCCCATGTAGACCTGACCCCTCCCCATTTTGAGGCTTATTGTACTGTGACTTACCGAGACCACCCCCCCCACATTACCTGTCCCCCACTTACAGGCTGAAGATGCCTCCCCTGACTGTGACTGTGCCACCTGCGGCCCAGTACCAAGCCATCAACCCCCCAGGACTGACGTGTGTGAGGGACTGACCACGCCCTGCATATCATGCTGGGCACAGCTGACACAGGACTGTCAGGCCCTCCCCAACCCTGGACTGGGACCAGGACAGGTGTGCCAAGCACAGCCCTCTAAATTGTGGCGTGAGTGCCCAGGACTGCATATGCATTTTGGCCCTGACTAATTTCCTCCACACCATCAGCACCCCCTCCAGACATGTGCCTCTGTGCTCTCTTCCCCAGTTATCCACCCATCTCCAGTCATATGTCTCACAGCACCCTTTGCCCTGGACTCCATTGCCACACACCTCCACCCCCCCAATCAAGCCTTTGCCTTCAAACCCCAACCTCCCTTCTTCCCACTGACCTCGCATGAGAAAACTTGGCCCCCCCACCCTTGCCTTCTTGCTGGTCTTGCCTGGGCAGCCTTAGCACAGAGCCAGAGCAGTGGCGACCGCAGCGCAGTGAAAGGTGGGCGAGCACTGCATACACACACACCTCGAGGTCGGGAGTGTAGTTCGCCAGGTGCACGCCACCTATATGTGGTCATGAATCACGATAGCCTAATTTGTCACCGGCGTGGCCATTTCATCTGGAGTGGGGGATATGTGAGCATGAGAGCAGGGTGGAGTGTTGAAATGGCAAGCGACAGGGAGGCCTGGGTCATGCATGCGGACAGACCGAAGGTGTTCTGCAAAGCGGTCACCCAATCTGCGTTTGGACTCTCCAATGTAGAGGTGACCGCATTGGGAGCAGCGAATGCAGTAGACCAAATTGAAGGAGGTGCAAGTGAAGTGCTGCTTCACCTAGAAAGAGTGTTTGGGCCCTTGGACGGTGAGGAGGGAGGAGGTAAAAGGGCAGGCATTATACCTTCTGCAATTGCATGGGAAGGTGCTGTGGAAGGGTGTTGGGGGTGATGGAGGAGTGAACCGGGGTGTCCCGGACGGAACGGTCCCTACGAATACCAACAGGGGGGATAAGGGGAAGGTGTGTTTGGTGGTGGCGGAAATGGCGGAGGACAATCCTTTGAATGCGGAGGTTGGTGGGGTGAAAAGTGAGGACAAGGGGGACCCTATCATGGTTCTGGGAGGGAGAGGAAGGTGTGAGGGCGGATGCGCGGGGATGGACCGGACACGGTTGAGGGCCATGTCAACCACCGTGGGTGGAAAACCTCGGTTAAGGAAGAAGGAAGACATGTCAGAAGTGCCATTTTGGAAAGTGGCATCATCGGAACAGATGCAACAGAGGTGAAGAAACTGAGGGAATGGGATGGAGTCCTTACAGGAAGCAGGGTGTGAATAGGTGTAGTCGAGGTAGCTGCGGGAGCCAGTGGGCTTGTAATGAATATTGGTGGACAGTCTATCACACAGAGAGGTCAAGGAAGGGAAGGGAAGTGTCAGTGATGGACTATGTGAACATGCTGGAGGGGAGGAAATTGGATGCAAAATTGATAAATTTTTCCAGGTCCAGATGAGAGCATGAAGCAGCACCGAAACAGTCATCAATGTACTGAAGAAAGAGCTATGGGATGGGGCCTGAGTAGCACTGGAACAAGGAATGCTGCACATATCCCATAAAGAGACAGGCATAAGTCATACAAGTCATACTTCTAACTACAGAACAGGATTTTCTCCTTTTACTTTTAATATCACCAAATACTTCTCGCTCCACAGTTACACGTCACTCTGCCCTCTAGGTAGACATTCAATTCTCCCAGAACCAGTCAGAACTGATTCTCAGCTCCTTAGGCTTTACTTCCATCCCTTTCCTTGCCTAGCTTGGTAACTTTTAACCCCAGAACTGTCTTTCGCAATGAGGGTTTTTTCTAGAGATTCCCCCTGCAGAAGCTGGGTGAATCTTCTAGTCTTGTTTCATATCCTCATGAATCCAAGCGTGGGCTCCCAGTCACATTCCTTTGCATTGAGACTCTCAGCCTCTAGCTGCTCTCTCTTTCCCAGATCCTAGCAGACTTACTTGCCTGTAAGATTCAGTGATATTTCAGTAAAGCTTGTGACTCAACCCTACAAATGGCTTCCTATGGACTCTCCCTCTTGCAAAGCCCATCTTCATGACAACGTGAATCACATGTGCCTTGTATCCAGGTACATGCAAATGCTAATTACCTATTCTTTTGGCTCCTACTCCCTTTTATTGTGGAAGTAAATGGACAGTTTAAAGTATAACCATTTACAACCCAACATTCTCAACACCTGCCTGGAACTTTGAAGACTAGCAGTCTAACCACTCTACACACAGCTGCTGCTTCATTGTCTCTAAGTGTGAACACCTTACACCCTCTTTCCAGCAAAACAACTCAGACCTCCCTTTAATCTTTAACAGCCGCGCCACCAAGCCTATTGTCAGCAGACTTCAGAATAAATCATATGACCCCCTTCATTTTTAAGTTAAAGACACAGCCCCAAAACATAACAATCTTATTAGCCTCATATTTGTAACACTTGTGACTCACCGTGTACTGTTCCCAACTCTGCACCAGCCTCTAAAGTTTGCAGCATGCCAGTATCTGAGCTGGGCCTGGGAGTGTATGATCAAGCGACAGTGCCTCCTGTTCTGAAACTTAAACTTGCTTTAACATTGAGAGCGAAGGTTGGAAACTTCAAATCCCAACAAACCTCTGACTTCCCGTGCATGCGCAACCCAGGGGCAGGCTGCACATGTGCAATTCAGCAGATCTGCGTCTTTAAGTTCTTTGGGCCCAGGACAGCCCCAGTACACCTGCGCATAAGGAGAGAGAAAAAAAAATGAAAGTGTGAAAAGCCAGGTCAGGTGATCTGGTGCAGAGCGCCATCGAGAAGAAGCGCCTCAGGCAGGGGATAGGGGAGACAGGATTGAGGGGGGAGGGTCCCAAAGGGAGAGAGGGTAGAGAGGGGTCCCAGAAGAAGAGTCCCAGAGAGCAGACAGGGACAGGAAAAGGTCTCAGTTTAATTAAGAAGAGACGAGTAGAGGAAAAAGGCTCCAAATAGGAAAAGGGCTGTGGGTAGCAGACTGAAGAGGGCTCAAGGGAAGTCCTGGTAATAGAAGAGGGCTTGGGGAAAGCCATGAAGTTCCAAGAAGGCAGCAGAATGTCAGTGACTCCATGCTGTGAGCAGTTGGGGCAAAGCCCTTTGGAGCAACAGTGTTCTGCTTGGCATGGCCAAAGAGCTGAAACTGTGCTTGTGAGTTGTTGTTTGAGTGTATACTTGGGAATCCAGGGAAACGGAATCACGGGAGATTCCAACACTGAAAAGTGGACCATCATTGATACCATCCTAGTTGGAATAACTTATGGAGAGAATTCCAAGTTAGATCTTCGAAGGTGAAGATTGGAATCCCCCGTGAGAGAGGTGGAGTTTCAGTGAGATTGGTTGACTCACTGATGTCTGGCTGGGTTGTTGAGAAACTTGTGGATTCTGCTTGTTTGGGTCGGCTTTGGCATTTATTGTGCAGTGTGGTGTGTTCGACCATCGTGCGCCTGTTAATTCACCTGTACCTGTAAATTATTTTATCTTTCTGACCTTGTATAGTAAAGTTTCTTTTTGTTTATTCAAAACCCATGGAATCTTGTAGCTTTCTTCACTGAGCAAGTGTCTTGAATCTCAAACTTTGTCTACTTTAAACAAAACATTATTGGTTGTTAGTTGGAGCTTGCCAACAATTTGAGGTCTGGCCACTCCTCATCAATATCATGGCATTGCTCTTCCTCTTCCTCTTATTTGTGCTGAAACTGTCCAAGTATCAATTCCTTGCTATGTGAAAGCATAAAAGCAGAAGGAGTGGGTTGGGATGATGGAAGGGGGGGTAGGAGTAAAGCAGGAAATCCATGGTTGCACCATCTGCAGCTTCCACTTGATGCCACATCTCAGGTTGAAGGTGAGGAGGGAGTTGAGAAAGGGCATAAGGGAGTAATTTACATTCATCCTGAATGGCCTCAACAACACCGGATGCCATAACCCATGATTCAGAGTACCAGCCTCTTTGAGGAGCCGCAAGGGATGGAGTTATGCAAGTTATACAGATACCCCCCCCAAACTCTGGCTTCTGAGTCTTCATGGTTTTGCGCAAGATCTTCTTCGGCAAGAGACAGAGCAGATTGTCAGTGATTGTGTGGCACTGTGCTTGGGTAATGTGTCTACCATTGCTGAATAGCTGGAAGTCTGTGGAGGCAGGGAGAGGTGGGTTTGATATTGGTAGCATTGAAAGGTATGTGTGGGGGTGTGGTGGCGTATGTGAATTTTAGGCATGAGCTCTAAGTGTCAGGGAGTGCTGCTGGGTGACTGATGTTGCATTGAGAAGTGTGAGAGGTTGCTGGTGTGGTGGATATGAAATGTAATGTGGGGATACATTCACCTAACTGGACCACCCATGTGAGTTCATTGTATTGTTTCTGGCACTGCTGCCATGTCCTGGGGCTAGTTTCTGGGCATTGACCTCCCTGGCAACAAACCCCCAATCCCTTCTGAGGCTGGTACATAAGGGCTTCCTGTCCCTCCCTGGGAAAATACTGTCCCTCTCCTAGACTTCACCTGGATCACCAGAGCATCCAAGGCAGCATCACTAAACCTGAGGAGCTCTCTCTCCCTTGTCTGCTGTGCATTCTCCTTCACCTTCACTCTTCCCAAATGATTCATCAGCAGTCTTCAGTTCAGGTGTGCTGCCTCTCTTTAATAGGGAGTGAGCCTTTAAGAAGAGTAGGCTGGCTGAATCACATGGTTTCTGAACAATGTTACTGGGCCCCCATGCTGAGCGCAGAGGAAGCCAGCAGCATTAAGAAGGAGGATGCAGTGCAGGGCCTTTTGGCCTGTTGCTACAATCTTGTAGGTGAGGCGTATACCAAGTTTGCTTGTTGCCTACCTCAACCTAAATAGATACGGACAGCTCACAACTTGTGACCCCTGCATCAAACAATTTTAGCCCTGTGTGTCTTAGTCTTAAAACTGATTGGTTGAGGAGGTAAGCCGTTACTTGCCCTATCCACACAGATCCCAGACCCCATGTAGAGGGTGTCACACTGTTTAGGACACCCAACATAAATTGCTGCTTAATAGCCCACAAAATATCTGTGGATAGTCTAAGGGGATAGCACGGCAAGCGGTTTTTGTTTGCCACTGACTGCAAAATCAGGCCAATATGTTTTGAGCTGGGCATTGTTAAGCAAATAATTTGGCACTATTTGACAGCTGCAACAAGGTACTCAACTCTCTCTACTCACCACATGTAGCTTGGTTTGCTGCCCATCTCCATAGTTTTGCATTAAAAGGAAATCCCATAGTCAGTAAAAATACTGAATGATAGCAAACATCACCTCTCCTCCACATAGTAGAACAGCAGAGCACAACTAGTAAGACAATATTATCTCACTCAGAATGCACTGCAGCAAGAAGAGCACCTTTGGTAGTTAACGTTACCAGCTGGAATGTCCAGTTCTACTACATGGATCAGCTGAGCTAATAGAGGATTCTGTGCTCAAAGGGGCTTTCCATTTGCAATATTGCTGATTTGGGTTTACAATTTGCAATGCCCAGAATGAATTGCTACTTGGTGATTTTGTCATGGCAAAGGTCTGTCATGAGGGACTACCAGCATGCAAGCCACAAAATTCTGATTCTAACCACTAAGATGCAGTGGCATTAAAAGCAACATCCAACAATGCTGTCTTTGCTGAACAAGCAGGCAGTTAGATCTGATCAGAATTGAGCATGGAACAGACGAACCCAGCAGGGTTGGCTATTAAATACAATAATGATGTCTTCAAACTGTTTCAAAGTGCAGTTTTTTAACAATCAACTTTTTAGTTTTCACTGAGCGATATATATTTCATGCTCAGAATAAAGTAATTATTAAAGTTATAGCGAAAGCTTTTCAAAGATGTTGCCACAATTGTACTGCCTGGATCACACAAAATAATGAAATGGTTGCCATCCCATTCTTCTCAGAGAAAGCCACAACTTCACGTGTGAGAATATAGAATGTGTAGAATAATGTGGACATTTAGGCCTTTGTAATGTATTTTCCTCCTTTGCTCAAGAAACATTTGTAACAGGAGTTAATTGACCTTAAAAGTTTGACTCTTGAGAAAGACTAAATAAGGGACTACAGCTGCTACCAATCCAAGTGGCATTAAATATTATTGGGCTATGGATTATTCAATATCTCTAAAATGTGTTTTAACAAATGAACCTTGGGTCAGGTCATTTGCGATATGAAGAGTACTGTGCTAAATGCAGCTGCTGATGCTGTTCTCATGCCGCTATAATGAACAGTGTTAATGAACACCATTATGAATCTTTATTACTACGACTTGGTATATTTGAACCCTCATCTCAAATCAGCTCATCCTGTACTGAATATCATTTAAACCTCCTGAAGGTTGTTGTAGCATCGCAGATGTGTGTCGTAAAAACATCTTGCCCACACTCCCCCATCCCTAACACTTTTCCTTTTAGTGGCATGCATTCTATTCACCTTATTTTATATTACTGTACTAAAATATCAGTTTATAAAAGAATGTCCTTATGGGAACCCTCATAGTGAGCAAATGTTCCCTTATCCAAGTGTTACTGTTGAGCAAAGATCATTAAAAGTAAATGTCCTGACCTTGATTAGCAGTAACGTGTTCTGTAATTGCTTAAGAACTGATGCCATTAACCCACCCCTAGCAATAGCTTTTCATTAAGAATGTGCCAAATTCCCTTGCTGAGCTCTTTATGACTGGGCTTATTATATAGTGATAGCAGTGGGTTATGCAAATCTAGTGGCAATAACTTTATCTATATTTTATTTTGTGTACTGTTGAGTGCTTGAAAATCTGACCCCTGAATTGCTTTTGGTTACAATAGCTCCAACTGTGACAGTGCTGTAAGTGAACACTCCACACATAAAGTAGCAATCCCATTCAAACTGTTCTTATACAATAACAGATGGCTATTTGAATACATTGGGAACAAATAGGTGCTAGAGCAGATGCTGGGTCCGATTTTGCTGCTCTTTTTGCAGTGGTATGAAATTGCACTTGGGGCACAATCTGCACTTACTAGTTTGCTCCCTGTTAACCTAAACATGGAGCAGCATTAATGGTGTGCCTGTGGGTTGGATTGTCTTGCCTGTTCACCAAGGAGAATAGTATAGCAACAGCGAGAACCGGAGGTGAACTGGGAAGCTAAAACAAAATAGGCAAAACATCTCCCATCACTAGAAACAATTGGAAGAGGTACTTGTGGTCCTGCAGGTAGCCTCTGACCTCATGAAAATGAGGTACACTCTCAGTGACCTTGCAAACTCTGGCTTAGTTAATGCTGGTTAGCTTCAATAACTATCTAATAGTCTATCTATAGTCTAACTATCTCCATGGAGGTATTACACATACATCAGAGTTCCCCTATATTTAAAACAGGAAACATTTCCAAAGTACAATTTTCCTATTAAATGTAATTATTCAGGTATTATATTCTCTCAGTTGCAGGAAGGATCCTTACAAGGGTCCTATTAAACCGTCTACTAGACAGCCTCATAGATATTGTCCTCCTGGATGACAGTGTGGTTTTAGAGCTAACCATGGGGCAGCCAACATGAGTGTTTACAGCACAACTACTGCAAGAGAAGTGCAGAGATCAACATTAGAATCTGTATATGCTGTTCATTGACTTAACTAAATGTAAGTTGACCTGGTCTATGACACATGTTCTCCAAATTAAGATGTTTGAACAAGTTTGTCAAAATCCTGTGCCTACTGCATGCTGGCATGGTTGGACATGTTTGTGGCTGTGGTGAGATGTCTGGAGCCTTTGCGGTAACCAGATACGTAAAGTGGGGATGTGTCGTAGGTCCCAACATTTCATTCTCTTCTTTACTGCAAGGTTTAAGGAAGCCAACAGAATACTTGCAACATTGTTGTAAGGGTTTCTTCAGTAGGTCTCAATTGTAGTATTCTGTATTTCCGGCACTCGGTTATTCCCATCTGATTTGCTTTTTGTGCTCCTTGGAATTGAACTTTTCCTTATCAATATCCCATCAACTTTGTTCGGACGCCATAGGCTTGTCCTGTTCCTTCTGGAGGGAGTGTTCATTCCATTTATTTATAGAATGAACATGGGTTTTCTTTCTCCGTGGGGTTCACCGTGATTTTTCTGGGAGTTGACAGTGTATCTCTATTACATTTGAATGTTCCTCATCCATGGTTTTGGATGACGTACAAAATTTTCAATATTTGCTTGTCACCATACCTTAGTGGTTCTAGGGTCATGCGTATGATTGGAAATCGGATTGCTTCAGGACCATAGAGTGGTGTGTCTGTCATTCATAGCCAGAGGTCTTTCAGCCAAGTTTCCTTATCTGAAAGGACTGTAACACTGGCTCCTGTGTCTAAAATGAAATTGGTGAGGTGACCATTTGCAGAGATATCAGCATTCCAAAAGGAGAATCCGGGATCCTTGGTCTCACCCAAGAGCGCAATTGCACTTCTTCCTGGTGTGGTACTTCAATCTCGTGGACTGTTTTGGGATCCTCTGCAGATCTCAATGTCTTAAACTTGTGCAGCTTTCTAAAGTGTCCCAGCTGGTTGCAGTTGAAGTGTTGGACAGAGATTGCTGGACATTGCTCTTGCCTGTAAGGTCTTTTGGCTCCACAGTGCTGACATGGTCCCCCATCATCATTAGGTCAGTTTGAGTATTATCTTCCTCGACCTGGAGTCTCCTTGGCATTTTGTTGCTTTATGAGCTGGACATTTGGGGTTGCTCTATACCATGGCTTAACCTCGCCACATAAAATGGATCAGTGTTGTTGGCAAATTTCAACCTGCCTGGCTATTTGAATGATCTTTTCTACAGTCAGACCTTCTTGTGCCTGTAATATGTCTGAAAGGGCATCATCAGCTACACTGACTACTATTTGACCTCGTAAGAGCTCTTACATAAGTTCGGCATAGTCGCAGCCTTCAACCAATCTGCATAATTTGTTTTGAAAGAGTCAACTAGTTCTCCAGGCTATTAGACTTGCTTGTTGAACTTTCCTTGCTCTAAAATTTTATTACTGATTAAATTACAGTAGGTATCGAATGATTTCAAACCATCTTCAAACTTATCTGAAGATTAATTTATTCCTTGCCTCATGGTGACGTCATCGGCTATCGGACCTACTGAGTACCATAGTGTATTCACTTGTTTAGCCTCTGTCTTCTTACCTAATCCGGAAGCTACCATTTTTATTGAAAATCATTTTTGCCAAGGGCCCCAATCCTGCGCTTGTATCAGCCCAAATTGATCTGGGAAGGTTGATTCGTTATCTACGGCTGCTTTACAGCTCAGGGGAGCACAGCTTTAAATGCTGTTTCACTTTTAAAGATGGCGCTGCAGTAGCCATTTGTTTAATGCAGCTTGTCCAACCCATGGCCCGCGGGCCAGATTGTGGCCCCTGAAGCCGTTCTATGTGGCCAGAGCCACTGTTCAAAATTCTGATAAGACAGAAAAGTGAAGTTGAAGTTTCTACGAGGGTCTGCTCCTGCAATCACAGACCCATCATCAGCACATGTGGAAGAGAGACAATCTCTGACTGAAGGAGCAGTGATCACCGGTGGTGGTAACTGTGCTGGGGGGAAAGAGAGAGAATTTGGGGGGGGGAAGAAGAGAGAGATGGTGCTGCGAAGCCCAGGGAGAGAGAAGATGCTGTGGGGCCTGAGGAGAGAGAGGTACTGAGGGGGTCTGGGGAGGGAAGGTGCTGCAGGGCTCAAGGAGAGAAGGTGCTGCCAGACTGGGGAAGAGAGAGAGGCTACGGGGCCTGGGTCAGGGTTGAAGAGATGCGCTACCAGTGGTCTGTGTAAGACTGAGGGAGAGAGTATGTGAAAGAGAGAGAGAGGAAGAGTGAGTGTTTTTTTGTGTGTGTGTGTGTGAGAGAGAGAGAGAGAGTGTGAGAGAGAGAGAGTGAGTGTATATGTGTGAGAGAGAGTGTGTATACGTGTGTGTGAGAGAGGGAGAGTGTGAGTATGTGAGAGACGCTGAGAGTGAGTGTGTGTGAGAGCGAGAGGGAGAGACTGAGAGTCTATGTGTGTGTGTATGAGAGAGAGAGAGGGAGTGTGTGTGCCTGTGTATCCGAGAGGGAGAGAGTGAGTGTGTGTGTGTATGGCTTACTCCCAGTCTCAGGATTCTCAGTCACCCTCATACCTATACACCAACACATACTCTTATCCACTCTTAGTGTTTGAGGAGGAGTGAGTAAACACCCAGGAGGAGTGAGTAAACACCCATAGACTGTGATTGAATTGGACACACACACTCTCACCCTCTTACAATCTAATGGTCATTTTTATTAATTACCCTTTTTTAAAATTATAAATTTATTGCCGTGGCGTTGCTTTATTTTGGCTCGGCAAGTTGTTTCTTTTCTTCACGCTCAAATGTTTTTTAGAAATTCATATATCTTTCCGAAATCTGTTCAGCAGCCCCCTGAGTGAGAAAAAAATGAAAATGTGGCCCCCCCCACCCCCCACCCATGCAAAAAGGTTGAATAAGCCTGGTTTAATGCTTTTTGCCACCCTTGTCGGGTTTTGGCAGGCTCTTGTGGCAATTGCAGACCTGGCATCAAAGGGATTGATTTCTTGCAGCAAATTTTTAAAATCAAACATTTGGGCCCTTTAAAATGTTTTCAGAGTATCTTAGGGCAATTAAAAGACAATTCCTGACTTTGGAGAAGTTTTTAAAACATTTTCTTCAATGGAGCTTGGCTGCCATGGCATCGTCTGAGCTTGGGCTGGCCGCAGTGATTAATGAAATGGACTGCTTTGACTGATTAATAGCCTGAAGACATTTAAAGGCTAGTTCAGCCTTAGAACTGAATTTTTACTCACTCTTACTTACCCTTGCTAGGTCCCTTGACTCTGCAATTGAAGGGGATTCACAACAGCCTTCCATGTCTGCAATGGAGCTTCTTTTTAGGCGATCTCCAGCTGTGTCTTTGGTTCAGGTGCACTTCAGTCAGGTCAGGATGCTGCTCCTTTAGTTTTTCATATTCCGGGTCCTTCACCAACTTCTCTGGTTCTGGGTTTGCTCATGAGCTGCCAGCATGTTGTAAGGAATTGTTCAGTGTGTCTCACTAAGAGATTCAGAGGCTTGTATGGTTGAATATTAGTGTTCATTGGTAACACATAACTATTTACATATGTATAAAGCATAGCCCAAACTATGAGCTAACTCCATGCTTACTTCTACACAGGTCTCTGCGTACACTTAGACTGACCCAGGTCCCTTGTCATGTGACCCTTTACATCACACTGTGGCTGGTACTGCTCACCAGTCCCACATTGATCCTTGCTATACCAAACACCCATATACTACAAATATTAGGTCCTGTTCAAGGAAGCTTTTCAAGCTCTCCAGACTCTGTGGGTCCACCAAATTCATAAGACCAAAAGATCATAAGACATGGGAGCAGAAATTAGGCCATTCGGCCCATTAAGTCTGCTCTGCCATTCAATCGTGGCTTGATAAGTTTCTCAACCCCATTCTCCTGCCTTCTCCCCGTAATCTTTGATCCCCTTACCAATCAAGAACCTATCTATCTCGGTCTTAAATACACTCAATGATCTGGCCTCCACAGCCTTCCGTGACAATGAATTCCATAGATTCACCACTCTCTGGCTAAAGAAGTTTCTCCTCATCTCTGTTCTAAAAGGTCTTCCCTTTACTCTGAGGCTGTGCCCTCGGGTCCTAGTCTCTCCTACTAATGGAAACATCTTCCCCACATCCACTCTATATAGGCCTTTCAGTATTCTATAAGTTTCAATCAGATCCCCCCTCATTCTTCTAAACTCCATCGAGTATAGACCCAGAGTCCTCAAACGTTCCTCATATGTTAAGCCTTTCATTCCTGGGATCATTCTCGTGAACCTCCTCTGGACCTTCTCCAATTCACCAAGGCAGTAATCAGAGATCTTCTTTATGCAGGTGACTGTGCCCTAGCTTTTTACAATAAGGAAGGCATCTAGACCATGGCAAACAAATTCTTGAATGCTGCCAAAAACTTTGGTCTCCAAATCGGTGACTCCAAGAGTGAGGTTATATTTCAGCCAGCCCCAGGCACACACTATGAAGAACTTGATATAACCATTGATGGTACCAATCTCAAGGCTGTAGAAAAATTCTCAAACCTTGGTAGCGTGCTCTCAAGAGATGCCACTATTACAAACATATGAACATATGAGTTAGAAGCAGGAGTGGGCCATTCAGCCCCTTGAGCCCACTCCACCATTCAATCATTCAATAAGATCATGGTTTATCAGATTGTAACCTCAACTCCACATTCCCGCCTATGCCTTTCACCCCTTGCTTATCAAGAATCTATCTAGCTTTGCCTCAAAAATATTCAAAGACTCATCCCCTGCCTTTTGAGGAAGAGAGTTCCAAAGACTCACGACACTCTGAGATTTCTCCTCATCCAAGTCTTAAATGGGTGATCCCTTATTTTTAAACAGTGACCCCTAGTTCTAGACTTTCCCGCAAGAGGAAACATTCTTTCTCATGGACCCTGTCAAAACCCCTCAGGATCTTATATGTTTCAATCAGGTTACCTCTTACTCATCTAAACTCCAGCAGATACAAGCCTAGCCTCATAAGACAACATCCATTCCAGTTATTAATCTAGTAAACCTTCTTTAAACTGCTTCTAATGCATCTACATCCTTCCTTAAATAAGGAGACCAATACTGTACACAGTACACCAAATGTGGTCTCACCAGTGCCCTGTATAACTGAAGCATAATCTCTCTACTTTGCATTCCATTCCCCTCGCAACAAATGATAAAATTCTATTAGCTTCCCTAGTTACTTGTTGTACCTCAATGCTAACCTTTTGAAATTCATACACTAAGACACCCAGGCCTCTCTGCACCTCAGAGCTCTGCAACCTCTCACCATTTAGATAATGTTTCTTTTTTTATTTCACATTTTCCTACATGATACTCCACTTGCCAGATCTTTGCCCACTCACTTAACCTATCTATATCCCTTTGTAGTCCCCTTATGTCCTCTTCAAAACTTACTTTCCTATCTACCTTTGTATCATCAGCAAATTTAGCAACCATTTGTCCCTTCATCCAAGTCATTAATATAAACTGTTAAAGGTTGAGATTCTAGCACTGATCCCTGTGGCACACCACTTGTTACATCTTGCCAGCCAGAAAATGACCCATTTATGCTTACTCACTGTTTCCTGTTAGCTAGCCAATCTGTTATCCATGCCAATATGTTATCCCCTACACCATGAGCTTTTATTTTCCGTAATAACCTTTGATGTGGCACCTTATTAAATACCTTATGTAAATCTAAGCACAGTACACTCACGGGTTCCTCTTTATCTACAGCACATGTTACTTGTTCAAAGAACTCCAATAAGTTGGTTAAACATGATTTCACTCTCACAAAACCATGTTGACTTTGCCTGATTACCTTGAATTTATCTAAGTGCCCTGCTATAACATCTTTAATAATAGCTTCTAACATTTTCCCTATGACAGACGTTAAGCTAATAGGCCTGTAGTTTCCTACTTTCTGTCTCGTTTTTTGAATAAAGGGGTTACATTTGCTATTTTCCAATCTAATGGAAATTTCCCGAATCTAGGGCATTTTGGAAAACTAAAACCAATGCATCAACTGTCCCACTAGCCACTTCTTTTAAGACCCTAGGATGAAATCCATCAGGACCCAGGGACTTATCAGATTGCAGCTCCAACAATTTGCTCAGTACCACTTCCCTGGTGCTTATAGTTTTCTTGGGAAGAATTTTCCCCCCGTTGCGGGGGTTCCCTGAGCCGAGAGTGCGCTCTTTCACGCATGCACGTGAAAGAGCGCACTCATCTCCCTGAGGCTAAGTGCTGCCTCAGGGAGATCGCCTCCACAGTAAAAAAATATTAAAAACAGAGAAAAGAAAATTCCCTGACATGTCCCCTCATGTGACACAGTCACATGAGTTGGAACATGTCTATCACACCTGCTGCCCATCCTTGTGCAATTATATGTTAAGCTTCTGCATTGTAGAGCACCTCTTTTGGAAAAACACTGCAGTTGACTGGCCCATGACTGGCAGGCGCTGTAACATGGTTCAGCATGTTCTGAGGACCATCAATGACCAACTCACAACATCCAATGTGACCAGGAAAAGGCCAGAGGTGACGCAACTGTGGAAGTCCTCCCAACAATGATGATATGAACTGCCAGTTTTGTGGACATTCATGCCAATCCTGAATTGGACTTTTCAGTCATGAGAACACTCACCGAAGATGATGAAATCACTTACAGCTTGGATATACTCAAATAACAAAGGGTCTACCACTATATTTTACTGTAAAAATAACAGTGAGGCTAACAGTGTTCACTGCTATTAATGGTAAATCAGACAACAACTTCTGGTGAACAGAGATGTGCAGTTAAATGCCAAAAACCAGAAGTTTGTGTCCAAGATGTGCCACTCCACCTTAAGCTGCACGAAAAACATATCTCGCAGCCTTGCTTCATATTCAAATGAAATTCCAGCACTGGCATTGTTAGGTATGGATTAAATTTACCACAAAGGTTAAGCCAGATATTCTAGTCTATGTAGCCTTTTAACAGCGTGGTAAATCTTAATTACTGCCAAACAATCTCTCTGGCACTGAAAATCAACTTTATCAAGTGTGAAGTCTCATTTTTTCAGATTTTAATTATTGCTGGTAATTACGCTCATAAAAATGCACTATTTCTCTCTCTTTATTACACATTTGGCATTGAATTCATTATTCCAACTGACACTTCCTGGTTCAGGCTCTGTGTGGCTTATGATAACTCTTCCACCTGATTGGTTAAGGACATATACAGTTGCTTACCCTACTGCCAAATGCCCTGTAGAGGTCAGTGTGCCTTTATCCATCTTGTTGACAGCCACTTGACATGAAAAGTCTATGGACAAGCGAAAGATGCACAACCCATCAAAAAATCCAACCCATTCTCATCGTGCTCATCTGTGTTTAATAGTCTTTGTCTCCTTCATGTGTCTGAGCATAAGAGTCCCTGCCATTGTCAACTTAAACTTCAATTACCATCAGTTTCAAAGGTGTTTATCACTTGATTGAAAATATTTAGCACAAAATCCAACAATGAACTCCATATTGTTTTGTTAATCAAAATGTAAAAGCAACGGCTGATTTTTTTTACAATGATCACAGTAACTAGCATTTATAGAGTACCTTTAGCTTATTAAATTTTTCAAGTTGCCTCACAGCTGTGTTTTAAAGCAAGCTTTGACGCTGAGCTATATAAACCACATTACCCCTTTGTTCGCTGACCTATGTTAGTGGGTCCTGTCAAGCAATGCCCCTATTTTAAAATTCTCATCCCTGTTTTCATGTCCCTCCACAGCCTGACCCCTTTCTATCTCTGTAATCTCCTCCAGCCTTACAATCCTTTGAGATATCTGGGCTCCTCTAATTAAGGTCTCTTGAGCATCCCCGATTTTAATTATCTCACCATTGGTGCCAATGTCTTAAGCTTCCTGGGTCCTAAGCTCTGGAATTCCCTCTCTAAACCACTCCGACTCTCTGCCTCTCTTTCCTCCTTGAAGATGCCCCTCAAAACCTGCCTCTTTCAACAAGCTTTTGGCCATCTGCCCAGATATCACCTTATGTGGCTCAGTGTCAAATCTTGTTTTGGATTAAAGTCAAAAACAAAATACTATGGATGCCGAAAATTTGTCACAAAAATATAAAATGCTAGAAATTGACATGAAAGTATAATAATTCTCATAATATTATTGTGATTTATTGTAAAAGTAGGTTAATAGTGGGGTTTGGATAGTTTCTGTGTGTGTGTGTGTGTGATTTAATTGAATTGGAGGCAGCTGGTCTGGAGACTTTGACTCATCAAAAGAAGCTCGGTTTGAAATGCTTAAATCGTAAACATGGCTGAAGCTTTAGAATGTGAGATGAGGAAAATTTGCATTTTTAGATAAATCAGGGTAGCTTGAATTTCAAAGACATGGTAGGATGTTACACCTAGCCAGAGAAGCTAGGCTAAGCAGTATGCTTATTTTTGCCAAAGGTTATTAATAAATTTAGCATGATGAGATGATTTATATTATGAGAAAGGTAATGTTTCAAAGACATATGGGAACAATGGGATTTACATTAGAAGGGTGAAACGTGTATAAAGGGGAATAAGTGATGTGTCAGGGAAGTCATTGTAAAATCTACCAGAAGTGTGAAAATCCTCCAGTATCTGTGCTTTAAGCTTGCTGTCTACAGAAACTGAAGCTGGGAAAAGCCATTTTGAATTCTACTTTCCGGGGTATTGTGGTAACTTGCTGACATCTGTTTAAAACCTATTTTTTTAACCATTGCCTTAACAGGGTTGTAACTGGAATCCAGATTAATTAGGGATTTTAGGAGCTATTATAGTAGTAATTTGTAGACCTATGTATGTGCTTGAAATCTTTTCCTTTGTTAATAAATGTTTAATTTAGTTTTCTAAAAAATCTCTGAAGCCATAGGAGACTCATTACTTCTGAATTCAGGGCACGCATCTTGAAATAAAATATAAACTGCAAAACCATTGTGATTGCATGATCAAGCTTCCCTGGTGGATTTGACCCACCTAGCATACCTCATCTGCCCTGTCATAACAAATTGGGGGCTCTTTGCGGGACATTTGAAACTCCTCGATTGGTTTGGAGATGATGAATCTTAAGGCTACAAGTATGAGAAGCACTTTGAAGTCAGGGGTTGGTGTAAGGGATTTTTAAAGTGGTGAGACTGCAAAAATGGCTATATCCATGGCTAAAACATTTTTGTAAGTAAAAGATATAACTCTGATTGTGTTACAAAAAGTATCTAAGAGTAAGTTAACAGAGTTGGTGGATAAGTTGCAGTTGAGGTTACTTATAGAGGCAAAGAAAGCAGACATAGTTGAAGTGATAACACAATGTTTAAAGTTGGAAGTGATACCTCACACTAGTGAGTCACAGCTGGAGGCAGTGAGACTTCAGTTAGAAATGAAGAAGCTTGAATTTGAACAAGCAAAGGAAATGAAAAATCTTGAATTGGAGACAGAAGAAAAAGAGGAATTATTTCAAAAAGAAAAGGAAATGTGAAAACCTGTTCTCCAGAGGGAAAAGTTATCAATGGAGGAGAGAGAGAAGGAAAGAGACAGAGAATACCAACTTAAAAAACTGGACTTTAAAATAGAGACATGAGATGCTGAGGAAAGCTCTGATGATGAAAAAAAAAATTACCTAAAACCCAGTGGGGAGATGGTTAAATTTGTGTAAGCTGTTCTGGAATTTGAAGAAAGAGACGTGAAGGTGTTCTTTATTTCATTTGAGAAGATAGCTAAACAGGTGAAATGGCCACAAGAAAACTGGACATTGTTGTTAAAATCTAGATTAGTGGGTAGAGCACATGAGGTTTATGCTTCACTGTCAGAAGAAATGTCAGTGTATTATGATGTGGTTAAAAAAAGGCTATTTTGAGTGCATGTTAGTTGGTTCCTGAAGCATACAGGCAGAAATTTAGGGATATAAGAAAACAACCTGAGCAAACTTATATTGAGTTTGAGAGAGTAAAGCAAAGTAATTTTGACCAGTGGATATGGGCATTAAAGATAGAGACAACATATGCAGCTCTTGGAGGATTAATTCTTTCAAAAGAATTTAAAGAATTTGGTAGTGAGAACTCATGTGTAGGAACAGGGGGTTAAAATGGTATGACAAGCAGCAGAGATAGCTGATGATTGAGTTCGTTCATAGATCTAAACCTTTTCTTCGTCACCCTTTTAAATCAGAGAAGAATAGAAAGTGGGAAGGTGAAAGGAAGGTGGGTAGTGATGGAAGAGAAGGAGTAGGTAGAAATTCCCGGATGTTTTTTTTCAGACTAAAAAGGGAGGTGCTGAGGGTAGAAGTGACGCTCAACAATTGAAGTGTTTCCATGGTATTAAAGTTGGGCACACAAAGTCAGCGTATTGGAAATTACTGGGAAAATCTGTTGGAATTATTGGGATGCGGAAAAGTTCTGGAAGTAAAAGCACTGTGGGCTCTGAGGTTCAGGCACAGGAAAAACCAATGGTTTATGTATAGGTAAAACAGGAAGAATCAGTGATAAGAAAAGAAGTGGGAATGTGTTCACAATTTACCCATGGGAGTTCTGAGTAGCAGGTTGCAGAATTTTTAAAAGATTTTGAATGTGAAGGGGAAATCTTTACACATGTACAGGGTGGAGTAGGCAAAAATATTAAAATTTTAAGAGACACAGGGGCTAGTCAATCCTTAATGTTGTGGGATAGTGATATTTGTTGTTCAGAGGGAGTATTGCAGGAATAGGTGATAAGTGCTGTTCATGGAGATACTAAACCTATTCCATTGTGGAAGGTAAATTTAAAGAGTAAGTGGAAAACAGGTGAGGTGATTGTTGGAGTAGTAGAAAAATTGCCCATTGCAGGGGTTCAATTTATTTTAAGTAATGATATAGCTGGGTCACAGATGCGGGTGATGCCTATGGTAGTTGAACAGCCTGTAGCGATGTTTTCAACAGAAGTGTTGCAGAAAGAGCATCCTGGATTGTTTCCAAATTGTGTGGTAACAAGATCACAAGCTCACAGGTTGAAACAGGAAGAGCAGGAAGTTAAAAGGCAAAGAAAAGGTGTTGAAGTTCAATTAGCTGACACTGGCTTTGATAAGATTTTTCACAAAGAAAGAATGGAAGATAATGCAGCTGCAGTATTTAGATGAAAGCAGTTGGTAGAGTTACAGAAAAAGGATCCACAAATAAAACAGTTATATCAGACAGCTTACTCAGAAACAGATGCAGAATGTATTCCAGAATGTTATCTCCTTAAGGGTAATGTGCTAATGAAAAAGTGGCCGTATCAAGCTTCAGCAGATGAAAGCTGGATGGAAGTACATCAGATTGTTATACCATTTAGATACAGAAATGAGATACTGAGAATAGCTCATGAAATTCCAATGGTTGGGGGGTGGGGGGGTGGGGGGTGGCATTTAAGAATTAGAGAGACACAGGCAAAAATACAAAAACATTTTATTGGCCTGGATTGCACAGAGATGTAGTCAAATTCTGTGGAACATGTCACACATGTCAGGTGATAGGGAAATCAAAAGCAATTATTAAGCTGGCCCCTTTAATTCTAATTCAAGCACTTGAAGAACCTTTTACTAGGGTCATGATTGATTGTGTAGGTCCCCTCCCTAAGACTAAAAGTGGAAATCAGTACTTACTGACAACAATGGATGTGTTTACAAGGTTTCCTGAAGTGATACATTTGAGAAATATTACAACAAAGAGAATTGTGGAAGAGTTGACTAAATTGTTTACAAGATATGGTTTATCAAAAGAAATACAATCAGATCAGGGTTCAAATTTCATGTCACAAGCTGTTTAAGCAAGTAATGAACAGTTTGGGGATAAAACAGTTTAAGTCAACAGCTTACCATCCTGAACCACAAGGGACTCCGGAGAGATGCCATCAAACTTTAGGAAATATGATGAGGGTGTATAGTCAGGACTAACCACAGGATTGGGGTAGGGAAATTCCTTTTTTGTTATTTGCTATTAGGAATGCTCCTAATGCATTGACTGGATTTAGTCCTTTTGAATTAGTCTATGGTCATGAGGTAAGGGGAGCACTGAAATTAATTGATGAGAAATTGGTGGGTCAAAATTCAGGAACTACTCTCCTGGATTATGTACTAAACTTCAAAGAAAGGCTGGACGGAGCTGTGAGATAGCTAGGGAACATTTAAAGATATCACAGCAAGTGATGAAAGGCAGGTGGAGAGCTACAACTCGTAGCTTTGTTGCTGCGGAAAAGGTTTTAGTTTTGTTACCAGTACTGGGTGACTTGTTAGAGGCAAGGTTTAGTGGGCCTTACAGGATTGAAAAGAAACTGAGTGAAGTAAATTATTTAATAAATACTCCAGATAGAAGAAAGAAGCAAAGGGTGTGTCATGTAAATATGCTTAAAAAGTACTTTGACAGGGAAGAGGACCAAAAGGAGGTATTAGCGGTGGTAGTTAAGGAGAAAGAGGTAGAAATTAAGGATTCTGAATTTGATTTTCATCTAATCAAATTGGATAATGAAACTTGAAAATTAAATGTAATATTGAGTTAGCATACAGACAAGTGTCAAAGTGATTTGGAGAAGCTATTGCAGACACACAAAGCTATTTGGGGGAATAGGCTGTGGAGGACAAATTTGGCTACACATGATGTGAGTGTAGAACTTTCATCTTCAATAAGGCAACATTATTATAGATTAAAGCCAGCTAAATTATCACAAGTACAGAAAGAAATTGAATTCATGCTTCAAAATGACATCATTGAGTCTAGTTACAGTAACTGGAGTTCACCTATTGTGATGGCACCAAAACTGGATGGAACACAAAGACTGTGTGTGGACTATTGAAAGGTGAATGCAGCGACAAAGGCGGATTCATATCCTATACCATGGTTGGAAGATTGCATTGAGGAAAGCGGGACAATCAAAGTTTATCACAAAGATTGACTTGCTGAGAGGATAATGGCAAGTATCTTTATTAGAGACAGCAAAGGAGATATTGACTTTTGTGAAGCCAGATGGACTATATCAGTTTAAAGTTATGCCATTTGGTATGAAAAATGCACACGTAACATTTCAAAGACTGACAAACAAAGTAATTGCAGGACTGAGCAATTGTGCTGTTTATATTGACGACTTAATATTTTTCAGTCAAACATGGGAGCAGCATTTACAACATCTGGAAAAATTACTTAGTTGAGTACAAGGAGCTAATTTGGTGATGAACTTGGTTTAAAGTGAATTTGCAGAAGAGCAAGTTACATATCTAGGCCATACCATTGGATATGGTAAGATGGCTCTGAGAGATATGAAAGTCAAAGCTATCATGGATGTCCCAGTGCCTACAACAAAACAAGAAGTTTTGAGATTTCTGGGCATGAGTGGGTTTTACCGGATATTTGTACCAAATTTTCCATTTAAAAAAGAACAAGAAGTTTCAATGAGCACAGGAGTGTCAGGAAGCATTTGACAGTTTGAAAACTGTATTGACTACGACATCAGTTTTGGAAGTACCCAATTATGCCAAGCTATTTAGGTTGGCCATTGACAAAAGTGATCTAGCCATTGGGACCTTAATGTTGCAAGAAGACGAAACTGCAATTGAGAAACCGAGAGGGTATTTTTCATGGAAGTCGAATGTACAATAGAGAAGATATTCAACAATTGGAAAGGAGACTCTGGGTCTGGTGTTAGCGTTGCAGCATTTTGAGATTTACATCGCAAACAATTCATCAGAAACAATTGCCTGTAGAGGCCATAATCCTTTAAAGTTTGTGGACAAATTTTGAGATTGAAGTACAAGGCTATTCGGATGGAGTTTATTATTGTAACCATTTAATCTACAGATTATAGATGTGGCTGGACACAAGCTAATTGCAGATGCATTGTCGAGAGTTTAAAACTCTAAGGAAAATTGGACATTTAAAACCTGGACATTGGATGGAATGATTTCAGTTGATACCAAGGATTTGTATATACATTATGTTAATGCATACATCTGGTAACGTAACAGTGTGAGTATATAGATAAGTATAGGAAGTAGTGTAAGATGGGTGAAGAAAATGAAGCTGTCTTTTTAAATTATGATGGTTCATTTTCTCGTAAAGAGGGGAATGTCACCAAAGTATAATAATTCTTATAATACTATTGTGATTTATTATATAAGTAGGTTAATAATGGGGTTTGGATAGTTTCTGTGTGTGTGTGTGTATGTGGGATTTAATTGAATTGGAGACAGCTGGTCTGGAGGCTTTGACTCATCAAAAGAAGCTCGGTTTGAAATGCTAAATACGTAAACATGGTTGAAGTTTTAGAATGTGAGATGAGGAAAATTTGCATTTTTAGATAAATCAGGGTAGCTTGAATTTCAAAGACATGGTAGGATGTTTACAACTAGCCAGAGAAGCTAGGCCAAGCAGTGTGTTTATTTTTCCCAAATAATATTAGCACCATGAAATGATTTATATTATGAGCAAGGTAAGGTTCCAAAGACATATGGGAACGAAGGGATTTACATTAAAAGAGAGAAACATGTATAAAGGGGAATAAGTGATATGTCAGGGAAGTCATTGTAAAATCTACCAGAAGTGTGAAAAGCCTCCTGTATTTGTGCATTAAGCTTGCTGTCTACAGAAGCTGAAGCTGGGAAAAGCCATTTTGAATTCTACTCTCCAGGGTATTGTGGTAACTTGCTGGCATCTGTTTAAAGTCTATTTTTTTTTTTACCGTTGCCTTAAATGCTGGTATAACTGGAAGCCAAATTAATTAGGGGTTTTAGGAGTTATTTTAGTAGTATTTTGTAGACCTATGTATGCGCTTGAAATCTTTTCTTTTGTTAATAGGTATTTAATTTAGTTTTCTAAAATATTTCTGAAGTCATAGTGGACTTACTACTTCTGAATTCAGGGCAGGCATCTCGAAATAAAATAAAAATTGCAAAACCGTTGTGACAGCATGATCAAGTTTCCCTGGTGGATTTGATCCGCTCGGCACACATCGTCTGCCGCGTCATAACCGAAATATTCAACAGGTTGGGCGCCATCTGTGGAGAGGGGAACATAAGGCAGATATTTACCGGGGGTAGGTTTGGAGGTGGGGGAACAGTTGGTGGTGAGAAACATTAGAGAAAAATGTATTGGGCCAGTTTGCTGACATGTTCCTGCTCTATCTGCTTTTCACAGGGGTGGACTCAGTCCAAGTGATGCAGTGTCCAAAGGATAACAGCAGTGGAATGCATTCTATGGCATAAATGGCAACCGAGTGCTGAAAATATTTTAATGACCTTACCACGTCTGACAAGGGAAGACGAGCCAGCCACAGTGTCCTGGAATATACTATATTAAGAGCCTCAACCATTTACAGCGACCGGCCTTCATAATATATTAAAGGACTTGAATCACCTACCATCTAGGCCTTGGAGGCCATCCAGTACCCTATATACTTAAGCACTCAATGTGAAGCACCATTGCCTGGCTATCTCTTGAGTATTACTCAGTTATCATTAAATATACATTTATAGGGTTTTGCAGGTCCAACGAAATAATGATGCATTTCATAAAAGGGTTAAACAGGCATATCTCTTGATTACTATTCATTATTTGAAAGAATTCCAATTATTCCTGTTTGAAATTCATGGGATCTCAAGATTCAAATCCCAAGTTCCTAATACAGTCTACGTTGAAAAATGATGGGTGCTCATAAGCACTTTAGGATTCTATCGGAAAATATTCTTGGAAATAAAATTACTTCTTTAAATAATAAAAAAAACCCAATATTTTGCAATGGGAAAACTCAAATTTGCCTCAAAAATTTACAATCTGCCAAAATGTGATGCAAAATCTGAACAGAGATAAATATAAGAATAACCTATTCTACCTTTGATCAAATGGATTAATCCAGTAAGACTAGTTCGGGAAGAGAGCAGTTGTAAGACAGATGCTCAATAATTATTTCTCACCCCAAGGAGGGAGCTAGAGTTTTTTTGGAAGTGTGTGAATATTTTATCAAATGCTTTTTCAAAGAGAGCAAAGCTGTGTATGAGAAGATAGTACAAATTCTCAAGGGGGAAGATTTTTTGTTAAGATGCCTTACATCTGGCCATGTTATTAAATTCTTAAAATTGACTTTTAACTGGGAACAACAATAAATCATCCCCGCTTCTTGAGCATACTATTGCTAAGTGTGCTGCCCATGTGACACTGAGCCATTTCGCCCAGCAGTGCTCCAAGGTTGGTTCAGTCTTTTCTGATTTCAGCTAGGAAAGCAGCAATGGCACTGCATTGAGCTTTAGAGGTGGGGAGAGAAATATGAGTCAGAGTCTGCACCCTTTATCACTACATCATATTCCTGCTGGAAAAGAGAGCTGTGGCAATGTTAGGCAAAGACAGGATTTATGTCTTGTGATGCTCCCTCTCTCTTCCGTGTTGAAGTGGGCAGCTAGCACTCATGTCCAGGTGATAAATGACAACCTCCACTTGCTTCACGATTATTTCCCTTTGTATAACAAAATTGTGAAGAATGTAACAAATTACAACAGCCTTGGAGACTTTGGCCAAATGGCCTCTGCAAAAGATAGGATTGGGCTCAGCTATGCTGCCTTCTACTTGGCCAAATATCCGCCTAAGACTAGCTGTATGGGCTCACAACTGAAAAACAGCCTTTTGATGAGCTGTAGGAATATTGTCAATGTTTGTCAAACCATACCTTGGAGTGAGTTAGGGTTTTCGGGAGAAGGGAGGGGGAGAGAGAAGAAAAATCAGGAGGAAAAGTAACTATTAAATAAAATAAATTTTGTTTTAAAAATTAAATAAATTTAAAAGCTGGGTTTATGACTCAGCTTGACATAAATAAACTCTCAATGTGGTCAACTTCACCAGGAACAGAATTGGAGTTACCCAACCTACAAGGAGCTTATATGAGAGAATTACCAGGGGTGAGTGGGAAGCATTCTAAACAATCACTCAGCTCCTGTTCAACCAAGTGTAAAACATTGACTTCTATTGATATTCCTTTCATTTCAGTCTATAACACAGTACTGGGGCTGATTGCAGGAGCGGGTGGGACCGCACTGAAAATTGCATTCCCGGATGGAGTCAATGGATCATGCTGCAGTTTTCAAAGGGAGGATGGGAACTGGGAACCCGCTCTCCACCAATTATCTGTCCTTTAAGCTCATTGAGGAGCTTGTTAAGTGGCTGGCCATGGGTAGAAAGTGATTTTCAAATTGGAAATTGCCAAACCTGAACAGTCTGGTGCACATTAATGCATAGTTGGCGAGTTCAGCGCATGAAGCGGTAAAGTTTTTTTTAAACTAGAAAACTGTTTGGCACCAGGGGTTTCACTGCAAGATTGGGCACAATATTGTTTGGCCAATTCTCTGAGCACTGAGACTTCTAGCCCTCCGAATTCCTGCCTGCCGCCTCTCTTGTGTTATACAGCAGCAGGTCCCATCATGGTCACTGTCAGCTTTTGATGCTCTTGCTCCAGCAGACATTTCCAAGAGCACTATTTGGGCACTGAGCTCGCCTCCGGATGAGATGCATCCAAGAATATTGAAGGAATTGAGAGTGTTCCCTGGATTCGGGGGGAGGTGCCGGAGGACTGGAGAATTGCAAACATTACGCTCTTGTTCAAAAAAGGTTGTAATGATCTGCCCTGTAATTACAGACCAGTCAGTTTAACTTCGGTGGTGGGGAAACTTCTAGAAACAATTATTTGGAATAGACTTGATAGTCACATGGAAAAATGTGGATTGATTCAGAAGAATCAACATGGATTTGTTAAAAGAAAAACCGTGTCTAGCTAACTTATTGGAGTTTTTTGAAGGGGCAACAGAGATGATTGATCAGAGCAAGGCCATTGATGTGGTGTATATGGACTTCCAAAAGGCATTCGATACAATGCCACACAACAGACTTGTAAGGACAGTTATAGGTCATGGAATAAAAGGGATAGTAGCAATGTGGATACAAAATTGGCTGAGGGATAGGAAACAGAGTAATGGTTAATGGGTATTTTTTGGGCTGGAAAAAGGTTTGTAGTGGAGTTCCCCAGGGCACTGGGACCCTTGTTTTTTTCTGATATATATAAATGATCTAGCCCTTAGTGTGCAGAGGACAGTTTCAAAGTTTGAGGACTACAAAAAACTTGGGGGAATTGTAAGCTGCGAGGGGGACAGTGTAGAACTTCAAAAGGACATTAACACATTGGTGGAGTGGGCAGATAGGTGGCAGATGAAGTTCAATGCAGAGAAGTGTGAGGTGATACACTTTGATACAAAGAACATGGAGAGAGAGTATAAAATAAAGGATACTATTCTAAAGGGTGTGCAGGAGCAGAGAGACCTGGGTGTATATGTACATAAGTCATTAAAAGTGGCAGGACAGGCAGAGAGAGCTGTTTCTAAAGCATACAGTATTCTAGGCTTCATTAATAGGGGCATAGAGTACAAGAGCAGGGAGGTTATGATGAACTTATATAAGACACTGGTTAGACCTCTGCTGGAGTATTGTGTACAGTTCTGGGTGCCACAGTATAGGAAGGATGTAAACGCATTGGAGAAAGTGCCAAAGAAGTTTACGAGAATGGTTCCAAGGGTGAGACACTTTAGTTATGAGGAAAGATTGGAGAAGTTGGGACTGTTTTCCTTGGAGAGGAGAAGGCTAAGAGGAGACTTGATGGAAGTTTTCAAGATCATGAGGAGTCTGGGCAGAGTAGATAGGGAGAAACTGTTCCCCTTCGTAAATGGATAGAGAACCAGAGGGCACAGTTTTAAAGTGTTTTGCAAAAGAAGGAAATGCAAGGTGAGAAAAAACTTTGTCACATTGTGAGTAGTTAGGGTTTGGAATGCACTGTCTGGAAGTGTGGTGGAGGCAGGTTCAACTGAGGCATTCAAGAGGGCATTGCATCATTATTTAAATAGAAACAATGTGCAGGGTTATGGGGAAAAGGCAGGAGATTGGCAATAAGTTAAAATGCTCAGAGAGCCGGTGCAGACACGATGGGCCAAATGGCCTCCTTCTGCACCGTAACAGTTCTGTGATTCTGTCATTCTGTGAATTAGAGCATTAATATTTGAAGAGCGATGTGAGCGACACTAACAGACAGAGACATGGGACGGGACCCTGAAATTATCCAGGCATAGGGTTCCTGACTCTAAATTAAAAGTCAAGCCTCTCTACTCCCTAACAGTACAGAGTGACTATTTCACAGTAGCTCCCTGCATTTCATTATACAAGGAAATAGGGCTTGTCATAATTTGCTTTTGTAAAAGAGGAAGAGAAGGAAGATTTTGACATTAGCAGTGTTGGGTTCAATGCTCCCAGCGAAAACATTTGTATCTTAAAATTATGTGGTGACGTACTATTGCACAAAAGTTTAACCTGTTTTAAGTTAAATTAGTTAATATCTCCAATAAGATAGCAAAGAAAAGACTTTCAGATAAACTCCTAAGTGTTTATCTGCTGCTATCACACAATGCAATGTCAAAAGCATTAAACAATAAAACTCCCTTTGCAAAAATTGTAGCGAAAAATTATTCAAAGATAAACAGGTCAATGAATTGTAATCTAGATCATGCTGCTTGCTAAATTAATGTAGATTGTGTCAAAATGTCAAATAGCAATGACTATCTTTCAATATGTATCTACACAGAATGCAACCTTGTTGGTGTTCACCGAAAAAATATACAAAATAAACAAACAAAACCACCCTAAAAGTCCCCCAGTGTCTTCTCTAATGACCAAGTGAGAGTACGAGCTGTGGTTCTATATAATTTGAGGTTTGCCGTCTATATTTGTAATGTCTGAATATTTTGATCAAATTAATGCCTTTTCAGTGCTACTGGATATCTGTTATTCTCGGCATAATAATTATCTTAAATTTGCATAAACAATGTAAATTAATTAAACAACAGATTTTTGCCCAATATTTGAGAAAAATAAACCCTGGATTTATCTAACCTGAAGAGTATAATTGATGATGCATTAACTGTCAATGATTCTATTAGGCGATGGTGGGGGCGGTTGGGGTGGTAAATGGGGACGTTGGCGGTAGAATGGGGGGAGGGGAATGTAAATAGGATTAGAGGAGCAGGCCTTACAATTGACAGGATAATTCAGTTTTTGTATTTTCTGGTTCCAATGAGTGTCACAGTGTGTTTTGATCCGGAATGGGGGATGCATTGTTGCTGAGAGCAAGGGACGGATAAGTGCTTTACTCATCAAAATAGCCATTGTCAAACTGGCTGCAATGTTTATTATCGATATAAGTAATTTATTGATTATGTCAGTTTTTAAGAAATATTTTCCTGCTTCCTCACTGACATCAAGACTCATTATACTATTTTCTACTCTAACTCAAGACCAAAACAGTAGAATTCCTGACCTTTCTCAGTTTTCTCTGCCAACAATCCAGGCTAGTGTCAAATTATTCACCTTGTATGATTCACCTTGTTGTCTCTGAGTCTTTTCCATGTTGGTGTCCAGCATTTATATTTTGCAATAAAAAAAAACACAGCACTCAATAATTAACACCACAATATACTTAACCCAAAAACTCAGAATGCCTGAATATTACATTTACAAATTTTGAGAAATAATCACTGGCTATAAGGGATAGGGCATAAATTAATTATATTAATTCAACTTAATTTTCATCCATAAATTGGGTTAATTAGAAAACAGCTTTTCCTGACAATGCAAAAAGTGTAACCTTTATTCTTATGAAACTTGGAGGAATATTATCTTCCTGGTATAAGGGATAAAATATTAATAAATTATGCTAACGAGTCTTAATTTCTATGTGCAAGTTAGGTTAATTAGAAAATAGATTTTCTCTTGCATCTCAGAAAAAATATAAGTCCTATCTTTAAAATTTGGAGAGCACAATCATTATGCTATTAGGGATAACATATTAATGATTTATGGTAATTAGCCCTCATTCACATATGTGGATTAGGTTAATCACCAAACAGACTTTCCCCTATAACTCAAATCCTGTAGGTGCTCATTGTTTAAAACTAGAATGTTCTGCATTAACTTGACCTGGGGAATGGTGCACATTTTGAAAAGCAAATTGAAATGCTGTGAATGCTGTGGCCTATAGATATTGGCACAAAAAATGTTGCCAATATAACAGCAAGGCGACCAGGGCTCACTGTTTATGCAAAAATGCCACAGCAAATCCAGGCGAGGGCAGATGTACAATGAAACACAGAATTTGAGAAGTTGCTGTCAGAGAGACATCACTCCACTGTTAGCTTTACTTCCTACCATCTTGGCTGAGCTCAACCAGCTCAACGTAAATTAGGGGTCAAACTAAGAACCCTTCTGGTCTTGTCTTATTCAGTACTACTCCAAGTGGTATATCCATCTATCAAAAACTTTAACTGCTTCATGTTCTTAATTACCAGAAGCGAATGTACGTAGAAAATTGTTAGTAAGTATTTGAAACAATTGATAGAAATAAAAAGTGGGCCACCAATAAACAAAATAACTTCATATTTACTTAACATTCCTAAGAATTAAATAAATGCTTCTCATTGCCTAATCACATAAAGTTCATATTGTGTTGAGTAAAATCATCACCTATCTGAACATTGAAGTATTGGCCTAAAAATTGCAATCAAATTAGCAATGAAGTGAGTTGCACTTGCAGTTATTTATGCACAAATGCCACAGTAATGTCAGATGCTGGCAGATGTGTGATTATGCAGAAATTGGGAAATTGCTGTCAGAATTGAGTCGTTCTGCTGTTAGCTTCACAAGAACAGTTTCTCACTGCCAGGCTCCCAATCAAATGCATTGAGTGGTGTAAAGTTCCTGTATTCACATGGTAGCTGTGAAGTAATCTTGGCACAGAAAGTTAAAGTTAAGTCTTATCAAGTCTTTAAAAGGTACTTAGACTAAAAATGACAAGTATTAATTACTGCCAGTCAAACTTTCTAGCACAGAAAAGAACTATTATAAATGTGAGTCTCAACCCTTCATGTTTTCATTGTTTTTGGAGATTTTTAATAAAAGTATATATTTTTTTTACCACTCTCTTAATCCCATCTTTCTTCTCCTCACTGTAATATGCTTTTTGTGCCTGAATTGATTTTGTATTCACTATTCTAACTGATGCTTCCTGGTTCAGACTTTGCATTGCTTATTTCAGAATCCTTCAAACTGACTTGTTAAGGTGACGCACAGTTGCTTGTGCCATTCACACAGGACCCAGATGCCCTGTAGATGCCCTTCAGACCCCACCCTGGAGAAGAGTCATACGGACTTGAAATGTTAACTCTGTTTCCCTCGCCACAGATGCTGCCAGACCTGCTGAGTTTTTCCAGCATTTTCCGTTTTAATTTTGGATTTCCAGCAGCTGCAGTATTTTGCTTTTATCTGCCCTGTAGAGGGTGCTGGATCGTTTCCATCTTGCACTTCCAGTGATTAGCAGTGTAAAACATCATGGACATTAAACAAATAAGGGCACGTCTAACTAATGACAGGTGCCATTTATTGAACCTTTAAAAAGAAGGAATTTTTTGGGCTGCAACCATCACTCTATTATGCTACAATTATACAGTAGCTGCTGTTTAAGAGGAGGACCTGCTTTTAGAATGGTGTGAGTCAGTAGCATGAAGATAAGTAGATCAAGTAACTATGATCACTAGGGACCAAAACATTTGAATTTCCACTTGATAGCTGAAAGGGTGACGCAACAAGATTTCAATTTAAGACTTTTATTGTAATAATCTGACTAAAAGCACCATTGACTAAACACTATTTGGAAACTTATACTTTAAACTACAGAACAGAACTTTTAACCCTTTTACTTTTAACCCATCTGAAAACCCACTTTACAGATATACTTTACACATTCCTTAAGTCACTATTTGATTTTCCCAGAACCAATCCAAAGTGATTCTCAGGTCCCAAGGGTTTACTTCCATTACTTTCTTTTCCCACTTTGGTAACTTTTAACCTCAGAACTGTCTTTCATAGTGAGGGTTTTTCCTGGAAATTCTCCCTCTAGCACAAGCTAGGTGCATCTTCCAGCCTTGTTTCAAATGCTCATGAATTTGGGTCTTTTCAACTTGAGTGCGAAATAACTTGCATTCCTGTGTGGTGAACCATAAAGACTTTCAGCCTCTAGCTATACTCTCTGTCCCTCTGGATCCTGGCAGATTAACTCTGTGAGTTACAGGAATATCTTAGAAACCCTTCCCCTCTCTAAACCCATCTTAATGGCAAAATGAATCACAACAGTAGAAATGTTGATTGGCTATCCTTGGGACCCCAAGTCTTTTTTATCTTGGAAATAAATGGACAATTTAAAGCATAGCTGTCTACAACCCAAAATTCTCAACGCCTTCCTGGGACTTTGGAGACTAATGGTCTCACCACTGTAAACATAGATGCTGCTGCTGTTGTCCCCAAGTGTGAACACCTTACATCTTCTTTCCAGCAAAACAATACAGGTGTCCCTTTAACAACCACATCACCCAGGCCTGAAGATAGGCATACATCAGAACAGGTCACATGACCCCCTTCATTTTACCCTAAATTAAAGACAGTCTCAAATCATAACAATCTTATAAACTTTATATTAGTAACAAACAGTATGTACACGGTTAATCACCCAGAGTGTTGATCACTGGAATCCAAACATCACTGAGCTGTTTAATGTCAATGATGTTCCAGTTAGGCAGTCAACTCTTTACCAGCATTTAAAATGTGACATTTTAAAAATTCATTTCACACCAACTGTAGCCAGTCTTATGTTGAGCGATGTGAGAGTTTCTCATGGAGGTGGTTTCACAGCTGAAGCTGAAACGCAAGCCGAGAAATGTTTAGCTGTAGTTACATTGCACATCTTGACTCAAAGTGAAGGCAGGTGTGTTTTACACTGATATAAAATATACTTGCACCAGAAGAGGAATCTATTTAAGCATTTTAAAAAAATTCTTTCATTGGATGTGGGCTTCGTTGGCTGGGTCAGCATTTATTGCCCATCCCTAGTTGCCCTTGAGAAGGTGGTGGTGAGCTGCCTTCTTGAACCATTGCAGTCCATGTGGTATGGGTACACCCGCAGTGCTGTTAGGGAGGAAGTTCCAATATTTTGACCCAGCAACAGTGAAGGAATGGCAATATATTTCCAAGTCAGGATGGTGGAATGGCTTGGTGGGGAACTTGCAGGTGGTGGTGTTCCCATGTATCGGCTGCCCTTGTCCTTCTAGATGGTTGTGGTCGTGGGTTTCGAAGGTGCTGTTGAAAGAATTTCTGGTGTATGTTGGTGAATTTCTGCAGTGCATCTTGTAGATGATACCACTGCTGCTACTGTGCGTTGGTTGTGGAGGGAGTGAATGTTTGTGGATGTGGTGCCAATCAAGTGGGCTGCTTTGTCCTAGAAGGTGTCAAGCTTCTTGAGTGTTGTGGGAGCTGCACTCATCCAGGCAAGTGGGGAGTATTCCATCACACACTAGATGGTGAACAGGCTTTTGGGGAGTCAGGAGGAGAGTTACCCATCCCACTCTTCCTAGCCTCAGGCCTGCTCCTGTAGCCACAGTATTTATATGGCTAGTCCAGATCAGTTTCTGGTCAATCGTAACCCCCAGGATGTTGATAGTAGGGGATTCAGTGATGGTAATGCCATTGAACATCAAGGGGCGCTGGTTGGCTTCTCTCTTGTTGGAGATGGCCATTGTCTGACACTTGTGTGGCACGAATGTTGCTTGCCACTTGTCAGTTCAAGCCTGGATATTGTCCAGGTCTTGTTACATTTGGACATGGGCTGCTTCAGTATCTGAGGAGTCGAGAATGGTGCTGAACATTGTGCAATCATCAGCGAACATCCCCACTTCTGACCTTATGATGGAAGAAAGGTCATTGATGAAATAGCTGAAGATGTTTGGGCCAAGGACACTACCCTGAGGAACTCCTACTGTGATGTCCTGGAGCTGAGATGATTGACCTCCCACAACCACAACCATCTTCCTTTGTGCTAGGTATGACTCCAACTGGTGGAGAGTTTTCCCCCTGATTCCCAATGACTCCCCTTTTGCTAGGGCTCCTTGATACCACACTCGGTCAAATGCTGGCTTGATGTCAAGGGCAGTCACTCTGACTTTGCCTTGGAATTTCAGCTCTTTTGTCCATATTTGAACCAAGGTTGTAATGAGTTCAGGAGCTGAGTGGCCCTGCTGGAACCCAAACCGGCAGTCAGTAAGCAGGTTATTGCGAAGCAAGTGCTGCTTGATAGCACTGTTGATGGTCCCTTCCATTACTTTGCTGATGATGGAGAGTAGTCTGATGGGGCTGTAATTGGCTGGGTTGGATTTGTCCTGCTTTTTGTGTACAGGACATACCTGGGCAATATTCCACTTTGCCGGGTAGATGCCAATGTTGTAGCTGTACTGGAACAGCTTGGCTAGGGGTGCAGCAAGTTCTGGAGCACAAGTCTACAGTACTGTTATCGGGAATATTGTCAGGGCCCATAGCCTTTGCTGTATCCAGTGCCTTCAGCTGTTTCTTCATATCAATGAATGGAATTGGCTGAAGACTGGCATCTGTGATGCTGGGGACCTCCTGAGGAGGCTGAGATGGATCATCCACTTGGCACTTCTGGCTGAAGATTGTGGCAAATGCTTAAGCCTTATCTTTTGCACTGCTATGCTGGGCTCCTCCATCATTGAGGATGGGGATATTTGTGGAGCCTCCTCCTCCATTGTTTTGTTTAATTGTCCACCACCATTCATGACTGGTTGTGGCAGGACTGCAGAGCTTAGATCTGATCCGTTAGTTGTGGTATCACTTAGCTCTGTCTATCACTTGCTTCTTATGCTGTTTGGCACACAAGTAGTCCCATGTTATATAGCTTCACCAGGCTGACACCTCATTTTTAGGTATGCCTGGTTCTGTTCCTGACATGTCCTCCTGCACTCGTCACTCTTCTTGCTGAAACGGAGATAGCATCTGTTTATGGGTTTAAGATAAAAAGGCTTTGGCTGTTCAGCTCATTAAATTTGTCACACTACTCTAACTAGTGATGAGAAAGGAGCAACACACAAATGACTAGTGCCACCTTTGTCACCCGTCCACACAGGAAGAGCCACGGGAATGTTAAACCCCATGATTATACAGCAAGAACCATCATATCGCCACTGCCAACCGACCGCCCGTCCCTGCTAAGAGGATTAAGTTACTAACTGCTCCCTGTTTAAAAGCCATTGTTCCATTCGCTTGATCCTGAATCTAAACTTAATTTTGCATTATATCATTTTTATACTGTTCCACACTAAACTATTGATTGTAGTCATGGGTTGAACAAACAATAGCTAAAAACCTGCTTGTGACATCATCATTAGGAATGTGGGTACAACATAAATATAGAAATAAAATACAAAATAAATATTGAGGGTTTTAAACTTAAAAGTTTCAGCCTTGCTCAACTGTTCCCAATGGATTAAGTTTAATGTTCAAATCCCATTCCAGGACATCAGCACATAATCAAAGCTGACACTCAGTGTGGTACTATATGCAGCATTGTGAAGGCACTTTTATTTATTATGTATTAAAACTCATGCAGATGGAATGTTAAGATCCTATGGCACTCTTTGAAGGACAGCAGGGAGTTCCCAATGCTTTTGGCCCAGCAACGCTTCCTCAACCAACACCAACAAAAATGGGTTAATTGTGGGATTGTGTGTAAATGTTGCTACATTTGCATTTCTAACAGCCACAACACTTGAAAAATTAATTCAGTCTGGGCGAAGTGCTTTGGATTGTTTTGGAGAGATAAGCAGCTGTGTAAGTGCAGGTCCTTCTGTGCACATTATTATTTTAAACAAGAATCAGCTGACCATCAGAATGTTAAAAAACTAGTTTGCTGTTAGCACTTTAGACAGGAGGCTCCCTTTAGCCAACCATATCACAACATTTCGAAATTCTGCTAGTTTTATTATACTTGTCTTTGTTTTTTAAATGTCAAATTGTTTAATGTCAAATTATCCCCCCTCTTCATTTTAGTTATCTCTCAACCAACATCACTCAATCAGACTATCTGGTCATTATCACATTGCTGTAGAGGGAGCTTGCTGTGTGCAAATTGGCCGCTGGAGTTCCTACATTACAACAGTGACTAGACTTCAGAATAACTTCACTGTCTGTAAAGCACTTTGGCATATCCTGAGCTTGTGGGAGGTGCTATATAAATGCAAGTCTTTTTTGTTCTTCGAGTACAAGTGTTTTGCACATTAGAATCCATTTGTTTGGTTTTGCTGTCAGCTATCATATCATCAACATTAAAGCATGGGTCCATCATGAATCCTGTTGGCCCCTTTTCCTGTTTCTTTCTCCTCACATAATATGCAGAGCACTAGTGCCAGGCCTCATCAATGGTGGGGAGAATATGAAGAGGTTAGAAGAGAAGTCAAAACAATAATTAGCAGGGTAAAGAGGAATTATGAAATTAAATTATCAAGGGAAATAGAACAAAATGGTAAACCATTTTATAGGCACACAAACATATAAAAAATGTTGTGATGGAAATAGGGCCACTTATTGATGGACATAATGATATCATAGGCACTGATAGAGAAATGGCAGAAATATTAAATAATTGCTTTCCTTCAGCAGTTACCAGCTAAACAAAACATTACATTGGATGATGAGATTAGAAATGAGACTACCGCGTTTAAAATAAAAAAGGTGAAACATTAAATAAACTAATCACAATTAAACAAGATAAATCCCCTGGTCTGGATGGATGACATCTGCGTATTTTAAAACAACCTAGGGAAGAGATAGTGGAGGCATTATTACATATTTTTGTTAATTTGTTAGAGGAAGGTAACTACAATTATACCAATATTTTAAAAGGAAGGTAGAACATATCCAAGACACTATAGACCAATCAACTCAACATCAGTGGTAGGAAAAATAATAGAAACCCTGCTAAAGGAGAGAATAGAAGAACATCTAGAAATCAGAAATATAATAATGAATAGACAGCAAGTTTGGCTTTGAGTTATAGCTGTAAAAGTTTTTTGGGCAGGATTTTTCAGATGGCAGGGTTTCCCGCGCTGCCACCTGAAGAATCGGTGGGGAACGCATCCTGCCGACCACGGCAGCCCCGCAGCCAATCAATGCTCTGAGGAGTGTTAATTGCCTGGAGATAGGACTTCTACCCCTCCCGCAGGAGGAAGTCATGCCAGAGAGAGCTGGTACCCAATTTCATTGGCCAGTGACATTCTTGGGATGTAGTCTCGCTGTTTAGGCCATCATTTATTGCCCATCCCTAATTGCCCTTGTTCAGAGGGCACTTTAAGAGTCAACCACATTGTAGTGGGTCTGGAATCACATGTGGGCCAGACCAGGTGAGGACAGCAGATTTCCTTCTCTAAATGGCATTAGTGAACCAGGTGGGTTTTTACGACAATGGTTTCATGGACATCATTAGACTTTTAATTCCAGATTTTTATTGAATTCAAATTCCACCATCTACTGTGGCGGGATTTGAACCCAGATCCCCAGAGCATTACCCTGGGTCTCTGGAATACTAGTCCAGTGACAGTATCACTATCACTATGCCATCACCTCCCCCAGAGGCAAGGACTGCGACCACAAACAGTCCCGAGATTCTAAATCCTGGAATCCAGGAGCAGATAAGTGCAGGGTTGGGGGGGTGTCTTATAGCAGGGAGAAGAGATGAGGCCCAGGGGTGGTGGGGGGGAGGTTGGTGAGGGCAAATTGAGGGGAGTGGGGGTCCTTAAGGGAAAGCTAGCGGTGGGGGGGGGGCGGGGGGGGTGGGCTAGCGAGCAGCCGCAGAGAACAGACCTTGGTGGTCAGATGCCTGATGTGGAAAGGGGACCCTTGAGGGCAGTCCTCCCCCATCTTTCCCTGTCCAAGACCTGAGCAGGATGACATGCTGGGCCGCCAAAATCTTCCTAAGAGCCTCAAAATTGAGGCAGGTAGCAGCCCTTAAATGGCCAACGATTAGCCATTTACGGGCCTCAATTGGGACGAGGGTGGGAGGACTGCCCTAGGCCTCGCCTGCGCCCTGTAAAATTGCATACAGGTACAAGGGAATTTTACCGGCCCTTACCCTGCAAAACTACTGGTAGGAGACCATAAAATTCTTCCCTTTCTGTTGGTGAAATGGAAGGTGATGGAAAAAGAACAAAATTGAAGACCTGTGATAGGGCAGATGATAGACATTAAATGCTGAAAGAGTTAGTGGGGCAGAACCAAAAAGATGGGACAAGTAAAGAAACAAAAGATGAGTTCAGAGGAGGTATGAATGGCAGAATAATGAACAGCTGCCATCCGAAAGCAAAATTGAGAAAAACAGGATGAAATCTGACACATGCAAAGAAAAGGAAACAAAACTGGGGGGGGCAGAGATTACAGTCTGAAATTGTTGAACTTAACATTGAGTCCAGAAGGCTGTAAAGTGCCGAATCAAAAGATGAGGTGCTGTTCCTTCATTGGAACACTGCAGTCGGCCAAGGATAGAGATGTTGAGTGGAACTTTCCGTTCCAGAGACTGTGCAGGGGCAGTTAGGAAAAGCGGTGTTTCCTGTTCGCTGGTGTGGCAGGTTTCCATGCCAGATTCTCTGCTTTTCCACTTATTATATATGCATGAATGCGGAGTGCATTGTCTCACATGGCTGGGCGGGCTAGGCTTCGTCCGCCCTTCCGTGACCTCATTGGATCATCTTTCTGGGCACCATATTTAAAATGCACCTGTGCACATCATTCACCGTCTGCAGCCCACGACTGGTCGCGGCGAGTGATGGCCCCGAGGAGGAAGAAGACTACTGCCCCCAAGTTCAGTGACAATGCACTGGGGGCACTTCTGGGCATTATTGAGGCATGCCGGGAGATCCTTTACCCCCATGATGACAGAAGGAGGCCCACCAACCTCACCACGCCAGCTTGGGAGCAGATCGCCAGGGCAGACATTACCAATGTTCCTCACAGGAGGACTGTCATCCAGCGCAGGAAGAGGTTGAATGATCTCATCTGCTCTGCCAGGGTACGTTAACCTTCTCCCCATTCTTAACTCATGATCTCACAAGCCCATCAGGCATTCGCAGGGCTGCAGTCCACAGGGGTCTCACACACTGCCATCACAAGGGTCATTGACACTGATTCTCTCACACACACTTTCACATCGTCAACTCTTCTCGCATCCAGTGCAGCTTCCACCCTCAGCCCTTACACAGGCCCACTCAGCACCCAAAGAAGGCAGGCATCCTTATCATTTGCTGTGGCATCCGTCCTGCCCACAGTCTGTCCATTTGCCTTTATGCAGGAGAAGCTTGCCCATAACAACAGGAGGAGATCCCAGACCGGAGGCTGATACCTGAGCTCAGGGCCCTCACCCAGTCTGAAGAACATGTGGGAGAGCTGTCTGGCGAGGACTGATCTGTGCCTGCACAACGAGTGAGACCAACAACTCCCAAATCAGTGGGGACCTGTCAATAGTTCATCGTTCACCCGGTGATACTGTAAGTGCTTTGTAATGTTGTTGACTATACAGCCAATCACTAATTATCTCTTCTTTCTTTGACAGGCACCAGCAGCAAAAGGAAGAGGCCCAGCATCAGCCAGCCCACCAGCCCAGCCCCCACACCATCTTGGATGAGGATCCTGAGGGCACACTGGATGAAGACCTGTCACAACGTTCACCCACACCCTCCTTCAGCGCAAAGACACACACCTCGGTGAAACCTAGTTGTAGAGAAGGCTTGGAGTTACAATCTGGTGAGCAGAGCACAGATTTGGATCCACATCAGGTGGAGGCAGGGACACCCTAGGTCACCGGCACTCGGTTTTTTGGAGGCCAGGCTTCTGCAGAGTATAAGCCAGATGATGAATCTCTGGACGTGGCCCTCACACAGATGTTGGAGCTGCAAAGACAGACACGGGAACATCAGGCAGGGCTGTCAGATGCTGTCGCCAGATTGCAATGGATGGAGGAGTCCATCCAAGTTCAGTCTAATGTCTTAGCGCCGACATGCCAGCACACAGAGGTCAACACTGGTAGGAAGGCAGCCGCCATGGAGAGCTTTGTCCAGGAATTTGCGCCTGATAGGTGCCATGACCTGTACTCCATTGTTCTGGTCATGGGTAGGATCCATTAGTGGCTAGGCGAGAGGGGAAGAAAGCACCTTGACCTCACTCCAGATGCCCCTTCTCCTCAAGGAGTTAGGCAGGGGCCCTCTGGCACTCATATCAAGGAGGAGCATCAGCTGGAAACCCCAGGGCCATCCACCCAGGTGACTTCGAGAGTGTCCAGCCAATCCCAGTCCCTCTACCTGTGACCCCATCACTGCCAGCTTCACACACCGAGGAAGGTGCACTTGCCCCACAGCCGGAGACCCAAAGCAAGCTGGGGCCCCCCAGAGGACAACCTCCAGAGGACGCCTGCCCTGGTCATCACAGGCAACTGGGCATAGGGGTCAGCAGCCTGCCTCAACATCTGCTGTGGATTTTGGGGAAGCACCAAAATGTACCGGTGGGGTAAGAAAAATTAAGAAATACTAGGAGCACAAAGGTAGCACAGGTGTCCACAATCTGTATAGAATTTGCACAAATGTAAATAGATTTTGACTCATTCCACTTCTCATGTTGCATGTGCTTCTTCTATCTGATGCTAGGCTCCGTGGTCTGTCAAGTGTCACAGTTTCTGCCCCATCCCTTAAACTCCCTCCTCCATCCCCACCCCCTTTCCGTTTCTTCCCCCTCCTCCTAGTTTTTTCCAATAATTTATATAGATTTTTCTTTTCCCACCTATTTCCATTATATTTAATGTATTCCACCGATCATTTATCTATACCTTGTATGCCCTTTTAGTCCTATTTCACCCCACCCCCACTAGAGCTACCTTGCTAGTCCCGCTATCCATTCTTAATTAGCATATTCTTTTAGATAATATCACCACCTTCAATACCTCTTTGTTCTTTTGTCTGTGACATCTTTTGGTTATCTCCTCCTATCACTGCTTGCTTGTCCCAACAACCACCCCCCCCCTTCTCTCTCCCCCCTCCCCCTTAAACCAGCTTATATTTCACCCCTCTCCTATTTTTACTTAGTTCTGTTGAAGGGTCATGAGGACTCGAAACGTCAACTGTACTATTCTCCGCCGATGCTGCCAGACCTGCTGAGTTTTTCTAAGTATTTTTTATTTTTTGTTTAAGCTCACACAGAGTTAGGGGTAATGTATTAACTTGGATAGAAGGTTGGCTAACCAACAGAAAGCAGAGAGTCGGGATAAATGGGTAATTTTCCGGATGACAAGCTGTAACTATGGGGTGCCAAAGGGTTCGGTCCTTGGGCCCCAACTATTTACAATCTATATTAATGACTTGGATTTAGGGATAGAAGGTACTATAGCTAAATTTGCAGATGACACCAAAATAGGTGGGAAAGTAAGTTGCAATGAAGAAATAAGAAATTTACAAATGGATATGGACAGGTTAGGTGAATGGGCCAAAATTTGGCAGATGGAGTTTAACATGGATAAGTGTGAGGTTATCCATTTTGGTCGGAAGAATAAAAAAGCGACTTATTATTTAAATGGAGAGAAATTTCAGAATGCTTCAATGCAGAGGGATCTGAGTATCCTTGTACATGAATTGCTGAAAGCTAGTATGCAGGTACAGCAGGTAATAAGGAAGGCAAATGGAATTTTGGCATTTATTGCTAAAGGAATAGAGTATAAAAATAGGGAAGTGTTATTGCAACTACAGAAGGCATTGGTGGGGGCAAGGGGGTGGTGGGGAAATGCTTTCAAAATCTGAAACTTCCAGCTGCAAAGTTTGGAGGTCTTAGGGCCATTAGGCATATGCATTTTGGCCCGTGGTCCCTTTTCAGTTGGTTCCTTCTGACACTTGGGATTTCCCAGGAGAGGGACAAAGGGTCTTTGGGAGCCAATCCGACAATGGCCCCAATCGGGTTTATGCTCTCGCAAGAATGCGCAATGTGAGTTAAGGTGCCACATGCCCTTCATTGTTATTTGGCTGTTCCTAACACATCTCAGCTATGCCTTCCTCTCCATTTGGAAAAGTGGAAATGAGTAGGGTACCCCTTCAATCGTTCCACAAGTGCAATAGTCGACTCCTCCCAAAAGCCCTGAGATCCCTCCCCTGGCGATTTTGTTAACCTTTGATTTTTTTACTGCGTCATTGGATCAGTTTGAAGGATGGTGGGGCTGAAGTTTTACTACCAGACCAGCTTCGGGCCCTCCCCAACCCCCATGACTGAAGTCCCTCCCATCGTTCTATCGTTCTGGAGCAGTGTCATGTGCAGGTTTCCCCCCGTCCAATCACTCTCCTTCCTCCCCCACTAATCTTTGATCCCATCATTATAGATGTTGATATCCCTGTCCTCCCCCCGAAACTGTTTGATGTTGATGTCCCCGTGCCCTGTGTATACCTGACCCGTCCCCAGCTTGAGGCCCATTGTACTGTGACTTAACGAACTCACTGCTCCCCGCTAATCCCACCATGAGACCAACAAGCGCATGCCCCCAACCCCTACATTACCTGTTTCCCACCTATAGGCTGCAGATGCCTCCTCTGGCTGTGACCGTGCCATCTGCAGCCCTGTATCAAGCCACCAACCCCCAGGACTGATGTGTGTGAGGGTGACCACACCCTGCGCATCATGCTGGGCACAGCTGACACAGGACTGTCAGGCCCTCCCGCCCCAGGACTGGGACCAGGACAGGCTTGCCAAACGCAGCCCTCTAAATTGTAGTGCAGATCCACAGGACTGCCTTTGCGTTCTGGTCCCGTTAACTTCCGTCCCTCTCAGTCAGTTACCTGTCTCTGCCCCAGTCATCTCCCCCAAGTCATGTGTTTGTGTGATCTCTTCCCCAGTCAGCCCCTCTCAGTCAAGCCTTTGCCCTGCAGCCCCTTCCCTTGCCTCTGTCTTGTCTGATGCCACCTACCCCACCATCAAACCTTTCCCCTCCAGCCCCTACCACCCGGCCCCCGCACTCCTGCTGGTCTCGCTTCATAAGCCTTGGCTCTAATCAACGTCCCCCCACCCCTGCGCTGAATTGCTGCTGGCCTTGGCTGCTCAGCCTTGGCACAGAGTCGGAGCAGCCATGAGTGCAGCGCTATCAAACATACCGCGAACATACCGCGACGTCACACGTGAAATGGTGTTTGCCAGGTGCATGTCATTTATATCCAGTCATGAATTATGCCGATCTAACTAGCCACAAACGTGGTTATTTGATCTGGATTGGGGGTGTGATTCTGGCAAGCTGCCTTTTGAATGAGTATTCATGAGAATACCTTTATGGCGGCAGGAAGCAGATTTTTGGCCATTCTCCGCATTTTCCCATCCCGCCCGCCATGACACCCGCTGCTGTCGGGACCAGAAAATCCCGCCATCAGCACGGCAACAAAGTGGAGAATTAAAATGTCAGGCCACTGGGGTCACACTTGCAAACTGAGCTGCCATTAAGCGTATCTCAATCTGCATTTGGTCTCCCCAATGTTGAGATCACATTGTGAGCAGCGAATAGAGTAAACTAAATTTAGAGACATACATGCAAATTGCTGTTTCGCCTAGAAGGAGTGCTTGGGGCCTTGGACGGTGAGGAGAGTGGAGGTATAAGGGCAGGCATTACATCTCCTGTTTTTGCATGGAAAAGTGCCATGGGAAGGGGCCGGGGTGTTGGGTATAATGCGGAGTGGATCAAAGTGTCATGGAGAGAATGGTCCCGTTGGAATGGTGAAAGGGGAGGGTTGGGGAGGTTGGGGGGGGAAGATATGTTTGGTGATGGCATTGTGCTGAAGGTGGCAGAAATGGTGAAGGATGATCCATTGAATACGGAGGTTAATGGGATGGAAGGTGAGGACAAGGGGAATCCCACCATGGTTCTGGGTGGGAGTGGAAGGGATGAGAGGAAAAGTGCGGGAAATGGGTTGGATATAGCTGAGCACCCTGTGAACCATGGGGGTGAGGGCGGACAGTGGGGGAATTTCCTCAGTTGAGGAAACAGGAAGACATATCAGACGCGCTGGTATGGAAGGTGGCATCATCAGAAAAGATGTGATGGAGACTCAGAAACTGGGAGAATAAAATGGAACAGGAAGAGGATGAATGATCTCATCTGTTCTGCCAGATCAACCATCTCATCACTCTCAACTAACACTTTCACAAGCCCATCAGACATTTGCAGGTTGACTCTCCACAGGGATCTTACACACTGCCAGCGCAATGGACATCACCAATCATTCTCTCAAACACACCTTGACATTTCCATCTGGGCTCACATCCTGTGCAGTTCATGTACTCATCCCATGCACAGCTCCAGTCAGCACCCACACAAGGCAGGCATCCTTTTCATCTGTCTTGGCATGTGTCCTGCTCACACTCTCCATTTGTATTTATGTAGGACAAGCTCGCCCACAAAAAAGAGAGAGGCCCCAGACCAGTGGGAGGGGTGGGGGGGGGATGCTTGAGCTCAAGACCATAAGACTATAAGATATAGGAGCAGAAGTAGGCCATTCGGCCCGTTGAGTCTGCACTGCCATTCAGTGAGATTATGGCTGATCTGATGACCCTCAACTCCACTTTCCTGCCTTTTCCCCATAACCCTTGATTCCCTTACTGATTAAAAACCTGTCCTTCTCAGCTTTGAGCATACTTAAAAACTCAGACTCTACAGCCCTCTGCGGTAAAGAATTCCACAGATTCACTACTCTCTGAGAGAAGAAATTCCTCCTCATCTCTGTCTTAAATGGGTGACCCCTTAAGAGATTATGCCCTCTGGTCCTAGACTCTCCCACAAGGGGAAACAACCTCTCAACATCTACCCTGTCAAGTCCCCTAAGAATCTTATATGTTTCAATAAGGTTGTCTCTCATTCTTCTAAACTCCAGTGAGTACAGGCCCAACCTACTCAACCTCTCCTCATAAGAAAATCCCTCCATACCCGGGATCAACCTAATGAACCTTCCCTGGACTGCCTCCAATGGCAGTATATCTTTCCTTAGATAAGGCGACCAAAACTGTTCACAGTACTCTCAGTGTGGTCTAACTAGTGCCTTGTATAATTTAAGCAAGACATCCCTATTTGTATACTGCATTCCCTTTGAAATAAAGGCCAACATTCCATTTGCTTTCCCTATTACCTGCTGAATTTGTATGCTAGCTTTTTGTGATTCATGCTTGAGGACCCCCAAATCCCTCTGTGCTGCAGCTTTCTGTAGTCCTTCTCCATTTAAATAATATTCAACCCCTCTATTCTTCCTGCCAAAGTGCATAACCTCACATTTCCCCACATTATATTCCATCTGCCAAATTTTTGCCCACTCACTTAACCTGTCTATATCCCTCTGTAGACTCTTTGTGTCATCCTCACCACTTGCCTTCCCACCTACTTTTATGTCATCCGCAAACTTTGTGATGGTACATTCACTTCCCTCATCCAAGTCATTAATGTATATTGTAAATAATTGTGGTCCCCGCACTGATCCCTGTGGCACTCCACTAGTTACAGGTTGCCATCCTGAAAATGCCCCCCTTATCCCAACTCTCTTTTTATTAGTTAGCCAATCCTCTATCCATGCTAATATACTACCCCCAAAAGCATGGGCTCTTATCTTATTAAGTAGCCTTATCAAACACATTTTGGAAATCCAAATATATTACACCTATTGGTTCTCTTTTATCTATCCTGCTTGTTACCTCCTCAAAGAGTTCTAATAAATTTGTCAGGCATGATTTCCCTTTCATGAAGCCATGCTGACTCTGCTTGATTATATTATAAGTTTCTATATGCTCTGCTGTTACATCCTTTATAATAGACTCTAACAATTTCCCAATGTCTGATGTTAAGCTAACTGGCCTATAGTTACCTGTTTTTTTGTCTCCCTCCCTTTTTGTTACATTGGCAGTTTTCCAATCCTCAGGGACTTTTTCAGAATCTACGGATTCTTGGAAGATTACTACCAGTGCATCCACTATCTCTGCAACTATTTTCTTTAATATTCTAGGATGCAATCCATTAGGCCCAGGTGACTTATGGGCCTTTAGCCCCATTAATTTCCCTAGTACTTTTTCTCTAGTGATAGTTATTATATTTATTTCCCCCCCCTGCTTTTGCTCCATGATTATTTAGTATTTTTGGAATGCTATTAGTGCCTTTTACTGTGAAGACTGATGCAAAGTATTTATTTAACTCCTCTGCCATTTCCTGGTTCCCTATTATTATTTCTCCAGCCTCATTCTCCAAGGGGCCTATGTTCACTTTGGCCTCTTTCATTTTTTTAATATATTTAAAGAAGCTCTTACCGTCCATTTTTACATTATTTGCTAGTGTACCCTCAAAGTTTATTTGCTCCCTCTTTTTTTTTTTGGTCATTTTTTGTTGGTTTTTAAAACTTTCCCAATTCTCCGGCTTACCACTAATCTTTGCCACATTGTATGTTTTTTCTTTCAATTTGATACTCTCCTTAACTTCCTTGGTTAACCATGGTTGGTTTATCCCCTTCCTATAATCCTTCTTCCTCACTGGGTTATATCTTTGTTGTGAGTCATGAACTATTTCCTTAAACGCCTGCCATTGTTCGTCAACCATCTTTTCTGCTAAACTCCTTTCCCAGTCCACTCCAGCCAACTCTGCCCTCATTTCTTTGTAATTACCCTTATTTAAGTTTAGCACACTGGTTTCCGACCCAAGTTTCTCACACTCAAGCTGAATGCTAAATTCTATCATCTTTTGGTCACTGTTTCCTAGGGGATCTTTTACTCTGAGATCATTTATTAAACGTGCCTCATTACAGATTATCAGATCCAAAATAGCCTGATCCCTGGTTGGATCCACAACACATTGTTCTAGGAAACTGTCCTGAAGAGACTCTATGAATTCTTCCTTTGTGGAGTGTGCTGTTTGGCTGGCCAGAGAGGACCAGGACCATGCTTACGCCGATGGTGAGGTCAGCAGCACAGACCCAAGTGAGGCCCTTTTACCAGATACTCCTTCAGACAGCGAGACTGAGTGCATTGTTATGTTTTGGAGTCTGCTGCCATGCACTAATTATCTCTACTCTCTTTCATAGGCACCATAGCCAAACACCCCAGGGACACTGGGAGTCAGCCCCTCATCCCCAGCTCCAAAGACATCTCAGATGAGGGTCCAGACGACATTCTGCTGGAAGATCCAAAACAGTGCTCACCCACACCCTCCACCAGTGCATAGACACACACCTTGGTGGGACCTAGATCTAGAGCAGGCTTAGACTCACAAAATGGCGAACACAGCACTGATTTTAGTCCACAGCAGGTGGAGAAAGGCCAATCCAAGGCCCCCGACACCAGGAGAACTGCTGGAAGCGAGGTTTCTGCTGAGTCTCAGTCAGATGATGAGCCTGTGGACTTGGTCCTAACTCAAATGTTGGAGCTGCAGCGACAGACATGGGAATATCAGGAAGGGTTGTCAGAGGCCGTCGCCAGATTGCAACGGACAATGGAGGAGGCTGTCCACGTTCAGTCTGAGGTCATTGCGCCGACATGTCATCACACTGAGGTCAACACATTTTAGGATGGCAGCCGCCATGGAGACCTTGGTCCAGGACATAGTGCCTGTGCTGCTGCAGGAGTTGCACTCCATTGTTGTAGGCATTGTTGACATCCAGCAGGGACAACGCGAGAGGAGGCCAGGGCACCTCGATCTCACTCCAGGTGCCTCTTCCCCGCAAGGAGTCAGCCAGAGGCCCTCGGGCACCCATAGGGACAAGGACCAGCAGCTGGACACCCTGGGGCCCTCTGCCCAGGTGACTCTGAGAGTGTTCAGCCAATCCCAAGCCCCTCTGTCTGTGACCCTATCAACTGTAGCTCCACAGACTGAGGAGGGTGCATCTGCCCCACAGCAGGAGACCCAAAGCAGGTAGGGGCCCACCAGGTCTCAGCCCTCCAGAGGATGCCTGCCAAAGTCATCCCAGACAACAGGGCACAGCAGTGAGCAGGCTGCCTCTGCCTCTGCTGTGGATGTTGGGGATGCAATAAAACATGGCGGTAGTGTTAGGAAGATCAAGAAATGCTAAGAGCACAATTGTTGCATGTTCACCATATGTGCATAATTTCCAAAAATGTAAATAGAATAGTGCCCATTCCACATCTCCACTTGTGTATGCCTCCTCCATATGCCAAGCTGTGTGATGGTGTAGTAATTATGGTTTTGTTAAATGTTGGACTGTACCTTTAAGAATAGTCCTGTGATGTAAGATCACATGATCTGTGTAAACCAATGTGTTAGCAGCACGAGCGACCTCCACAGTCAGTGTAGAGATAGAGATGGAGTTGAAAGCACACGTGTGGTTGTTGCTGGCTGTAATGTGAATGAACCTAATGTTTCCATTTAGAAAAAAGCAAAATACTGAGGATGCTGGAAATCTGAAACAAAAACAAAAATATCTGAAAAAACTCAGCAGGTCTGACAGCATCTGCAGAGAGGAACACAGTTGATGTTTCAAGTCCGTATGACTCTGATGAAGTTCTGATGAAGAGTCATACGGACTCGAAACGTCAACTGTATTCCTCTCTGCAGATGTTTCCACTTAGAATGTTGTCTGCAGATCAACTCTTTTACAAATAGGCGACAAGGCCACACTACAACAGGTGGTCAATCAGTCTCACGCCATGTTCCCTCTCCCAGCTTATCACAGATGTGGCACCATCTGCCTCAGGTTGATGTTGTGTCCAGCCAACTCATATCAGTGTGTGTGGCGATTCTCAGCTCATTCCTGATATCAGTGAAATGTCACCCTCAATGTAAAGTGTGCTTGTGCAAGGCATCTCTTAGAGATTCTTTGCAGGTTCCAGTGATCTTCGTTGCTGGCTGTATAAGATGGAAGCTCATGTAATCCCTTGACTTGTCTGCATTGTGGAAAGGTAAAGGTGAAGTGTTAAAGGAGAGATGTAGATGCACATGGAGACAGGTAATCTTGTCCTGCGCTCCGTGAGCTCTCCAGCAATGTGAGGGCATTTAATCTATTAGCCCACACTCCGAGCTCGTGTGCACTCCTGTCTGCCTTTAGCATTGGCAACTTTCTGAGTGAAGATCTGCACAGCTTCCCAATATTAGTGCACACCTTTCCACCTCAACGTTCCTGAGCTCTGACCCTTGCCAACACATTTTTGCCCTGATGCTCAATGCTACAGCGTTTACGTAAGTGGCCATAAGAGTTGTCTGCCTTGTACCCACAAGGCTATCGAAGACATGTAGGGATGCAGCGCTGGGCCATACATTCTGCTTTGTGTTCCCTAACTTACGGTGAGCTCAGTGATGCTAATTTCAGATGGTGATATGTTGTGGACAATTGAACCCATTGAGCCTGATTTCACATATGTTAGTTAGATGGGATGCCAATGCTGAGGCAGGAAATGGGCTAGGAGCGAGGAAGCTATGCAGCTGATGTGTGCTCTTTATTATTTACAATGCTGAACCTGGAGGGCTCGATTGTGTGCCAACATTCTCAGAATCACAAGGGCCAGGGCTGGCCATCAAGGGAAAATGACTGTGTCAAAGAGAAGGCATGTTCCTGTGTGGCAGGCAGGTGTCTGAAGGTGCTTTTCATGAGGATTTCCATGCTCATTGAAAGGTCTGCCTAACTGCAGCCCTGCATCCCTCACTGAAAGTGCTGGATGTCTATGTCATGACATGGGGACTGAGTATTACTAACATCCATTAGAATTTGGAGAAGGTCCTCTACTGGCTTGGTCCAAATGTCATCTAGCAGTGTCACACAGGAGCATTGTTCTGTAGCTGGAGATTGCTCTCCTTGAGGCCCCTTGTCAGACTGTAGGTACACTGCCACGAACACACCGAGGATTGTATTCCAGCTCCTCCCTCTTTTATGCTGCCGGAGCGACTGGGTTGCTGGAGAGATGCTTGAAGAGGCTGCACCATCTGACATGTGATCCCAAGACACCCTCCTGTAGTTAGTACAACATTTCAGCAAGGCAATGTGCTCCCAAGTGTTCATCATCCTTCAAAGGATGAGGACGTGCTGACCCAAATGTACAACTGCTCATTCTCAGATTGAAGTGGATGGTTGAAATGAGAAGGCTAGCAATGCAGGTGGTAATATGGGCCCAGCATGGAGGCCAGTGACCCAAGAGGATAATCACTGCTCCTCGTCATCATCCTTCTGAAATCTGGTGGCTAGTAGTGCCTAACAAGCCTCTACCTCATAGAACCATAGAAAGGTTACAGGACAGAAGGAGGCCATTCAGCCCATCTTGTCCATGCCAGCCCAAGGACACCCAGGTGCCCTTTCTAATCCCACCTTCCTGCATCTGGCCCTTGCTATGGCCTCTTCCTCATCAGTCTCAGCTTCCTCAACCTCATCGCCCTCAGCCCCCTCGATACCCTCACATTTGGAGGAGACGTGCAGCTCTTCCATCTTGGCATCTGCCAAGTACTCCCCCCTTTGAAGCACCAGGTTGTGCAGCGTGCAGCAAGCCACGATGACCCATGAGATCCTCTGGAGAGCATACTGGAGTGCTCTGCCAGGTCTGTCAAGACATTGGAATCACCTCTTCAATACGCCAATGGTTTGCTATACCAATGTTTGTGTGGCGGAATGGGCATCATTGTAAGTCTGGAATCTGCGATTGACTCAATGTGTAGGAGTCATGGCAGATTCCTGGGTATCTTGCACATACCTGCATGATGTATGGCGAATGAAACCCTTTCCTGTTTATGTATTGCATTGGCTCTTGCCAGGGAGCTCTTATAGCTACGTGAGTGCAGTAGATGGCACCCTGTACCTGTGGGAATCTGGAAATAGCAGCAAAGCCCAGTGCTTGGGCTGCCTAACTAGCTTGATTTCTAGCGATGTGCACGTAATTGTGTGCCTTGGCAAAGAGGGCATCCGTTAGCTCCTGCATGCACTTGAAGCTTGAGAGATCCCCAGTAGAGCCCTGGAAGGAGCCACTCGCGTAGAAGTTAAGAGCTGCAGTGACTTTGAGAGACGCTGGCAATGGATGTCCCCCAGTCCCCCTGATGTCAACTCCTGGAGAATGTGGCAGATGCGATCCACCAGATCCCTGGACATGTGGAGGCAGGATGTCACTGCGTTGGAGGTGGTAAAGAGGAGGTTTACTAGATTGATACCTGGAATTAGTGCGTTGTCTTATGAGGAAAAGCTAGACAGACTGGACTTGTTTCCACCGGAGTTTATAAGACTGAGGGGTGACTTGATTGAAGTATATAAGATCCTGAACGGTATTGACAAGGTGGATGTGGAAAGGATGTTTCCTCTTGTGGGTGAGTTCGGAACTAGGGGGCACTGTTTTAAAATTAGGGGTTGTCCTTTTAGGACAGAGATGACGAGGGTTTTTTTCTTGTAGAGGGTTGTGCAATTTTGAAACTCTCTGCCTCAGAAAGCAGTGGAGGTGGGGCCATTAAATACCTTTAAGGCAGAGGTAGATAGATTCTTGTCGGGCAAGGGAATCAAAGGTTATCGGGGGTAGATGGGAATGTGGAATTCGAAACAAAGACATATCAGCCATGACCTTACTGAATGGCAGAGCAGGCTCGAAGGGCCGAATGGCTTACTCCTGTTCCTAATTTGTATGTTTGTATGTTCGTAAGACACAGATTCTCGCTCATCTGGAGGAATGAGATGCGTTTTCTGTTTCAGTGGATCTGTGAACCTCACCCTCTAGCTCCAGAGGGGGTGCTTCTGCCCCTTGTTCATCAGGGTGATGCTCCTCCCCTTGGCGAGACTGGCGCCAATGTAGCATTCTTCTCCTTTCCTCCTGCCTGCATGCGATAATGTGAGCAACATCCATCTTCCTCACATTCTCCTTTCTGCTGGAACATTGAAGAAGAAAATGAACATCAGCCTCCAAAGCTTCTCTTCCTTTCACTGAATAGTGAGTGACTGTGGTTTCAAGATGTTTGTTTGAGTCAAGGCACCTGATCGCCACTAAATTCCTTGGCAGCGCACTGACGGATTTCAAGATCACAGTATGTGCTCTCCCTCCCCCACCCCACCCCCCCACTTTTCAAAGACCTAATGCTGTGAGATTTCTTTGACAACCACTTAGATGTGCTGCATTTATCCCAGGTGCTGGAATCCTCATCCAGTGCACTCTAGGGTGGATTTGTCCCAGATTTGAACCATGTGCAGTAGTGGGCGTGAAGAACGCCAATTTACCAGCCGGCCGCAATGGTAGGTTTTCATCCTGTATCGTCCCCTTCCTGGCACATCACGCCTCATTAATATTGCATCAGGGGAAACATGTGGGATCTCTGGCAGGAGGGCTCGGATTTGCCGCCACGTCGTGATCTCAGTGCTTCCTTGCTCCGGGCGCCATATTTAAAACACTCCAGAGCGCACCCTACTTCATGTCTACAGAACAGGACTGCTGCAGGTGACAGATGGCCCTGGAAGCAAAGAAGATGGCAGCCCCCAAGTTTATTACGCCTGCTGGGTGCAGTTGGAGGCAGCATGATGTCCTCTAACCCCGGTCTGGCCACAGGATGTCCACACCGACTTCTCCCTCCAGAATCACTTGTGGTCTGGCTGCGTGCAGCTGAACTGCTAGTGGAGGCAGGGGTTGAACGGGGAGGCCTCGCAAAGCCTGTCAATGAAGATGAAAGACAAATTACACATTATTCAGTGAAAGTGATTATATTTTCAGATTATAAAGTGACAAAATGTGTTCACCCATGCAACCCCATGTGATCAGAATTTCTTAACTTTTCTAAGGCCAGAAATTTCCCCCCGTTGGGGGGGGTGTGCGGGGGCGGGCGGGGATGGGCATGAACCCGATCGGCACTCCCGATCGGGGATGCACCGCCATTTTACGTGGGCAGGCCAATTAAGGCCCGCCCAGCGTGATGCACGTCTGGAAGCTCTGAGCGCTCCCTGTGTGGGTGGGGGAGGATTCCCTGAGTGGTGCCTCAGGGAGATTTGTTTCTATGCTAAAGTTTTAAATTAAGGTTCTTAACACTTTTAAAACATGTCCCATCATGTGACACTATCACATTTCCCACCTCCCAACCTCACTCCACCGCCCACCGAAACACCTTCCTCTCCCAGTCACACCTAGACCTTCCTCTCCTGCACTTTCACCAATCACCATTGCAGCCCAAGGCCAAGACTGTGATGTTCCGAAGCATCATCGGAGATCTGCCAGCTCCCTCGAGCTGCTTCGCGGTGGAGCCATGTGCATGAGGATCCACCCAATGTGTGTCTCTCCAGCATCCGGTAACTGTAGGGTTCCAGTATCTTCTTTTCCTTGGATGTTCGCAATCCGAACAAGGCCCTAAAGGTAAGTCCCAACTTCTGCGTGTCACACTTATCCAGGTGTGCACTGGGCCAGTGTGTTTTCCTGCTGAAAGGAGGTAACTTGGACGTGGGGGGGTCGATTGCGGTCGGGCCTTACTTTCCATTCCGTTAGCGGGAGGCAAATCGGGTTCATGTGGGCTCCAGCGGGATTTGCATTCCGCAGTGGTGGACACCATCGGATGATCCCGCTGTGATTTCACGCCGCCATGAAACCGATTTCTGCCCCTCAGGCCGAATTCTCCCCCCCCCACCCCACCCCCCCACCGCCAATGGGACCGGAATGGTTCCACCCAAAAACGACATCCTTTGGTGAACACATGAGGGCAAATGTTCACTGAGGGAATGAGATTATTTTAGGCAGGGCTAGGGTTTCACATCTCAGAATCTGACAGCTGCAAGGTTCAAAGGTGCAGTTTCCAATGGCCTCCTGCAGTTTGTCCATTAGCCCACTTGGTTTTGAATTTATTATTGCACCAGGGAATTTCTAGGCTTGGGACAAGGGGGTATTGCAAGGAGATTGATTAGTGGCACAAATTGGAATTAATCTCACATGAATGTGTTTTGGGATTTAAGGCTCCTGATTGCATCTATTGTGATTAAAATGCCCCAAACATGTCTCAGCTGTGCATTCCAATGGGTTTCGGTTGGATGCCCCTTAAGTTGGCCCACCAGTGCAGTGATCCACTCCTCCCAGAAGTCCTAAGAGCCCCCTCCACCAGAATGTTTTCGTAGTTTCATTTCCTACTGTGCCATAGCTTCACTAGGTGTTGGTTCTGAAGTACTACCAGACCAGCTTCGTCCCTCCCTGCGTGACTGTGGAAATTCCTCCCATTGTCCTGGAGGAGCATAATGTACAGGTTTCCCTCCCTCTAATAACTCTTAGTCCTACCCCTGTAATCTTTGATCCCATTGTCATCATGGTGGATATTCCCTAAGTCATTTGAGGTGGATGTGCTTATGCTCCAAATGGACCTTACCCCTCCCCATCTTGAGACCTATTGCACAGTGACATATAAAGACCACCCCCATCGAGTGCCCGCCTCTACACTACATGTTCCTGATCTATAGGCTGCAAATGCCTCCCCTGACTGTGACTGTGCCATCTATGGCTCAGTATTATGCCAGAAACCTCCTAGACCGATGTGTGGGAGGTGGTGACCATGGCCTGCACACCATGCTGGGCAAGACTGACACTGGACTGACATGCCCTCCCTCTCCCTGGACTGGGACCAGGACAGTCTTTGCAAGCTCAGCAATCTAAACTGAAGTGCCTCTATGCTTGGCTCTCCTCCTATTCTGCCCCCGATTTGCGCTTGTGCTTCTGCCCTAGATTCTCTTCCCATTCTGGCCCCGAGGATGTAGCCACTCCCCAATCGTGAGTCTGTATGCACCCTTCCCCAGTCTAGCCCCCCAATCACGTGTCTGAGTCCAGCCTTCCCCAGTCCTCCACCCCTAGTCAAACCTTTGCCTGGCAGCCTTCCCTTGCCTCTGTCTTGTCTTTCCCCCAAGTCAAGCCATTGCCGTACAGCCCTTTCCCTTGCCTCTGCCTTGTCTCTGCCTCCTTGCCCCCCTGACTCCCCCAACGCCTTTATCCTCCAGCACACTTCAACCCACTCTCACCTTGCCGCTGGTCTGGTATGTAGAGACTTGGCTCTGAAGCCACCCTGAAATCATCGTGCTGTTGCCTGGAAAGCCTGGGACAGAGTCAGAGGAGCCATGAGTGCAGCGCAATGTCAGGTAACTCTTTTTGGTTACAAACAAATAAACTAAATTAACAAAATCAGGGACAAATTAAAAGACAGCCCCTTAAAGGGAAACTTTTTGTTTAAAAAACAAAAGACAAAATTCAAAGAAAACTCACAGGTTAATGATTTAATATCAATAGTGATCAAAGAGGTCTATAAAACACCCCAGTCCCCTCAGTGTCCATTGAGCATGGAAGGCCTTGACAATGCCGGCAGACACTGCGTGCTCCCTCTTCAAGGACACCCAGCTGCGAACGTAGCCGTGGAAGAGGGGCAGACAGTCGGGTTGGGCGACCCTTTCGATCACCCACTACCGTAGACCTGTTAATAGCCAAGTTGGTCAGGCCTAAGAGCAGGTTCACGAGGAGGTCCTCCTCCCTCCCGGCCCCCCTCTGCACCTGGTGCCTGTCGATCAGGAGCATGGGGCTGAAGTGTAAGCAAAACAAAAGCAGTAGATTCTTCAAGTAACTAAAAAAGGGGTGCAGCCTACAACAACCTACATATACATGGTCCATGGACTCCACCAGGCCACAAAAAAGCAGGCATCTTGGGAGTCCATGAACCGAAACATCCTATGATTGTATGGGACTGCTGCGTGCAACACTGTCCACCCCAGGTCCCTGATGGAAAGGGGAAGGACACCTCCACTGGAGACCTCTGCTACCGGTTGGCAACAAGGCACACCAGGGCGTGTCCAGGCGGTGGGTGAGGGTGAGGAAGTGAAGGGTGTGCAGCAGCAGCCCATACAAGAAACCCCTCCATGCTATGCTAAAGGGCATGGAGGGCATTTCCGTGAGGCGACTCAGGTTGCGGGGCTCCGGCTCCCAAGGGAGATTTCGGGGCTTGAGGCCAATGTGGAATTCCGTCCAAACAGGAATACGTTTGGACAGGAAACTACTGCGGACCTGCATCACCTCAAGACCCACTATAACTTTGAGGCTGAGCATGACTGTCCTAAGGTCATGGATGACGTTGGTGGTGAGCTGGGCATCCACCGATGCACGATGTCGGGTAGGCGGACATACCTTGAAGTCACAAGTGAAGTGCAGGTTGCTAGGCGCATGACACTCATATCCAGTTGTGAATTAGAGGCCTCCAGTGTGGAGGCGTGATTCTGGCAGGCTGGCTTGATAATGAGTATTTGTGATATTCTAATGTATTCAAATGCGATTCCCGACATGGCGCAGTGGGAAACGTGTGCCGCAATTGAAATGTGGAGCGTACGATCACAAACTGCTTTCACGCCGACATGAAATTGATTTCTGCGCCCCTGCGATGTTTTCCCCTCCCAACAACCATGAAGCCCGCCACTGACAGGACCGGAAAATCCCGGCCGAAATCTGCAGTCAAAATCCACCTCTAATGTAATAATATAGCAACTCAAGCTCTGATGTGGCCTCTAAGTACAGTTACACATCCCAGTATCACAACAGTGCAGGCTTAATGGGGGAAGGCATTTTGGGCTAATTTGTTAGGAAAGGAGCAATGGAGACAGCTATAAAGAAAAGTAATTTTTATCTAAGAGCCTGTTGACCTCAAACAAGATAAAGGGGACAGCAATGTGAATAGCATGATACCTTATCTGAGACTAGGCGACTTAAAATGAATTGTAAATGGTGAATACAGAGATTAGAATCTTAAAATGCTGTTTCATTTATATCTGTTAGGTGGCCACTTAAAAATACAGTAGGTAGAACTGTGTCAAGCCAACAGAGACCCTGTATTTCATTCCCAGAAACAATTAGAGTGTTTTAAGGGGCAAATGGTTATAGGAGTGTAAAAATCATGCACCATTTATGAGTTATTAAATTTGAAAGGACTGTTCCCTAACCCTTTGCCACTGAATAAAACTTTATTTAACGATCCGAGGTTTGTAGAGGAAATTTTCAGTCCCAGCTCAGCAGCAGCCTAGTAGTGGAAATGTTTCATAAAACATTCTTAACAAATGGGATTTTAGCACACAAGAGGCTCTGATGGCCTATTAATTCTGCCTTGGCCTTCAGCCAAAACACTTGTGCTTCTCTTCTAATTTGTGCTTAATTTCTATCAGAGGTATCAGGAGACTCCTTCCTTCAGCGTGATGCATCCGCATAACTTTAATGGATTCACTGGAGGAGGCACAGCAAGAAGACATTGATTGGCTCGTCTCAGGGGCCTCAGCGAGGCCTGACAGGTAGTATCTTGACACGGGCAGCAAATGAAATGTGACCTCTTGTAAACAGGGCTGAGCATTTGGGGCTCTGGGTAATCCATTAGCTCAGAAACCTTTTCAAATTCCATTTATTTATGAAGTGATTTGAGCAGACTAAGGTTGCACTTAAAATGGGAAAGTAGAAGAAGGAATGAATGCTGCGGGAAATTTCAGCAAGGCAGTATCGGCAGGAAGGATGGAGGGGGGGAAATAAATCATGGTGACTGGCTAAAGTATTCAGCAGGACAGAAAGGCAAAAGGAGGAAAAAACAAGGAAATGAATGATAAAGAATGAAGTCTTCACGGCAACACATCCTTCTAGATAACCTAGTAAAAAATAAATCTTAACTTCTGTGGAATCATTTAAAATCCTTAAAAATGTTAAAATTTTTAAAGAAGTCCCAGAAAAATTGCAAATTTCATGGCAGAAGCAACAGCGTAGTTGCCCACAGTTTACCTTTACAGCGGGTTCCTTCTAGTTTTATATTTAATCTCTGCCCCAAATTCTGCCCTCACCTGAAAGGTGGGACAGTTGAGGCTGCATGTTTTCCCACATCGTCTCTTGGTGGTGAATTGGGAGCAGTTTCTTTCAGGTGCTGTAACACTGAGCAGACTTTTACGGCCCTTTCCGACGACAGGGTCTTCTGATCTCACCAAAGTCGATGACCGATGCCTGAATGGCTCACTGCATTTTCTGGCCCTGCCACTCCCACGACGGAGCAGTAAAATTCCACCCATTCTTCCACTGGGTAGTTCCTGGGAAGCTGGGGAAACTTGCTCGCTGCTTGAATCTACAGTTTATGGTAGCCCAGTGGTTATGGTGCAAGACTTCTAACGCAGAGGTCGTTAGTTCACAATCTCGGTACGTTGTGAAATAGAATTCAATGGAGTAAATCTAACACCACATCCTCTCCTGTCTGGTGTGAATGGAGCAAGTGTGCAGATAAACTAGCCTGGGAGTACTTAATGCCTGCTTTCACTTAAATCCTACCTGCTGCCATCTTAACTACACACTTTTTCAGGTGGCTGTCATTAGTATAAAAATATCATGGAAATTGAGATAGAAAATCTCAAAATCAGAAAACTGAATAACTGACAACTTTAAAAAGCAAAGGAATATTCATAATAGCTGCTGCTATTTTTTTTGGGATGTTACTTTAGATATATATTTCTCAGGTTCAGTACCTCAGACCTGCATTTAAATATATCTTGGCTCAGACTAGAAACCATATATTAAAATAACTAGAGAATTCAATACATTAGACTCAATAAAATATGCATTCATTACTCGCATATTTTTGACAGCTTGAAGGAAGCATTTTCCACTGTTCTGATGACTGCTTCTGTGATCAATGTGGTTGCATTTACCAGCATTCCCTTCTGCATTAGTGAGTCCCACTTTGGTGTCTAGCTCTAGTCTAGTAGGAAATGGTTGGGCAGGAAATAAGTGATTTATTTAATTGTTTAGTAAGATTGTTCACAACTTCTAAAAAATATGTTTTAACTGTATAAAAGAACATAGGACTGACAGGGAAAGCTGATATCGCAGTGGATATGACTGTCACAGTTATACACCAAATTCAAAAAATATATAGAGTCATAGAGTTATACAGCACAGAAACAGGCCCTTCGGCCCATTGTGTCTGTGCCGGCCATCAAGCACCTCTCTATTCCAATCCCATTTTCCATCACTTGGCCTGTAGCCCTGTATGCTGTGGCATTTCAAGTGGTTATCTAAATACTTATTAAATGTTGTGAGGGTTCCTGACTCTACCACCCCCTTAGGCAGTGTGTTCCAGATTTCAACCGCCCTCTGGGTGAAAAAGTTTTTCCTCAAATGCCCTCTAAACCTCCTGCCCCTTACCTTAAATCTATGCCCCCTGGTCATTGACACCTCCGCTAAGGGGAAAAGTTTCTTATATATATTACACTCACTGTTTTAAATTTATTCCTAAAAAAAATGGATCAAGATATGTTGACAGCAAAATTCTAGTGTCTGGTATTTTGATGCTGCGGGTACTACTTTGGCTCCAAATTTAAGTCCATAGTGCACGCATACATTTCTGGTGAACCGCACTAAACGCCATTTTGGTGAAGCACGCACAGGAAGCATCCGTTGGAAGTATCCAGATCAGGGAGATTGTGATATTGATCAATATGTAACACTGAATTGTTGCCTGATGCCAGTGCTGCCATTTCTGAGCTCAATGTTCCAACCAATGAGATCTCTTAAACACGCACAGCTAAGCATGCATTCAACAGCCAGTGCTGTTTAAAGAGATCAACTGCTTTCGAGTTACACGCTGATTGATTTCTACTGGCTATTACTGTGATTGTCAAAGTGTTTGGTGGTTTCTAGAGCTGTTCAAAGTTGGTGAAGTCTATAGAGAATGGTGTGGCACGTGCAGAAAGACTTTGGGTGGAATCGTCCCAGATTTGCACTAAGTGCGGTAGTGGGCGGGAAAAAGAACGTTTTACCCGTCAGCCGCTATGGCGGCTTTTCACGTCGTATCATCCCAATCCCGCCTTATTAATCATGCATTCCCGGGAAACACACCGTCGTGATGGTGGACAGGCTCTCATTGGCCTGCCACACCGTCACCTCGCTGCTTTCTCATTCCGGGCACCACATTTAAAGTGCAGCCCTGTGCACACCTCTCAGTGCATCCAGCCCAGGACTGCTGCACAGAAGACATGGCAAGAAAACTGCAGCGCCCCCAATTCAGTGCCATGTCCGTGGAACACCTTTTGGATGCCGTAGAGGCAGGCCATGACATCCTCTACTCCCACTCTGGGTGAAGGCCAGCAAGCAAGATCACAATCCGGCTTGGGAGGCGGTGGCAGCGGTGGTCAGTGCCACCGTCCTGCAAAAGAGGACAGCCACCCAGTGCTGAAAGAGAATGAATGATGCCCTCAGTTCCACCAGGGTAAGTCACTCTTCTCATCACTCTGAACGCACACATGCACAAACTCATCACACATCCACAGGACCCTCACTCACTGCCAGTTCAAGGGACATCACCATTCACTCTCTCACACACACCTTCAATGTCCTCATCCCATCCATGGGACCACTTACCACCCACACATGCCAGGCAACTTTATCATCTGGCTTGGCAGGCGTCCTGCTTACACCGTCTCTATCTCTATTCATGCAGGACAAGCTGGCACACAACAAGAGGGAGAGGTCACAGACTGGTGGGCAAATGCTCAACATCATGGTTCCAACAGACTTTGAAAACAGAGTCATCCAGTAGACCGTTCCTGTTCAGATGGTGAAGTCGGCAGTGCTCTACCAAGTGAGGATCCAGCAATGCAATATTCATCAGACAACCATGCTGTGAGTGATGTGTCCTGTTTCACAGGCCACTGCCATGCACTAATTTGCTCTCCTTGCTTTCACAGCTACATCGGGGAAGCAGCTGAGGGGGTCAACGATGCAGATCCTCGACTCAAGTCCCGAAGATACCCCAGAAGAGGAATTAAAACCCAATGGAAGACCCATCACAGCGCTTACTCACACCTTCCTCCAGCGCAGAACCACACACCTCGGTGGGACCTGGTTCTACAGTAGCATCAGGGCCACAATCTGGTGAGCACATCACACTGTCTGATCCACAACAGGAGATGGCAGGGGCTTCCAAGGTTTTTGGCACTGGGAGGACTGCTGGAGGCCAAAAACCTGCTGAATCCGTGTCAGATGACGAGCCTCTGGACTAGGTCATGCCTTAGTTGCTGGAGCTGCAAAAACAAGCTTGGGGACATCAGGAAGGGATGTTCGCTGCAGTCCTCAGATTGCAAGGCACAATGGAGGAGTCCAACTGTCTTCAAACTGAAGTGATAGTGCCGGCATGCCAATGCACCGAGGTCAACACTGGTAGGATGGCAGCCGCCATGGAGACCTTGGTCCAGGACATTGGTCCAGCACTGCTGTGTGTCCTGAATTCCATCACTGACGTCATAGTTGGCCTCCAACAGTGTCAACGTGAAAGGGATGTGGGGCAGCTCGATCGAATTCCAGCTTCCCCTTCTTGTCATGGAGTCAGCCAGGGGCCCTTGGGTACCCACAGGGAGGAGGATCAGCAGGTGCACACCCCGGGGCAGCCCATGAGGTGACTCCAGAAGAGTCCAGCCCACCCGAATCCCCTCTTCCTGTGACCCCAGCTGCTCCAGCTCCACAGACCGAAGAGGGTGCCACTGCCACAAAGCAGGACCCTGAAAGCAGGCTGGGGCCCTCTAGGTCTTGGCCCTTCAGAGGACGCCCGTCAAGGTCATCACAGACAGGGCATTGCAGTCAACAGGCTGCGTCCACCTCTACTGTGGATGTCCGGGGAGCACCAAGATCTAGCGGCAGGGTTAGAAAGGTTAAGAAAATGTAGCTGCACAGCCTGGGCATGGGTGTTAATCACATAATGTTCACTATTGTAAATAAATTCCCAAGAATGTCTTCTTGCCAATGGTTCCTTGTTATGATGAGCAGTGTTTGTGTCATTCAGATGTGAAACCTTGGTTCCTGCACAAGATAAAGGCAGGTGTCTCAGTGCAGGGCCTCTTCCCTGAGCAGTGTGTAACCTTCAGACCAAAGTGATGGTCCGGCCTCACACTCCCTGGACACATCAGTGACACTTGCACCTCAATGGTGCTGGTCATTGCTGCCAGAATGTTGTGGACAGGTGTCACAGAGTTCCGTCATTCTCTCTGTGCGCTCTCAGCACCTTTGAGGTGGGGCTGAACCCCCATTTCTTCAGCATCTGTGACCAGTGATGCTGTGCTCCTGAAGGGGTCAGGTGCTGAAGGCTGAAAAAGGATCAGGTGCATTTAAAGTTTCACGGCTGTGTCTCCATGATAAGACCCTGATCACAGGGCGCAAGCAAGCTGCCCTCAGCCAGACAGGAGTCAGACATTCACAGAGGCAACATGAAGATCTATGGAGTGTCCTCACTGCATGTCACCATCATCCTCCTGGAATCTAGCAACTATTAGGGCCTCTGCTGTGTCTCCATGACAAAAGCGTTCTCACAGAGGGTATGTGCACTGCCATCAGCCAGACTGGAGTCGAATGTTCACAGATGCAATGTGAGGATCTATGGCGTCTCCTCACTGCATGTTGTCATCATCCTACACAAGTCTCGTAGCTTTGAGGACCTCCCGAGCCCGCCTGCCTCATCTGGCCAGTGCAAGGGCCTCATTACCAGCATCCTCACCTTTGAGGACGTCCTCACCCTCATCCCCATCGACATCCTCCTCATCAGAGGAGACATCCAGCTCCTCCATCTCCTCCTCAGCCAGCTCCTCTCCTCGTGTCAGCACCAGGTTGTGAAGTGCGCAGCAAACGATGATGCATGACACCCTCTGCGGACTATATTGCAGGGCTCCACCAGACCAGTCCAGACACTGGAACCTCATTTTCAGCATCCCGATGGTTTGCTCCATGAAGGTGCAAGTTGCAGCCTGAGCCTCATTGTACCTTCTCTCTGCTGCAGTCTGAGGCTGCTGCACGGGTGTCATCAGCCACCACCTCTGCAGGTAGCCCTTATCCCCGAAAAGCCAACCTTGCAGCCTCTCTGGACCCTGGAAGACATCAGGGATCTGAGACCTACTGAGAATGGAGGAGTCATGGACACCCCCTGGGAACCGAGCGCAGACCTGTAGGATGCATTTGTAGTGGCTGCTATTCAGCGAGTGGAAGCCCTTGTGGTTGACGTAGTTGACCACTTGTTGCCATGGAGATCTGAGTGCCACATGAGTGCAGTCGATGACACCCTGCACCTGGACCTATGGGGAAACCTGAGATCAGGGCAAATCCCAGTGCTCTTGCATCCCTGGCTTTCCTGGTCCTGGGCGAAACGCACAAAGTTTTGTGTCCTCATGAAGATAGTGTGTGAGACCTCATGGATGCATTTGCAGATGGAGGCTTGTGATATCCCACAGAGGTCATCTGTGCATCACTGAAAGGAGCCACTGGTGTAGAAATTGAGCACTAGGGTCACAGGAATACTGTGTGAGATGTCTACACTTCACTAAGGGTACCCTTTCTGAAACCTGCCACCTGCTGCAGCCACAACTGCAGCTTCTGAACATGGCAAGGACAGTCATTGGCTGTGAAAGTGACCATGACAATGAACTTTACTGGCCCCATCCAGGCTGGAACATGTCATAAAATCCCTTGAGAATGACGCGGGCTCTGCTGAGTGCTGCAGGGTTCCTCCAGTGGGGCCCAGGCAGCAGAAGCATTGCGTGGAATTTTCCGGCCCCGTTGTGGCAGGGGCGGGGCCGGGAAATGCGGCGAGCCTTTCGAAAGGCCATTGACTGGAAGATCCCTCTTGCGGGAGAGGCTGGAAAATTCCAGGTATTACTTCAGTATCCCAATGGTCTATCACATCACAATTTGTCTGGCAGAATGGCTTTTGTTGTATGCATGCTGCCCACCTGAGCACACATTGCACACCACAGTCATGAACCATGTCATCAAAGGGTAGTCCTCACTGAGCATATCTTGCACCTCCAATCCAACAGCCACAATTTCAGCACACTGCTGAATATATGAGCATAGACGAGTCCTCAATTAATGCCTACTACATGAATATAGTTAAACTCACAATTTATGTACAATTACTAACCATCCTTTGCTGTAGAATGAATGCATTATGACTGCTCCCAGGGTACTGGCCGTTGACCTGCAGGATATGCTGTGTATGGGCATACACCAGCTGTACATGGAGGGAATGTAATCTCTTTCGGTTATGTTACACCTCAGAGTTAATATGCAGCACCTGCAAAATGACCCTCATTGAGTGGGATGCAGCCTCTCTCAGTTTACCATCAACTGTTGCATAAGGAAAGTCACTAAGGCCCTGTATTCCAGGAGAGCTGAATACATCTCATTCACTCTTGCCAGAGAGAAACAGATAAAGTGAGTAAGTTGTTTTGTGAGGATTACAGGCAATGTTATGGGTAACATAATGCAGAGTGCCATAGACTACACTCATATCATTTTGCAGGCGTTGCATATCAACTCTGAGGTGTAACGTAACTAGGCAGTGGTACTCTCGTGGCTGCAGGATGGCTGGTTGGAGACTGCAGATGTGTTGAAGAACAACCTTGAGGAGCTTTGGCCCAAGATTCAGACTGCATCACCTCGGCATGGGCAGCGCCAATCATGGTTGACTGGCTGAGGACAACAGCAAGGGCATTGGTGGAACAGTTGTAGTAGGAGCAAGAATGTTGTTATCCTTACAAAGGACAGCAGGTCCGTGCTCCACAGAGTCATCCCCACTCTCAGGGGGGTGGCACCTCAGTAATTCAAGTAATCTCTGGAAAACAGATCACCGGACTGCTCTGAGACTCTACAAAAGCCTGAGCTTCCTTTGCAGCAGCCACACATTGGGCAGAATATTGTGCTTGTCAGGTGGGCGCGTGCCCGACCTGAACAAGCGCAAAATGACACTCGATGACGTTGGGCGAGCATCCCGATGTCATCGCGCACACACACGATATGTCAGCAAATAAAAAATAAATAAATAAAAAATTTAAAATTTCATTCATAACATGTCCCTGCTCATGTGACAGAGTCACGTGAGGGGACAAGTTTTTAACATTGCCTAAATTTTTAATTTTTAATTTTAAAAATCTTCAGCTCCCTGAGGCAGCTCTGTGGGCCATCAAAGGATAGCCCTCAGTGTGCGCTGCAGCGCACGTTTCACACTGGCTGGCCGTGAAATCGTGGTCAGAGCCCAATCGCGGGCGGCGGTTGGTTTCCCGCCCACTCCCGGGCCCGCTTGCCGAGCCCGCCCGACCACCGGAAAATCCCGGCCATTTGCTGGCTTCTGTTTTTGCTGTGATGGAAGTTGAGACATTGGCCACCAGATGCTGGATTGTGTTTTGGTCCAATTTTTTTTTTGATGTGCACAGCCTGTTCATTTGAACGCGTGGCACCTTTGATATTTTGTACAGCCATGCATGTGCAGTGTCTTAAAGAGGATAACTTTTCAGTGGCCTGTGTGGATTGCAGGGAACCACAATTGTTGCAACCACAATTGTGTTATTGGAGTTGGCTACCACTTCCATGCTGGAAAGGACGGGCTCTAAACTCTCTGTGAGTCCCTGTGCTAAGTTGGTGCTTGATTCCTCCGAGATATTGCACAGAGGGACTGGGATTCTTGCCGTATTGGAAGGATTTACAGGCTGATAATCAACTTGGCTATGAATGCACCCTCCGTGGTTATCAAGTCCTGAAATGGGACTTGAACCCAGAGCTTCTGGCCCAGAGGTAGGGAGACTACCATTACGCCAAAAGACCTGCCCTCTTCTCTAGCCTTACCTGACTTAAAGCTAAAGATCAACTTTGTAACTCCTTTCAGAATTACCTTGAATTTTGTACTGTTCTTCTAATGAGACATTAAACCTAATTCCCATCTGCTTGTGCAGAGCAAGACACACAGATGCATATCCAGCTGAAAGTGGACTACCCATCATAGTGGGAAAGGAAGAAAACTGATTGTCCAGTCCCCACACCTGAAACAGCGTGGCATATACACTTACCTGAGAGCTGTTGTGATACTAGCTCTTCACTGTCTTGTCAAGAATCTATAAGAATGTCTATAATGTTATTGGAAATTATTTTAAAATAGAGTTCTATTGGTGTCTGTGTCTGTGTGTGTGCATGCATGTGTCTGTCTTAATTGGATTAAAGACAGCTGGTCTAGAGGCTTTGATGTATAGGAGAGAATTCGGTTTGAAATGTTAATTAGGTAAATTACAAGGTGAAGTGTAAAAGGGGAAATTTGCATTTTTAAATAAACCATTCAAAAGAATGGGTGAAATATTACACCTAGCCAGAAGAAGCCAAACAATGTGTTTACTTTTTCCAAAGCTTGCTAACAAAATTGGTGCTATGAAAGGGTTTTATTGTTAGAAGTGGTAAAGTTCAAAAACCTAGTGATACAGAGAACTTGCACTCAAAGAGGAAAATATGTATAAAAGAAGAGAAGGCCTTTAGTGAAAGGTAGAGGGATCCTAAGGTCTAAAGCTTCCAGCCTGTAAGCCTCAAGCCACTGTCTGCAAGGACCCAGAGCTGAAAGAAACTCATTTTGAATGTGACTGTCCAGAGTATGCTTTGCCAGGGGTCTGTTGAAATCTATGTATTTTACTGTTTCCTTAACAGAGGTGTAACTGAGAGTCAGATTAATTAGGGGATTTTTTAGAATTTATTATCATAGTAATTTGTAGACATATGTGTGTGCTTACAATCTTTTAATGAATATAAGTTTAATTTAGTTTTATAAAAAAAACCTCTTGAGACTCGGTGGCCTTATTATAACTAATTTCAAAGGTTGCATCGCAAAACATACAAATTGCAAAAATTGGTTATGACAGTTGTTTCAGGTTTCCCTCTGGGATTTGAACAACTCAGCATTTACCATCGGCTGTGTCATAATAGCCTCTTCATGTACGTCAGATTAATGGAAATGAGGCCCGAGGCCTCGGCCTGAGGCATCTCAGGCCTCACTATCAGGTATATGAAGTATACCTGCACTTGAATTTGTACCTCCACTTTACATGGGGTGGGAGGAAATTGGATAAGACCCGATAACGGCAGTGGGGATTGTGATGTCAATTAACCTGCGCTTGTTTGCTGTGATGCAGGCAGCATGCAAATTTCTTGCTACCTGTTAATTTAAATGCTATTAGTGTGCAGCCCAACACTAAGCCTGCTGCTGAGTGGCTGCACACCTCAGAGGGGTGGGAGTGCGGGGGGGAGGTGCGGAGGTGGCAAATTCATGCGAGGTTATCACCATTCAAAGCTAACCTGCAGCTCTTAAAGGGTAGGTGCTTTCTGGCTGCAGAAGGTGCTGGAACTGGTTCTTTATGGAAGAGTCACCAATCAGGAAAAAGAGTGACAATGACACAATAAGGCAAAGAGAATGCTCCAAGGTTCTTGGCTGCAGCACTAGAGGTCTTGGTGTAGAAGGTGGTCAGAAGAAGAGAGCCCCTCTACTCATTGGTCCTTTAAACAGACATTGAGAAGGCAGTGGGAGCAGATAGGCATTATTGTCAATGCAAGAAGTGAATGGACCTTCAGATACCATATCCTTACAAATGAATCCCCAGCCTGCCACACCCCCTTCACTCATTTATTAACCATCTCTATGAGGTCTGGGATCTTAGCCATGGCTCATTATCATCTATCATAAAAGCTATCCCTTTATTGAAACAGGTGGACAGAAATGAAAACATTGCTTCATTAACAACTGTACAAGCTTTTTTTCTTAGATCTACTTTGTCAATGGCTCAATGATTTTTACACAAGTTGGAGAGGTGTCAATTATTTCTGTTATTGACACTTTAAAAAAAATTGCTGTAACTACAACCCCATAAACGTGTCAATCAACCACACCATTAAAGAAAATTATGAATTTTTTTTAAGCAGTGCCACAAATATCATTGTTACTATAGGGTTCATTGAATCTGTACAGTGTGTGTACTGGGTGAATGATATGGAAGTGCCATGAGTTGGCACAGAGGGTATGAGGGGAATTGGGGTGGGTTGGGGGGCATTGGTTGACATGGAGGGGGCATGGGTGTCATGGGTACAACTTTTTGAAGTGATCTTTCAAAAGGTTCCCAAATCCAAACTATGCTTCACAACTCCTCTGAGGGGCCATGAACCATGAGTCATAGAATCATAGAGGTTTACAGCACAGAAAAAGGCCCTTCGAGTCTGCGCTGGTCAAATAAGTACCTAACTATTCTAATCCCATTTTCCAGCACTAGGCCCATAGCCTTGTATGCCATGGTATCGCAAGTGCACATCCAAATACTTCTTAAATGTTATGAGGGCTTCTGCCTCTACCACCCTTTCAGGCAGTGAATTCCAGATTCCCACCACCCTCTGGGTGAAAAACATTTACCCTCACATCCCGTCTAAACCTCCTGCCCCTTACCTTAAGTCTATGCCCCCTGGTTATTGATCCCTCCACCAAGGGGAAAAGTTCCTTCCTGTCTACCCTATCTATGCCCCTCATAATTTTATACACCTCAATCATGTCCCCCCTCAATCTCCTCTGCTCCAGGGAAAATAAGCCCAGTCTATCCAATCTCTCCTCATAACTAAAGCTCTCCAGCCCAGGCAACATCCTGGTAAATCTCCTCTACACTCTCTGTAATGCAATCACATTCTTCCTATAATGCAGATTCCAAAACTGCACGCAATACTCTAGCTGTGGCCTAGCCAGCGTTTTATACAGTTCCAGCATAACCTCCCTGCTCTTATATTCTATGCCTCGGTTAATAAAGGCAAGTATCCCATTTGCCTTTTTAACCACCTTATCTACCTGTCCCACTACCTTAAAGGACCAGTGGGCATACACACCAAGGTCCCTCTGATCCTCTGTACTTCCCAGGGTCTTACCATTCATCGTGTATTCCCGTGCCTCGTTTGTCCTGCCCAAGTGCATCACCTCACACTTATCCGGATTAAATTCCATTTGCCATTGATCAGCCCATCTGACCAGCCCATCTATATCCTCATGTAATCTAAGGCTATCCTCCTCACTATTTACAACCCCTTGAGAAGCTGGCCTGACTCCACAATAATTGCAAGGAGCTAAGAGATGCCTACCTCCATGATGGAGCTGACCAGGTCAGGTGCGCAGGAGCCTGCAAGCTTCTCCCATATCAGCGAAATTGGGGGTGCTGAAAATGGGGGTGGGAATCCTGGAATCAGGTCCTGCCTACCATTTCATGACTCTGTGAAAATCCAGCTCAGATTCCAGACAGTGAGCACTGTCTCTTTAGCAACAAAAATACACCAAAAGTCTTTTAGTTCTGCTAAAGACATAGCTTCTGCTTCTCATTTTCACATATTTAAAGTTGAAGAAATGTCAATGAAACTTGTTAAAAAGGTGCTTTGTGACAACTGGAAACCAACCTTTTCTCTTTAAAGAATAATGGCCATCATCATTTCGTGCTCGGGATTTGAATAGTAAGGTATTTCCAACGTGCATATATAAAGAGTTACACTTCTGTTCGACTAAATGTAATGGGTTGTGCTTCCTCATTGACATATCCTCTGTTTGAAATGAACCAAGAATTGATCTAATCTGGGGGGAAAGGAAAGAACGTGACAGGTCAGAGTAAGGGATTAATGATGACATGCAAAATATTTTACTGAGTCATTCTGTGGTTGAACAGAAATCAAAGCATTTTAGAAATGGAAACTAATCAAAAATAACATTCACTCACTTGTCCAAACGTGTTCATTTTTACATACTATATATACTGTGTATGTATAATATATAATACATCGTATATAATTTATGTTTTACATTCACATAATAGAATCCATATCTATTAATGTGACATTTCAATAGAATGGATATATTTTAACATTTCCAAGAACCAGTTTTATTAAAATACGAATAAAATAAAATAATCCAACTAAATCAAAGAATATCAAATAAAGTACAGTTAAATTTGATTTTGCTTAATTTCCTGCTAGCTTCTTGCTAAATGTTGATGAATATATAAAGGACAGGCATTGACATGCTTTGGTGCTGTTTCCCTAGTACATCTTTTGGTGTTTGTCATCTCATTGCAGAAAATCTTGATGCTATTTAACCCTACTGTCACAAATGACATTTGCAGTAGTGGTACTCCTATTAGAGCCGAGGGCACACTGAATCCCTTCTCTCTTTCATCTATCCACTAACAGACCTGCTGTTCAATGTGTATCCCAGCCTTCTTTCGTGGCCTGCCTACCTGTGGCACTTATATTTTATATATAAGATGGTGTAAATAAGGTGAACTCAGAATTTCACTTCGAAGTGCACCAAAAAAGTAGACCGGCGTACAGTAAAGGACATTAGTGACAAGATAATTTGGAATAAGTATCAGAGAAAACATTACTCCAAGAGTGATTAATGTTTCGAATAATCTAACAGGCAAAAGCATTGGGGCTGTTTAAAATACAATTATATGTCATGATGGTAGAGTTAATGTAGTGAAGGGATAAGCTTCAGTGGGCCTAATGGCCTTTTCTTATCTGTGACATTTCTTATGTTCTCTTGAAGTTTCTCGAACTAATGTTCAACATTGTTTTCTTCTTCTCCTTCTGCTCAGTAAGTGACAGCAAAAAAGTAGTGTTAGGAAGTTGAGCTAGCCTAACCTCTGCAGAGCAAGTGAAAAAGTCTTGATTAGAACTATAAAGGTAAATACATCAACATCGCACTCAAGGGGAAGCCTCATTTGAAAATATTGTGGTTCTGAGAGAGGTCAAAAATACTATAACCTTAATTTTCTGATGCATGTTCATTTCCAGAACAGCTCACCTCCGTGTGTGTTGAATTTAGCCTACAGCAGTAATATAATTATTGGTAATGAACTCCCCTCAGGTGGAAAGCAGAAGGAGAGCAGGGGAATTCTTCACAGTGCCCTGGTTAACAGTTATCCTCATACAATCTGCAACAAGTTAAACCATATATTGTGCCTCTAATGTAGTAAAACATTCAAGAACGTTCCACAGGGGCAATTATCAGACAAAAATTTGACACCAAGCTACAAAGGGAAATATTATGATTAAAAACGTGGGCTTTATGGAATGTCATAAAGAGGGAGAAATAGAGAGGTAGAGATGTTTAGGGAGAGAATTTTAGAGTCTAGGGCCTAGGCAGTTGAAGGCAGTGCATCATTAAATCACAGAGTGATTAAAATAAGGATGTGCAAAAGGCAAGAATTGGCAGAGACCTTGAGGTTTTGTAGGGCTGCAGGAGGCTACAGAGAAAATAGGGGTGGGGAGTGGCAGTAGCAGAGAGTAGTGAGGCCATGGGTGGATTTACAAGGATGGAAATTTTAGAACTGAGCCATTGCCGGAAACCAATGCAGTTCAATGAGCACAGGGGTGATAGATGAACGGGACTTTGTGTGAGTTAGGATATAGGGAGCAGAGATTTGGATGAGCTTAAGTTGTGTAGGGTGAAAGATGGGTAGCCAGCCAGGAGGGCATTGGAATGGTTTAGCAGAGGTTACAAAGGAATGGTTGAGGGTTTTAGAAGGAGAGCAACTTCTGGGCAATATTATGGAAATATGCAGTCGTGGAGGTGGAGATGTGTTTGGAAGTTCATCTTGGGGGTCAAATGGCATACCAAGTTTGCAAATGGTCTGCTTCATCTTCAGGCTACCTCTGATTTATCTCACCTTCTTTCCTATTCTTTTCAATACTCATGATGCCCTGCACTGTGGGCCTTGGCCAAGCATGTAAAAAGCTCAGATGAATAGATATTGCATCATGTTCAGACAAGTTTGGGTCTGAACCTCTTTGCCAGGCAGTAACAGAACCAGGAGAGGGACAAAGCCAGGGAACGGGAGAAAATTACTGGACTTAAAGTTTCAGCAAAGAATAATCCGACATAAATGGTGACAGTCTTTATGTATCAATGGATAGAACAGATTCTATCCCTATCTGATTATCACAGAATGGATGTGACCTTAATTTTAGGCAAGGCGTAAAATGGACAATGTGAACTTACCACCCTTTATGCACCCGACCTGATTTTCCTTTCAACTAAAACCAGTGAGCCAGGTATGTAATAGATACTTAAGTCACTCATGTAATTTACACTATTACCCCCAAAATCCTTTCACTGCTGTTATTCGATTATAAAGGCTTAAAGCTGTAGCTGCTGGACCAATAGTAAAATAATAAATAATAAAGATAATAATAGAAACAAAATAGTTGAAAAAATGGGGTTTACATACTGGTTTTTTTTCTCTCTTAAAAGTAAGCTGAGTGAATAATAGCTATTTTCATTTTTTATGCTCTATCAGTTCACAAGGACCAGCTGTTCTAGGCAATTAATGTTGAGTGGTATGGTGATTGCTTCTGTTTATTATTTGATGTTGTTCACCACAGAATCGCTTGCGATAAAGTGGGCATGTATAGCATGATTACATTTTTTTAATGTGATAATAATATTAGATAACACACATAGATATCCATTTGGAACCATCTCACTACATTTCATGTTAATTTGTCAGGTGTCTGAAACCTTCTTCAAAGGTCTCCAAAACAAATGACTAAAATATCAGCTTTGGTGGAGATTTCTGGCTGCCCAATATGGATTGCATACTGTTAAGCACACAGCCACATGCCTAAACCCAGAGCAGTTTGACAAGAGGAAAGATTTAGGCACCCTGTATATTTAAGAGGTTCTGGTAAAATTTAATTAGCTGTGGATTGCTTGGTAGTACTCTTGACTCTGAGTCACAAGGTTCTGGGTTCAAGTCCTACTCCAGGCCTTAAGCACAGAAATTAAGGCTGACTCTCCAGTGCAGTACTGAGGGATCACTGCACTGTTGAAGGTGGTGTCTTTCAGATGAGATATTAAACTGAGACCTTGTATGCTCTCTCAGTGCACATAAAAGATCCCATAGTGCTATAAGGAAAAGGAGCGCGAGAGGAGTCGGGAGTTGAAAAGGAGCGCGAGAGGAGTCGGGAGTTGAAAAGGAATGCGAGATGAGTCGGGAGTTGAAAAGGAGTGCGAGGGGAGCCGGGAGTTGAAAAGGAGTGTGAGAGGAGCCAGGAGTTGAAGTGAAGCGCGAAAGGAGTCGGGAGTTGAAAAGGAGCTAGGAGAGGAGCCGGGAGTTGGGAGAGCAGAGGTGACTGAGGGAGTTCGGTGAAGAGAGAACGAGGTGATCCTTTGGGTAATGTGAGTACGGTTGGGTAAGGATTTACTACTTTTGTCGCTTATAGTTTTTAAGGTCTCATTTTGTGGTTCATCATTTGTAAGGGCTATATTCTGTAACAACGAGGAGCAGGGAAGATGGGCCCTAGGGTAATTGATATTATTTGATATTAAATATCTTCCAAAAGGTTTAATTTAATTTAAAGGGGTAATTCATGGCAGGAGAGCTCAAAGCTCCTCCTGCTCTGGTGTGCTCCTCCTGCTCTATGTGGGAAGCTGGGAACATTTCCAGTGCACGGGGCCAGCATGTGTGTGGGAAGTGTCTCCAGCTGCAGCTCCTGGAAGCCCGGGTTTCAGAGCTGGAGCGGCGGCTGGGGACACTGTGGAGCATCTGCGAAGCGGAGAGTATAGTGGATAGCACGTATAGAAGGTGGTCACACCGCAGGCAAAGAGTCCACAGGCAGGAAGGGAATGGGTGACCACCAGGCAGAGCAAGAGGACCAGGCAGGTAGTGCAGGAATCTCCTGTAGCTATTCCCCTGCAAAACAGATACACTGTTTTGGATACTGTTGAGGGGAATGGCCTCTCAGGGGAAAGCAGCAACAGCCAAATTTGTTGCACCACGGTTGGCCCTGCTGCACAGGGGAGGCGTAAAAAGTGTGGGAATGCAATAGTTATAGGGGATTCAATTGTAAGGGGAATAGGGGCGTTTCTGTGGCCGCAAATGAGACTGCAGGATGGTATGTTGCCTCCCTGATGCTATGGTCAGGACTGTCTCAGAGCAGCTAGAGGACATTCTGAAGGGGGAGGGTGAACAGCCAGTGGTCGTGGTACACATTGGTACAAACGACATAGGTAAAAAAAGGGATGAGGTCCTGAAAGCAGAATATAGTAAGTTAGGAAGTAAGTTGAAAGGTAGGACCTCAAAGGTAGTGATCTCAGGATGCCACGTGCTAGTCAGAGTAGAAATAGCAGGATATATTGGATGAATACATGGCTGAAGAGATGGTGTGAGGGGGAGGGTTTCAGGTTCCTGGGGCATTGGGACCGGTTCTGGGGGAGGTGGGACCAGTACAAACTGGACGGGTTACACCTGGGCAGGACCAGGACTGATGTCCAAGGGGGAATATTTGCTAGAGTGGTTGGGAAGGGTTTAAACAAAAATGGCAAGGGGATGGGAACATAAGTCAGAGGAAGGGGAATCAAGGACAAGAACAAAAGACAGAAAGTGGAATAAGAAAAGTGATAGTCAAAGAAATCAAGGTCAAGAATCAAACAGGGCCTCAGTGAAAAATAGTAGGAATGGGACAAGTAATGTTAAAAAGACAAGCCTTAAGGCTTTGTGCCTTAACGCGAGGAGCATTCGCAATAAAGTGGATTAATTAACCACGCAAATAGATGTAAACAGGTATGATATAGTTGGGATTATGGAGACATGGCTGCAGGGTGACCAGGGATGGGAACTGAACATTCAGGGGTATTCAGTATTTAGGAAGGACAGACAAAAGGAAAAAGCGGTGGAGTTGCATTGCTGGTTAAAGAGGAAATTAAAGAAATAGTGAGGAAAGATATTAGCTCCGACGATTTGGAATCTGTATGGGTAGAGCTGAGAAACACTAAGGGGCAAAAATCGTTAGTAGGGGTTGTATATAGTACCCCAAACTGTAGTGGTGATGTTGGGAATGGCATTAAACAGGAAATTAGAGGCGCATGCAATAAAGGAACATCTGTAATTATGGGTGACTTTAATATGCATATAGATTGGGCAAATCAAATTAGTAACAACACTGTAGAGGAGGAATTCCTGGAGTGTATATGGGATGTTTTTCTGGACCAATGCGTTGAGGAACCAACTAGAGAACAGGCCATCCTAGACTGGGTATTGTGTAATGAGAAAGGAATAATTGGCAATCTAGTTGTACGAGGCCCCTTGGGGATGAGCGACCATAATATGATAGAATTCTTCATCAAGATGGAGAGTGACATACAAGCCATTACAAGCCTACCGACTCCCACAGCTACCTCGACTACAGCTCCTCACACCCCGCTTCTTGTAAAGACTCCATCCCATTCTCTCAGTTCTTTCGCCTCCGTCGCATCTGTTCTGATGACGCTACCTTCAAAAACAGCTCCTCTGACATGTCCTCCTTCTTCCTTAACCGAGGTTTTCCATCCACGGTCGTTGACAGGGCCCTCAACCGTGTCCGGCCCATATCCCGCGCATCCTCCCTCACGCCTTCTCCTCCTTCCCAGAAACATGATAGGGTCCCCCTTGTCCTCAATTATCACCCCACCAGCCTCCGCATTCAAAGGATCATCCTCCGCCATTTCCGCCAACTCCAGCATGATGCCACCACCAAACACATCTTCCCTTCACCCCCCCTGACGGCATTCCGTAGGGATCGTTCCCTCCGGGACACCCTGGTCCACTCCTCCATCACCCCCTACTCCTCAACCCCCACCTATGGCACCTCCCCATGCCCACGCAGAAGATGCAACACCTGCCCTTTCACTTCCTCTTTCCTCACCGTCCAAGGGCCCAAACACTCCTTTCAAGTGAAGCAGCATTTCACTTGCATTTCCCCTAACTTAGTCTACTGCATTCGTTGCTCCCAATGCGGTCTCCTCTACATTGGAGAGACCAAACACAAACTGGGCGACCGTTTTGCGGAACACCTGCGGTCTGTCCGCAAGAAAGACCCAAACCTCCCTGTCGCTTGCCATTTTAACACTCCACCCTGTTCTCTTGCCCACATGTCTGTCCTTGGCTTGCTGCATTGTTCCAGTGAAGCCCAACGCAAACTGGAGGAACAGCACCTCATCTTCCGACTAGGCACTTTACAGCCTTCCGGGCTGAATATTGAATTCAACAACTTTAGATCTTAAACTCCCCCTCCCCCCATCCCCACCCCGTTTCTCCCCCCCCCACCCTTTTTTTTCAATAATTTATATAGATTCTTCTTTCCCCACCTATTTCCATTATTTTTAAATCTAAAACTAAAACCTTGTTAGTCTGTCCACCCCACCCCCATTAGAGCTGTACTTTGAATATCCTGTCTTCCATTCTTAATTAGCACTTTTCTTAGACAAATATCACCACCTTCAACACCTCTTTGACCCTTTTGTCTGTGCCTATCACTGCTTATCTCCACAATCACCACACCCTCAACGTCTCTCTTCTCCCCACACCACCACCCCCCCCCGCCCCCCCACCCCACCACCGACCTTAAACCAGTTTATATTTCTCCCTTCTCCTAACTATGCTTCAGTTCTGCCGAAGGGCCATGAAGGCTCGAAACGTTAACTGATTTCTTCTCCGCCGATGCTGCCAGACCTGCTGAGTTTTTCCAGGTAATTCTGTTTTTGTTTTGGAGAGTGACATAGTTGATTCTGAGACTAGGGTCCTGAATCTTAGTAAAGGAAACTACGATGGTATGAGGCGCAAGTTGGCTATGATGGATTGGGGAACGTTACTTAAAGGGATGACGATGGATAGGCAATGGCAAACATTCAAAGAGCGCATGGGTGAACTGCAACAATTGTTTAGTCCTGTCTGGCGCAAAAGTAAAACAGGAAAGGTGGCCAAACCATGGCTTACAAGGGAAATTAGAGATAGTATTAGATCCAAAGAAGAGGCATGCAAATTGACCAGAAAAAACAACAGACCTAAGGATTGGGGGTAGTTTAGAATTCAGCAAAGGAGGACCAAGGGATTGATTAAGAAGGGGAAAATAGAGTACAAGAGTAAGCTTGCAGGGAACATAAAAACTGACTGTAACATTTTCTATAAGTATGTGAAGAGAAAAATATTGGTGAAGACAAATGTAGGTCCCTTCCAGTCGGAAACAGGGGAATTTATAATGGGGAACAAATAAATGGCTGACCAACTAAATACATACTTTGGTTCTGTCTTCACAAAGGAGGATACAAATAACATACCAGAAACGTTGGGGAACACAGGGTTTAGCGAGAGGGAGGAACTAAAATAAATCAGTATTAGTAGGGAAATGATGTTGGAGAAATTGATGGGATTGAAGGCCGATAAATCCCCAGGGCCTGATAATCTACATCCCAGAATACTTAAGGAAGTGGCCCTGGAAATAGTGGATGCATTGGTGGTCATCTTCCGAGATTCTATAGGCTCTGGAACAGTTCCTACAGATTGGAGGGTAGCTAATGTAACCCCACTATTTAAAAAGTGAGGTAGAGAGAAAACAGGGAATTTTAGACCAGTCAGCCTGACATCAGTAGTGGGGAAAATTCTAGAGTCCATTATATAAGATTTAATAGCTGAGCACATGGAAAACAGTGGCTGAATCGGACAGAGTCAGCATGGATTTACGAAAGGGAAATCATGCTTGACAAATCTACTGGAATTTTTCGAGGATGTAACTAGTAGAGTTGATGAGGGGGAGCCAGCGGATGTGGTTTATTTGGACTTTCAGAAGGCTTTCAACAAAGTTCCACATAAGAGATTGGTGTGTAAAATTAAAGCGCATGGGATTGGGTTAATGTATTGAGATGGATAGAAAACTGTTGGCAGACAGGCAACAAAGAGTAGGAATAAACGGGTCTTTTTCCAAATGGCAGGCAGTGACTAGTAGAGTACCGCAGGTATTGGTGCTGGGACCCCAGCTATTCACAATATATATTAATGATTTAAATGAGGGAACTAAATGTAATATCTCCAAATTTGCAGATGACACAAAGCTGGGTGGGAGGGTGAGCTGTGAGGAGGATGCAGAGATGCTTCAGTGTGATTTGGACAAGCTGAGTGAGTGTGCAAATGCATGGCAGATGCAGTATAATGTGGATAAATGTGAGGTTATCCACTTTGGTAGCAAAAACAGGAAGGTAGATTATTATCTGAATGGCTATAAATTGAGAGAGGTGAATGTGCAACGAGACCTGGGTATTCTCGTACACCAGTCGCTGAAGGTAAACATGCAGATGCAGCAGGCGGTAAAGAAGGCAAATGGTATGTTGGCCTTCATAGTGAGAGGATTCGAGTACAGGAGCAGGGATGTCTTGCTGCAATTGTATAGGACCTTGGTGAGACCACACCTGGAATATTGTGTGCGGTTTTGGTCTCCTTATCTGAGTAAGGATGTTCTTGCTATAGAGGGAGCGCAGCGAAGGTTTACCAGACTGATTCCTGGGATGGCGGGACTGACATATGAGGAGAGATTGAGTCGGTTAGGATTAAATTCGCTGGAGTTCAGAAGAATGAGGGGGGGATCTCATAGAAACCTATAAAATTTTAACAGGACTAGACAGGGTAGGTGCAGGAAGGATGTTCCCGATGGTGGGGAGAGTCCAGAACCAGGGGTCACAGTCTGAGGATACAGAGTAGACAATTTAGGACTGAGATGAGGAGAAATTTCTTCACCCAGAGAGTGGTGAGCCTGTGGAATTTGCTACCACATAAAGTAGTTGAGGCCAAAACATTGTATGTTTTCAAGAAGGAGTCAGATATAGCTCTTGGGGTGAAAGAAATCAAAGAATATGGGGAGAAAGCGGGAGCTATTGAGTTGGATGATCAGCGATGATCATAATGAATGGCGGAGAAGGCTCGAAGGGCCGAATGACCTACTCCTGCTCCTATTTTCTATGTATGTTTCTATGTATGACCATGGGGCTTGTCAACCACGGGCAAGCTTCTGTGTTGGCATTGGCTTGCTCGATAATTAGGAGCCCAATGGAAAGAATTTTAATTCTCAGTGACATATTTGATGCTTGGATCCCATTAATGAACCAGGGTACTCAATCTCACACTGTGCCTGGTAGTGATGTAGACCTGCCTGGCTTTATGGATTTGTCTTCTAAAGGGGATTAACTGTTTTGATGTTTTTTTGTCAGGCATGTCATCTTGAAACCTACTTGACCCAGCTTACATTCTACCCCTGGTTTATAGATGATTGGCAAGCATTGGTTTGAATAGACTTCACCTTACCCAGGAAGGGATGACATACTCAAAATGATTTTAAACAAAATAGAACACTAAAATTGAAATCAACAAAATTGGCCAAAACCACAGAAGGCTTTCGGTGAGCCAGTAAACACAGGCTATCCCACACAAAATGGACACAAAGTCACTAGCGTGACACCAACAGTTTGTACTGAAGTGAAGTTTGAACCAAATGGATACCCTATTGCAGCTTGCTTGTTGTGGGAGGGCATGAAACCACCCCACTCTTTTGGTAAGCTGCCCTGCAGGTCGGTTTTGAAAGTAGAAGGTGGTCCCAGTGGGTTGGGGGTTGGGGGGAAATGACCTCAAACGGTTTAATAGCAGGTCAGAGTTTTTTGTGCGCCCAATGGGTAATGCTCATGTTTCTTCTGGGCCACAAAAACATCTACTCAAAATTTCCTGGATGTTTTTTTTGAGGCCCTCCAACCATCCCTTTAAGGCCCTTGGCTAGCTGCTCAAATACGGCAGGCACTCTATTTATTTGTATTCCTACTTTTCTTGGGATGTGAGGATTGCTGGTAAGGCCAGTATTTATTGCTACCTCTAACTGCACTTGGGAAGGTGGTGGTGAGCTGCCTTCTTGAATTGCTGCAATCCATGTGGTGTCAGTACACCCTCAGTACACCCACAGTGCTATTCTACAGTGGTTTGATACAACTGAGTGGCTTGTTCAGCCATTTCAGAGCGCAGTTAAGAGCCAACCACATTGCTGTGGGTCTGGAGTCACGTGTAGGTCAGACCAGGTAAGGATGGCAGATTTCCTCCCCTGAAGGTCTTGAGTGAGCCAGATGGGCTTTTGCAACAGTCCGATATTTTCATGACCATTATGAGTGAGACTAACATTTTATTCCACATTTATTAGTTAATTGAATGGCCCTAAAAGGCAAGAAGACTGCAGACTCCAGGTTTAGTGACGCATCCCTCGAGCATCTTTTGGACGCTGTGGAGGCCCTCTGTGATGTCCTGTACCCTCACTCTGGCTGCAGGAGGGGCAGCAACATTACCACTCTGGCTTGGTAGGCAATGGCAGAGGTGATCAGTGCCAATGCTGCACAGGAGAGGTTGGCTATCCAATGATGAATGACCTCATCCGTGCTGCCAGGGTAAGTCAACCATCTCATCACTCTAAACTCACACATTCACAAGCCCATCACACATTCACTGGCATCTCACTCAATGCCAGCTCAAGGGACATCACCACTCACTCTTTCACATACACCCTTACATCTTCAACTGGCCTCATCTGCTCTGGAGACTGCCTCCTCTGCCCTCATCATCTTGAGGCCACTTGCACAGATCAACTCGTGCCCCCACACACACCCTGAGATACCCCACTTCCTCAGTACAGCCCTCTTCCCTTGCCTGAGGCCACTTCTCCAACTTCCCCAAACAAGCCCTAGCCCTGCAGCCGTACAAAGCCACCCCCGCTTTATGGCTGGTCTAGTAGTTAGAGACCTGCCCATGAGACCCCCTAAAAGTGATGTGGTGCTGCCTGCAAAGCCTGGCGCTGATGACTGAGTGCTGCCAGAAGCAAGATAAGCAAACAAACCTCAAAGCGAAGTGCAGCTCGCCAGGTGCACATCACATATGTACATTTGCGAAACACGTTGGCGTCCAATCACGCTGATGTGGGCGGACAATCCAGTGTGGGGGGATGAGTCCGGCGGGCTAGCCTTGTAATGATATGCAGATGTATTACAATGAGGTTCCCTCAGTCCAAAGGCAGGTAACACAGCCCGCCATAGACGGGCTGAGCGAATGATTGTAAATTAGTTTCATGACGTCATGAAACCGATTTTTGGCCTTCTTGCCATATTGTCCGCTCATACTGCTGAGCATGCCAGACACCAGCGGGCAGGGATGATTCTACCCATGTTTCTAAACTACTTGACTGTAAAATGAAATACATTATTCTGATCTTGGCTAATTTTTTTTATTCGTTCATAGAATGTGGGCATCACAAAGAAAGGTCAGCATTTGTTGCCCATCCTAATTGATTTTGAGAAGCTGTAGTGAGTTGCCTTCTTGAACCGCCGTGGTCCTTGTGGTGTAGGTACATCTGTGGCGCTGTAAAGGTGGGAATTCCATGGTTTTGACACAGTGAAAGTGAAGGGGCAGCGATATATTTCCAACTCAGAATGGTGTGTAACTTGGAGGCGGTGGTTTTCCTATGTGGCTGCTGCCCTTATTCTTCTGGGTGGTAGAGGTCTCAGGTTTGAAATGTATGGGCAATGGAGCCTTGGTGAGTTGCCACATTGCATCTTGTAGATAGTGCACACTGTTGTCACTATGCCCTGGTCGTGGAGGGAATGAATGTTTAAGATGGCGGATGGGATGTCAATCAAACAGGCTGGTTTCTCCGCTTGACTGGCACTGATAAGGCCTACTTTGGAACACTTGTGGAAGATTTCCTCTGCATAATCTCTGCAACGAAATTACAAACCCATTTCTTAAGAATACATTCAATATTTTATTACATATAGAACAAGATGTTCCCCTACTGTGCTGATTTTTTCACCTCACCATCACCAGGAGTTTGCCAGAGAAGCTCACAATAATGTGACTTTCAAAATAAGGAACATGAGTTGGCGTAAAAAAAGAAAAACATTTTTAAAAAGCCCCAGAAGTCAGAGGCCTCAAGTGGGTGAATAGGAGGTAAAGCCATATTGGATAATGAATAGGGTGCATGCCCATTATGTGAAGAAATGGGCAAGCTGAGCTTTATTAATTATTCACAGCTGCTTGGTAGTTTATTTCCTTGGTTTTTTTGCATGAGGAAATGATGAATTACTACTCCAAATCAGCACAAACAGCATCAGGATCAATTCTTATTGTGAGTACGCAACACTTGCATATCGTCATTACAGGAGTTTGTAATAAAATGTCTGTGTATTTAAATGATTTTGGACTTCTGGGCCTGAATTTCACAGTTGGTGTGTGCACCAAGTCGGTGGGAGTGGAAGCGGATGTGGAATCTGCTCCTGACCGCGGCTGTGCTGCAAACTCAATTTCACGCTGGATGGCCAATTAAGATCCACCCAACCTGAAACGCGCCCTCTCAATGGTCAGGAAGGGCCTGGCAGGGGTGGGAGCCTGTCAGGCGCTGGGTCCAATGGCGACCCGGTGGGTTCTTTCAAACCGGCAGTGGCAGCTCCCTGAAGGTTGCCAGGGGAGAATCTTTCGAGTCTGTCCAGGAATCCATTTCATTTGAACAATGTTTTCACCAGCGGCTGGAGGGGGACAGGTGGGATGGACAAGTTGGATGGGCACTCAGACCCCTGTTTCTCGGACAAGTGCCTCGCGGTCCTTGAGGAGGAGGTTGGTTTCAAGCGGGACACTCTCATACCCAGGGATGGCAGGAGGAGGCCACTCCACCTGACCAAAAAAGCTTGGGAGCAGTTGGCAGCTGAGGTCAGTGGCCACAGCCTTGTGTGGCGCACAAGGGTGCAGTGCCGCAAAAGGTTCAACAACCTGATGCACTCAGCAAGGGTGAGTACCATATTGGCATGGATCAGTGTGTTGTAGTGTTAAGGCCTGGCCATCACCCTGTGGAGCTCAGGGGTGCTGGAGTCTGAGTGTCAACTGTCACTGACACTGGAACTGGCCAAGGGGTGAGCCTTGGCTGCTTGGCCTGAGTCCTTTGCGGGTCGAGGGCCACAACTCGGATGTGCCCTGCAAGGTGCCCCGGGGGAGGAGTTTGCCAGGCTGCAATGCCGCTGCAGGTAGAGAGTGGACAAATCAATGCTCCTCTGTCATTTCAGGAGAAGTGAAGCCATAACACCAACAGAAGAACTAAGACAGGCGGAAGCCCCCCAAACCGTCTCATCCTGACAAGGCACAAGATGGATGCCTTGGAGCTGGAGAGCCGCCACCCACCTCGGTCAGCCAGTTGTGGAGAGGCAGGTGTCTCTGACGAAGGTAAGAGTGCAGTGCACAGAGGTGAGAGTATTGGATTGTGCAAACATCCTTGTGTAGTCTCATTATTGCTGGGAGCCTCAAACCTGGAGTCCCCATTGATCATTGAAAGACAATGGCATCATGATGCAGATTTCCATTGTCTCACCAGGAGCCTGGTATGCACAGTGACAGTGTGATGATTTAAACTAATGTCATGTTGTTGTTGTCCCCTGGAATGGCCAGCTCACCCACGAGCCACTCTCGCCAACCTGAGGATTGCTCGTGTGCGGGATGACGTCGGGACGCTTGCTGGGCATGCGCCTGCCCGCCAGACATAAAATTCTGGCCCTGGTGTATGAGCTGCTGTGAGACCACAGAACACAATTTTACAATTGAGTCAAAAGAGATGAGCCTATTTCATTTTAATGTGCTCGCTGCATATGTCAAGAAGTGAAGATTACACGGCAATTGCTTGAGTGTGGGATGTCAGCCAAAGCAGCAGCTTTTGAAGTGCTCTTCTTTGCATTTAAACCGATGCAGAATAAGTTGCAATGGTAAAGATTTTTCAAGTTTGCATAGATAGTGAGAAGAGAAATAAACTGAGTAAGAATTCCCCATTTGATGACATTGGACATGATGTTGGGAAGAGGTACAGCAAAGCAGGGTGCCTCAGGTCAGGCTTCTCATGGTCTAATGCACAGCATATTTGACCTGAGTTGGCGGAGGGAATGGTGTCTGTTTCAATGGGTTATGGGAGCAAATGAGGGGGAAAGGAGTAGGCCATTGGTGTGGTTATCAGTGTTCTTTCAAATATTAACATGTGTGTTTTGTCATGGAGTGAGCTTCCTTGTGTACAACGATGACACCCACTCAACCTCTCCACCACCTCCCTTGGCTTCTCCATTGGCACAAACACAAACAGAAAATGTTGGAAGTACTCAGCAGCTCTGGTGGCATTTGTGTAGAGAGAAACAGAGTTTATGGGCTGCATTTTGTAGGGTGCTGAGTCCCCCCACATTGGCTAAAATGTTGGTGGCTAGCCTGCCCATGGGAAGAATGTCTGCCCGCTGTCATTTAATGGCTAATTGGCCATTAATAGGCTGGAGGTGGGATTTTCGCCGCGTCCCACCTTAGAGAGCTGCAGGCCAATCAAATAGCCAGCAGCTCTGTAGTCCCAGTGGCACCAGGTAGGAGCGGTGGACACTGCCGGGACTAAAGACAGTCTCCAATGGAGATTGTCACTGGAATTCAATAGGTCAGTATGGGGGCTGGTGGGGAGGGGTGGATTTCTTCAGGGTCAGGCTGACAGGCTCTGGTAAGGGGGTTGAGCAAGGTGGAAGGCTGAGTTTGAGAGGCCAGGGAGGAGGGTAAAAGGGGAAGTTTCATCGCAACACTAGCAACTAAAACTGTTGGGCTACCCCCTTGACTTTGACTTCCCCCTGTTGTGGGTAAAATAACAGTGGGGGCAGGATGAGGCCCTTAAGTAGTTATTAATTTGCCAACTTAAGGGCCTCAATAGGCCCAAGGGAGGGAGGGATGCCTGACACCTCCCCTTAAACTTGATACAGGTCGGGGTGTGCAGGTAGGTTGGTGGGTAGGCAGCAGGAAGACCACTGTTGGGTTTAACAACCTGCTGGGGGGGTGAGTGTAAAGTCCAGCCCAATTATTCAGGTCTGTGACCTTTCATCATTTGACACTATGTTCTCAGACTGCTTATTCAACCTTAAGCCTTACGTGAGCCACAATTTCCTCCAGTTAAATATTTGGAAGACTGAAGCCATCATTTTAGGTCCCCCTCACAAACTTTGTATCCCAGATACCAACTCCATCCATGCTCTCTGGTCATTGTTTCAGTCTCAACCAGATTGTTCGCTACCTCAACGTTCTATTTAACCTTGAGCTGAGCTTCTGATTCCACTTCTTCTCCACCCCAAATAAACTGCCAATTTTGCCCTCTATGATATTGCCCACCTTTGTCCTTATTTTATTTCGGCTGTTATTGAAATCCTCATTCGCACATTTACCTTCTCCAGAATTGATTCTATGGTCTCCTAGCTCCTATCCTTCACTCTCTATTAACTTCAACATATCAAATCTCTGCTGCCTCTATTCTATCCCACACCAAGGCCTAGTCACTCATCACCAGTGCACCAATGACCTATTTTAGCTCTGGTCCCCCAATGACAGAAAATTAAAATTCTCTGTCTGGTGTTTAATTCCCTTCCTGGCTCCTCTCTTCCTTATCTCTGTTGCCTCCTATAATGCTACAGCCCTCTCCACATGAACTCTAATTTATCTGGCTCCAGCCAGTTATGCATGTCTCCTGTCATTCATCCCCACATTGGCAGCATCACTTCCACTGCCTAGGCCCCACACGATGTCTTTTCCTTCCCGTATGAACTTGCCGCTCCAGCTTAAATATTCTCCTTAATACCCATCTCCTTGAATTCAAATCCCAACTGGAGGCCTGAGAGTTTGAATTCAGTTTTATATAAAGTCTGATAATAAAAAGCTGTCATCAGCTGAAAAGTAGCCATAAATCTTCCAGAATGCCATAAAAACTGAACTGATTTACTAATGTCCTTTAAGGAAAGACATCTTGTATTCTTACCTGTTCAGGCCTAGACTTCAGTCCCATCTCAACATGACAGAGTCTTAACTGCTCTTCAAAGTGGCTTAGAATGCTAAGCAGTTCAAGGAGGCGGCCCATTAGCGCCTTCTCAGGGTAATTAGAGATGGACAATATATGCTGGCTGTTCAGCATCACCTACATCTTGAGAATGAAAGAAAAGTCTTTGGTCACCACCACCTCCCCCAAATATTTTGTTTTGACAGGTCTACTAACTTCATAATTACCGTTAAATACCCTCACTGGCCTTGAACATTTTTATCTTTGTGGGAAATCAGATTTCTCCATAAAGATTAAAAATTCCACATATTTTTGGTTTTTTTTTAAAGCTTACCTTTATTTTATCTTAATCAAATCATAATTATTTATTTCATCATATGAAAATTTAAATTAAGAGTAAAGGATTTTAAGTGCATTTGACTTCCTGGTTTTCTGTATATGAATACTTCAATGTGATTGGTGTTTTACCTGCTTGCTGACATCACTGTTGCTGCACACCAGATCTCCCTTTGACTTGGCGTCCAATTTAACCCATTGTTGGGAAAGGGGAAAACCATGCCATAAAGATTGCTAGATCTTTGTGGATAGTTTTCTTTAACATCAGTTTCAAATGCCCTTGCTTCACCATTGACTGCAAAATCTGGGCAATTTTTCCTGCTAAGTGCATCAAATTGCTTTCCTGCATGACTTAGTAGGTCAATCCATCACCTGGAATGGTTTTGCGACAAAGAAAATCTGCTTCATTCCCAGGAGTGGCTGAGCTACTTAGTCTCAACAAAGACAGCAGTGGAGGTATTACAATTAGCTTCACTGTGCCTTGGTTAGGAAATTGAAATGGTGATGCATGATTTAAATCTAATACCATGCCAGGATTTCTATCCTATTCCATTTATGGGAAAGTGTACATATATAGTGACGGCCAAGAATGGACTACCCCTGGTTAAATTGCTTGCCCACACTTACTACACTTACACCCATGAAAGAAAGGCAGTAGGAATTTAGTATTCTCTCCCCCAAAAGGCTACGGATGCGAGTTTAACTGGAACTTTCAAGATTGAGATGGATATGTTTTTGCTGTGTAAGGTTATTGTGAGAAAAAGCCCAAATGCAGGAAAACAGTTGTGGTGCTGATCAGCCAGGATCTAACTGAATAGCCGACAGCACCCGAGGGGCTGAATGGCCGAGTTCTGAAACTAATGCTGCTATGCTCCTGTAATTATTATGGTTTTGTTTAGTGCGTAATGTACCTTTAAGAATAATACTTGTTAAGGAAGATCACATGATCTGTAGTAACCAATAGGAGAGCAGCACAGGTTACCTCAGCAGTCAGTGTAGATATAGAGAAAGCACACGTGTAGTTGCTCCTAAGTACAATGTAAATAAACTTGATGTTTCCACGCAAAAAGTGTCTGCTGATCAACTCTAATCATCAATAGTAGCAACTCGGCCAGCCTTATAACAAGCTGGCGATGAGGGTAAAACAGGATTGAACAGAAGAAATCAAGTTAAAAAGAAATCGGCACTGTACCTCACCCAGTGAATGTAAGTAGCAAGCTCCGTTAGAATTGAAGAAGCTAACCCCTCTCAAAATGCCACAATTTGGGAGAAAAAGCCCAAATGCAGGAAAACAGTTGTGGTGCTGGTCTCTTTTTTCAAGCAAACGTGATTACGGGGGAAGAGAAGAGGCGAGCGATCCTCTTAAATACTCGTGAGAGCGAAACGTATGGTTTGATTCGAAGTTTGACAGCACCCAGCGTCCAAGATTCGAAAAATTTCAATGAATTTGTGGACCTCATGAAGGGTAAATTTCAACCAAAGCCCTCAGTCATGATGCAGAGGTTCAGATTCAATTCGTGAAATAGAGCCCCAGGTGAGACAATTGTGTGCTATGTGGCAAATTTGAAGCAGCTAACAGAACATTGTGAGTTCTGTACTACTCTAAATGACATGCTCAGAGATCATTTAGTATGTGGCGTGAAAGAAGACACTATTCAGAAAGGATTATTGTCCGAAGTGAATCTGGATTTCAAGAAGGCGCTAGAGAAAGCACTGGCCATGGAAACTGCAGTAAGAGATTCTAAAGCAAAATGGTACCATCCTCCACATCAGGCAGGAAACCCCAGCCGAAAAGGATGCAAAAATGCAAGACTCTGCGAAGAAGCAGGAAACAGCCCCCACTAGCCGGAGAATAAAGAAAAATAACTTAGCAGCGAAATCAAAGAATAATTTTATTAGAGGTGGAAAGAAGTAGTCTTTTAGCGATTGGCAGTTTTAAAAAATCGAATGCTATTATTGTCACAGAAATGGACATATGATGAGGCAGTGCAAGGAAAGATTCAAGCAGGCTTGTAAACAAAAGAAGAAGCCCAATGAAATCTACAATATAGAAGAGCCTGAAACAACAAATTCTGACATTTACTCATTGTTTAATCTGAAAGTTGGAAAGACAGAACCAATGTTTGTCACAGCAAAAGTAAATGGCAAACCTGTTAGAATGGAAGTGGACATGGGAGCTACAGTAATTGGGGAGCATATCTTCAGATATCTGAATAATAGTGAATTATCAATTAAGTTTAGAAGAAACAGCTGCCAAGCTCAAAACATTTACCGGTGAAGACATTCAAGTATAAGTCATAAGCAGAGCAACTGTCCATTATGGAAGCCAATCGGCAAAGCTGCCAATGTTGGTATTGAGAGGCAGAAGACCAAGCCTTCTAAGGTGAAACTGGCTAAGGGAAATCAACCTTGATTGGCCACTGAGATTCCAAAAGGAAGCTGGAAGCATTCCTGTTTTGAAACAGGAGTGTGAAAGGACTCAACAACCTGAAGAACTGCAGGCTGTCTTAAGCCAAAACCTGGAAGAACAGCAGAAGAAACTCCAAGAGACCCTGCTTGATGACGGAGTTCAAGACAAGGTGAGCAACCTTTGCAGCGAAAAAGAAAACCTGTTAAAAGACCTTCACACACTACAAGATTCCCTCAGGTCAAAGATTGTACCTATGGAAAAGTATGAAGAGAACAAAGAATTCAGCACTTCTCTGAACAAACTGAAGAATGAGTTGGCAAAGATGACTCAACAATGTTCATTTTTCCATGAGGCAGCAAACAAAGACAAAAAATGAGATGGAAGAGCTGAAGAATCAGCTAAATGAAGCCAAAAAGGCTTTGGAAGCAAAAGTCGCAGAATTTTCCAAGAAGCAGACAGATAATGAAATTTTGAGAGACTCAACCACTGAGCTCAGACAAGTTGAGCTGGCATCTGAGAGTAGTCTGGCCAATAGTGAAGTGAAAAAGAAGGCTGAAATTAAAGTCTGCACTAGAAAGAAGAAGGCACCTAGAAATAAAATACAGAAATACTAATAGGCCTTTAATTCTGGCAGCATACGAGTACACTTTCTTACATTGCCTGACAATCAAATCGTAAATGCCGATGCCCTTAATCATTTGCCTTTACAAGAAAATAATGAGCATGTCCCGATTCCACAGGAACTTGTTTTACTGTTAAATTTCTTAGATTCCTTGCTAGTATGTGCTCGACAGATCAGAGACTGGACAAGTTGGGACCCAGTCCTATCTCAAGTACGAGAACAAGTATTAAATGGTTGGTTGCAGGAACCCGTATATGATGAAATGAAACTGTACTTCAACAGAAGACATGAAATAACCAGCCAGGATGGCACCTTATTGTGGGGAGCATAAATGATAGTTCCTCCAAAGGGAAGGGAGCCACTTTTGATTGAACTACACAGAATGCATCCAGGAATTTCCCAAATGAAGACCATAGCACGCAGCTCTCTATGGTGGCCTGGGATTGATAGTGAAATAGAGAGTTTAGTAAAGCACTGTATGCAATATCAGCAACTGCAAAAGTTGCCAGTGACAACTCCATTACACCCATGGGAGTGGCCAGGTAGATCCTGAGTGTGGTTACATATTGACTACATTGGACCTTTCCTGGGAAAAATGTTTCTGCTCTTTGTTGATGCCCATTCAAAATGGTTGGACATATATGAGGTGAAGTCACCAATGTCGGCTGCTACAGTTGAGAAACTATGTCAGAGTTTTGCCATTTACTGATTACCAGAAACAGTGTGATTTCTGATAACGGTACGGCATTTCCAAGTGCTGAGTTTCAACGGTTTATCAGACTCAACGGTATCACTCATGTAAAAACTGCACCGTTACACCCTTCCTCAAACGGACTGGCTGAAAGCGCAGTTGAAACGTTCAAGGCAGGCATGAAAAAACTAACTGGCAATTCCTTGGCAACCATGCTTCCTCTTTCATTACAGGACTACCCCTCACACAACAACAGGCGTCACACCTGCGGAGTTATTGTTGAAACAACATCTCTGGACAAGATTGAGCTTAATAATTCCGAACTTAGATGGGAAGGTGGAAAGGAGTCAGGGAAGCCAGAAAACTCGACACAACTGGCATAGTCGTGAGAGGAAATTTACCGTGGGAGAGACGGTATACGTGAAGAACTTCAGAGAAGGACCACAGTGTTTAGTGGGTGAAATAAGTGCGGTGTCTGGACCTCTATCCTACCACGTGGAGGTGGAAGGCCGGATCATCTGTAAACACGTGAACCATTTAAGGAAGAGAGAGGCAAATCACCAAGATTTGGTTCCACCAGTGATCATAGCCGGATCTGTGTTTCCTGTTGAGGATACTCAACCCAGGACAGACATGTCTTATGTCCCTCTAAGAGTTGAGGATACAGAACTGCAAGTGCCCACTAAAGCACCTGATGTTCAGGCAACTCCGGAAAAGGAGGTTCCTGACAAAGAATCTGAAGTTGTGGAGCTGCGATGTATCAGGAAACCAGCTGAAAGACTGAACTTGTAAATTCCTTACCCACTGCAAATATTATGTTATCTTAAAAAATATGTACTTGTAAATATAATATGTATAGCTGAGTTAAAATGGGAGGAATGTAGTAATTATGGCTTTGTTTGGGGTGTAATGTACCTAAGGAAGCTCACATGATCTGTAGTAACCAATAGGAGAGCAGCGCGGGCTACCTCAGCAGTCAATGTAGAGATAGAGTTGGAGTTGAAAGCACACGTGTAGTTGCTGCTGAGTATATTGTAAATAAACTTAATGGCCAGAATTTTTAGCTCATTGGGCGGGCATGTGCCTGAGCTGAACGAGCGTAAAATGATGCACAATGACGTCGGGCAAGCACCCTGATGTCATCGCGCACTCGCACGAAATTTCCATTGGCGGGTGCGTGCGGGAGTCGGTAGCCGACAATTAAAAGCCCTATTAAGGCCATTAACAATCTAATTGAATTAAATTTTTTGCAAAAAGGCCAAGCGATCTTTGCATTGTTTTGCGAAACCTCATCCATGGGCAGGAAGAGATTTTGATCAGTCATTAAAAAATTTTCATAATAATTTCTAACATGTCCCTGCTCATGTGACAGAGTCACATGAGGAGACATGTTTTTGAACTTCTTTAAATGTTATATTTTAAATTTATTTTATATCTTCATGAGGCAGTTTCTGTGCCTCAGGGAGCTTTTCCTGTGCGCACCAGTGCGCTTGCGTGAAGTTCCCTGCTCGCCCTCCTCCCCCCGCCCACACAGGCAGTGCTGTGCGCTGCAGCATGCATTTCACACTAGATGGGCCTTAATTGGCCCACCAACGTGAAATCGCGGTCTGGCCCCGATTGCAGGCAGCGGTTGGCTTCCCGACCGCTCCCGCCCGTCCCCACCGAGCCCACCCGATGAGATAAGTGCCTGCTGATTAACTCTACCATCAATAGTAGCAACTTGGCCACCCTTACACCAGTTCCTATGAATGGCCACTTTGTTAATGTAGTGGAGAACTATGGAACAATCCCCAGCAAGGAGTAACCCCTTTGGGGGTTTGTGTGGGTGGAGGTGGGGATGTAAATTGAAGTAAGGGTGAGAAAAAGGAAAAAAGCAGCATGTGGATAAAAGACACATCCAGCATCTTCCTTCAACTGCTGTGGGATTGACACCAAATGGTACGTTTAATAGTGATTGCATGGAGCCTAAAATGTCTCAGCAAACACAAGACCAGATGTAAAATGAATTGGGCATTCCATTTTCTGACTTCATAATGGAACCTTTTCTTTACTAACCATTGGGTGCAATCACCTTTCAGCACAAAAAAGGCAGAGCCATAGCATTTGGCTGTTTGACTCGTAGGACCTCTTAAATAGCCTCCAACTATGTTTACGAAAATTGGTTGTGGCATTTCTCGAACAATTATTAACCTTTTTAAACAGAGATGGCTATTTATTGATTAAAAATACAGTTTAACTATTCAAGCACCTGTGTTTCTACACCAACAAAAACTACAAAGAATGCTGTACATTATGAAATACTTTAAGCAAATTGCTATTCTTGAAATTCAATTTTACAATGTTTCTGTCTCAAGAATGTTCCAAAAATCATGTTTTTCTATTGTGTTATTGAAAACACTTGCCCTATTTGAACATTAGAAATAGCATTCAGTGCTCACATGGTTAAATATGCTCTGACCTATTTTTATTCTTCCTTTCAACGTATTTGACATGAGCATGTTATGTGATCAATACATTTTCAAATCTAGCCACAGACCAGTTAAGGTCATGTGAAGCCATGTGTAGATATTAAAATCATTACTGCACTCAGACTCTGTGAAAATGGTGTGAACTGTTCAGAGTTTGGAACGGAATTTCTATTACACTTTACAATTATTCAGACATTTCTGTATTAAGAGAGGAAATAAAGCCATTATTGGCCTTTCAGACTCACTATAAATAAATGGCTGTGTTCCTTTCTTGTCACATCATTGATGGAGCTTGGATGAGTTTGGTCTTGAGAGATTTCATGGGAGATCAGTAATCATGATGATTTCAAATGCTCCCTGCCTACATGACTTACCTCACCAAAGTACAGCTCTGTTCTTCTGCCCTCAGTTCTCTTGAAGTTGGTTGATTGCCTTCTCATTTGATTCAAGCTATTAAGGGGCCTAGTGCCCAGTGGAAAAGAATACTTGTTTGTTTTTCCTATAAGAAAGTGAGAAAGGCATATTAAACAAAACATGACCTATTGGGTACACACTATCTTGATCTAGTACAGTCCAAAAAAACTTTTAAGATGCATTACTTACAAATAGAGCCAAAGTTAAGTAGGAAAGTATGCTGTGAAGAGGACATAGGGAGGTTGCAGACAATATAGATAGGTTGAGTGACTGGGCAAAAATATTGCAGATGGAGTGCAATATGGAAAAATGTGGAGTTTTTCACTTTGGCAAGAAGAATAAAAAAGCAGGGTATTACTTAAAAGGAGAACAGCTGCACAATTCTGAGGTGCAGAGGGATTTAGGTGTTCTAGTGCATGAGTCATAAGAAGTTAGTATGCAGGTACAGCAAATAATTAAGAAGGCTAATGGAATGCTATCCTTTATTACTAGAGGAATTAAACATAAAAGTAAGGATGTTATACTTCAGTTATACAGGACATTGGTGAGACCATAACTTGAATATTGTGTGCAGTTTTGGTCTCCATATTTAAGGAAGGATGTAATTGTGTTGGAGACAGTGCAAAGGAGGTTTACTAGATTTATATCTAGAATGAATAGGTTGTCTTATGAGGAAAGGTTAGACAGACTGGGCATGTTTCCACTGGAGTTTAGAAGAGTGAGGGGTGGCTTGATTGAAGTAGATAAGATCCTGTCTGGTATTGACAAAGTGGACGTAGAAAGAAAGTTTCCGCATGTGGATGAGTCCAGAAATAGGGGGCACTGTTTTAAAATTAAGGGTTGCCTTTTTAGGATAGAGTTTAAGAGAATTTTGGTTGTGCGACTTTGGAGCTTTCTGCCTCAGAAAGCAGTGGAAGCGGGTTCATTGAATATTTTTAAGGCAGAGGTAGTTAGATTCATATTAGGCAATGGAATCAAAGGTTATTGGGGCTAGGTGGGAATGTGGAAATCGAAACACAAACAGATCATCCATGATCTTAATGAATGCCGGAACAGGCTTGAGGGGCTGAATGGCCTACTTCTGCTCCTGTTTCGTATATTCGTGTGCTCGCTTGGAGAAATGCAAGCATAAACATATTTTTACTTGTATACATCTCAATGATAAAGTGCAGGTCAAAATTGTATTTTGTATGGCACAAAAGTACAAAAAATAGCTTTTTTTTTACCTTTCAATTATTCTTATATTGAAAATGTTACAACTATAGCATATGGCTGCCTGCATAGAGATTTAGGGCCCAAAATTCTAATGGTTTGGTGGGACATAATTGAGTACATTTAACTTGAATGGTGGTGGGGAGGCAGTGGTGGAATAGAAGACTTAGGGACTGATTTTCATCTCCGAATGGAGGTGGGAATTGGGGTGCCAAACACTGCAATTAGTTGTTTTTCAGAGGAAAAACAATTTTCTTTTGCTCTTCTGGTCATGTGCCATTTTAGTGTGGCCTTTTTGCTAGTTGGGAATGCCTGGTGTGCAAAACACAAACAAATTCTCTGCTGATGTTGAGGTCCTCATTGTGAGGAGCAGAGGAAACTTGCATTTCCTCCTGAACATCATTTTCTTGTGGTGGCGTGGGGTTTTGGAAGCCCTAAAGAACACGTCTCCTTGGAAGTCGTGACCAGTGGGGGAAACCTGCTGACCACATGGACAGCAATGGTCCAAGAAGGCAGCTCACCACCACTTTCTCCCACCTTCACCATCACCAATTAGGGGTAGGAAATAAGTGGTGGCCTAGCCAGCAACGCCCACATCCCATGAATGAATAGAAAAAATATCAGGGACATTCGGACAAGAAAATGTAAAATGTCTTGACACCTTCTTAACTATTAGATGCTGCATTATAATGTAGTGTGCTTTTAATGCAGTGATTCATCACAGGGGTCTGTCCTGCAAAGTTAAGTTGGTGTTACATTGACTAGCATTTTGTGATTGTTGTCATTGCCTTACAGTACTGTTCAATTGTCAAAAGTGCCTTAATGCATTAAAAAATGTTTTTAAAAAGTGTCCTGTCAGCCTTTGTTGCAATGTTTTGTGCTGTGATTTAAATCTACTGACAGCTCTGGCTGTTAAAAAAAATCCTTGCTTTTGAAAGTTGAAGAGAATCTCTGCACCTGCTCTGCCCCATTGATTGACAGGCATTCTGCTGTGAAATGGAAATGGACACCATTCTGTTCTGTCAGTTTCAGTAAATGTAGTTGAAAGCATTTGTTACGACAGTTATAACCATTATGAATGCTTTGTTGGGTTTCTAAAGCTTATAATGACTTCAGCTCACTAGGTGGCCTGTTGATCCAAGAATGATTGATACTTTTAAGAGCCTGTAATAACAGAATGAGTCTTTGATGTGGTTTCTTGTTTGCCTACAAACCTAATAGGCACTTAAAGGATTATATGTTTTTATACTGGAATATTTTTTTCCAGTATCATTCATTGCTATTTCAAGGCTTATGGGGACTCTGAATATTGGATACTGGATGAGTGGCTATGAAGCATAAGTAGGGGCATGAAGGAGGCACATGGTGGCATGGGGAATCTGAGGAGGCATAGGGTGGCACCTAGGGATCTGAGGGACCAAATAGAGATGGCACAGGGTGGCATGGGCAACCTGAAGAGACATGGGGTAGCATAATGATCAGAGGGGGAATGGAGTGGCATGGTGGGCGAATGAGGGGTGAGGTGGCATGAAAGTGGCATGGGGTGGGTGGGCTTGAGGGAGAATAGGGTGGCATGGGCCATCTGAAGCGGCATGGTGGTGGGTAAAGGATGAGGTTTAGGGGTCTTTAAACAATGCTGGGAGCTGGGCTGCTGTGATGGAGAACTAAGGCAGTCATCTAACCTTCTAACCTGCAAACCCAGTCCCTGTGTGAAAAGACAAATATCTCAGGCAAAGTCACACATGTGCTGGGCATTTTGGAAGGTGCAAAGTTTTCCCGAGCCCTCTGGACTAGTAATCCAGAGACCCAGGGTAATGCTCTGGGGAACCAGGTTCGAATCACCATGGCAGATGGTGGAATTTGAATTCAATAAAAATCTGAAGTTAAAAGTCTAATGATGACCATGAAACGATAGCTGATTGTCATAAAAACCCACCTAGTTCACTAATGTCCTTTAGGGAAGGAAATCTGTTGTTCTTACCTGGTCTGACCTACATGTGGCTCCAGGCCCACAGCAATGTGGTTGGCTCTTAAATGCCCTCTGAAATGCCTAGCAAGCCACTCAGTGGTATCAAAACACTACAAAGTCTCAAAAAAGGAATAAAACTAGATGGACCACATGGCAACGACCTAGGCACTGGAAATGACAACAGCAAACTCAGCCCTGTTGGCCCTGCAGGCTCCTTCTTAGTAACATCTGGGGGCTAGTGCCAAAATTGGGAGAGCTATCTCACAGACTAGTCAAGCAGCAGCCTGTCATAGTCTTCCTCATGGAATCATACCTTACAGATAATGTCCCAGACACCACCATCACCTTCCTTGGGTATGTCCTGTCCCACCAGCAGGACAGGCCCAGAAGAGGTGGTGGCACAGTGGTATACAGTCAGGAGGGAGTTGCCCTGGGAGCCCTCAACATTAGCTCCGGACCCCATGAAGTCTCATGACATCAGATCAAACATGGGCAAGGAAACCACCTGCTGATTACCACGTACCACCCTCCCTCAGCTGATGAATCAGTGCTCCTCCATGTTGAACACCACTTGGAGGAAGCACTGAGAATGGCAAAGGCGTAGAATGTACTCTGGGTGGGGGACTTCAATTTCCATCATCAAGAGTGGCTCTGTAGCACCACAACTGACCAAGCTGGCCGGGCCCTAAAGCACATAACTGCTAGTCTGGTCTGCAGCAGGTGGTGAGAGAGCCAACAAGAGGAAAAAACATACTTGACCTCTTCTTTACCAACCTGCCTGCCACAGATACATCTGTCCATGACAGTATCAGTAGGAGTGACCATTGTACAGTCATAGAGACGAAGTCCCACCTTCACATTCAGGATACCCTCCATCGTGTTGTGTGACACTACCACCGTGCTAAATGGGATAGATTTTGAACAGATCTAGCAGCTCAGGACTGGGCATCCATGAGGCGCTGTGGGCCATCAGCAGCAGCAGAACTGTACTCGAACACAATCTGTAACCTCATGGCCCGGCATAACCCTCTCTCTACCATTACCATCAATCCAGGGAATCACCCTGGTTCAATGAAGAGTGCAGGAGGGCATGCCAGGAGCAGCACCAGGCATACCTAAAAATGAGGTGTCAACCTGGTGATGCTATAATACTTGCGTGTCAAATAGCATAAGCAGCAAGTGATAGACACAGCTAAGCAATCCCACCACAAACAGATCAGATCTAAGCTCTGCAGTCCTGCCACATCCAGTCGTGAATGGTGGTGGACAATTAAACAACTCACTGGAGGAGGAGACTCCACAAATATCCCCATCCTCAATGATGAAGGAACCCAGCACATCTGTGCAAAAGATAAGGCTGAAGCATTTTCCACAATCTTCAGCCAGAAGTGTCGAGTGGATAATCCAGCTCGGCCTCCTCCGGGGGCCCTCAGCATCACAGATGTCAGTCTCCAGCCAATTCAATTCACTCCATGCGTAACCGAGAAACTGCTGAAGGCACTGGATACTGCAGAGTCTATGGGTCCTGGCAATATTCTGACAATAGACTGAAGACTTGTGCTCTGGAACTTGCTTCGCCCCTAGCCAAGCTGTTCCAGTACAGCTGCAACACTGGCATCTACCTGGCAATGTGGAAAATTGTCCAGGTATGTCCTGCACACAAAAAGCAGGACAAATCCAACCTGGCAAAATACCACTCCATCGGACTACTCTCGATCATCAGTAAAGAAATAGAAGAGGTCAACAACAGAGCTATCAGGCCGAACTTGCTTAGTAATAACCTGCTCATGGATGCCCAGTTTGGGCTATACCAGGGCCACTCAGCTCCTGAGCTCATTACAGCCTTGGTTAAAACATGGACAAAGGAACTGAGCTCCCAAGGTGAGGTCAGAGTGACTGCCTTTGACATCAAGGCCGCATTTGACAGAGTGTGACATCAAGGAGCTCAAGCAAAACTGGTGTCACTGGGAATCAGGAGGAAAACTTTCCACTGGTTGGAGTCATACCTAGCACAAAGGAAGATGATTGTGGTTGTTGGACGTCAGTCATCTCAGCTCCAAGACATCACTGCAGGAGTTCCTCAGGGTAGTGTACTCGGCCCAACCATCTTCAGCTGCTTCATCAATGACCTTTCTTCCATCATAAGGTTAGAAGTGGGGATGTTCGCTATGACTGCACAATTTTCAGCATCGTTCGTGACTCCTCAGATACTGAAGCAGTCCATGTCCAAATGCAGCAAGACCTGGACAATATCCAAGCTTGGGCTGACAAGTGGCAAGTAACATACGCACCACAAAAGTGCTGGGCAATGACCATCTCCAACAAGAGACAATCTAACCATCACCCCTTGACGTTCAATGGCATTACCATCACTGATTCCCCTACTATCAACATCCTGGGGGTTACCATTGACCAGAAACTGAACTGGACGATGCATATGAATACTGTGGCTACAAGAGCAGGTCAGAGGCTAGGAATCCTGTGATGAGTAACTCACCTCCTGACTCCCCAAAGCCTGTCCACCATCTATAAGGCACAAGTCAGGAGTCTGATGGAATACTCCCCATTTGCCTGGATGAGTGCAGCTACCACAACACTCAAGAAGCTTGACACCATCCAGGACAAAGCAGCCCACTTGATTGGCTCCGCATCCACAAACATTCACTCCCTCCACCACCAAAGCACAGTAGAAGCAGTGTGTACCATCGACAAGACGCACTGCAGGAATTCACCATACCTCCTTAGACAGCACCTTCCAAACCCACGAACACAACTATCTAGAAGGACAAGGGCAGCAAATAGATGGGAACACCACCACCTGGAAGTTCCTCTCCAAGTCACTCACCACCCTGACTTGGAATTATATTGCTATTCCTTCACTGTCGCTGGGTCAAAATCCTGGGACTCCATTCCTAACAGCACTGTGGGTGTACCTAAACCACATGGACTGCAGCGGTTCAAGAAATCAGCTCAACACCACCTTTACAAGGGCAACTAGGGATGGGCAATAAATCCTGGCCCAGGCAGCAAGGCCCACATTCAATGAATGAATTAAATAAAACAAAAATATACCTAAGTATACCTAAAAATGCAGTGCCAACCTGGTGAAACTGCAACACAAGACCATATATATGCTGAACAGTGGAAACTGCATGCTTTAGACAGAGATAAGTGATCCCACAACCTATGGATAAGAGCTCTGCAGTCCTGCCACATGCAGTCATAAATGGTTGTGGATAATTAAACAGCTAATGGGAGGAGGATGGTCCCTGAACATCCCCATTAGGAATGATGTGGAGCCCAGCAGGTCACAACAAAAGTCAAGGCTGAAAGTCAAGGCTGAAGCGTTTGCAACCATCTTCAGCCAGAAGTGCTGAGTTGATGATCCATCTCAGCCTCCTCCTGAGATCCCCAGCATTACAGATACAAGTCTTCAGCCAAGTCAAATTACTTCACATGATTTCAAAGAAATAGCTAAGAAACAGCAAAGGCGATGGTGTCCTATAATGTCCCGACTGTAGTGCTGAAGACTTGTGCTCCAGACCTAGCTGTGTCCCTAGCCAAGCTGTTCCAGTACACCTACAAACTGGTATTTACCTGACAACACAAAGCCCAAAGACATCACCGGAGGAGTTCTTCAGGGTAGTGTCCCAGATCCAACCATCTTCAGCTTCTCTATTAATGACCTTCCCTCCATCTAAAGGTCAGGAGTGGGGATGTTCTCTGAAGATTGGACAATGTTCAATACCATTCTCAATTCCTCAGATACTGAAGCAATGCATGCCTGCATGCAACAAGACCTGGCAACATTCAGGCTTGTGATGATATGTGGCAAGTAACATTCGTGCCACACAAGTGCCAGGCAATCATCCTCAAGAAGAGAGAATCCAACTATTTCCCCCTAACGGCACAGAAGGAGGCCATTCATGAAAATGAGTACAAGAGCAAGGAGGTTATGCTGAATTTATATAAGACACGCATTAGACCTCAGCTGGAATATTGTGTACAGTTCTGAGCACCACATTATAGAAAGGATGTAAACACATAAGAGAGAGTGCAGAAGAGGTTCCAGGGATGAGAAACTTCAGCTATGAGGACAGATTGGAGAGGTTGGGACTGTTCTCCTTGGGGAGAAGAAGGCTAAGAGGAGACTTGATAGAGATGTTCAAAATCAAGAAGGGGCTGGACAGAGTAGATAGGGAGAAGCTGTTCCTGCTCATAAAAGGGTCAAGAACGAGAGGGCACAGATTTAAAGTAATTTGCAAAAGAAGCAAATGTGATGTGAGGAAAACTTTTTCACACAATGAGCGGTTCAGGTCTGGAATGCACTGCCTGGAAGTGTGGCACAGGCAGGTTCAATCAAGGCATTCAAGAGGACATTGGATGGTTATTTGAATAGAAACAATGTGCAAGGTTACAGGGAAAAGGCAGGGCAATGACACTAGGTCATAATGCTCATTTGGAGAGCAGGTGCAAACACGATGGGCCAAATGGCCTCCTTCTGTGTCATTAAAATTCTATGATTAAACAGCATTCCCATAGTTAAATATCCCACCATCAACATCCTGCGGATTAACATTGCCCAGAAATTGAAATCGACCAGCCATCTAAATATTGTGGCTGCAAGAGCAGATCAGGGGCTGGGAATTCTTTGGTGAGTAACTCACCTCCTGACTCCCCAGGCTCTCTGCTGACCTGGATGAGTGCAGCTCCAACAATACTCAAGAAGCTCAACACCATCCAGGACAAAGTAGCAAGATTGATTGGCCCTCTATTTACTTCCTCCACCACTGACAAACAACGGCAGAAGTGTGTACCATTTCCAAGATGCACTGCAGAAACTCGCCAAGTCCTTTTTGACAGCATCTTCTAAACCCTTGACCTCTACCACCTAGAAGAACAAGGGCAGCAGACTTCCACTGAATTTTATGTGCCACCCCCTTCCCACATTGTGAGAAAGGGTGGGGAGGGGTTGAGTTCTCATGCTTGTCTGTCAGAACTTCAGCACAAGAGCTACATAAGCTCTGAGAGTGAGTGACAGGCTTGCTCTGTTTTGTTTGTGTGTCTTGTGTTGCTTCAAAACAGTAAGATAAACATACTGCTGACGGAGCTGAATTTACCCTTTCCACAGCTCTTACATCGGCCCCCAGCCCCACCAGCTACCCACCAATTACTGTGGTTGATTGGGAAGGCTCATGGAAATTCCACTCCCTCCCACCCCAGTGTCTCTGGGTACAATTTTCTGCTCGGCAGGTGGGAGCGCGCCCGACATGCTTGAGCGTGAAATAGCGTGCGATGACGTCAGGCGAGGATCTCGACGGCATCACGCACTCGCACGATATTTCAGTTGGTGGGCGCACACGAGAGTCGGCAGTACTCCCGCCGACAATTAGGAGGCCTATTAAGGCCATTAAAATAGCAATTGACGCCAATTTTTTGCTGCCTGTCCAACGTTAAGGTTGGCGGTAGGGCGAATCTGCCAGGTGGACTTTGCCTTTTTGATGAAACCTCATCCAAAGGCAGAATGAGGTTTCCGCTATTGATTAAAAAAAAATCTTTGGACAGAATTTTCATCATCTATATTTTCATGTGAGTGAATCTGATGTGTGGGCCTATTTTTCTGCAGTTTCAAATCTTTATTAATTGGTTTTAAATTCTTCAGCTCCCTAAGGTAGCTCTCTGCCTTCATTGCGCACTCCCCCGACTTGCGCACCCCAGCAGACTTCAGCGCTCGCTCTCCTCCCGCCCCCACCCTGGCAGCGCTGAGCCTTTCAGCACACGTTTCACGCTGGCTGGCCGTTAATTGACCAGCCAATGTGAAATTGCGGTCGGGGGCTGATTGTGGGCGGCAGTCCGTTCCTTGCCTGCCCCCGGGCCTGCCGATTGTGCCCACTCACCAACCCGAAAATTCTACCCCCTAAGTCTAACCAGGTGGCTGTGTGGCACACATTCTGCTACAATCAAACATTAAGAAAATGTTAGATTCATTGTTCCCCAAATTTATCCTTTAAACTGGGTTTTAAAATCGATTAATAATAATCGTTAATAATAATTAATAATCGATAAAATAATTTTAAAATAAAGAAAGAAATTCTAATATGGAGGGTAAGAACTAAAAAGGAATAGATCAAATGAGAAGGAAACAAATAAACTGAACATAAAATGAAGAGAGAATGCGTTTAGTATATAAAGTCTGAAGTGATTGTTCTGACATAACCTACATTTAAGGTTTCTTTTTCCATTCAAATGATTTTTCTAAGTTGGGTCTTTACTTAAACTATCCAACTGAAGTACCCTGGGAGGCTGTAGTGGTGTGTGTAAAATTATTGCCACAATTGGTTCTAAGGATCCTAAGCTTACAATACAAGGATGGCGTGACAATTAGATTTAACTCCAGAATTAGACTGAGGGGAACAGAGCCTGTAATAGTGAAGACAATTCCACATGCTGCCTTTGTCCGATTTCTGAAAACCCACCAGCGCCTGGGCACAGTGCACAAGGCTGTACGAGCACAAACCTAATCCTGATGTAAGGACAGCAGGATCCTCAAATGAAACTCACTAATCAATTCCACATCCCCATTAAACCAAATGGACAAGAGTAAATTTCCTGCATTTAGATTCTACCCATTATGATGCAATTTGCTGTTTACTAGATTTAATATTTCACTTTAAATATTATCTACAAAACAAATTGCACATATTTTCAACAGGCATTCATCCTTTTTTGATAAAGTCCCACATAAGAGCTAAATTAAAGCACATGGGACTGGGGTAATATATTGGCATGGACTGAGAATTGCTTAACAGACAGGAAACAGAGAGTCGGAATAGATGGGTCTTTTTCGGAGTGGCAGGTGATCACTAATAGGGTACTATAAGGATTAGTGCTTGGACCCCAGCTATTCAAAATATGGGTGGAAATGTCCAAGATTTACATTGTGCGTTAGTATGCAGGGAAAGCAAAATGGTGGCTTATCACACCGTATCGTCCCAAATCCGCCACATTAATAATGCATTCCTAGGAAACATGCCATTTCCATGGCGGGTGGGCTCTCATTCGCCTGCCAGGCCATCACCTCACCACTTCATCACGCCGGGAGCCATATTTAAAGTCCAGCCATGCACACACGTCTCAATGCTTCCAACCCACGACTTCTGCATGAAAGACAGGATGGCCCCAAAAGGCAAAAAAGACTGCAGCCCAGGTTTAGTGATGCATCCCTCAAGCGCCTTCTGAAAGCCACGGAGGCCGGCTGTGATGTCCTTTACACCCGCTCTGGCTACAGGAAGGGCAGCAGCACCACCAATCCCGCATGAGAAGCGGTGGTAGCGGTGGTCAGCCCAACACCCTGCAGAAGAGGACAACCATCCAGTGCCACTACAGGATGAGTGGCCTCATTTGTTCTGCTCATTCTTCTCATCACTCTCAGCTCAAACACTCACAAACCCATCACACATCTACAGGGATCTCACACCTCAAGGGACAACGCCACTAACTCTCACATGTACCCTCACCTCCATCAGGCTCACATCCTCTTGAACTCATGTCCTCATCCCGTCCATGACTCCGCTCACCACACAAACATTCCATGCAGTGCCATGTGACCTGCTCACACTCTCTCCATCTGTTTCCTTGCAGGTAAAGCCTACTCACATCAGCAGTGACTCACTTTGAGGAGCATGCCCTTGCACTGACTGGTGAGGACATGGACTGCCCCTTCAGCGACGGCGAGGTCAGCAATGAACACCCACCCGAGGATCCTGCACCACATCATCTCTCTCTCAACGCAACTGTGAGAGCTCTCTCTCCTGCTTTTGACTGTGCTGATATGCACTAATTATCTCTACTTTGGTTCACAGGGAGCTCTGCCAAGTGACCCACACCCTCAGCCAACCAGTCCCTCAGCTCCATCCACGTCCTCACCTTCAGCCAAGAGCACGTGATCTCGCCCACCACAACTCTTGTTTCAATTTCGATTTGGACATTGTGGTGCTAATTTGGTTTTACTTTCGCTGTCCCGTCCTCTATCTTCCCCCAGTCACCCATTTCCTTTCCCCCATCACAGCTGACCCTCCTGGCATCACCTTTCGCCTCCCCTCTGTGACCTACCAGCCACAACCCTTTTCCTTCAGGGATGTTCAGGTGAATGTGCATGTTCTCTTCCTCCCTGAAAATCCCACCCCCTTCCACATTCACCTCCCTGACCTCCTCCTTCCCACCCCCAGGGTCTGTGTCTGCCTCCGAGCCCCCACCAGCCACCCTCGCCGCCCCTTCTAGCACTACCATTGAACCATCACCCTCCCAACCTACCGCCTCACTCTGCCCTTGGCCATTCTCACCATTACCTCATACCACACCCACCCTCAGTTCGACCCCAGGAGGCAATCATGGACGATCAGACCCTTCCCTTGCACATTCACCTAGACAACCCCCCTCCTCCAAACCCCTTCTCCCTGGAACCTTTTCCCCCTGTAGACCCCTTCTCCCCACCTCCAGAGCCCCTTTGCCCATCTGGACCACTTCCGCCTCTCGAACCCTTGCCCCCCCAGAACCCCTTCCCCCCTCTTAGTCCTCCCACCACCCCCTTCTCCAGACTCCCCCCTATCCCCTGCTTAGTCCCTCCCTCTTCCTGACTCCCTCAGACACCTTTACTACTTCCGCCACCCTTAGTCTTTCCCCCCTCCTGACTCCTTCCTCCAGCCTTACCTCTTCCCCCAGCCACATTTCTTCCGCCACCCTTACCTCTTTCTCCACCTTTACTCCCTCCCCTCTCTGCACTCCTTCCTCCCCCTCCACTCCTTCCCCCAACTGAACTCCTTCCCTGACACCTTCCTCCCCCTTACACTTACCTCCCCAGTTGCCATCTTATCCCCAGCTACCACCTCCTCCACCCATTGAGGGGCTGAGCAGATGATCGCAAACTGGTTTTGCGACGTTGTGAAACTGCTTTTTGGCCTTCTCGCCATATTGTCCGCTCACACCACCGAACATGCCTGACGCCAGCGGGCACAGACAATTCCACCCTACATATCAGTGATTTGGATGAGGGAACCAAGTGTAATATTTCCAAGTTTGCTGATGACACAAAACTAGGCGGGAATGTGAGCGGTGAGGAGGATGTAAAGAGGCTTCAAGGCGATTTAGACAAGTTGAGTGAGTGGGCAAATACATGGCAGATGCGGTATAACGTGGATAAGTGTGAAGTTATTCACTTCGTTAGTAAAAACAAAATAATAGAGTAATATTTAAATGGTGATAGATTGGGAAATGTTGATGTACAAAGGGACCTGGGTGTCCTTGTACACCAATTGCTGAAAGCAAGCATGCAGGTGCAACATGCAGTTTGAAAGGCAAATGGTATGTTGGCCTTCATTGCAAGAGGATTTGAGTACAGGAACAAGGATGTCTTACTGCAGCTGTATAGGGCCTTGGTGAGACCACACCTGGAGTATTGTGTGCAGTTTTCGTCTCTTCGTCTAAGAAAGGATATATTTGCCATAGAGCGAGTGCAGCAAAGGTTCACCAGACTGATTCCTGGGATGGCAGGATTGTCATATGAGGAGAGATTGTGCTGACTAGGCCTGTAATCACTGGAGTTTAGAAGAATGAGAGGGGATCTCATTGAAATGTATAAAGTTTAGACAGGGTTGGATAGACTGAATGCAGGGATGATGTTTCCTCTGACTGGGGAGCCTAGAACAAGGTGTCACTGTCTCAGGATATGGGGTAGGCCATTTAGGACTGAGGAGGAGAAATTTCTTCACTCAGAGGGTGGTTAACCTATGGAATTCTCTACCACAGAAGGCTGTGGAAGCCAAGTCAATGAATATATTTAAGAAGGAAATAGATAGATTTCTGGACACTAAAGGTGTCTAGGGTTATAGGGAGAACACAGGAGTATGGCATTGAGATGGAGAATCAGCCATGTTCATATTGAATGTCAGAGCAGGCTCGAAGGGTCAAATGACTTAAGCCTGCTCCTATTTTCTATGTTTCTACGTTTCTATCCTGGTATTGAATTTTGACATAAAGTTCTGCCATTATTAATTGAAATTAAAGAATTTTCCAGTCGCTGAGGTATCATTAGTTCCCAGTGAAATCTGATCCAGAACTTTTTCTCCCTATTATCCTCCCCCTCCTGTGTTTGCCCTCCACTCCTGAAGACCCTTAACTCACTGAAGTCAAGTTCCACGGGTGCCAGGTACTACCCATTACCTCACCCAACTGCCTATTCTTCCTATGACAGAGGTGAAAGTCAGCTATTGAAGTCCCATGTGCCCAGAAAGGAACCCAAAATAATGGGAATGCTGGTTTTACATGTTTCCCTTCCTAACAAAAGTGGGATATAGGTTTTATTTTAAATGGAAATGTTATATATGCATTTGCCTGCAAGTGAGGATAGAGACACAGATTATTTTAAAAACAAAATGTTACAAATGTTGGAAATCTGAAACAAAAAATCAAAGTTCTGGAAATACTCAGCAGGTCAGACAGCATCTGTGGAGACAGAAACAAAGCTTTGGATTTTATGCTTCCTCGCCAGTGTGTTTGAAGGTGGGGGTGCTCATTAAATCCAGCAGGTGGCCTACCCACCGCCTAGCCATCTGACCCTGCCCCACTGCAATTATACCATGGCTGGTGGTGTCTTCGGGCAGCCTGCCCACCAGTGGGCAATTGAGGCCCTTAAGTGGCCATTAATTGCCCAGCTAACTTCATGTGGTGAATAACACTTCCACAGTATTGTTAGATAAGGAGTCAAGACAGTGTGTGACGGAGGGAAACTTGAAGATGATGGCGTTCCCTTGCATCTGCTGTCCTCTTCTAGGTGGGGGAGATCATGTGTTTTGAGGCTGTTGGAAAAGCCTTAGTGAGCTACAGCAGTGCATCCTATATTCATGGAACACACAGCAACTATGCTACACCAGTGATGGAGGAAATGGATGTATAAGCTGGTGAATGAAGTGTTAATCATGGAAGCATAATTAACAGTACCCAAATTCCACAGTAATTCCCCAATAAATAACGACCACCAACTAGCAGTAAACAGATGACTGTTTAATTATTTGCAGTTCCACACACTGCATTAAATATTCTCACACAACAATGTAAGCTTCCATTAATTCCAAATGTATTTTAAATTCTCTAATAAAAACAGAAAGTGCTGATAAAACTCAGTTCACAAGAAGGGGCATATTGGACTCGAAATGTGAACTCTGTTTCTCTGTCAATAGATGTTACCAGACTTGCTGAGTTTTTCCAGCCATTTCTGTTTCCATTCCAGCTCTCCAGCATCCGCAGTATTTTGCTTTTATTTTAAATCCTCTACTTACGTATTGTTTCCTTAAATCCATAAATGATTTCATGCACTCATGGCCTTCATGGTTCTGTCCTTCTAATGGAGACCAGGACCAGGATTTTCAAAGAGATGTGGAGTCGGGAACAGGTGCGGGCGGGCTTTGAAACTCGTTGTCTTGGAGGTTGTGCCAGTATCCTGACACCCCGGGGACAGCTCTGAATTTTAATAGCTTGGCGGTAGGCAGGGAGTGGGGAAGGCATTTGTCTCCAATTACCAGCCCCTTAAGCTCCTTAAGGAGCTTCATAGGTGGCCTGTCTGGAAAATTTCAATATTGTTCCCATCGAGCCCAAAACGTCTTCTGCATGTCATGCACGGCTATCAGGTTCACAGCGGCCTCGAATAAATTTCTGTGGAGATGGTTTTGATTTTAGGCTATTTTCCTATAGCATAACTAAGGATAACAAATACTGGGTTGTAGTCAAGGCTGAAAGATTTCCAATGACGAAGTTGGGCCCATATTTTCGTTCCCCGGGTTGGATGCGCATAGTCAGGAGATTTCCCAGCTCAGCGGACCTGACCTTTAACAATGTCCGCCTGCAGTTCAGGTTTTTAATCGGGGAGCATGGGAGCTGAAATTGGAGTCAGGGTGGGCGACCCCAGGAGGAGTGCAGGTGCTGCTGGGTGTGGAGGTGGGCTGGGCACAAGGCCTGCCTCTGTGCTCCGTCACTGTGTTTAAATAAATGAAGAAAACAAAAACCATCCCTCCAGCCCTCACCCCTCACCCTCCCGCACACTCCCCATCCATACCAACCTATGCTAACCCAGAACCCCCTACCAGCCCCACGAACTGTCACACCCCCTATGCCAAACTATGTGCCTCTACCCACCCCATGAACCCTCATACCCTCATGCCAACTTAATTCAACTCATGACCCCCGCACATCACCCTTGCCCTTACCGCAATGCGGTAAGGTCAAGGGTGATGTGTGGAAGTCATGAGTTGAGCAAAGGAATCAAATGCCATGATTCATGTAATGCCAGTTCATCTAGTATCCTTGGACACTTCCTGGATAGCTTTGACACTTCATGGGCAGCTTTGACAGTTCCTTGACAGCTTGATAGTTCCTTGCCAACTGGACAGTTCCTTGACAGCTGCACAGTTCCAATGAGTTCATGCGTAAAAAGTACATAATCATGTTTAACTCTAACAATCCCAAAGGGTGACTTACCTCCCCCAAAGGGTGTTTTGCCTCTCCCAAAGGTGTCCCAGGACCCAATCCAAAGAGGTACCTTTACCTCTCCCAATAGGTACCCTGGCTATCCAAGTACATCCACCAAGCTCAGACCGCCTCTTACCTGGTCTGCTCTGCACAATCCAGGATTTACGCAGCTGGAGTTCAAAGATCAGAAATCAGTGGATGTTGCTGGTGATTTAAATGACCAGCTGCCTTCACGATTCACTTATGCATGAACTCCGGCCCAACTCCAGCCTTACCCCTGCAGAGGTAGAAAATGCCGGGTTCAGGGGCTTTTAGTTAAGCCACGATTTTGTTTTGAAGGTTTGAGATTTTACCAGTGTTTAGGGGACGTGATTCTATGTTTCAGTCATTTTTCACAAGGTGATTAGACCATTGGTGACTCAATGCACGAATGCATTGCCCAGTGCTGGATTGAGCCATGTTGGCAGGGAAGCTTTCAGATTTGATTCCAATGTTATGAACCAGCCAAAGTACCTACATCTGAACGCTATCTCCAAAAAATGGTGCGGAACAGGCTTGGCTGTAATGCCACCACTGCCACCGCCATCACCCCACCCCCCCGCCACTATCTCACCCCCACCCTGCCCATGGGAACAAAGCCTGCTGCCATCTCTGCACTAGATCACACATGAATAATGGCCATTTGAGCAAAGGAATCAAATGCCATGATTCATGTAATTATACACCAGTATGAGTCAACACATCAGGGAGCAGAGAGGAAAACATTAGAATTATTTTTTAAAAAAAAAATCTCTTTAGAGAAAAGAAGCTAATTATTTTTTTTGATATTTCTCAATTATTGCATATTTAAATGGTAAATTCTGAGTGCCATGAATTTCTGGCTTCTCTTTTTGATTCTGGTGACACATTTCATTAAAAGGCACAGAGCTAAGACCCAATATCTGTGCTAGATAGATTAGAACTTTAAATTTGTTTAACTGACAGGTATGTTTATTAATAGACAGCACTTATTGAACCAAAATATGAATATTCATACTCATTTATTTTTCAAGTCATTCCATTCCATAAGGACCAAAGTGCTTTTTGACCAATTTCCTTTCCCCGTTACCACAGCGACAGCCTTCACTCCTGGGCCCTGACAGAGGTCTGCAGAAATCATTGTGGGTCCTGAGAGAAGGGAGCGAACAATCTCCCCCAGCTGTCCATAAACACTCATTAAGAGAGGCAAATATCCAACAAAATCTCTGTGAGAATTTTTAATCACGCAAAGAGTCTGCTAATTAGGTAGCTGATGGGGCATGGAGAGCACAAGGACGAATTCTTTAAACAAAGGACTGGAAACTTTGGGAGCTCTAATTGCTCGGGCAGAGATTTCATTCCAGAACTTGCGAGGGAATTACTGCACTCTGCTGATAAAACAAAGTGACACACATAGCGAATAGTAGAGTAAAGGTTCAAGTGTGTTATGTTAGCTGAGCCAGGAACTGTCATCTTCCGTGCACCCAAGCCTCTGGGGGACATAAAAGATACATCATTGATCACTCCGTCTCAGGTTTTAATCTATAAACTCAATTCTGCTCAGCATAAACAGACCCCACTGCAGTGGATTGTTTTTAGACTTGCCACTGCTCCTTTAATTTCACTTAACTCTTTAGGTACTAAAAGATCTTTATTGTATTCCAAATATCTTGCCAAAGCAACTCAGTACATTTTTGATGTTGAATATTAAGCAAGCAAATGTCAAGTGTTATTGAGCATTGCTTATCCCAGTGAACGCCTGAGAAATTAGAACATTTGAATTTTGATGTATACAATTAGTGGAATAAAATTTCAGTTAAAGATGCCAATTATAGTCCCAATTTTCCAATCTCAGTACAAATGGTGTTCAGTTGACCTTTGATACAGGCAAGGCTGCACTAGAATTGCCCAAGAGGTGGGCAGCCCCTAATTAGAATAGGCTACAAAGAGCTTGTTCAGGAAGTGTGGCCTGTGGCACACTTGGCTGGAGAGCAGAAAATCTATTGAGAGAGCAGCTCCTATATGTCTGCAATTCCAGATAAAGAAAGAAAGCTCAGAGTGGACAGAAAAGTGGACTTATTGCTTACAGTGGCACAGCAGAGTTATATGGGCTTAGCCTCCTACTTTGATAATAAAAACAGAAAATCCTGGAAAAACTCAGCAGGCCTGGCATTATCTGTGGAGACAGGAACAGAGTTAACATTTCGAGTTCATATGACTCATACGGACTCAAAACATTCGGACTGGTTGGTGCCGGGTGTCATGGCGGGCAGATGGGGAACAATATGATGAGAAGACAAAAAATTGGTTTCACGCCGGCGTGAAAGCACAACGGGATCACTCGATGTGAACACTAATCCCACTGGAGGCCAGCGTCAGCTTGCTTTGCATCCCGGTAATGGAATGTAAAGTAAGGCCCAACTGGAATCGTTCCCCCTGGCGTCCCCTCTGCCTGATTTTCTGTAACAGTGGTGGGAGAACACCCCGGCTCAGAACACATCTGGACAAGTGTGACGTGCGGAAGTCGGGACATACCAACATGGCCTTGTTCAAATCGTGGACATCCGAGGAGCCCGACAACTATCGGAACGTGGAGGAACACATGCATCACGTGCTGGGTGGATTCTCATGAACATGACTCTGCCACAAAGCAGCTCACAGATGGTGGGTGGTCTCCGTTGATGTCTGGGGTCTGCTTTGGAACATCACAGTCTTGGCCATGGGCTGCGATGGATGATCAGCAAGTGGGGGGAGAGGAAGGTCCAACTGTGAGTGGGAGAGGAAGGTGTACCGTGGAGCAGAGGGCATGTGGGAGAGGAAGGTGTACTGGAGTGGGGGGTGAGGTTGGGAGGCAGGGGGACAAAGGTGTCAGTGGGGTGAGGTTAGGAGAGGAGGAGTAGAGATATTGGGGCAGGAGGGTATAATGGGGTGAATGAGGCAAGTGGGGTGTAAGGGGAGAGGAAGGTTTAAGGGAAGGAGTTGGAGGGGAGAAGGAGTTTGGAATGGGGAAGGAGTCTGGGGGGGAAAGGTGTCTGGGGGAAGGAAGGAGTTCGGAAGGGGGAAGGAGTCTGGGGGAGGAAGGCATGTTGGGGGGAGGAAGGAGTTTGGAGAGGAAAGGAGTCCAGTGGGAGGAAGGAGTAAGGGTGGGGGAAGGAGTAAGGGTGCAGGACGGAGTAAGTGTGGAGGAGGGAGGAAGGGTGGAGGAGGGAGTAAGGGGGGATGCCCGGATGAATGTGCAAGCAAGGGATCTTGGAGTCAATGGCTTGAATTTTTCCCTTGTCAGGCGAGTGCAATTGAGAGTGGTCAGGACACAGGCCTCTGACCGCGAATTGCCCCCAACCGTGATTTCACGCTGGTTGGCTAATTAAAGGCCAGCTAGCGTGAAATGCGCGCTGAAAAGATCAGCGTTGCTGAGGTGGGGGCAGGAAGAGGGTGGGTGACAATGTCACCGTGGGATAAAAAAGCTGGAAAAAGTGTCCATGCAGCATGATCAAGCACCTGAAAGCATATCTCATAAAAATGCTGTCCCCAGATATTTCTTTTTATTTTATTTCCTAACTCAGATTTGATCCCGCCCTTGGATGAGGTTTCATGAAAAATGTAAAGGCTGCCTGGCCAAGGGGCCCGTCCGCCAACCGTAAGGTTGGACGGGCCACGAAAAATTGTGTTCAATTGCACCCTGGGCTTAATTGCCCGCTTAATTGTTGGCAGGCGCACTTTCGATTGCCACGCACACCCTCCGAGCGAAATACCACACGAGTGAGCGATGACATTGAGACGCTCGCCAGACATCATCTCATGCGGTTTTACGCCTGATTGGGTCAGGCGCACGCCCACCCATGGGACCTCAAATTCTGCTCATTAACTGAGGGTGGGTGTGGTAGGAGGGAATGGTGAGTATGCGAGGAAGCAGAGTGAGCGGAAGGGTGGGAGGGTGAGGATGTGACGGTAAAAGGTAGAAGGAAAGGCAAGGGTGGTTGGTGGGAACTCGCAGGCAGACCACAGAAGCTGGGGTGGGAAGGAGGAGGTTGGGGAGGTAAATGTGGATGGGGTGGGTGGGATTCTCAGGAGGGTAGGAACGTGCATGTTCATCAGGACATCCTGGAAAGAAAAGGTTTCAGCTTGGAAGGTGGCGGTGGGGAGGTGTAAGGTGATGCCAGGGGGGTCAACAGTGATGGGGAAAAGGACATGGGTGATTACAGGAGGGGAAAGGACTGGGGAACTGATTAAAAACTTAATGACTACCATGGCTGCTGAAATCAAAAGCGAGTGGAGCCTCGTGTTGGGTGGGCACAGCCGCTGAGTGGAAATGCAATCAATGGGCTCCCCGTGCGTGGGAGAGTGCTTGCAAAAGGCTCTGCCACACACACTTCTCCCTCCAGAATCACTTGTGATCCAGCTTCATGCAGCTCAACTGCTAGTGGCGGGGTTGGGCAGGGGGGTGAAGAGTGTAAATTAAGTGGGAGGACTCGCGAAACCTGTCAATGAAGCTGAAAGACAACATTCCACATTATTCTGTGAAAGTGAATATATTTTCAGATTATAAAGTGACAAAATGCGTTCAGCCGTGCAACCACCTGTGATCAGAATTGCTTAACTTTTCTAGGCCTGCCACTTCTTCTAGGTGCTGCTCTGACATCTGCAGCAGGGGTGGAGACAGCCAGTGCAAAGGTTGTCCCTGTTGCCTCTGATGACTTCAGCGTGCATCCTCTGGAGAGCCGAGGCTTTGAGGGCCCCAGCTTGCTTTGACTGTCCTCCTGTGGGCCAGGTGCTCCCTCTGTGGTGACTGAGGATGAGGTTGAGGGAGTCACAGGAAAAAGGGACTCAGAGGGAGAGGACAGCCTCTGAGATTCCTAAGTGGATGACCCAGGGGTGTCCAGCTGCTGCTCCTCCTCCCTTTGGAGGACCCTGTCCTGACTCCTTGAGGGGATGGAGCCCTTGGAGGTAAGTCGAAGTGCCCCGTTTCCCTCTCACATTGCCTCAGTAGGAACTCCCCCATGGCTACCGCGATGGAATGCAGATTTATGCGCACCTCCATGTTCTGCTAAACCTGGGTCTCCATGGCATTCGTCATCTGTCGCATTGAGACCTCCATACACGCACTTATGGGTACAAATTCATCAGAGAGCTGTGGACGCACTCCCCCAACTCACGTGCCAGTCTGTTGAGGGCTTCCAGCAGCTCTGCATGATATTACCCCATCTTCTGCTGACTCTTCAGGATGAGTTGGAAGGCCAAATCCAGAGGCTCGTCATCTGACTCGGACCTCACAGATGCTTCTTCCCCAGCAGTCCTCTGAGTGACAGGGAGCTCAGCTGAACCTGCCTCCTCCTGCTGTGGACATGTGTCATTGCATTGACCACCAGATTGTGAACCCGAGCCTGCTCTAGATCTAGGTCCCACTGATGTGTGTGTCTCTGTGCTGGTGCAGGGTGTGGGTAAGCGTTGTGATGGTCTTCCAGGCTGCTTATTTCTAGCTCTTCAATGGAGGAGGTGCCCTCTTGGCTGGAGGTGAGGATGTGGAAGGAGCTGATGGACTGTCTGGCTGAGAGCGTTGGTCTCTTGGCAGAGCTCCCTGTAAACCAAAGTAGAGACCTAGATCCATAGAGTCATAGAGGTCTAAAGCACAAAAAAAGGCCCTTTGGCCCATTGAGTCTGCGCCAGTCAAACAAGTACCTAACTATTTTAATCCCATTTTCCAGCACTAGGTCCATAGCCTTGTATGCAATGGCATCTCAAGTGCACATCCAAATACTTCTTAAATGTTATGAGGGTAACTGCCTCTACCACCCTTTCAGGCAGTGAGTTCCAGATTCCCACCACCCTCTAGATGAAAAAATTCTTCCTCACATCCCCTCTAAACCTCCTGCCCCTTACCTTAAATCTATGCCCCCTGGTTATTGATCCCTCCACCAGGGGAAAGGTTCCTTCATGTCTATTCTATCTATGCCCCTCATAATTTTATACACCTCAATCATGTCCCCCCTCAATCTTCTCTGCTCCAGGGAAAATAACCCCAGTCTATCCAATCTCTCCTCATAACTAAAACTCTCCAGCCCAGGCAACATCCTGGTAAATCTCCTCTGCACTCTCTCTAGTGAAATCACATCCTTCCTATAATGCGGATTCCAGAACTGCACATAATAACTAGCGCATGACAGCAGAGTCAAAAACAGGAGAGACAGCACTCCCAGATGCATTGAGGGGGGATGATGTGGTGCAGGATCCTCACATGGGCATTCGACGCCGACCTCACCATTGCTGCAGGCACGGTCCACATCTTCACCAGTCAGCGCGATGGCACAATCCTCAAAGTGAGTGAGGGGCCTAATGTGGGCCACTCCACTCCTGGTCTGGGACCTCTCCCTGCTGTTGTGAACCATATTCTCCTGCATGAAGAAAGATGGAGAGAGTGTGAGCAAGATGCATGGCACTACGTGGAATGTTTGTGTGGTGAGCGGAGCCATGGATGGGATGAAGACATGAAATCCAGAGAATGTGACTCTGATGGAGATGTGAGGGTGTGTGTGATAGTTAGTGGTGTTGTCCCTTGAGCTGTGAGATTACTGTGGATGTGTGATGGGTTTGTGAGTGTGCGAGTTGAGAGTGATGAGGTGGCTGGCCTACCCTGGCGGAACGGAAGAGAGCATTCACCCTCTCCCTGCACTAGATGGCTGGCCTCCTCTGTGCTCCATTGGTGCTGACCACTGCTGTCACCGCCTCCCAGGCTGGACTGGTGACTCTGGCGGACGTCCTGTAGCCAGACTGGGGATAGAGGACATCACGATGGCCTTCCACTGCATTCAGCAGGCAACCTAGAGGGGTGTCACTAAATTTAGGGGCTGCCGTCTTCTTTGTTTCGGGGCCATCTGTTGCCTGGAGCTGTCTAGTCTGGTGACATGAAGTAGGCATGTGCTCTGGTGTGTTTTAAGTATGTGTATCAATCACCCTGGCTCCAAGCCATTATGTGGACAGTGGAAAGCACCAAAACTTACTATCATGTGACCGAAATTAGTTTCTGATACCAAATCCTTTAATATTCCAAGAACCAGTGAACACTCAACAATCTATACAACACCAGCAGCAGGACATGGTCAGCAGAAAAGGCAGTCGACCTTGCCTTTTTAAACCTGGAAACAGTTACATCTAACAAGGCTCCCAGGCTAATTCGAATCCAAGACCACCTGTAAAGAAATTTGATCTCCTGGTAAGAAGAAACTACAAGTGACTAACTTCGCAACCTGCTGAACATCTATCTCTTCGAAGGAATCCTACAATAATCCTTGATGTATGACTACAGTTATTGAAACTGCCTTAACTAACCTTTCGGACTGAATGACTGTTTTTCTTATGATGAGCCAAACATGTGAACTATGAACTTTTGTTTACAAATTGTAAAAGTGCACTATCCTCTTGAACTATATCTTTCTTGAGCACGTGTGTGTGTGTGTGTGTGTGTGTGAGTGACATAGCATTTAGACTTTCTGGCTGAATCATCAATAAATAACCCTCTTTATTTAAACCCACAAAAGCTTCTGCTGTTATTTAAATTGACTGGGCACACTCCGGGGGCTAAGCAACACACAGCTTCCTCTCCAAAACTACATTGATTATGGACAGTAATGAAAAGGGTACAAGGGTTTTAGTTCTTTCCCGACCCTGTCAATGACAGCTGAGATAGACAGATTTATTGGTCTCTCAGGGAATCAAGTGATATGGGGAACAAGTGGGAAAATGGAGTTGAAGCCCTAGGTCAGCCATGATCATATTGAAAGGCAGAGCAGCCCTGATAGGCCGCAGGATCTTCTCCTGCTCCTTTTTCTTATTTTCTTATGTTATTTTGTTAACCTCATAACTTAGCCACCTAACAAAGCTGGAACTCCTTATGAAATTTGACTACACTTTATCCTATTGTCCCAGTTAGTATTCTTAAACACAAACTTCTTTGATGTAATTTGCCACTATGGAAAATAAATTGGATCAATATTAATACAATAGAATTCTAATAAAGTACTAAACAATGTTTTAAGAATTATTGCACTTGATTCAGGATTGTGATTGGATCAGGTTTTCTATAAATTGCACATTAAAATAGCCAATTACAAAAATCATTATAGCATAGCCCATTTAATCAGTCATTTAGTAATTCAGCCTAAACAAAAGGGACAGAAAACACTTAACAATTGCACATATTTTACAGAGAAGTAATTAGAAATTTGGCAGTGTGTTAACTATATTTAGAGCTCTAGCAAAACAGACTCGATTGGGAATATGTATGTAAGGGAAAGGTTGGATCAGGAAGTGTTAATGATTAACAGGATGTGAAACGTGGTTTGGTATGAGTTTTAGATTGGAATCTCAGCTCTTTATCCTTCTGGGGGGATAGAATGGACTCTATGGCAGCAGCAAAAAATGAGAGATTATGAAACAAGTCAGCTATTTTATGATAAAAGCAAAATACTGCGGATGCTGGAAATCTGAAACAAAAACAGAAAATGCTGGAAAAACTCAGCAGGTCTAACAGCATCTGCGGAGAGAGAAACAGCGTTAACGTTTCGAGTTTGAAGAAGAGTCATATGGACTCAAAACGTTAACTCCGTTTCTCTCTCCACAGATGCTGCTAGACCTTCTGAATTTTTCCAGCATTTTCTGTTTTTGTTTCAGCTGCTTTATGCCCTGTCTGACTTAATTTTCCTTTGACATCAATGGATGGGTGCAGGGATGAGCATTGGTTGCCATATATTGGTTGGAAATTTTTTTCTCGTGGTGGGAGTCCTGACAATGGGCCCGAAAGGGGAGGGTGGCAACCCTGCTTTGGCCATCCGTGGGACCTGGAGACACATGTTATGGGGGTCAGGCAACTAATTGGTTGCCATTGGATGGCCAGCCACCCCAGTGAGCTGCTGGCCAATCAGATGGCTGGCAGCTTGCAAGTCTCAGCAGCCCAGAGTATTGGCCACCATCAGGACTGCACCTGGAAGAAGAGCCAGCCATGGGAGCAGGCTGCCATCCCAACCAGGTAAGTGGGGTCTAGGGGCACCAGGACAGGCCAGCCAGGCCACAGCAATGGGAGTGTGGGCTTGGTGAGGGCAGGTGATGTCAACACTGTGACGGCTGCCATTGCTGCCAGGGAGGTTCCTCCTGGGAGCGAAGAGTGCCCAAATAGGAGCCCCAGAACCCACTGGAAGGCTGCCTGATTTTATACTGGTGCGGTCTGGTCTCCCCAGTAGCAGCGGTTCTACCTGCCGCTGGTAAAATGACAGTGGTGGTTGGAAAAGGTCCTTAATTAGCTTTATAAGTGACTCAATTGGCATCATCTGGGTGTGAGTGCCATTCACCAATCTCCCTGGAAATGGCAAGATGGCATGACAGCAGGAAGGCTGGCAGGCAGTCCACCGCACACGTTGCCTCGACATTTTACAGACCCTACCCCCTCTGTCCCCCCACCTCCCCACACAACCCCAGAGATCTGGTAAAATTCAGTTTATTGTTTACTTGCTGCATCAAAGAGTAGTATCTAGCACTAAACAGAGTCTATTATACGTAATTGTTTTGCACACTTAATTCTATAAAGTCGCTGGTTAAAATTCAACTTGTCAGCAACAACTCAGTCTATAATGATAAAACTTCCATTTTAACATAAGTTTTCCTGACACCCCAACAACAACAACTTGCATTTCTCTAGTGCCTTTAACATAGGCCTGAATTTTTCGCTTGTTGGGCGCGCGCGATTGGCAGGCCGGGGTGCGGAGGAGAAATAGGACCCTGATGGTGATTGGCCCCCCGACCACGATTTCATGCTGGCTGACCAATTAACAGCCACAGCCAGCGTGAAACATGCGCTGAGAAAGGCTCAGCACTGCCGGTGGGGGCAGGGAGAGGGCAGGCGCCGAAGTCACCGCGGGTGCTGGCGAGCGCTTCCAGTGAGCACCCTGAAGGCAGAAAGCTGCCTTAGGGGAGCTGCAGACCTCCACAGCATAAACAAAACAACAAAAATGCCGCAAAATATGTCCATGCATCACAATTAAGCACCTGAAAGCATACCTTATAAAAAACAGTACCCAGATATCTCTTTATATTTTATTTCCCCACAGAGATTTCATCCCGCCCCAGATCGAGGCTTGAGCAAAAATGTAAAGGCTGCCTGGCCGATTGGCCCATCCACCAACCATAGAAGTGGACGGGCCATGAAAAATCGCTTTCAATTACCTCCCTAATGGGCTTAGTTGCCAGCTTAATTGTCAGCGGGCGCCCTTCTGACTGCCGCACGCGCCTGCCAAGCGAGATGTCACGTGAGTGTGCAATGACGTTGTGATGCTCGCCCGACGTCATCACGTGCTATTTCACATCCGTACGGGTTTGGTAAGCGCCCGCCCGTGGGATGTAAAATTCTGGCCATAGTAAAACTCCCCATGGTACTTCACAAGAGTGTTATCAATTAAAATATGACACCGAGCCACAGGAAGAGCTGTTGAGGCAGGTAACCAATGTAGGATTGAAGGAGTTTCTTAAAGGAGGAGGAAGGATTGGAGTGGTGGAGAGGTTTAAGGAGAGGATTCCAGAGATTAGGAACTAGGCAGCTAAAGACATGATCCCCATTCAAAATTGGGGATGCACAAGAGACTAGAATTGGAGGAGAGTAGAGATCAGGGAGGAGGAGGTTACAGAGATAGGGAAAGGTGAGGCATGGAGGAATTTGTAGATAAAGATAAGAATTTTAAAATTGAGGCATTGCCAATGTAAGACAACAAGCACAGGAGCGATGAATGAATGGGACTTGGTGCAAGTTAGGATATGGGCAGCAGAGTTTTCAATAAACTCAAGTTTATGGAGGGTGGAAGATAGGAGGTCAGGCACGGATGAGGGTTTCAGCAGTAGATGAACTGAGGCAAGGGCAGAGTTGGGCAATATTAAGGAGGTGGAAGAAGGCGATTTTGATGATGGAGCAGTTGTGTGGTAAGGAATTCATTGTGGGGTCAAATATGACAGCAAGGTTTGAAACAGTATGGTTCAGCCTCAGACAGTTGCCAGGAACAAGGATGGAGTTCATGGCTAAAGAAATGAGTTTGTGGTGGAAACCAGATGCAGTGGCTTTGGTCTTCCTGATATCTGGTTGGAGAAAATTTCTGCTCATCCAGCACTCATTTCACCCCATTGAAGTTGGAGGTCAATTCTCAGTGAAAGCTCCCTTGTCCCTAGTGGATTTTATTTGACAAAACTCAACAATATTTGCATTGGAATGAGAACGTACATTCAGATTACTTGGCATGAAGCATGTGCGCTGGTGAGATTTTTACTGAGGCTGCTGGGCGTTTGATACAGATCAGCACAATTATTATGAGGGCAGAGCAGACTTCATGGTGTGTTTTTCACCTTTCTAATTGCAGAAGGATGGTGCTGAACAGAACAGCCCTGTAGAACAATGGAAAATTAATTGAAAGAACCAGCTATTTATGCAAATGGACTTGTAGGAGTAGATAGTATCATTAAGCAGACCAAGGCAATAAAGTACAAAAATTGTTTAAACACAAAAGATTTGGGAAGAAAATAATTATTGTAAAGAGAGACTTGTGATTTGTTTTCTGAATGGCTTGTTATGGCAACAACGCACAGCAATAACCATCGAAGCAAGGGAAAGCACCAACAGTTAATATGGTGTAAATGTGGCTAGGAGGGTTTAAGGTTAAGTATGCATTATCTTCATGAAGAATTGCTTGGAAAATTTTACTCTTTATTTGGAAGGAATTTTAATAGGAACGTGAACAGCCCCAATTTCGCTGTCAAAATAATGGTGAGGCGAGTGGTGCCTGCTGTCGCACAAGCATAAATGCAATGAGGGGCAGATTTGGGGTTAAATGCTAAGATCCAAATGTCGCTGCCTGAGTTGGACTGTTCCAATGTTAGCTTTACAAACATGGCATCTGACAGTCTCCCTCACCATTCAAAGGCAACAGAAGTATTGGCATGGTAGCTAGGAACTAAACTTGTCACAGAAAGTTCAATCTTATCATTACAAGAACAAATACCCTTTCAGTAACTATTGATTACTACCAAACAACTTCAATAGCACTGAAAAATAATTATTAAAAGGGTGCAGTCACATTCTTCCAGGTATTAATTGTTGTCAAATACTTTAAAAATGTCAAACCTGAAATTTAAAAACTGTTATACTTTTCCTGCCTCTTTTTTTCTCCCTTAATTCAGTCTTTCTTTCCCTCCCATTCCTCTTTCTCTATCTGATTTGGTATTCAATTCACTCCCTTTAATTCACTCTCCTTCTCAGTCCTTCCCCTGAGCAGCATCTTCCGGTTGGCGAGCGGGGACGGGACCCGCTCACTGACGCGTAAAATGACGCAGGGATACATCAGGCATGCGTCCCGACGTCACCACACGTCATTTAGATTTTCAGTTCGGCCTATTAAGGCCATTAAAAAACTCATTAACATGATTGGTGGACCTGCCAGTCCTACCTTAAGGTTGGGGGGCAGGCCGGGAGCCCAGGCGGGCCTCGGAAAAAACATGAAGCCTCATCCAAGGGCAGGATGAGGCTTCATGAGGGTATTTAAATTTTTATTAAATGTTTAAATAAAAGTTATGGACATGTCCCAACTCATGTGTCACATGAGGGGACATGGCAGGGAAATTTTATAATCACCTTTATGGAAAGTTTTACATCGGAGACGATTTCCCTGAGGCAGCACTTAGCCTCAGGGAGATGAGTGTGCTCTTTTGCACACATGTGCGAAAGAGCGCACTCCTGGCTGAGGGAATCCCACCCCGCTCGCACAGGGAGTGCATAGTGCTTCCTGGCGGACGTCACACTGGGCGGGCCTTAATTGGCCCACCCATGTAAAATGGCAGCCCGCCCCTGACTAGGGGCGCCGATTGAAGGCCCGCCTGCCCGTGCCCGCTCCTGCATTTCCCCCCCAACGGGGGGAAAATGTTGCCCACTGCTTATTTCCTGATCTTTCCATCTGACTGGTTAAGGAGATACACAGTTGGTTGCCCTCTTCACTCATGTCCCAGGTACCCAGTTTCCCTCCCTGTGCCATTATCAGCTCACACATTCAGCAACTTGCTATGCAAAAGATTTTAAAACCTAAATGTGCAAGGGAATGATAAGTGTCGCTTGTTGCCCTGTCACAGCAAACTCTGACCTATTATTTTTGTTAAACTATCACCGTGCGCAAATGATATGATACATCTTGATGTGATTTATTTATAAATGAAAGTAGATATACCAAATACTTTTCAAAAGGGACAGTATCACTTTAAGGAATTATATCGTCTGTAGCCAGTGCTTAGCTAACTGCAATAAATGTTTGTAATTGGATTTGGACTGAAGCTGAGCTCATTATTAGATCTGCAATCTGGAGAAGTGTTTGTAAATCATTAATCCCCTACCCCCTCAACTTTCCTGGTACAGTTACAACTTCAGCATTAATAATATCATAAAAGTAATTACATAAATCACACATTATATAATTATATAAATCACAGATAGACAAACATTTAAACTCTGATCAGCTCCCACACTGACTACTTAATCTACTTGCGACATAATGCTTGGGAACAATAATGTCATTATAAGGCCTATAATTAAAGGCAGTAACTGGAGTGGAGCTGGGCTCCTGAAGAGTCTGTCTGGTGTGTGGATATGGTTTATTTCTGTATACTTTTAAAAGTGGCATTAGGTAATGTTAATCCTTTGTGAAATCCAAGTTTTTTTTTGCAATTGTGGTATGCCTAGTGAAGAACAATCCAATGATTTTAATGTTATCAGGTACTTAGAATTGAGAAGACAGCTGATATTCCTGATTAGGAAATTGCATTTCCAATATTATTAAGTGATTGAAATGTAAATGGTTGATACCAAGTTGAAATATAATATCTGTGATGTCTCAAATAATTGAATAATGCTGTGATGTAAATAAAATTTGATAGCTAAACATGCACTCCCAGTCAAACTCAAACTCAAAAGTAGTGAATAGAGGTAATTGTGATTAACTCCTCACTGCACTCATCCGATTCCTGGTTATACCATGCTCACCATTCGTAAAAACCTGATTAAAAACTTGAAAAGACAGAGCCGAGTTGATCTGAATGTCTGGCTCATCCCAACACTGGAACTCAAGCCTTTAGCCTGTTTCTATCCAGAAGCCTCCAAAAAAAACAGTCCTCATTCTACCTCTCTTCAAAACTCAGGAAGTAGGCTAGTCAGCTTCCACACATACCTATCAGGAACTAGGTTAGCTTTCAGTTAAAACATGAAACCCGAATTTGTAAGCCTCAGCCTCCTTCCAACAGAATGTTCTAGAACTAACTTAACTTCCAGTAAGCTGCACTCAGAACATCTTTCCCTCCGACAACAGAAAATCACAAATGTTCAAAAAACAGGTTATTTAAAGAAAAGCTGGCCTGGCATAAGTTACTTATTACCTTGCTGCTTATGGATTATGAGATTCTATTCCTTTTCAGGAAGTATCGTCTGTATTCTATAGATACGAATGCTCTGTCAAGCACAATAACTTCTAAAAAATACTTTTAGACAGTAACAGATATCATTGTGTACCCCAGAGGGCTGTGGATGCTCAGTCTTTGAGTATATTCAAGACTGAGATCAATAGATTTTTGGGCACTAAGGGAGTTAAGGGGTAGGGCAGGAAAGAGTAATTGAGGCAGAAAATCAGCCATGATAGCGAATGGTGGCACAGGCTCAAGGGACCGCATGACCTACCTCTGCTATTATTTCTTATGGTCTTATTCTGTTTAACCAATGGAAACTATGCAGCCTATCAACCGAGTACTTGTAAACATCCTGCCACCTGTCTAGCTAGAACCATTCTATTTTTTAGGTCACTAACTCACAATGATGCAGAACTCACAGACTTTCAGACAAGTGACATCAACCTCATCAGGTTCTACTGATAACCCAAGGTGGCTGGTCAGTCAGCAACCATCCACTGGAATGTTATGACCTGCCTCGTCTAGCTATCAGATTGCTGACTGTCACAGAGAACTGACTTGGTTCTGTATTCCTATTAGCAGACATATCATCTTGGAGCCTCCTTGACCTGAAACAGAACTCATTTCCATATCTCACTCCTACCATTTGGAAGAGAGCCATTATGTAGTCATCCAATAGCTGGTGAGTGCGGGTTTGAGTCGTTGTTAACTGGACACCCAGGTGTCAGGACCTCCTCATGAGTGGCATGTGAAACAACGTGACATCATAAAATGTGTGAGCTAATTAGTGCCACACCCTGGGCCCCAGCATGAACCAGAGTCCATTTGAAGATAGGCTGACCAATTGAAGAAGTCGAACTCCAGCATCATCTATTTGTCTCTCAAAAATCTAACCATGATGGGCACTGAAATCTGCACACATGATCTCCAGCAGCCGCATTCCTAAGTTTTTGACTTTCTTCATCAACAATCCAATAGGCATCAATCTTCAGCAAGGTGGATACTTGCATAGGGAAACTTAAGAGCTTGATGCTCTTGCATAGCACCACCTACACCTTGCATTTGTATAGCACCTTTAATGTAGTAAAATGTCCCAAGGTGCTTTACAGGAGTGTTACTCAGCACAATTTGACAATGTAAGCAGGTTCACTTTTTGCCAGCTGCTCAATGCACAATTCCATGGGAAAAGATGTGCACGTAGTGAGGTTAACGTCCCTCCTGATGTGTTCATTTATGGTGTGCTGAAGTTCCCCCTGTCTCTCTCTCTCCCTCTCCCTACAACCAATTTTGTTACTGGACCTCCCTTGATGGCTTAAGGCCTATGATGAGTGAATCCCACACAGGCTGCATAGATAAACTAAGCCTTCATCATGTCTGCAGGCAGGAAAATCTGAGCCCACCTTTACCAGTGGCCAATGTTTATTTTTGTCCCCCAAACTCTGCTGCTATGGGATGAATTGAGGAAAATGACTCTCCTAGGTATGTCTCAGCAGCTTTATCGATAGTAATGTCACCTTATTGATTAATTTATTGATGTATTTATTTATTATTAGGATTTGAGTGTCTCTGGCAAAGCCAGCATTTATTGCCCATCTCTATATTGCCCTTGAGAATGTAGTGGTGAGCTGCCTTCTTAAACCGCTGCAGTCCATGTGTTGTAGGTATACTCTCAGTGCTGTTAGGGAGGGAGTACCAGGATTTTGACCCAGTGACAGTGAAGGAACGGTGATATAGTTTGGCAATATAGTTCCAAGTCAGGATGGTATGTAGCTTGGAGGAGAACTTGTAGGTGATGGTGTGCTCTTGTGTCTGCTGCTTTTGTTCTTCTGGGTGGTAGAGGTTGTGAGTTTGGAAGGTGCTGTTGAAGGATCCTTTGGTTGCTGCAGTGCATAATGTATATGGTAGACACTGCTGTCATTTTGTGCCTTGGTGGAGGGAGTGAATATTGAAGGTGGTGGATGGGGTGCTAATCAAGCGGGCTGCTTTGTCCTGAATGATGTTGAGCTTCTTGAGTGTTGTTGAAGCTGCACTCATCCAGGCAAGTGGAGAGTATTCCATCACACTCCTGACTTGTGCCTTGTAGATGGTGGACAGGCTTTGGGGAGTCAAGGGGTGGATTATTCGTCACAGAATTCCCAATCTGTGACCTGCTGTTGTAGCAACAATACTTGTATGGCAAATTTAGTTTACTTTCTGGCCAATGCTAACTCTCAGGATATTGATGGTTGGAGATTCAATAATTGGCATGCAGTTGAATGTCAAGGGAAGATGATTAGATACTCTTTTGTTGGAGATGAGCATTGGTTGGCACTTGTGTGACATGAATGTAACTTGCCACTTATAAGCCCAAGCCTGAATGTTTTCCAGGTCTCGCTGCATGCAGACTGCTTCAGTGTTAAAGGAATTGTGATTGGTACTGAGCATAGTGCATTAGAGAACCTCCCCACTTCTGACTTTATGATGGAGGAGAGGTCATTGATGAAACCACTGAAGATGGTTGGGCCTAGGATTTTTGGTCTGGAGCTGAATGACTCTGGCTGCACTTTCTGAAGTAGTGGCTATCTGTGATATGTTGAATTCGGAAAAGCCTCATTTATTTGTGATTTGTATCAGAAGTCCATAAAATTTACAGCATTTTTAAATATATGTAAAAAGAGAAGTTGTGATCAATACTGAAGAATTAAGGGTGGAATTGTCCCAGGTTTGCACTAAGTGCGGTAGTGGGTGTGAAAAAAGATGTTTTACCCACCTACCTGCAATGGCGGGTTTTCACGCCGCATCCTCCCCTTCCAGGTGCATCCCACCTCATTAATAATACATTCATGGGAAACACTCTGGATCGCTGGCAGGCAGACTCAGACTTGCTTGCAACACTGTGACCTCAGTGCTTCCTCGCTCTGGGCACCATATTTAAAGCACACCAGATCACGTGCCTGCTTCAAGTCTACAGACCAGGACAGCTCCAGGCAACAGATGGCCCTGAAAGCAAAGAAGAAGGCAGCCCCAAAATTTAGTGATGCCTCTCTGGGGCACCTGCGAAGTCCTCTACCCCCACTCTGGCTGCAGGAGGTCCACCAGAGTAACCAGTCCAGCCTGGGAGGTGGCTGCTGGAGTCAGTGCCACCAGAGCACAGAGGAGGTCAGCCATCCAGTGCAGGAAGAGGATAAATGCTCTCATCTGTTCTGCCAGTGTAAGTCAACTACCTCATCACTCTCAACTCACACACTCACAAACCCATCACACATCCACAGGGATCTCACAGCTCAAGAGACAACACCACTAACTCTCACACACCCCCTCACATTTCCATCAGGCTCATATCCTCTCAAGCTCGCATCCTCATCCCGTCCATGGCTCCACTCACCACACAAACATTCCACGCAGTGCCATGTGTCCCGCTATCCTGCTCACACTCTCTCCGTCTGTTTCCATGCAGGAGAAGCCTGCTTACAACAGGAGGGAGAGGTCCCAGACCGGGGGTGGATTGGCCCACATTAAGTCCCTCACTCACTTTGAGGAGCGCGCCATCATGTTGACTGGTGAGGATGTTGTCCGTGTCTGTGGCAATAGTGAGGTCAGTGGCGAACACCCACATGAGGATTCTGCACCCCATCATCCCTCCCTCAACACAACTGTAAGTGCTTTCTCTCCTGCATATGACTCTGCTGCCATGCACTAATTATCTCTACTTTGGTACACAGGGGGCTCTGCCACGCAACAGGTGCCCTCAGTCAGCCAGTGCCTCAGTTCCATCCACATCCTCACCTCCTACATTGAGGAGCTGGAAATAAGCAGCCTGGAAGACCCATCACAGCGCTTACCCACACCATCCACCAGTGCAGAGAGACGCACCTCGTTGGGACCTAGATCTAGAATAGGCTCGGGTTCACAATCTGGTGGTCACGGCAGAGACACGTATCTGCAGCGGGAGGAGGCAGGTTCAGCCGAGCTCCCTGGCACTCAGAGGACTGCTGGGGAAGAGGCATCTGTGAGGTCTGAGGCAGATGATGAGCCCCTGGAGTCAGCCTTCGAACTCATTGTGGAGAGTCAGCATAAGGCGGGGGAACATTAGGTAGAGCTACTGGAAACCCTCAACAGAATGGCATGTGAGTCAGAGAAGTGTGTCCGCCTGCTCCCTGATAACGTGGTGCCCACATGTACGCATATGGAGGCCTCCATGGGAAGGATGGTGGACACCATGGAGTCCCTTGTCCAGAAGAATGCTGAGATGCGCACAGACCTGCACTCCATCGCGGTAGCCATGGGTGAGTTCCTGCAGTGGCAACACGAGTGGGAAATGGAGCACCTCGACGTTCCACCATATGCTCCTTCTCCTCAAGGCGTCAGGTACCTGGGCTCCTGAAGGGCGGGGGAGCAGCAGCTGGACAGCCCTGGTTCATCCATTCAGGAATCTCAGAGGCTGTCCGCTCCCTCCGAGTCCCGTTTGCCTGTGACCTCCATGAACTTCGTCTTCTGTCACTGCAGCGGGAGCAGCTGGCTCACAGGAGAACAGACAAAGCAATCTGGGGCTCCCAAGGCCTCAGCTCTCCAGAGGATGCACACCAAAGTCATCAGAGGCAGCAGAGCCAGCCATTGCACAGGCTGTCTCCACCCCTGCTGCGGATGTCAGGGCAGCACCTAGAAGAAGTGGTAGGCCTAGAAATGTTAAGAAATTCTGATCACAAGTAGTTGTATGGCTGAACACACTTTGTCACTTTAAAATCTGAAAACATATTCACTTTCACTGAACGATGTGTAATGTCGTCTTTCGGTTTCATTGGCAAGATTCACAAGTCCTTCCACTGCAATTCTTCCTCTCCCCCCCACCGCCACTAGCAGTTCAGCTGTATGCAGCTGGCCCACAATTGATTCTGGAGGGAGAAGTATGTGTGTGACAGGGTCTTTCAGAGCCTCGTACAAGCACTCTCCCACACACGCGGAGCCTTCATCCATCACACTCATCTCACTGTCCCGAGCATTTTCAATGCTGCCTGCTGGGGTTCTCTTTCTGTTGTCCATCTAAGCTGCATCTCCACCCACCCACTGATCACACTCCCATGCAGCCCCTGTGTCTGTCCATCACGAGGCTCCGTCCACTTTTGATTTCTGCGAAATGGTAGTTGTCAAGTTTATCTTTAGCTCCCTTGTCCTTTCCCCTCCCCCAGTCACCCATGTCCTTTCTCCCATCACTATGGACCCCGCTGCAGCACCTTCCACCTCCCCAACATCACCTACCAACCCGAACACCACCTTTCCAGGATGTTCAGGAGAATGTGCATGTTCCCTACCTTCCTGAAAATCCCCGATCTCCTCCTCCCCGCGCACCCCCCCCCCCACCCCCTCCCCGCAGGGCCCATGTCTGCCCCTGAGTTCCCACCAACCACCCTCGCTATCTCTTCTGCCATTACTGACATGCCCTTACCCTCCCACCCTACCAGCTCACTCTGCCCCCTCCTACCCAGCTGAATCTCAGTTCACTCCCTAGGAGGCAGTCATTGACTCCACAGATCCCTCCCTTGCACATTCGCCTGGACATCAGCCCCCTTAATCCCTCCTCCACCCTTACCACGCCCTCCAGCCTTAAACCCTCCTCCCCCCTGGACCCTTCCCCCCTCCAAACTCCCTCCTCATGCTGTATTCCCTCCTCCTCACATATTTTCTCCTCTGCCTGGGCATCTTCCAGCCCTGGACACCCTTCTTCCTCCTCCCAACCTCACACCCCCGACAACTTTGTTCCCCTCTGCCCAACCTCATCCCCTTCTGCCAACAACTTCATCCCACTCGCTCCCCACCCCCACCCTCTGCCCTCACAATATCACCCCCCTCTGGTACACCTTCCTCTCCCACTCACAACTGGACCTTCCTCTCCCTTCCCTTCACCGACCTGCCGTAGCAGCCCATGGCCAAGACCATGATGTTCCGAAGCAGACCCGAAGCATCAATGGGGACCTCCCATCTTCGGGAGCTGCATCATGGCAGAGCCATGTCCATTTAATCCACCCAGTATGCGCTGCACGTGTTCCTCCAGGGCCCGGTAGTTGTAGGGCTCCAGCATCTTCTGCTCCTCAGATGTCTGCAATCAGAGCAAGGCCCTAACTGTAAGTCCCGACTTCTGCACATCTCACTTGTCCAGATGTGTTCTGGGCCGGCGTGTTTTCCTGCCAGCATAATGGTAAATTGGACGTGGGGGGAATGATTCCGGTCGGGCCTTACTTTGCATCACATTACAGGGATGCAAATCAGGTTCACGCTGCCCTCCAGCCAGATTCGGGTTCTGCCATGGCGGACACCATCAGATGATACCGTTGAGAATTCACGCTAGCTTGAAACGATTTCTTCCCCTCACACTGAATCGCACCCCCACCTGCCTGACGCCAATGGGACCGGATGATTTCCCCCCATGTCTTTATTTTTCATCAAAGGCACTATTTTTTCAAACTAAGTATTTACATGAAGCCTTTGAGAAGCAAAGCAAATATTTATTTTAAGGCCTGAATGGTAGCTGCAAAGACTAATTTTAAAATATGGTTCCTTTGTCAACCATTCATGGTTGGTAAGGATCATTCAGCCTCTACATGGCATTTGAATCCAGGCCCCCAGGTTTATTCAGCAAGAGTATCGAATCCCTCAACAGCAGTGCAGCTTTATCACCATATTTTTCTGTAACTCTTGAAGTTCCTATTCCTATTGGTTCACTACTTTAAGATTGGGATTACTGATTTCTCCCCGGTTACTGTTTACTCTTTGGTGCCTGGATTTTACTTCTTATTATGATGTATGTCAGACGACTAATTTACAAGATCGATGAAGCGTTATTCTTAAATTGCACACTGAGCTTTGAAAGCTTAATTTTCTCACAAATAAACTTGTCACAATTGTTCAAGAACAGATTGCACATTTTAAGCATTGCTATTCAGTTTGGTGTTTTGCCTCTTTTTCACACATAGACATAGATGTGTTCTCTTTTAAGCAACAAATCATTTTGAAGTGCTTTCTTTGCTTTTGCCTAACTCTACTTTCTGTTGCTGTCATCTGATCATGAAATGGATTTGTTTTGCAGGAACAATGTTCTTTATAAAAATACCCAGGCAAGTAGAACTTTTATCTTTTTTGTTAGTTGTTTTCTCCCTGTCTTAGCCCTCACCATAAATCATTAATCAACACCAAGTAGGACAGAGCCATCTCCAATCGCTCTCAATCCTGCTCATCAGCTGAATGCCAAAAAATGAAAGGAAATGATTTTGAGTGAATTGCTCTGTGATTTTTTTCTCCTCACATCCTTTGAGAAAATATCCTCCCTCCACTCAGCATTTCCCTAAAACGAAACTGAAAAAATTGCATGGACAATTGGGAAGGAGGAAAATAGTGACACTAATATGCTATCACCAGGCTTCCCATTTTAATTTTCTTTCATTACAATTATCACAATGCCTAGTTTGTGAAAGGAGGCAGGAAAATTACTTCAATGAACTGCATCAGTAAATATTGATCTAGCTTTCATCATTAGTTTCATCTCCTCCTTCACAAGTATGTAACTTGTTTTCATAATTTTTAAAGCCAACATTTTGAAGCATAGTTTCTTAAGTCAGTTGTGTTGTGTGAATTAACAAACAGGAGGTGCACAAACATAGCTGAAAAGGGCCAAGAATTGTTTATTTCCATATGCACAAATGCCCCAACTAACCAACTGGTAAAGGGTTAACAAACCTCACTATCCAGTCTGGTCAGTATCTCAGACTATTAATCGCTCTAAAGATTAGCACAGGGTGAAACTGATGCTAGGATAAGCAAAAAACCCAATTTAGAAATCCCACCTAATTACAAAAGATACAAGGCTGTTCAAGCAAATCTATTATTCTATGTATAAAGTAGCAATGTGCCATTCCCATTCATTCCCTTTATGTAGGAGTCCTGATCCAAACATAATGCTTTCTTAAATTAATTGTGAGATATAAGAATTAAAGCATACAATAACATTTGGTTATATAATTTACTGCTCTTCTCTCTTAGCATAACTCTACGGCCGGGATTTTCTGTGCCCGCCGGCATCGTTCAGTGGCATGAGTGGACAATATGGCATGATCAGTTTCACAACGGTGTGAAACCAGTTCGCGATCACCTGCTCAGCTCGCCAATAGCGGGCCGCATTCTCCGCCACCAGACGTCGGGGACCTCATTGTAATACATCAGCATGTCATTATTAGACCTGCCCACTGGAATCATCCCCGCCCCCCCCCGCTGGATCGTCCGCCCACATTGGCGGGAAAACATGCCGGTATAGAACACATCTTGACTACTGTGCGGTGCAGAAGTCGGGACTCACCCGCTGGGGCTTTGTTCACATTGTGGACACCCGGGGAGCAGGAGATGCTGGAACCCGACTGTTATGAGACAGCTTTCGGTAAAGCTCAGTTATTTAAAAATCCCACATGGAAAGTTTAAACAACTGTCATAACCTATAGTTTTAAGTATTATGTTTGAGATGCAACTCTAAATTCAGGAATCAGACCACCAGTTCTCTAGAGGTTTTATATTAAACTAAATGAAACATTTTATTAATTTACACAAGTTAAATATATACACATGGCTACAAATTACTACCATCATAACTTTTAACAAATTCCCAAACTAATCTCCATTAAGGCAACAGCAACCTATGGACTTAACCAGACACCAGGCAAAGCATTTTCACCTTACAAATTCAAAATGATGCTCCTTTCACTTTGGCTCCTGTGGAAACAGTTGTAGGCTTAGAGCTACTTTGATCTTACGTTGCCTCTGCCCTGCACACACAAAACTGCTGAAGTTATACCTAGCACAGCTCATACAATGAGAATTTACATTCAATCACTAGCCTCCTTGAGCTCCACCCCTCCTTTCATAGTAGCAATTTTATTCATAATATAAACATATTGCTTGGTCTCTGCTAGTTAGGTGTTAGATTTCACTCGCTTTCTTGAACGCTCTATTCAAAAAATGCAAATGCACTCTACCTCTCTTACACCTCAAATCTAGTACACATCAAAGCACACAGACTAGCTGGCTTTAATCCGATTAAGGCACACCCACAGATCAAACCTCTATTTTAAAAGAAAAATATTTTCCAATAATATCATATACACTAATAGCTTAATGACACGACACCAACGGCACACTGCAGGAATGTGCATGGCATGCTGGGTTGATTCTCATGGACATGGCTCTGCTGCGAAGCAGTACATGGAAGTTGGAAAGTCACCGTTGATGCTCACAACAGATGATGGTCGCCGGGGTGGGAGAGGAAGGTCTTGGATCAGCTGGGAGAGGAAGGGGTGGCGGGGGTGTGAGATTGGGAGGGGGGAATGAAGGAGCCAGGATGGGGTGAGGTTGGGAGGGGGGGAAATTAAGGTTGCAGGGGGTAGGTTGGGAGGGTGGAGGGAGAATGGGGAGGAGGGGATAATGAGGGAGAAGATGGCAACTGGGGAGGTTGGTGTAAGGGGGGTGGAATGTGTAAGGGAAGAAGTGCAGAAGAGGGGAGGGTGTCCAGGGGAAGGAAGGGGTACAGAGAGGGGAGGGTGTCCATGGAGATGAAGGGGTACAGAGAGGGTAGGGTGTCCAGGGGAAGGAAGGGGTACAGAGAGGGGAGGGTGTCCAGGGAGAGGAAGGGGTACAGAGAGGGGAAGGTGTCCAGGGGGATGAAGGGGTACAGAGAGGGGAGGGTGTCCAGGGAGAGGAAGGGGTACAGAGAGGGGAGGGTGTCCAGGGAGAGGAAGGGATGCAGAGAGGGGAGGGTGTCTGCGGGGATGAAGGAGTGCGGAGAAGGGAGGGTGTCCAGGGGGAGGAAGGATTGCGGAGAGTGGGGGGGGGATGTCTGGGGGGCAGAAGGGGTACAGAGAGGGGAGGGTGTCCAGGGGGATGAAGGGGAACAGAGAGGGGAGGGTGTCCAGGGAGAGGAAGGGGTGCGGAAAAGGGAGGGTGTCCGGGGGAGGAAGGAGTGCAGAGAGGGGAGGAAGTAAGGGTAGAGGAAGAAGTAAGCGTGGAGTAAGAGTGGAAGGAAAGGGGTAGGAGTAAGGCTGGAGGAAGGAGTCGGGAGGGACAAGGAAATAAGGGCAGCAGAAGCGATAAGGATGGAGGAAGGAGTCAGGAAGGGGGAGGGATTAACCGGGGCTGGGGGGCTGGTGTGGGGGGAGTCCGGTGGGGTGGGACAGTTCTGGGGGGGGAAAGGGTTCTGGGGGGAAGGGGTACGAATGGGTGAAGAGGTGCAAAGAGAGGAAGGGATGCGAAGGGGAAAAGGGATGTGCAGGGAGGGGGGCTGTCCAGGTGGCCGTGCACAGGAGGGGTCATATAGATCCATGCCTGCCTCCTGGGGAGCGAACTGAGGGTGAGCGTGGTATGGAGGAAGGGTGAGAATCACCGAGGGCAGAGTGAGGCAGGATGGTAGGGTGAAGTTCGACAGTAGCAGTAGAAGGGGTGGCGAGGGTGGTTGGTGGGGACCTAGAGGCAGACACGGACCCTAGGGGTGGGAAGGAGGAGGTCAGGGAAGTGAATGTGGATGGAGGTGAAATTATCAGGAAGGAAGGGAATGTGCATGTTCACCTGGACATCCCTGAAGGAAAAGGATTGTGGCTGGTAGGTCACAGAAGGGGGTTAAGGTGATGCCAGGGAGTCAACAGTGATGGGGGGAAGGAAATGGGTGACTGCGAGAGGGTAAAGGAGGGGGGTGCGAAACTAAAACCGAATTAGCACTGAATTGAAAGTGAAATGAGAATCGTGGTGGGCGAGATCATGTGCTGCATGGGAGTGTGATCATTGGTGGGCGGAGATGCAGGTCAGCTCAGATGGACAACTGAAAGCGAAGCCCAGCAGGCAGCATTCAGAATGCTCAGGACATTGAGATGAGCGTGAAATGTGAAGGATCCACGTGCGTGGGAGAGTACTCACATGAGGCTCTAAAAGGCCCTGCTACACACACACTTTTCCCTCCAGAATTGCTCGTGCTCCCTCTGCAGTGATGGGTCTTCCAGGCTGCTTATTTCCACCTCTTCACTGGGGGAGGTGTCCTTTTGGCTGGAGGTGAGGATGTGGATGGAGCTGAGGGACTGGTTGGCTGAGAGTGTTGGATGCTTGGCAGAGGTCCCTGTGAACCAAAGTGGAGATAAGTAGTGCATGGCAGCAGAGTCAAAAGCAGGAGAGAGAAAGCACTCACAGTTGCGTTGAGGGAGTGATGATGTCATGCAGGATCCTCAGGTGGGTGTTCGCCGCTGACCTCACCATTGCCACAGGCACGGTCAACATCCTCACAAGTCAGCGTGATGGCCACTCCTCAAAGTGAGTGAGGCGCCTAATGTGGGCCACTCCGCCCTCGATCTGGGGCTTCTCCCTGTTGTTGTGAGCAGGCTTCAGCTGCATGGAAACGGATGGCGAGACTGTGAGCGGAATACATGACACTGTGTGGAATGTTTGTGTGGTGACGATGCCATGGAGAGGAATGAGGCTATGAGCCTGATGGAGATGTGAGGGTGTGTGTGAAAGTAAGTGGTGTTGTCCCTTGAGCCTAGCAGAACGGATGAGACCATTTTTCCTGCAGAGGCATTGGGCGGCTGTCATCTCTTGCAGGGCATTGGTGCTGACCACCGCTGCCATTGCCTCCCAAGCTGGGTTGGTAATGCAGTTGCCCATCCTGCGGTCAGAGCGAGGACATCGCAGCGGGCCTCCACAGCATCCAAAAGGTGTTCCAGTGATGTGTCGCTAAACCTGGGGGCTGCAGTCTTCTTGCCTTTCGTGGACATCTTCCCTGCAGTAGCCGTGGCCTGGAAGCGCTGAGATGTGTGCGCGAAGCTGGACTTGAAATATGGCGCCTGGTGTGATGAAGCAGCGAGGTAATGGCAGGCGGGCGGGTGAATGTGAGTCCACCCGCCATGGAAACGGCATGTTTCCCAAGCATGCATAAATAATGTGGCAGGTTTGGGACGATACGGGATGAAAACCCGCCATTGAGGCAGATGGGTAAAACATCGTTTTATTCGCCCGCTACTGCACTTAGTGCAAATCTGGAACAATTCTGCCCTATGTGATTATTAGCATGAAACACCGCCAACTAAATTAGCAATTAGCAATGTATGGGTTTGACTTCATGGTTTAGTTCTTTCAAGGGCTGTCGCTAACTAATTAAATTGTTGACTATTTTGAAAACACTGGTCATACTGGGCTGAATTTTTATCCTCAAGGTGAATAGTAGGAGTTGGGTAAATTCCTGGCTTGGCCTGCCTGCCTCAGGAGAAAGTGCCAGTGAAGACGGGACTTTTCATTGAGGGTGGGTGGGGGCGGGCTGCATTGGGCCAGCCGACCCAGCACAGAGTTCGAAGACAGCCACAGGGCCTGCCGGGTCAATTGCACAAAGTTTATTTACACAAGAAAAAGATGTTTCAAGTGCTTGTAGTTTCAGCTATTGATATTTTAAAGGGTCTGGATGATTGACACTTTCACCGCCCTGTAGTAAAAATTATTTTTTTAAGGAAAGTGGGAAGCTATCAATGAATGACTTTTTAAAAGAAGTTTTTTTTTGCACATTCTATTGTCACTATATGGTTAATTGGTTCCATATACTGTATAGTGGGTGAATCAGCATGGAAGTGCCATAGATTGGCGTGGGGGGCATGAGAGGGTAGATGGGGGGGGGCATACCTTGGCCTGGGACCAGGACATGCCTATCCCTGCAATGGAGCCAACCAGTTTGGGAGTGCAGGGCATGGGCTCAAGACCTGAACCAGCCCATATCCTTAAAAGGCAATCCTGAAAATAGGAAACCTAGGGAATGGTGTTGGGAATCCCAGAATCAGGTCCCGGCTGCCATCTGCACCCCTTCAAAGATTCTCCCTGATTCCATGAAAATCCAGCCCATTGTCTAACATCCGACTAAATTGCTTTGTTCTGGATATGATAATAATGTAGATGCATGTCTCTTCTTACCAAATATTTCAATCTTCAATCACACAGGGGTTAAATATTCAACTTTAACAAAGAAGTCAAAGTGCTATTCTGTTTGGGCTGTCAGACAAAACAGAAATGAGGTTTCTTGGTACGGTAATTATGATCCTACTTCTGAATCTTTCGGACTAACCTGATATGACAGGTCAAGATTAGAAATTGTGCCCTAATACTTTTAGCAGGTTCTAATCTCATATTTTACTTAATTAATGCTGTTTTCTCACTTAGTGGCTGTTTCAATTACAGAAGAATAATTTGATATTCTTGATGTTAACACTATTCATATGGAATAATTCTCCCTCTTTTAATTTTAACACATGGAGGCCATTTGCCTTAAAACTCATTGTTTTTCAGCCCAGTTAAAAGATATTACTAGCACCAATTTGCCCTTGGGTGGAAAGTCCCATGAGATAAAAAACCAAGAAAATTGACCGCTATAGAAAAGCTGAGTTCGAGCTACAGTGAACACTGGATAAGTACCTGGACTCTGAATCCAATAGTTTACTGCTAAAGCTATCAGACTGTTCCAGAACCTTCTGAGATGTCTATGGCATTTCACTCTATCAATTTACACTTATGTTGAAATCTAAGTAAGATTTATACTATACACCATATCATGAATTTCCAAGGACCAAGAGCGGTGAAGCTAATGTCATTAAATGATACCAACCACCGCTTGGATAATTTACAACAAAAAACATCCACAGGTAGATGCTCTTGGCTTTTAGCAAAATAGTGATTACATTGAACACGCCCGCCCTGTAGTGCTTCTTAATGGTGTTCTGCTAGCTTCTAACAATAATTATAATTGGATTGCTCTTGGTTTTCAAGTTGCTTGTGTTCACAGTGAGAAACAGGTGGTATTGGGCAGGTAGCTTTAATCCCTATGTTACTTCCTTTCAGAAATACCTGCCTCGCCTCGCATACAACACCAGAAAGCTGAATGGTCAATTATTTTTGAAAAACTGTTATTGCCCAGAGTTTACAGCACTGCAAAGGCTCCAGGGGTTTGGGAGTGCAGTGGGTGGCCCTGGAGTTTGGGAACACAAACAGATGGATCTGGGGATGTAACAGTACTTGGGGCCTGAGTTCCTGACATTTGCCATCACTGAGGTAGATGGATTCTGGCATTCGGCTGCACTGGCAGCTGGCATTCCCAGGAGTATGGCAGCACTGGAAAAGGATGTAAAATTTGGTGGAATGGGAAGGGCAAGTCCTGAGGGTTGGTCGCATTGGATGGGGAGTGGAAGGGATAGGTTCCCTGTGATCTGGCAGTTCAAGGGAGAAGGATCGGTGCACTGGAGAAACTGCACAGACAGCATTGAAAATGGCTGCAACAGTGGGGAAGAAATCACCAGCAATTTAGTGCATGTACACGCCATTGATTCCCAGGCAATACATTCCTACTGGTGGAAATGTGTTACCATTAGTCAAAATAGGGTAATTTGCAATGTGTTGACAGAATTACTGACCCGTTCACAATTTCCTTTTGTCTTTTTTCTGGAAAACACTGGCAATAAGGGCATGATGCAGCAATTTTTTAAAAAATGAGCTCTAATTGGACACAGCTGTAATCCTGCTCTTGTTGCATTGGGTTTTCAGCTGTGTACTTAATCCGTGTTTGGAAGGGTTTTGGCGAATAAACTAATTTTTGTTTTGCATTTGGCCTCAGGGCTTCTATTAACACCTTCAGCGTTACTCATTAAGCAATGTCCCTGTTTTTATGTTCCCTTTAATAATGACTAAAACCAGAATAGAGCTAAATAGAAATTCAAGTAAAAGACTTATTCTCTAACTAGACAACTAGCTATCTTGTTTGTAAGCCCCTGGCTCCTACTTATTAAAAACTCCAGTTCATAAAGTTTATAAGTACCAGGTAATATCATAACACCATTCTAACCATACTGAATTTGACAAGGAGCACATTTTAAGGTTTAGGATTGCTTAACAAAAGTAAATTGAATCAGAGTGTGTGGCAGAGAGAATTTGGGATTATGAAGAATGTCCACAACTACCCACCCCAAGGTCCCTTGCCCAACCCTGCCGCTCCCACCCTACCACTCTAGAGCTGAATGGGAGCAGTGCATCCAAATATTATGCAGCTCCTATCCAGGACACAAAACATCGATATTTTCTATCCTGATTCATCACAATGGCCTTTGAGTAATCCTGCAAACACTCTCCCTCTGGCGGAAGGAAGAGAAAATTTAAGTGCAGCTGCTCTCCTCATGGGGCCACTGAGATCAGTGCCCTGACAACCTCAAGACATCCTGTGTGGAAAAGAAGAGTTGAAATTATAAAATCAAACTTACCCTTCAGCTTATCGCTGGAACTGCCACTTAATTGGCATTCCTGCAGCAAAATATAATGGGAGGCTAAGAACACCCTCCCACCTCATTAGCATCTCTGTGATTGGCTTCTTTTGAGTTCAGATGCAGGTCCAGTTTCATCCCTTCTAATAGAAGTTGCAGAAAGTTAGGAGCAGCAGGAAAGGGGTAGAGAACTTGCCAAGCTGCTCCTGACTTCTTTTTCCTGACTTTTGCACATTAGTAAAATGGGAGCTTCACTAATGGGCAAAGGTAAACCCTCCCTTTGAGTACTTTCTTTGAGCTTACTATTTTTCAAATGATACATTAGTTTCCCTGCCAATAAAAGTTATCGATGGCCAGGGTGAGTAAGTGTTTGTGTAGGCTGTAGTTCAGCCTAGAGAGCAATGAAGAAAGGGCATTCAAGTTGCTGCTAAATGTCAATCAAAATATTATTTTGTGGAATATGATTTTTCAAAAGAACTGTTTGGAAGATAACTATTTTACCATGGTAATCAATAAAAGACACATTGTGAAAGCATTTCATATGTGTTTCTTCAGCTTTTTATCTGAAATGCAATTTCTTTAAATAATACCATTCATAGTAACCAGACTGTAGAAACTTGTCAAAATTTTTTTCTCTGGGCTTTCAAAGTAAGTTTTTGAAGAACTGTATGGAATGTTTGAGACGCAACTGTGTCCTTGTACTCACACATTCTAAAATACAGAATGTCAGCCTCACAGACCAGCATAAAAGAAGCAGCCATTAGTTGGTTGCAAATGTCATTCTATCTCTATGTGGCATTGAATCCACATCTCCAGAGGAGATAACAGGAACTTCAATACTGACCTAATCCCTTAACGGCACGAATAAAAAAAGTTACATTTACAGGGTCACTTCTGTCTTGTTGTCTTCTCCTTCTATAGGTCTAGAAGTTACCATTCCAAAGCCATGGAGAATAGGCTCACCATTTTATGTATGGAATTATTGATTTTTCTTTTTGCCCCTGGCTGAGACTTTCTCCTTTACCATCAGAATCTTCTTCTCGCTATGATATCTGCCATAGATTATTTATTTACAAGAAAAAAGAGTCATGAAAAGTTGTTCTAAATTGCATCTACAAACTTTTTAAAAACTCAATAATTTTTCAATAGAACTTGCCTGGATCACTTGAGCAAGCTCTAAAAGTATAAGCATTCTTAATCAATAAGCTGTCCTCACTTTTCTCCTTGCTGGTCACCTCCATTTCACCGTACTCCAGCCAGTTGTCACTTGTGTGCTTTGTCATTGTTTTTTGAGGTTAATGCTATGCTATGGATGGACCTGGAGGAGCTATCTTGCTATAATGTATGTATTCCCCTGATGGGTCAGCAGATTCACAAAGTGAATAGATAAGCCAGACAGATTATTAGGGAATAAAAGTAGAAAATGCTGGAAATGCTCGGCAGGCCAGTGGAGCTGTGGAGAGAGAAACAGAGTTAGCATTCCAGGTTGATGGTCATTCGTCAGAATGGTTAAGGACCCATGTTTGATCTTCATGTTATGGTGAGTTAACTGATCATAGTTCAGTATGTATTGACAAGAGAAAGTTACCCATGGTTTGTGTTCACTTTAGAGTTATCTGAACTCCCCTGCTGGAACTTTGTGTAGACATTGGATAAGAACCTCATCAAGCTTCAGTGTGACACTCTCTGCACCTCAGTAGCCTGCTGGCAGCTGATGTCCACATCACATCGGTGATCTCAGCACAGAGCCACAACACAGAAAGAAGTTAACAGATTTTGGAGAAGAGGGGAGAAATTTATAAGTATGCAGGCATGCCTCAAAATTAGTTGTTCCACTTAGCGATCCAATGATATTCTGGGCAACAGATAGATGGCTGGCTAGTCAGACTGCTGGACATGGAATTTAGAATTATGTCTGCACTGGAGTACTAATTAAGAGATCCCAAAACTTTATTGCCATTAATCTGTGACAATGACTCCCCCCCCACTCCTCTCCAGGAGTTGATATTTTTGCTGGGGTATAATTCAATAGCTGCTTGTAGTTCTCGCATAGCAAGTGGTCAATTTTCATGTACCATGACAGTAAATTCTGGGACTGTTAGACTTTTTTGCAGGAGTGGAGGGAACAGAGTGGTAATCACGATCAGGCCCAATCCTTACCTGATGATCACACTTGGACACTTCCCAGCAGGAAAGTGTCCAACTGGACTAGCCATATAAATACTGTGCCTACAAGAGCAGGTCAGAAGCTAGGGATAGTGTGACAAGTAACTCACCTCCTGACTCCCCAAAGCTTGTCTACCACCTACAAAGCACAAGCCAGGAGTGTGATGGAATACCCCGCAACTTGCCTGGATGAGTGCAGCTCCCACAATGCTCAAGAAGCTTGACATCATCCAAGACAAAGCAGTTTGCTTGATTGGCACCACATCCACAAACCTTCACTCCCTCCACCACCGGTGCACAGTAGCAACAGTGTGTACCATCTACAAGATGCACTGCAGGAATTCACCAATGCTCCTTCAACAGCACCTTCTAAACCCACGACCACGACCATCTAGAAGGACAAGGGCAGCAAATAGATGGGAACACCACCACCTGGAAGTTCCCCTCCAAGCCACTCACTATCCTGACTTGGAAATATATTGCCGTTCCTTCACTGCCACTGTGTCAAAATCCTGAAACTCCCTTCCTAATAGCACTGTGGATGTACCTACACCACATGGACTGCAGCGGTTCAAGAAGGCAGCTCGCCACCACCTTCTCAAGGGCAACTATGGATGGGCAATAAATGCTGGCCTAGCCAGTGAAGTCTACACCCAGTGAATGAATGAAAAAAAATTGCATAATGACAACACTAGCATGATTTTGCTTCTATTCCTTCCTCTCCCTAATCCAGGGATCTGTGAAAGTGCCCCTACTGCCACTCAAGCCAAGTTAACACAAATCTTTAACAAATATCACTACGTAATACTTTTATTAAAAAGAACATGCCATATTTGTGTTCTCAGAATAGGAACCAAGATGAAAAATAATTATTTTTAAATATAAGAAAAGTCAAGTATTAGCAGAAGCCAGTCAAAGAGCTGGAACTCATCCCCTAATATCCAAACACTGCCTTTAGTATCCATTATCTGTTTATCTATTTCAGCAAAAAATATAAAATCCAGGAATTTATAAAATGTTATTCTTAGCCTAGAAGATTGAGTTATTTACTCTTTTGTCTATAGCCTAACTATATAAAACACTTCAGAGGGCAGTGGGTGGGTGGCGGTTGGTAGATTTCAGTAGTTTCTCCCAATCATTGCACACAATATATGGACAGAAACATGTCATACGGATCAAGCAATTCTTGTTGTAATAACTGTGGCAAAAGAGTCAGGGAAAGTGCAGAAAAAATTATTAAGAAACTGTAGTGAATGGTAAGCTGTTTTACACCGTGCCTGATTTTTCTTTTCCATTGAAGTAAGTCTAGAGGCAATAGATTCAATGACTATAGACTCAGTAGAAAAGAAAATTGAACATGTTTTAAAATGGCTGCCGAATCATTATCAGCCCATCCTGTGCTACTGTGGTTGGCCAAGTTCTCCCCTATAATGTTGTTTCATATTTCTACCAGTAGTCTGTTTATCAGTGTCAACATATCCTGTGCCTGCACTGAGTAAATATACAGTTATGCTGAAATTCAAGTTAGATTTCTATCATTTCAGTATCTTAACCACAAGACACCATATAATGAATTTCCCTAGGTCTGAGAGCAGTGGTGAAACTAATACAATTAAATGATAACAGCCACCACTAGGATACTGTACAAGAAAATAACATCTGTAGACAGATGCTCCTTGGCTTTTTATCAGTCAGAATGTGGCGATTATGTTGCGTACAATCACCCTACAGTGACTATAATTGCTATTGTTAAGAGTGCTGTTGTGGGTTCAGAGAGTACTTGCTTGAAAAGAAGGCTGATAGTTGGCACACTAATACATTATGGGTAATGTGATAAGTTATTCCTGTGGTTGATTTCATGCACCGCTGTCATGTAATATCATCCATTATTTGAAAATGGGCATTACTGAAAAATGAAGTTTTTTGATCATTTGAAATTGATTCTTATACCTCTGAATTTAATAATTTTAACTTGCTTATTACTATGTTTTTTAAAGCTACTTTTTATTTGCTGTTGGTTCAATGTTCATAGAAGCACATAGTGGTTGCAATACCGAAGGAGGCCATTCAGCCTCTTGTGTTCATACTTGCTGTCTGTAGAAGCAACTCAGCTAGCCCCACTTCCGACCCCCATTTCACTGGAGCCCAGAAATCTTTTTCTCTTTAGATAATTATCCAATTCTCTTTTGAAAGTCACAATTGAATCTGCCTCCATCATACTCTCAGTGCAATCCAGATGCTAGCCACTTGCTGTGTTTTTAAAAAAAAAAAGTTTTTTTCCACATGTTGCCTTTGGTTTTTTGCCATTAAATCGGTGTCCTCTGGTTTTGGACCCTTTGCCAACAGGAGCAGTTTCTCCTGATCTACTTTTTTAAAATACAAGTATTACGTAGTGATATTTGTTAAAGATTTGTGTTAACTTAGCTCGAGTGGCAGTTTCACAAAGGACACTTTCACAGATCCCTGGATTTGGGAGAGGAAGGAATCGAAACAAAAACCCGCTAGTGTTGTCATTATGTGATCCTGCTGGAGAGTGTCCAAGTGTGGTGCTCAGGTAATGATTGGGCCTGACCATGATTACCACTCTGTTCCCCACAATCCCACCAAAAAGATGTTATGACGCCTTATGATTTTGAACACCTTTATCTGCTCTCAACACCTCTGATCCTTGTTTCCTGCAAGGATAACAACCTCAACTTCTGCAAACCATTCACACAAATGAAGTCCTTCATTCCTGAAACCATTCTCGTGAATCTTTTCCGTACTCTCTCTAAGCTTTGACATCCTCCTAAAGTGTGGTTCCAAGAATTGGACACAATACTCCAGTTAAGGCTGAACCACTGTTTTATAAAGCTTCACCATATCTTCCTTGCTTTTTGTACCCTATGTCTCTAAGTTCCAAAATCCTCTGTGCCTTATCAACCACATTCTCAATCTTCCCTGCCACCTTCAATGATTTCTGCACACATACCCCAGGTCCCTCTGCTCTTGCACCCTCCCCTTTTGAACTGCACCTTTATTTTAGAATATAGGATGCAGCACCATAATTTGCAGTATCTGCATTATGTAGAGAAATGCAGAAGATGTATATTTCCGAGCATCTTTACAACCTTCCAGACAGCGACTGTGATACAAGGAGAAACCACTGACTTGGAATATTTTCATAGCTTTAAATTTATGCTTCTTAGTTCTTTATTGCTCTATTTAGTTTTTTTGGCAATTCTATAATTTTGTGATCAAGGATCAGAATCTTAGTTCCACCATGAAATAATTAAAATATTGTAACTAAGTGCCAAAAATGGAACAGAGAAATACATCACAGAAATAAATCACAGAAATAATTTATGTATTTCTCTTTACATACTCAAAATCATTGAATATTCAGTTTACTTTGATATTTAACTTAATTCATTTTGTGATTGCTTCATTTCTAAAATAGGGCTAGAAATGTAATTTGTATATTTTCATAAATTGTTTTAAAAAATTGTTGAAATCATCAATGGGAAAACATTGTAATTTTCTAGAAAGAAATTCTTAACTTAGTGAGCAATGAATGTTTATGAAATACAGATGGAATCATTTGATCTTCCTCTGGGTAAACATAAATGCTAACGATCAGCTTTTTAAGATGGTCTCCACATTTAATTCCATTGGGTTGTCATTGGGATTGGTGCATTATCTATATCAGCCAAGCAGATGTTTTTTAATTCATTCCCTAGCATGTAGGCATTGCTAGTAAGGCTAGCATTTAATAATGGGGAAGTAGTAGTGTGGTTGCATTGTCACTGGACTAGTGCTCCAGAGACCCAGTGTAAAATTTTGGTGACCTGGGTTCAAATCCCACCACAGCAAATAGTGAAATTTGAACTCAGTAAAATATCTGGAGTTAAAAGCCTAATGATGACCATTGCCTTCTGAAATGGCCGAGCAAGCCACTTGGATTGCAAGGGCAATTAGGGATGGGCAATAAATGCTGGCTCAGCCAGTGATGCCACATCCCATGAAGGAATTGAAAATTAAATCACTTCCAGTTGCCTTGAGAACATGGTGATGGTGTTAATATCACTAAAAGGTAGTCTCTCTCTTGGTTACTCAAGAAGCTGAGGCAGAAATGTTCCTCTCCTAATTTATTGCTGAGTATTAACTCATTTATCTGAAATAAGTTTCTGTTAAAATAATGACCGTAAGAATGTCATATCAGCATGTTAAGCACTTGCCTGCTATTACCAGCAACAGTCATTTTAAGCCTTGTGTTAGGACAGGTTTGAAATGCACAGATATCTGGCTAATATTTAAAAGAGGAAAAATGTTTGGATATAACCCTTTGTCAGATCTCAGATTTTCAACTTGCTTTTTAGCTTTATCTAAAATAGTTAAATCAGCATCCTTCTATTCATGTAATCCCACGTCTCCCTCTGGACTGTGGGAGGTAGTGGCAGGATAGGTGCGACAGTGAGTCAGTTATTTTATGCATGCAGAATGCATTGCTGCTTGATATTATTGTAGGTGTGTATTGCAAACGATTTCAATTCACAAATCTAACGTGATGTATTGGGGTCAGCTTTACTGGACCTTGTAAAGTCAAATTGAAGTCAATATAACTTCTTTTATTTTCATATTTAATATAGTTAACAACTTCAGGAGATAGTACTTTTGGTTTGAAAGTCAGAATTACAGTTGGGTTCTAAAATGCCATAAAGTGCACAAAATAAAATGACAATCAAAATTTTCTGCGGCACTCTCAGGATAATAAATCTCCATCCTCCAATACCCACATCTCCCTTCAGTAAATTCTAAATGCATTTCTTCAGCAAACTATACTTTTGTGCAGTTTATTTTTCTCTCCTGCAATAAAAATGATGGAATGTTGGAATGCCTGCAGCTTAAGTAATGAAAATCAGTTGTCCCTCTGCACTTTCCGTATAAATCCCGGTCTTCACCAGCTATTAGGCCTTCATTTGTGTTCTGTCGTCTTTTGGATCAATTGGTCATTTTTAGCACGATCTGGGTAATTTAGCCAAAGAGGAAGTGGGGAGGTAATGTTGATCTCACATGGAACTCAACCAAGATTTTACTAGGTTAAGAGGCATAATCTGGGTACAATTCTGACATTCTTGAGGAAGGAAATACTCTATGGCCTGAAAGTTGCACACCGTGTGTGTGGGTCAGATTGGCTGGACCAGAAGCAGATGTAATGTCCGCTCCCACTTGACACCGGCTGCCGACACCACTTGCGCACTGGCTGGCCAGCAGGAAAAATGTTTGCTGACAGAGCCAGGGCTATATGGGGACGCGAGTAGAGTGAGATCCTTCATTAACATTTCTGTGGGAGGGTGTTAAAAGGGCAGCCACTAATGTGCAATGACACTGGAGAGAGTGAAGCAATATTTGGGGAATTAAATGCACTTGCAAGATCCTCTTCAATGACAGCCAATCTCTGCAGCACAGGCAGGACCAATTTGTTGAAGGATTTGATGTATGGCAGGCAGAGGACAAAGCCAAGCTAGTGGCAATACAAATGTGTGAACAAGCATGGCCTCTCGTTGCTCTGCTGACTGCTTGCGGTCCCTTCTACGGCCAGCCAGTGAACGATGGGAGTTACCGCTTTCAGATAATGGCAAGAGGGAGCCTCCACAACCAACCAAGAAAGCCTGGATAGAGGTGGCGGTGATAGTGGGCAGTCGCGTGGTCATGATTAGGACCTGGGTGCAGTGTCAGAAGAGGGTCAATGACTTTCTCCACTCTGCAAGGGTGTGTAAAGGAGGCACTTTGTATTTTGAATGAATGTATATGGGTGGGCATGCATTTGGTGGGGCTGGTGCATGAGATGTTCTAGTGGCAAAGGAAATCTGTGCCCAGCAAGGCTGTTTAGGTCTAGGAAGGAAGGCAATCATACCTAGAAGGGAAAAGTCCTGCAATGTGCTGGGCACATAGACCAGTGATGTTGGGGAGGAGCATGTGAAGTGCACCATGCCTATGTGTAGAATGCCACAACAGCTAGTTAGCCTTTTTTTTTTAATGCTCATGTATACTCATCCACTAGGTGGATCAGCATTCAGACCAAGCGAAGATCCAGATGGCCCACCAATGACCTCTGAGGCGGAGGGTCCCTCAGGTGCTGCTGCGTCACATCCTCGCCCCGCACTTCGCACCACCTCAGGTACTGCCATCTCAGTGGGGTTGGGCACATCTGTATAGATATTAGCACAGATTGGGTGCAGCCCCTCACAATCTCCCAAGCAGCTGTCAGAGAATGAGAGCTCCCAGGACCCTGACAGTTGGAGGAGAGCAGGAAGATGCTGATCCCCAGGCAGATGACAAGCCTCTGGAGTTGTCCAACAGGCGGCAAATGCTGGAGATCTGGCGGAGCTTCCAGAGGATATGTGTGCCCTGGTCTATACAATGGAGGAGTCCATGTGGGGCATGAGCACTGTGATCACCCTCTCCTCTGAACCCAAGGCATTTTCCATTGAGAAACTGGCGACTCTCATGGAGAGCCGGCCCAGAAGCTCATTCAAGCATTTTTGGGATTGCGTTCAGGCCTGCAAGACAACACACTGGCCGCAACAGGGCATTGTCAATGTGAGAGATGGATGAGGCGCCTGGTGTCTCTACCGGCTCTTCGTCCATCTATGGTGAGCAGGGAGGTCCAAGCAAACCTCATGTTGGCAGATGAGTGACAGCTATCTGTATCTGGGGGCTCTTCTCAGGGCGTTCCTGATGCCACCAGCAGTTCCTCTCCTCTCTGCCAGTCACAGGATTATCTCAGAATTCCACGACAACTGAGGAATGTCCTGCCGCTGTGCAGGACTCTCCCGCCCAGTCGTGGCCCTAACAGCCTCTGGCAACCAGAGGACCGACTGCCAAGGCCATCCAGGCCAACAGGGCATCTGAGTCAGCAGCCTGCCTCCAATGCAGCGATGGGGCAGCACCAAGATGAAGCACTCGTAAACGGTTTAAGAAATTGCACTAATCACAGAAGGGCAATCGAGGGTGACTTGTGTAACTTGTGTGTTTTGTTGTTTCACATTACTTTATTAAATTGACATTTCACGTGACATGTTGTTGTACAATGACCAGAATTTTCCAGCCCCGTTGGTGTTGGGCATCATGGCGGGTTGGGGGGACAAATGGCGAGACGGCCAAAAATCGGGTTTCACGCCGTCGTGAAACCAGCTCACAATCATCGGCTCCACCCATCAATGGCGGGCCGTATTTCTCACCGCTGCAGGTTGGGAACCTAATTTCAATACTTTAGCATCTCATTATAAGCCCTGCTCACCAAAATCACCCCCTCGCGCTGGATCATCCGGGCACGTCGGTATGATTGCAAGCGAACGTCTTTCACATAAGCGACGTGCAGCTGGTAAGTTGCACTTTACTCAAGGCCTCAAGGTTTGTTTGCCTACCTTGCTTAAGGCAGCACTCGTGGTCATCAGTGCCAGGCTTCGCAGGCGGCACCACCTCACTTTTAGGGGGCCTCTCAGGCAGTTCTCTACCGACCACTCCTGACATAAGGAGGGGGTGGCTTTTCAATGGCTGCAGGGCCAGGGTTTGCTTGGGGAAGGGGGAGAAGTGGCTTCAGGCAAGGGAAGAGGCTGCAGGACGAGGGTTGTATTGGGGAAGGGGGGTATCCCAGGATCTGTGTGGGGGGCACATGTTGATCTGTGGAAGTGGCGTCAAGATGGTGAGAGCTGAGGAGGCAGTCTCCAGAGGAAATGAGGCCAGATGGAGATGTGAGGGTGTGTTGAGAGAGTGAGTAGTGATGTCCCTTGATCTGGCAGTGAGTGAGATGCCAGTGAATGTGTGATGGCCTTGTGAGTGTGTGAGTTTAAAGTGATGAGATGGTCACCTTGCCCTGGCAGCGTGGATGAGATCATTCAGACGTTTTCTGCCCTGGATGGCTGACCTCTTGTGTGCAGCATTGGCACTGACCACCACTGCCACGGCCTCCCAAGCTGGAGTGGCGAGATTGATGGGTCTCCTGCAGCTATAGTGGGGGTAGAGGACATTTGGGCAGGCCTCCACAGTGTCCAGAAGGCATCCCAGGGATGTGTCACTGAATCAGCGGGCTGCACTTTTCTTGGCTTTTGGGGCCATGTCTTCATCGGAGCAGTCCTGGGCTGCAAGCATTGAGAAGTGTGCACTCGGCTGCAGTTTAAAAATGGTGCCCTGCGTGAGGAAGTGGTGAGGTAATGGCATGGCAGGCAAATCGGAGGCTGCCCACCAGCGAGGTGTCGTGTTTCCTGTGACTGTATAATTAATAAAGCGGGAATGGGACAAAAACCCACCATTGCGGCTGGCGAGTAAAACAACTTATTTCCTGCCTGCTACCGCACTTTGTGCAAATCTGGGATGGTTCTGCCCTAGAAGTGGCATGAAGATTTGAGGCCTACAACCCAATCCCAAAAAGTAATTGAGCGTGAACATTGTTATTTTTCGGAGGAAGCGTCGGCCCAAATGGGTGTCGGGAGTGGTGCTTGTGGTCTTAGCAATGGCGTAACTGCAGCTTTATAATGACATTGCTTGAAGGTTTGCCAAGCCTATTGGAAGCACTTTTGAATGAGGGCTTCCCTGGACTCCTTGGCTCCCAAAAGCTGCTGCCCTGCTGGCTCCTTAACGTGGCATAGTGGCTGTTCAGGTTTATCCTTGGAGTCTGTGTTTGAATCATCATCACACATCTGTGGCTGTCTGTCCCAGTCTACCACCTCCATCTGATCTCCCAGAGCCAGATCATGCAGGGCACCGTGCACAACAACAATTAGGGACACGTGATCAAATGCAAGTTGAAGAGATCCCCCAGACCGTTCCAGGTAATGGAACCTTATCTTGAGCAGCCCAATCGTACTCTCGATGATGGCCCTCGTGGAAGCATGGCTTCTATTGTACCTCTCTTCTGGGGGGAGGGGAGGAGGTTCAAGGATGTCTGATAGGTGTCTTTTTGGCCATCTTTTCAGAGGGTGCCCTTCATCGCCCACCAGCCAGCTATCCAATGGTGCAGGGGAGCTGAACTTGAAACCTGGGAGTACTGGAGAATATACAAGTCATGGCAACTCCCAGGATCCCTTGCACAAACCTGGAGGATCTGCTGCTGATGATCGCACACTAGCTTGATGTTGTGCGAATAAGCTCTTTACGATTCAGAAAGACCACTGGCTCTCCAGCAGGTACTTTGACCGCCACCTGGGCGCACTCAATGGTGCCCTGAATCTTTGGTAAGCCAGCAAAATTCTCAAATTCTCTTTCAGCACTCTGTCTGGCTTTCCTCATCTATTTTGAAATTAATAAAGGTATTCACCCTCCTGAAGAGTGCTTTCATGACTAGCTTTATGCAGAGGTGTGCTGCAGACTGTGACACATTGCAGAGATCCCCTACAGGACCCTGGAATGACCCTAATGCGTAAAACCTAGGGCAACAGTCACTTTTTGTGCTGTAGGCTTAGGGTGTCCTCCAACATAGTTGGGTGCTATATAAGGACCTATCATTTCACAGATGGAAGTTACTGTCTCCCTTGAAGTGGATCCTTCTCCTGCACTGCACCTCTGTCATGTCCAGGTAGTTGGATCTTACTCGGTAGATTCTCCCAGCAGGGTAGTGGCACCTCATGCTGGCCCCTTCTTCTTTGCAAGCCTTACTGGCCTTCAACCCCTTCAGGGTGTGCTGCTTACTCTTGTGGTCAGATACGTTGATGCTGTCTCTGGCCAGTTGGCCTTCTCTCCCTTCCTCTCCTCTACTCTTCATTTTAGGAAGAATCTGCGCCTGACATGACATAATCCCCATATTTAAACAATTGGGTTGCTGAGGTGCAGACTGACTGATGTGATGACCACTCTGTTAGTGGCTTTTCAAAGACAGAAGCCTCCTTACCCCCCAAAAAATTTGAGTAAAATTGTTCTGAAAAGAATCCAGAAAATCACAACTTAGGCAATAGATATTAACCCCTACCACCGCACTCTTTGTCTCTTCCACAGCTTTATATCCTGCCCTGTATTGAGAAATTGCACATTGTGAAGTCCCTGCCTGCTCGGGCTGCCTGTGCTGCAACCGTAAAACCTGCGGGCTGCTTAAAATTGCAATGTATTGCCTCTTTGATTAGCTCAATTGCCCCTTTAATTGATGTTGGGCGGGCTGCCGACTTTCAGGCCTGCCCACCTCCCAAAATATGATGATGCGGCTTGATGATGTCGGCACCCACTCACGATGTCATCACGATCTATTTTCCGGTATGTCAGGTGTACTGTGCACCCACCCCCACGCAGTAACCTTCAGACCTTTGTCCAGTATACCAGTCATTATTTACACCCAAAGTGCTGTAACCTGCAAGGCTACGGACCAGGTGCCGGAAAATAGGATTAAAATGAGCGGCTAGTTTCTTTTTTTTTCTCTTCTTTGGCCAGTGCAGGCATGATGGGCTGAATAGCCCCTTTCTGTGCCGCACTTTTTCTATGGTTTCTATGGTTCTAATGGGTCAAAGCTGTTCAGACTTACTTTCTAGAGAAGCAAGGATTAAATGTATACTAATTTTATTGGGGACCATAAAATGGTCCCTGAATAGCTCGGCAAATTCTTCCAGGGAGGGAGAAGTGAGAAAGAGTAAAGCACCCACGAAGACCAAACTGCCAAATTGAGATCAAGGACAAGAGATTCTCAAATCAGGAACATTATGTTCAGTTAGAATTGGAAGCCTTTAGCTATTCCCAGCCATATCCCTTGTATACGATTGCTCATTATGGAACAATAGCTTTCTTTGTGCCAGCTGCAAATCGAGACTCTTGCTTCATTTAACACCATTTTCCCAAATCCTTATGGGAGACAGTAAGAAAGCACTTAATGATGTAATATTGTGGTGCAGATGCTGCAGCAGGGGGGACTAATGAATGGGAACTAATGTTTTGGTTCAAGTTGCTGGTACTACATTTTGCCGGAGGAAGTGTATGCAAAAGAAAGAATTTGGATTTCCTGTTGGGGAAATATCACCTTGCCCTAACTTGGTTCCATCTTAGATAGCAATCTGTAATAGATCGATAAACAAAATTGAAACAGTCCAACATATCTTAGAATTTAAATTACAGCTCAAACTTGTGTTTTTAACCTCCAGCTAAAGTGAAACAACTTATGTTTGTAACCAAAAGCAAGCTGCTTTAATGAGTTAAAATCGTTTTGTAGAGCCTTCCTTTTAAGTTATGTTAATAATTTAAGTAATTAACAAAACATTATGCTTTTTTCTTGTTTGCCAGTGAAAGATCTCAGAACCGAAACTGACACATGCTCTAAAAAAAAACAGTTTACTAATTATACATTACTCTAAACATTGCAAGTGTTAAAAAATGATGTTAGCTTTTGAGGTTCTATAAATTTATAAATGGTGCTGGAATGAATATCTTTGGAAATTATACCATGAAATAGGTATCGATGATTTTTAAGGTTACAAAATGTTTGAATTAAACATAGCCAATGGGCTTATTTTTATATCCAATATGTTGGGCAATAGTCAACATAACAGAGCTTTTCAGAAACATTTTCTGGAAAACAATGCTGAAAGGCATGAATATTTCAGTAAGAGCCAGAAAATGGTCACTGAATGGCTCAGTAATTTTACTCAACGAGTAGGTGAGATATACAGATCAGAATCAACTGATCTTAGCCACAGTTGAAGAGCTGCCATTGGCCTCAGTACCCCACTGTCTGCAGGGAAAGAAATGTTGGCAAAGTTCTCATTCATGGCTGGTCCTTACTTACAACATCAAGGGCCAAAAATAAATAATAACAGCTAGGGTCAGGTACTGGAGGATGACAAATCCATGTGTTTCTATCCCTCTGAAAAAAATCGATGCCTTCAGGATTAGAGTAATAAAACCGGCTCAGGAGATTAAAATATATCTGGGGATTAATTGGAATTTTGGTTCCCTTATTAAAAATGCAGTTTGAGTATAGTTTTGATTTAATTTTTTTTACCAGTGTCAAGTATGCTCAACAATGTCAGAGGCAATGATGCTAAGAACTGGAACATTATATTTTCTATTGTGCAGCATTTGAATACATCAAACATTTAAAGGCCAGACATGACCAGGGCTGGACACTTCCACTGTTCCCTCAACCTCAGTTACTGCTGTGCTCCACCAGTCTGCTGTTTACCATATCCTTGTAGCTTTTCAACATTGTCACAGAAGTGTGAAATTTGAGGGTGCTTCAGTGATGTAGAATCTATAATGAGAATTGAAATGAGACCAAGCCAACTAATTTTGCATGAGAGAGAGCGATGCAGGGTATTTCTTCCCTTTATCTGCAATGAGTTGAAAACCATCCAAAAGTACAAAGCTAATGTTCCAACATAATATGCCATGCGGTTCCCTATATTTGCAGGTTAAACTTACGATGACAGAATTCTAACTTCAATTATTTATTTCTATTCACCTTGCCAGAAGACAGAATGTGCTTTTGAAATGTAAAATCCTGCTTAATTAGGATTTTTAAATTTACAGCTGGCTTCTTTGATTTATAAATTCGTTTGGTGGACCAGTTATACAAACATGTTTTATACATTATAGGTTGTACATCATTTATTAAGATGTGGTTCAAATAAAAATAACAGCTCCGCGTTTTCCACCGATGATGTAACAGTAACCCACACCAAGATGGGAAATATATTTTACAATTCACAGTAGAACAATGGAAGCTATTTCATCTTCATCTGACCTGCAATAAAACAAAATATTACAGATATCTGAATATACTGATCAACTGACAACATGGCCTAATCGCTTTCAGGAGAAATGAGTATTTTAAACATAAATTTCCTGAAAATGCTCTTGTAAGAGTTCTCCCTCCTCACTGTTGAGTTGAACATTAGTTCAGGGGAAGGAAAAGACTTGGGCTAAGATTTACTGCTCCCACCTGCAGCAGGCGTCATGACAGGCGGGAGTGGAAAATATCATGAGAGCATAAAAATCTGTTTTTTAAAAATCAGCGGGGAAACAAGGCCCTATTGTCCGCTCCAGCCTTCAATGTTGGGAAGGCCATTTGAATATATTTCAATGTGATGAACACTCATTATAAAGTCTGCTTGCCAGTATCATCCCCCCCATGCTCGATCAAGGAATCATATCGGCATCTATTAGGCTGACTTGTTTCACAGTGGTATATAAGTGATGTGCACTTGGCGACCAGTACTTCGCTTGTGAGTTTGAGGCTTGTTTGCCTACCTTTCATCGTGCAGCGCTTGTGGCACCTCCACTCAGTGCCAGGCTTTGCAGGCAGCACCACATCACCCTCAGGGGTATCACAGGCAAGGCTCTATCTACCAGACCAGCGGTAAGGTGGGGGTGCTATGGAATGGTCCACAGGGCAAGGCCTCCACAGGGAAGAGGGCAAAAGTGGCAATGGATGCGCTCTGGCATATGACCAGGGGGTTATGGATTAGAAGTGTCCTCTGGCCAGAATGAGGAAGAGTATCTCAGAGGATCATAGGCAAGCTGGGGCCAGAATTGGAAGATGGCAGAGTGACAAGGCGCTTAACTTTACAATGCTGAACTTGCAAGGACCATCCCTGTCCTAGACAAGGGAGGGAGAGGACATGTAAGTAAAATGTCACTTGTACCCAGCAAGTTGTACGCACGGCATTGTCAATGTAATGGGCACCTCGGTCTAGCAGCCTTCCAGCTCAATAATATGCGGCCGTTGGCACACTCACAGTCAGGGTAGGTTGTAGATGTATAAAAGGAATTGAAGGGCCATTCAAGGATTTCATGGGGTGCGATGGGGGGCTCACAGAAGCTCACTGTCCAATAAGGCTCAAGAAGGGGTGGGCTAGTTCTGCCAATGAGGCATAGGCACATCTGCCTCAATGCATTCAGCGGATTGCACAGGGATATTCTCCACCATCAAAATGGCATAAAGCTTTGGAGGGGAAGGCTTGAAAATCCTTGGGGAAAGGGAAGCCTGAACGTAACAGGACGATGGCAGGGATTACTGCACTCACACAAAGTAGGGTCCAAGCTGGTCTGGTAGTGAGCACTTAGCACCACCACCTTGCAGCCTGAAGGGATGGTGCAGCACAAAACTAATCTGAGGAATAGCTCAGCTGGTGAGGATTCTGAGGGCCATTTGGAGGATTGACGCACTGTGCTGGGGGCTGATTGAAGTGGCACCTAACTGAATTGTGTATTGACTAATGAGGATAGATACGCAGCTAAGACATGTTAGGAGCCCAATGATAATCAGGGAATCAGGAGAGTGAAGCAATGAAGCACATTCATTTGAGATTAATCACCAGCCATGGCAGTAATAGAACCCTCTGCTTTAACCCCTTGCTGTTAGTGTGCCAATTGCCCACAGCAATAACAAGGTCTAGACCATTTTGATGACTGGACAAGCTCCAGATGCATCTTTAAAGCAGAAGCTCACAGTCTTGGCACTGGCAGGCTCACATATGAGAAGTCTCAGAGCCACCTCCAATAATCACAGTTTCTCACTGAACATTAGGCCTCATGAAGTTCACAGAGTTTAGTTTTACAGTGTTAGTGATTGAGGATCCCAGTGCCTGGTCAAACCAATCACACAGCAACTGGTCATGTCAAGGAGTGGAGAGGGGTGTGTGTGGTGGGGTGTGTGGGGAGGGAGGAAGGTGTACCATCAAACATTCCTTGCGCTGGCCAGGATTTCAGTGTTGAATAAGTGCCGTAATTGAATCCAAACCCTTGAACCCACAGTCACACACTAACAGCACAGTGGGTGTACCTACACCATGTGGGCTGCAGCGGTTCAAGAAGGCAGTTCACCACCACCTTCTCAAGGGCAACTAGGGATGGGCAATAAATGCTGGCCCAGCCAGTGACATCTATAAAAATTAAAAAAATAAACATACAGAAATTGGGGCTTTGGAGGCTCATGCTGACATTTCTATTCTTACTGATGCCGCAGGGAGGGAAACTTTAGAAAGATAGAGGCTGGATTTGTTGCTGCCTGCATTCTCACGCAGAGGCAGGAGGGAAGGCAGAGCCAAATGCAATTGTGGCACGAGGCTTGCCACAGGGACGAGCTAAACCCTGAAGAGCAGGGGCAGCAGGGTCCCTCTGGACGCAGAGGATGAGACTAACAGAAACGTGGTGCCTAGGCGGCTCTCAAGACCAAAGATCTACAGACCTTGCATGTCTTATCTACAGATGAGCGAGAGACAGGCACTTCCTCATGTTCAGGGATTTGATGATTCACATGTTCTCCAGGAACTGGCGCCACGGGGACTAGGAGGCCACCCATTGCCAGTGGCTCTGAAAGTCACCACTGCACAGAACTTCTACATGAGTAGCTCCTTCCTGGGATCCACTGGGGACCAGTGCGGGATCTCCTAAGTGTCCACACACAAATGCATAAATGAGGTGATGTACGCCCCTTTTGCAAAGGCCAACTATTACGTGCACTTCGCCAGAGATCAAGAGAGTCAGCAGGCCTGAGCACTGGGCTTTGCTGAGATTGCTGGATTTCCACAGGTGCAGGGTATTATTGTCTGCACTTGTGCAGCTATGAAAGCTCCCTGGCAACAGGTACTGCAATACAGTAAACAGGACAGGATTCCACTCACTCAACGTTCAGCTGGTCTGCGACCATAAGAAGCAAATAATCCAGGAGTGTGTGAGATACCCAGGAAGCTGCCACTACTCATACATCTTGGGCAGATCACAGAACCCTGACATCTTTGAGGGATAAAGACAGAATCCAGGGTTGGCTCCTCAGCAACAAAGGGTATCCACAAATGACCTGGCTGATGATACCCATGTGGCGGCCATAAACCCCTGCAGAGAGAAGGCACAACAAAGCTCCTGAACACTGGTAGAGCAGAGCATTGGCATCTTGGAGATGCAGTTTCGATGCCTCGTCAGATCTGGCAGAGTACTCCAGCACGCTCCCCAGTTGTATGATGTGCATTGCACAAGCTGGTGCTGCAGAGAGGGGAGGGCTTGTCTGATGCAGACATGGAGGAGCTGCATGACATTGAAAGGGTTGAGGGCGAAGAGTTTGAGGAAGCTGCGGCTGCAGGGGAAGAGGCTATAGCACGGGCCAGACAAGGCAGGCATGCACACGAGGCCTTCATAGCCACCAGATTCCAAGAGGAGGATGACAAGTTGTACCCTGCATCCAGTAGGATGTGGTCTCTCTCATGGATCCACATGCACACCAGTGCTGCTAACCCCATCCTTGCAACCATGAACTTCAATCTGAGAGTGAGCTCTCAACCATTCTGCCAACCACTATCCTGGTCCTTTTGAAGGATGATGAAGGGTAGGTAACATGTGTCCTGGTTGAGAGGAAGTCCAACCTGGATGAGGGCATTCCAGCATCGCACGTCAGAAGACATAGCCTCTTGTAACGTTTCTGCAGCATTGCAGTTGCCATGGAAGCCCAGTAGAAGCAGGAGTAAATCCTCAATGCACTCGTAGCTGTATTCCTGGCAAAGCTTCTCAAGGAGATCCATCTGCCAAAATGAGACAATGCATTCTGTTCAGCTTGATGGTCCAACTGAAAGGTCACACTTGGCCAAAGAAGCAGGGGATATTACGCAGGTATAACACCATTTTGACATCACGTGGTCCTTTGTGCCCCCTTCTCCTCCAGCACATTGACATCTGTCAATCTCAGTTTGGCATGTGGGCGTGCATTCATCCTGACCTTTCCATGGATTCGGAGCACCTTAGAACCATGAAATTCACACAGTCAGTCTGCCCTCATGGCCAGCCCTGGCCCTTACCAACTGCAATATGCAAACACACCATGAACCACTCAAGGTAACGCTTGTTTGATAATAAAGAACACTCATCAGATTCATTACAATCTGGGATGCATCCCATTGGTACCCTCAAAAGTGTCAAAAGCTACCATATGCATTTCCACAGCACACTCTGAGGCTCCTTTGATCACACCACATGACCATTTGTTTTACCTCAATGACCTCAGTGAGGGTATAGGTGAGGGGAGGCTACTCAAAAACATGTGGCTCTGCTCTGCACTGCATCCCTACATTATGATGAGAGCCTTGTGACCGCAATGCAGACAACTACAAAGTTAGAAGGGCAGACGATTGGAGGCTTGAGTGCCAATAAAATGAAATGCCTTCAAGGGTCAGAGCTCCGGCACTTAAATGTGGAAAGGTGCTCACATTTGTCACTGAGCTTAGCAATTGAGTACTGTGAGAGCTGGATATGCAGAAGGCGGACAGGGTCACACACGATCTCCGAGTAAGGTCTCATAGATAGGAAATTCTGTCAGACAACAGTGAGTAAATAGAGTGTGAGGATCTATGACCCTTCTCCGTGTGTTTACACATATCTTGTTTGAAATGAGACCTCCACCTCACAATAATACAGATGAGATGGGTGAACACCTTAGCCTCAATCTTAAACAGGCAAGAATGTAGAATACATCAAGCAGCACATGTGAATGAGGTTCCTTACACAAGCAGACTTGACATTAAGGACAAGGCATCGATGATGTTGGGAATGAGTACGCACACGCACTATGGCGATGAGGAAGCTGACAACATCGACCCGAGGCACCTGGTTTCAATGTCTGCAATAAGTGGCATAAGGTACCATTGTGTCATGCCTGATGGACAACAACACAGCTGATCATAAAGAGGAGGCATACACAGAAGTTGTGAAATGGGTGATATTCTATTTACATAAGTTCAAAGTATACAACATGTGATTATCACCCATTGTGCCACCATTGTTCTTCTAATACTGCTAAATTTTCCTAACCCTACTGCTACGTCTTGGTGCATCCCCGACATCCACAGTGGAGGCGGAGGCAGGTTGCTCACTGCTCTGCCCTGTTGTCTGTGATGACTTTGGTGGGCGTCTTGTGGAGGGTTGAGACTTGGAGGGCCTGGCTTGCTTTGGGTCCTGCTGTGGGGCAGGTGCACCCTCCTTGGCCTGTGGAGCTGGAGCTGATGGGGTCACAGGAAGAGGAGACTGGGATCAGCTGGACACTCCCAGAGTCACCTGGGCAGATGACGCGGGGAGTGGACAATACACTGTGAAAACCCACCGTTGCGCCTGACGGGGAAAATGCCTCTTTTCCCGCCTGCATCCACACTCAGCGCGCGAAGGGGAAAATCCCGCCCTTTAGCAGATTTGTAAAAAGGAATGACAATTAGACACTGAAACTGTGAAATTGAACAAAAAAAAATTACACTGGGCACTGCAGAAGGAAATTGTTTGCTATAGTAAGGATTGTTATGGTGGGCCTTTGAAAGCAGGATTGCTGATTTTCTTATGGCTGTTTCTGGAATGGAGCCTGAATGAAGCTCTCAACCCATCAAATGTCCTTCCTAAATGAAGTAACCTCTCTCCCGATTCTATGCTTAAAATGATTTCTGAATTTAAGCAAAATTCATTATAGAACGTTAGATGCTTAAATTGTACTTTCATTGTAAAGTAAGACACTTTGAGGGCTCTAAATGCTAATTATTTTCCATAGCAAAATAAGATATAATTGGGAACATGCTAGTACACCCTGTACTAATTGTTGTCTGTATTTAAAGCAGCTGTTTGCTCATTAAACCACAGCTAATCCATTGTGGCATGCCTTTGAAATTTTTTCTCTTCCTTTTGCCGATCATTAGTGCAAAAAATTCAACAACTGCTTTTAAATAAATGCACCAATTAGTAGTAATTAGAGACGGGCTGCTTTTACAAAGTGCTATCAGATTCTGAAAAGTTCTTTCTATCTCAGTTTCACAATCCCTCCTTTGCTATGCGCACCCAGTCACTTACTTCACAAAACAAACCCAATCTGTGTGAACTGTCCTTTTTGGGAACTTTATCCAACACTCATTAATATGTTTTCTAACCTATACATTTTTAAAAATAAACATTTTCTCACTACTGCAACAAATGTACCATAAAAATGCCTTATAATTAAGTTAGGACAATGTGCTGCTGGAGACAACTAGCCATGCCAAATACATCTCGAACTTTTCTTTAGTGGTGATTGGGAGCAGGGAGATTAGGAGAGGTTCTACTGGCATTCCAACAGGCAACTGATTTTTTACCCAATACATCCTCCAGTACCACTGGTTCAATTAGTGATATAGTTAATCCTGCATCTGAATTCCAGATGCAAAGAACACATCCAGGCAGCAACAGTTTGACAGGCAAGAGAAACCGTATAAGACTTCACTTCTAGTGATTCCTGCTGAGTATTTCTCTCATAAAGAAAGTTGATGAGTAGATACATCAGTTTGGTATATTCCTGAGAAAAACATTGAGGTCTGCCTTAACTGCGCTAGGAAATAAGAACAGAAAATACTGAAAATGCCTAGCAAGTCATGCAGCTTCCATGGAGAGAGAAACAGAGTTAATGGGTGGAATGGCAGATCAGGAACTTGAATTGTCAGGAAGATATATTAATGTTGTTGGAATTTATTGTAAAATAGTGGTATCTGTGTCTATATGTGTCTGCGTGTGTGTATGAGACTTAATTGGATTAAAGGCAGCTGGTCTGAAGGCTTTGATGTGTTAAAAGATAAGCTAGGTTTGAAATATTAAGTAGGTAAACATGGGGGAAGTTTAGAATGTAAACTGTAAAGGAATATTTGCATTTTTAAATAAACCAGACTAGCTTGTTTTCAAAGGTGGGGTGAAATGTGTCACCTACCCAGGTGAAGTTCAGAAACAGTGTATTTATTTTTCCCAAAGATTACTGGTAAAATTGGTACTTTGATCATTTTTATGATCCGGAGGTAAAGTCCAAAGACATAGTGAAACAATGGGAATTTGCATTCAAAGGGGAAAATATGTATAAAGGAGAGAAGGCTGCGTATAAAGGCAGGTATTTTAAAATCTAACAAGTATGAAAAGCCTTCGGCATCTACGCCTCAAGCTGCTGTCTACAACGAACTGAAGTTAAGAAAACTCACTTTGAATTGGATTGTTCAGGGTATCATGTTTCTTTTCCTGGGCCTTTTAAAATCAATGTGTCTTACTGTTACCTTAATGAGGTGTAACTGGGAGTCAGATTAATTAGGGGATTTATAAGTTATTATAGTAGCAATTTGTAGGCACATGTATGTGCTTAAATCATTCCTCATTAATAAATGTTTAATCTAGTTTTGTACAAACCTATAAGTCTCAGTGGTCTTATTATTATTGAACTCAAAGCCCACATCTCAAAACATGCAATTTGCAAAAATTGTGTAGGAGTTGTCTCAAGTTTCCCTCTGGGATTTGAACAACTCAGCATTTATTATCGGTTGTGCCATGACATAGTTGGGGGCTCTTTGCGGGATATATTTGAAATCCCTTGATTCAGTTGGAGTTGGTGAATCTTAAGGTTATGAGTACGTGAAACACTTTGAATTCAGGAGTTGGTGTGAGGTTTTTTTTGAAGTGATGAGACTGCAATATGGCTTTGGCAGTTGCTCAGACTTGTCTGGGGGTTGAAGTTATCACTTTGGCTGGTTTAAAAAAGGTAACTTAAGTTAATGGAATTGGCGGATAAATTGCAATTGGGGTTACCTGCAGGGGCTAAGAAAGCAGACATAATTGAAGGTATAGCACAGTATTTAAAGTTAGAAGTGATACCTGACACTAGTGAGTCACAGGTAGTGAGGCTTCAGTTAGAAATGAAGAGGCTTGAATTTGAACAAACAAAGGAACTGAGAAAAACTTGAATTGGAGGCAAACGAAAAGGAAAAAGAATTGGAAATGAAAAAACTGGAACTAGGGGCAGCAGAAAAAGAAAGGGAAAAAGACAGATTATTTCAAAAAGAAATGGAAATGCAAATATTTAATCTCCAGAGGGAAAAGTTAGCAATGGAAGAGAGAATGAAGGAAAGAGACAGAGAGTATTGGCTTAAAAAGCTGGATTTTAAAAAGGAGACATCAGATGCTGAGGAAAGTTCTGATGATGAGAAACTTTTAACCTGAAACCCAGATGTTTAAATTTTTACAAGCTCTTCCGAAGTTCGAGGAAAGAGATGTGGAAGCATTCTTTATTTCATTTGAGAAGATAGCTAAACAGCTGAAATGGGCACAGGAAAACTGGACATTTTTGTTACAATCCAGATTGGTGGGTAGAGCACATGAGGTTTATGTTTCACTGTCAGAAGAAACATCGGTGAATTATGATGTGGTAAAAAAAAGGCTATTTTGAGTGCATATGAGTTGGTTCCTGAGGCATACAGGCAGAAATTTAGGAGTATGTGAAAACAGCCTGGGCAAACTTATATTGAGTTTGAAAGAGTAAAACAATAAAGTAATTTTGACCGGTGGATATGGGCATTAAAGATATAAACAACATATGCAGCTCTTAGAGAGGTAATTCTTTTGGAAGAATTTAAAGATTAAATTCTTCTGGCAGTAAGAACTCATGTGTAAGAGCAGAGGGTTCAAATGGTAAGACAAGCAGCAGAGATGGCTGATGATTATGAGTTAGTTCATAGAGCTAAACCTCTTTTGGTCACCCTTTTAAATCAGAGAAGGATAGAAAGTGGAAAGGTGAAAGGCAGGTGCTGAGGGTAGAAGTGACATTCAAAAAATTGAGGTGTTTTCATTGTAATGAAGTTAGACATAAGAAACCTGTGTGCTGGAAATTGCAGGGAACACCTGTTGGAACTATAGGGGTGCAGAAAAGTACTGGAAGTAAAAGTACTGTGGGTTCTGATGTTCAAACACAGAAAAAGTGGTTTGTGGGTTGTGTACAGGTAAAACAGGGAGAATCAATGATAGGTAAAGAAGTGGAAATGTGTTCATAATTTACCAAGAGATTTCAGAGGAGCAGGCTACAGAAATGTTTTAAGATCTCATGTGTGAAGGGAAAGTCTTTCCATGTGTACAGGGTGGAGAAAGTAAAGATGTTAAAATTTTAAAAGTCACAGGGGCTAGTCAATCCTTAATATTGTGGGATAGTGACATTTGTTGTTCAGAGGGAGCATTGCAGGAACAGGTGATAATAAGTGGAGATGTTAACCTATTCCATTGTAGAAGGTAAATTTAAAGAATAAGTGGAAAACAGGTGAGGTGATTGTTGGAGTAGTGGAAACATTGCCTATTGCAAGAGGTCAATTTATTTTGGGTAATATAGCTGGATCACAGATGTGGGTGATTCCTATGGTAGTTGAGCAGCCTGAAGAGGCGCTTTCAACAGATTTGTTGCAGAGAGAGCACTCTGGATTGTTTCCAGATTGTGTGATAATGAGACAAAAGCCTATTAGGTTGAAACAAGAAGAACAGGAAGTTCAAAGGCAGGGAGAAAGTGTAGAAGCCCAATTAGCTGACACTGTGTTTGATAAGATTGTTCAGGAAGACAGATTGGAAGACAATTCAGCTGAAGTGTTTAACTCAAGGAGGTTAGTGAAGTTGCAGAAAAAAGATTTGCAAATAAAATATTTATATCAGAGGGCTTACTCAGAAACAGGGGCAAAATGTATTCTGGAATGTTATTACCTGAAGGGTAACATTTTAATGAGAAAATGGAGGCCTTATCACACTTCAGCAAATGAAAGCTGGAGGGAGGTGCATCAGATTATATTACCATTTTGGACATAGAAATGAGATTCTGAGGATAGCTCATGGAATTCCAAGGGGGGGACATTTAGGAATTAGAAAGATATAGGCGAGGATACAAAAACATTTTTTTTTGGCCTGGATTGCATAGGGATATAATCAAATTCTGCAGAACACATCACACATGTCAGGTGTTAGGGAAACCACAAGTAGTGATTAAGCCGGCACCAATTCCAGCATTCGAAGAGCCTTTTCCTAGGGTTATGATTGATTCTCTAGGACCCCTCCCTAAGACTAAAAGTGGAAATCAGTACTTACTGACAATAATGGATGTGCCTACCAGGTTTCCAAAAGCAATACCTTTGAGAAATATTACAACAAAGAAAATTGGGGAAGAGTTAACTAATATCTTTACAAGATATGGAGCAGAATCTTCTGTTCCTGCATGCCGATGCATAAAATGATGCGCGGAGACATCAGGTGTGCGTCCCGAAGTCACCGCGTGTCATTCTGATCTTCCGTTTGGCGGGCACGCACTGGAGTCAGCTGCGCGCCCGCCAAACTGTCAAAGGCCTGTTAAGGCCATTAATCAAACAACTAAGCCAATTGAGAAAACTACTTGCCCAACCTTAAGAGCCCAGGCGGCCTTCGCATTTTTCATGAAACCTCATCCACGGACGGGATGCGGTTTCATGAAGGGCTTATAACATTAATAAATATTTTTGGAACATTTGAAAAATATGTCCCAGCTCATGTGATGCTGTCACATGAGGGGACATGTGTAAATGATTTTTCAGCTTCTTTATTTGAAATTCTTATGAAATTAATCTCCCTGAGGCAGCTCCATGCCTCAGAGAGATTTCTGCGTTCTTTCACTTGCATGCACAAAGGAGCACAGGCCCCGACTCTCCCTCCTTCCCCCACCCACGCAGGTAGCACTGAGTGCTTCCAGGCATGCGTCACGGTGGGCGGGCCTTATTTAGCCCACCCACTCCAAAAGGCGGCTCGCAGCTGATTGCGGGCGGCAACGGGGAGAAAACTCTCCCCGTGGTTTACCTAAAAAAAATACAATTGGATCAGGGGTCAAATTTCATGTCACAACTGTTTAAGGAAGTAATGAATAATTTGGAAATAAAAGAGTTGAAATCAACAGCTTATTGTTTGGAGTCATATGGGGCTTTGGAAAGATGGCATCAAACTCCAAAATCTATGATGAAGGTGTATAGTCAGGATTGTCCGCAGGATTGGGAGGGGGGAATTCCATTCTTGTTATTTGCTATTAGGAACACTCCTAGTGCATCGACTGGTTTCAGTGCTTTTGAGCAAATTTATGGTCGTGAGGTAAGGGGACCATTGAAATTGATTCATGAGAAACTGGTGGGTCAAAATTCAGAAATTACTCTCTTGCGTTATGTATCAAACTTCAGAGAGAGATTAGACAAAGCATAGGAGTTAGCTTGGGGAACATTTAAAGATATCACAGCAAGTGATGAATATGAAAGCAAACAGGAAAGCTATAGCTCATAGTTTTGTTGCTGGGGAGAAAGTGTTAGTTCTGTTACCAGTACTGCGTGGCTCATTAAAGGCAAGGTTTAGTGGGCCTTACAGGATTGAAAAGAAGCTGAGTGAAGTGAATTATTTAATAAATACTCCAGATAGAAGAAAGAAGCAGAGGGTGTGTCACATAAATATACTTAAAAAGTACTTTGACAGGGAAAGGGACCAAAAGGAAGTGTTGGTGGTGGTAGATACTGAGAAAGAAGTAGAAATTCAGGATTCTGAAATTGATTTTCCTCTAATTAAATTGGATAATTGGAGGGGGGGGGGTACTTGAAAATTTAAATGTAATATTGAGTTACGTTCCAGACAAGTGTCAAAGTGATTTGGAGAAGCTATTGCAGTCACACAAAGATATTTGTGGAAATAAGTTGGGGAGGTCGAATTTAGCTGTACATCATGTGCTTGTAGAAGTTTCATCTTTGCTAAGACAACATCCTTGTAGATTAAATCTGGCAAAGTTATCACAAGCATGGGAAAGAAATCACATTCATGTCATGAAATCAAATGATATCATTGAGCTTAGTTGCAGTAACTGGAGTTCGCCTATTATGCTGGTACCGAAACCAGATGGAACAGAAATACTGTATATGGACAATCGAAAGGTGAATGCAGGGACAAAAGCAGATTCATATCCTACACTATGATTGGAAGATTGTATTGAGAAAGTGGGGCAATCAAAATTTATCACAAAGACTGGCTTGCTAAAAGGATATTGGCAAGTACTGTTATCAGTGACAGCAAAGAAGATATTGACTTTTGTGACATCAGATGGACTGTATCAGTTTAAAGTCGTGCCATTTGGTATGAAAAATGCACATGCAACATTTCAAAGACTGACAAACAAAGTAATTGCAGGTCTGAGCAATTGTGCCGTTAATATTGGCAACTTGATAATTTTCAGTCAGACGTGGGAGGAGCATTTACAACATCTGGAGTAATTATTTACTCAATTACAAGAAGCTAATTTGATGGTGAACTTGGCTAAAAGTGAATCAGCAAAAGCGTAAATAACATATCTAGGCCATGTCATTGGACATGGTAAGCTGGCTCCGAGAGATGAATTTTTCAATATGATTTTTAATATTTACATTTTTAAAGAAACTTTAAAACTAAATTTAAACTGAGTCTCTTTCAGCTTCAAATTACTTGTTTTACTAGATTTAAATAAAATGAATACAAATTTACAACAATAGCAACAGCTTGTACTTATACATTGCTTTTAACGTAGAAAATGTCCCAAGGCACATAACAGATTAAAATTGTATTTTCTCACATTGGAAGTGAACTAAAATATTCATTTTTTGTTGTTTATTGTTTCTTTACTGCAGTAATTTTGTATAGTGAATTTAGTCAGCAAAAATATATGCAAAATATTATTAGCCTGCTGTGTAGCAAATACCTGGGTTAACTCAACAATTTTGGTGCAACATTTTGCACAATAAAGGGCTGCTAGGAAACTCAATAAATATATTTTGCTCGTACATTAATGACTGTGCATTTCATATTTGTGTTTGGCAGAGTGAGGTTGGAATACGTGGAGTATATAGAATAATACATGCTAAAAGCCAAAAGGTAGATTTTCGGGTCATCATGCAGATCAGGAAATTTGGGTGAGAATGTTTTGAACCCAATTCCTTCAGTGCATAATTTTCTGGCCAGCTGCTTTCTGCGTGCTTGAGTGTTGGCACACACTTTGTATCATGGCCTCGAGGGCCGAGAACGCATGTGAAAACAATTTTCTGGAGTTACATTTTTTTGTGGAAGGGCAGCTCAATGTGTAATGGGGCTCTTAAAAGACGGTGGGCTTTGGACATCTTTTTCTGTTGCAATGTCGATAGTACTTTGTTCCTTTTCGATTTTTTCCCAATATTGTTGTATTTTATTAATAGAAATATATGGGGCTATTCTTGGAAGGATAATTTTTATTATCTCTTAAAGGTTGGTTTTAAACACCTCAAAAGAAAAGTACTCCCATTATTGCCTCCTCAGTCAACAGAAATCAGACCATAAATGAATCGCAGAACTTCAGCAGAACAGGAACAGAAGGAAAGAAAAGGGGCGCATTAAAAAGAATTCTTCCAATTCCAGTCGGCGTGTGGGGGCAGGGCCCGCTCGCTGACACGTAAAATGACACGGGATGATGTCGGGAGGCACTCCCGATGTCACCCTGTGTCATTTCCATTTTCAGGTCGGTGGGGACGAAGCCAAGTCAGCTTGCATCCGCCGACCTGTCAAAGGCCTATTGAAGCCATTGAGACACTAATTAAAATCATTACTGGACCTGCCCGTCCAACCTTAAGGTTGGCTGGCAGGCCAGAAGCCCTAGCGAGCTTCAGAAAAAGCACGAAACCTCATCCACGGGCGGGATGATGTTTCATGAGGGTATTTAAATTTTTAATAAAGGTTTCAGTTAAAGTTATGGACATGTCCCAATTCATGTGACTGTCACATGAAGGGACATGTCAGGGAAATTTTCCTATCATTTTTATTGCAAATTTTAATTCGGAGCCGATCTCCCTGAGGCAGCACTTAGCCTCAGGGAGATCAGTGTGCTCTTTTGCGCACATGTGTGAAAGAGCACACTCCCAGCTGAGGGAATCCCCCTGCCTGCACAGGGAGCACATAATGCTTCCTGGCGGACATCACGCTGGGCGAGCCTTAATTGGCCCATCCACATAAAATGGCGGTGCGCCTCCAATCAGGGGCGCCAATCGGAGATGCGCCTGTTCCCGCACTTCCTCCCCAACAGGGGGAAAATGTTTCCCCATGGTAACTCAGGGAGCTACAAGGCATCCAGGTACAAACTCTAGAGATCTGTGTGAGCTGGGAGTGGAAATATAGTTGGAGAGGTTTCTCAAGTGCAGGATTTTAATGTCAAAATGCTGCAAGATAAAGAAGGCACGCCGGGAGCTGGCACTAAAGCGACATTGGCATTTATGTATCATACATGCAATCTTGGCACACCTATCTGCCAATGACCAAACACAACTGCCTTTGCCGGAAGTGGTCAGCAGGAAGCCGTCTGCAGCTTTTAAAAGCTAAACTAGAGTTGTTTCTGCCAGTAGCTCTGAAGGTCACTTCATTCCTTATATTTATGTCTTTAGCTCGTTGAAGGCCCGATGCCCTGTAGTATCAAAGAGGACATTTGTTCTCACATCTATCTGATGCAGTATAACATCCATTTTGCCAGCTCAAAACACTACTTCATCACTTGCCTATGGATTTCATGTTGTCTTCCACATGGTATTTCCTTTCACTGCATTTTTACCTGCCATAACTTTCCTCCTCTTTTTCCCTTGACAAAGGCTATGAATGGGTTGAAATGCCTTTTGAATATTTGTAAAGGTGATCAGAAGCCTGTCCCCTCCACAAGTCTTTGCATTTTACCTACACCATAATTATCTGGTCTCCTCACCTCCACTAGGTTAGTTCCCTGTGAAAGGTCAAAGCTGTACTGGGAGTTGTGAATATTATGGAAATGAGCTGAAGGAAGTACATTACACACTATACCCCTGACTAACTTTGCCCTAGAATTTACCCATTTAGGCTTTGCTAGATTTGAAAATGTACCCTCTTTTTGAGGTTCGAATGTCTTTATACATGTGCAGATATCTATGAATGTAAAGTCCCTTGAAACCTGAAAAGAGAAAAGTTAGGATTGAAATTCTGTCACAAAAGGATATATTTTCAGTTTGGTTAGAAGTGTAATGTGCAATTTTCTTGGTACAGCTCATTCCCATATATGTACCTCCACCTGTAGGTTGATGGCAACGATGCCAGAGTGCTGTTTTTTTTATATCTTCCCTTAGAGAGTATTGCAAAGTAGAGGAAGGATTTGCAAGCTGATTAACTATCTGCCAGGCCACAACATGAATGCTTCTTCCATGGCCATAACCCGCTTTAGGTTAGTCAGTAGTTCTGTATACAGCAGGATTTTATGGGCTCCAGCAACACATGCAATGCCACAGTTGTGCCTCAGGAAACGTTATAGGTTGGGGGGGTTCTGCAATGTGATCCATTGCACCCCCACCCATCTTCCCCCCACTCCCCCACACATTTCACTTCCCTCCCTGAGCCCACCTCGTTGGCCTGGTCCACTAGCCTGAAAAAGCCCAGTTGACTTAGGGAATGAGGCCTTAATAGGCCCCGCAATTATCAACGATTGGTCTGAATTAGTTGCCCGTTGGGAAATGGCAATTGAACCCTGAACTTCCCTCATTGGAAGTGGTGCATTTGGGCTCATGGTGGCAAATGGCATGGAGGCCAGTGGTGCAAAATTGTGCACCTTCCCACTTCCAATCCAGGCCCTGCACTATTTTAAAAATCTCAGCCAAAATCTCAAATTTTCTGTTACCAATGGAGTGGTGGGCTCTCTGCAGTGAAGCATTGTTGTTTATGATCATTAGCCCATGTTTTCAAGTTCAAGCCTGCAAAATGTTGTTCTCAATTAATTGCAAACCAGCAAGGTGAACAATTATTAACCGACAAAGCTTTCAGATTTGCACGTGTTATCGAATATAATACTGTTACTTCACAGTGGCTATGCAGTGATTCCTGAAACCAGTCAAGGCATTTATAAGTGAGGTCCTTCTCTTCAGGGAAAGAGGGGCCAGAGGAGAAAATCCTAATATTTGTTATATCAAATAATACATAATAACAATATCAAACAACATTTGAGCCTGAGTAGATCCTTACAGTATAAGCAGAGGTCTGCGGCTAAGAAAGAGGGGGAATAAATCAATTTAGTTGCCCACCTTGTTTCAAGAAGTAACCATAATTTGTATTTCTCACAGGGGTGACCAATTGAAAGCAGTAAATGTGGGTCTCCAGACATTCAAATCTTCACAAGCAAAAGTAAATGTCTTTAGTAGTGAGAAGTGCACCTCTGGAAACACACGTACCTACGAACATACAAATTAAGAGCAGGAGTAGGCCATTTGGATCTCCAAGAGTAAATAATTTTCATTGCACTTAGGCCACATTGATTTTTATGTTCTCTTTGTATTACCATGTCTGCTATTATGTTTTATGGAATTTTTCTTGACTTCAAAAGTGTGGTATGAAGATGCTGAAGGAAGAAGGTTTATCTCTTTGGTTGGTCCACATCTGTTTGTTTGCTGTCGTTGCTGCTGCACAATGGGATGTGCACATTGTTGCAAGTGGACTAACTGCTTTTGGCTGAATTATCACCTCGAATGATTTACTCGTGCTAACAATTCACTCACATAATCACTATTGTTATGTGCATGGGTGTATATGCTCACACTAGGTGGAGATTGGAACCTTTGTCTATTTTGTGTGCAGTGGTAGTACAGGCCGTCCTCGACTTTACGACATTCGAGTTACGACGAATGGCACTTACAGTATTTATAAATTGACACCCTGATTTGACTTTCTCATGTCGGTTTTGACTTTACGATGCCATGCCAGCGAACAAGTTCGAACGTTCATACGTGCACATTGACGTTCTGTGCCGTCCATCTCCCTGACTCAGGATGCTCAGTTGCCATTCCGACGCCATTAGTACAGTACTGTACCATATTGTTATATGTGTTTTTAGCTTATTATGTGATTTTTTATGTCAATATGTTTGCTATTTACAACATAAATACATTAATGTTTCTATATTACTCGTATATAATTGATTGAGCACAATCAATGTCCTGTAGTCAGCATCGTGGTGAAGCAGTCTGGGACGAGTGTCCTGCTGTCAGTTCTTGTTGAAAATAACAAGAGTGACATCACAAGACAGCGCGAGAGGGCGGCGGAGAGATCAGAACCAGCGTGAGAGCGGGGAAGCTTCAAAAAGTGACTTCACAAAGGTGAGAGCTGATTGGTGAGTAGTGGGTAAGTCTTTTTCTCCAGTTTTTCTCCAGTTTATAATAGATTAAGCTAAGGAAAGGTAAGGGTTCTAGTTTTTATTTAAAGTACATAAATAATTGAATGTTTTTTTACTGTATTTAACTTAAAGTAAGGGTTTTTATTTCAACTAGGGGCATGGCAGGACAGCTCAGTCCCGTGTTATGTACCACCTGCAACAGGTGGGAAGTTCTAGGTGCTCCTTGCGCTCTGACTGACCGCGTGTGCAGTAAGTGCCACCAGCTGAAGCTACTTGAGCTCTGAGTTTCAGAGCTTGAGTGGCAGCTGGAGGCACTGAGGTGCATCCGCAAGGCTGAGAGTTGCATGGCTAGCATGCTTTTAGAAGTGGTCACCCCACAGCTTACGGAAGTGCAGAAAGAGAGGGAATGGGTGACCATCAGTCAGAAGAAAGGTGTCAAGCAGGTAGTCAGGAAATCCCCAGGGTGCATCTCGCTCAAGAACCGTTTATCTGTGTTGGAAAACGGTGAGAGTGATGGTTCCTCTGGGGAGTGCCGCCACGTTCATTGCACTGTGAGTGGCTCAGCTGTATGGGGGTGGGGTGGGGGAGGAAAAAGAGGGGATGGGAATAGTGGTAGGAGACTCGATAGTAAGGGGAATACACAGGCGTTTCTGCAGCCATAGAGGTGACTCCAGGATGGTATGTTGCCTCCCTGATGCCAGGGTCAAGGATGTTACTGAACGGCTGCACAGCATTTTAAAAGGGGGAGGGCAAACAGATAGAGGTTGTGGTACATATTGGTACCAATGACATAGGTAGAAAGAGGGATGAAGTCCTGCAAGCAGAATTTAGGGAGCCAGGAAACAGATTAAAAAACGGGATCTCAAAGGTAGTAAACTCTGGATTACTTTCGGTGCCACATGCTAGTGAGTATAGAAATAGGAGGTTAGTCCAGATAAATGCGTGGCTGGAGAGATGGTGCAGGAGGGAGGGCTTTAGATTTCTGGGACACTGGGACAGTTTCTGGGGGTACTGGGACCTGTACAAGGTGGACGGGTTGCACCTGAACCGGAATGGGACCAACATCCTTGCGGGGAGGTTTGCTAGTGCTATTGGGGAGGGTTTCAACTAACTTGGCAGGGGGATGGGATCCTGAGAGGAGGCTCAGTAGGGGGAGATACACAGCCAAGATTAGAAGAGAGAGCAAGTGAGTCTGGAAGGCATAGAAATTATAGACCAGTTAAAGCACAAGGGAGTTTGGCAAGGTTGGGTGGTATTTATTTTAATGCATGGAGTCTGATGAATAAGGCAGATGAGCTGAGGGCACAAATTAACACATGGAAGTATGATGGCATTGCTGTCACAGAGACATGGTTGAGAGAGGGGAAGGATTGGCAGCTCAATATTCCAGGATATAGGTACTTCAGGCGAGATAGGGAAGGAGGTAAAAGAGGAGGCGGTATCACAATATTGATCAAGGAATCAATTGCAGCAGTAAGTAAGGATGATATCTTAGAAGGCTCCTCAAAAGAAGCCATATGGGTAGAACTGAAAAACAAAAAAGGAGCAATCACATTGCTGGGAGTGTACTATGGGCCCCCAAATTGTAGGAGAGAAATAGAAGAGCAGATATGTAGGCAAATTTCAGAGAAGTGTAAAAATAACAGGGTAGTAACAGTGCGGGATTTCAACTTCCCCAACATTAACTGGGTTAGTCATAGTGTGATAGGTTTAGAGGGAGCGGAATCCTTAAAATGCATCCAGGAGAGCTTTTTAAGCCAGTACGTAGAAGTTCCTACAAGACAGGGGGTGGTCCTGGACTTAATTTTAGGGAATGAAGCCAGGCAAGTGGTAGAGATATCAATGGGGGAGCATTTTGCAGATAGTGATCATAACTCCATTAGATTCAAGGTTGTTATGGAAAAGGACAAGGATGGGGCAGAAATCAGAGTTGTAAATTGGGGGAAGGCTGATTTTAATAAGATCAGATATGATTTGGCCAGAGTGGACTGGGAGCAGCTACTTATAGGTAAATCTGCATCAGAGCAGTGGGACTCATTTAAGAAGAAAATACATATTCCAGTAAAGACAAAGGATGGGAGAAATAAACCCAGGGAAGGCTGGATGTCGAGGGATATACAGGATTGGACAAAGAGAAAAAGGGAGGCATATAGCACACACCAAGGGCTCAACGCAGCAGAAGCCCTGGAGGAGTATAGAATGTGTAGGAGGGAATTTAAGAAGGAAATTAGGAGAGCAAAAAGGGGGCATGAAAAACATTGGCAGGTAAAATAAAGGAAAATCCAAAGATATTTTACAAGTACATTAAGAGTAAGAGGATAACTAGGGAAAGAGTAGGGCCTATTAAGGACCATAGTGGTAATTTGTGTGTGGAGCCAGAAGACGTAAGTAGGGTTCTAAATGAAAACTTTGTGTTGGTGTTCACAAGTGAGAGGGACAACATGGGTATGGAAATCAGGCAGAAGGACTGCAATATAATTAAATAAATTAGCATAGAAAGGGAAGAGGTTCTAAGTGGTCTGGCAGGCTTAAAAGTAGATAAACCTCCAGGCCCAGATGAAATGTATCCCAGGCTGTTGAGTGAGGCAAGGGAAGAGATAGCAGGGGCGGTGGCAATAATTTTCAATACCTCTCTGGCCACAGTAGAGGTGCTGGAGGATTGGAGGACAGCCAATGTGGTACCGTTCTTCAAGGAGGGAGGAAGGGATAAACCGGGGAACTACAGGCCAGACAATCTAACCTCAGTGGTGGGGAAACTATTGGAAGCAATTCTGAGGGACAGAATTAATCTACATTTGGAGAGGCAGGGATTAATCAAGGACAGTCAGCATGGTTTTAAGGGGAGGTCATGTCTGACCAGTTTGATTGAATTTTTTGAAGAGGTGACCATGTATGTAGATGAGGGCAATGCATTTGATGTAGTCTACGTGGACTTCAGCAAGGCTTTAGATAAGATTCCACATGGGAGACTGATAATGAAGGTAATGATAATGGGATCCAAGGCAATTTGGCAAATTGGATCCAGAATTGGCTGAGTGGCAGGAAGCAGAGGGTGATGGTCAAGGGGTGTTTTTGTGACTGGATGCCTGTGTCCAGTGGGGTTCCACATGGATCGGTGTTGGGTCCCTTGCTGTTTGTGATATATATAAATGATTTAGACTTGAATATAGGAGTGTTGTTCAGTAAGTTCGCAGATGACACGAAAATTGGTGGGGTGGTAAATAGTGAGGAGGATAGCCTTAGATTACAGGAGGATATCGATGGGTTGGTCCGATGGGCTAATCAGTGGCAAATGGAATTTAATCCAGATAAGTGTGAGGTGATGCACTTGGGCAGGACAAACAAGGCACAGGAATACACGATGAATAGTAGGACCCTGGGAAGTACCAAGGATCAGAGGGACCTTGGTGTGCATGTCCACCAGTCCCTTAAGGTAGCGGGACAGGTAGATAACGTGGTTAAGAAGGCATATGGAATACTTGCCTTTATTAGCCGAGGCATAGAATATAAGAACAGGGAGGTTATGCTGGAACTGTATAAAACGCTGGTTAGACCACAGCTAGATTATTGCGTGCAGTTCTGGAATCCGCCTTTTGGGAAGGATGTGATTGCATTAGAGAGAGTGCAGAGGAGATTTACCAGGATGTTGCCTGGGCTGGAGAGCTTTAGTTATGAGGAGAGATTGGATAGACTGGGGTTATTTTCCCTGGAGCAGAGGAGATTGAGGGGGGCATGATTGAGGTGTATAAAATTATGAGGGGCATAGATGGGGTAGACAGGAAGGAACTTTTCCTCCTGGTGGAGGGATCAATAACCAGGGGGCATAAATTTAAGGTAAGGGGCAGGAGATTTAGAGGGGATGTAAGGGAGAATTTTTTTCACCCAGAGAGTGGTGGGAATCTGGAACTCACTGCCTGAAAGGGTGGTAGAGGCAGAAACCCTCATAACATTTAAGAAGTATTTGGATGTTCATTTGCGATGCCATGGCATATAACGCTATGGACCTAGTGCTGGAAATGGGATTAGAATGGTTAGGTACTTGTTTGACTGGTGCAGACTCGATGGGCCAAAGGGCCTTTTTCTGTGCTGTAGACCGCTATGTCTCTATGACTATGCCTTAACAACAAAATTCTGGGTTATTGTGGTGAAAATAGGGCATCAGGCCTTGGTTCAGGAACCAATCCACCATTTATAACATTGTTCTTATGGGAAAATCGGTTCCGAGTTACAACGTTTTGACTTAAGACATAGTTTTCAGGAACCAATTCAGTCATAAGTCCGAGGACTGCCTGTATTGAACATTGTTTTTTTGTACAAGGAAACAGGCCAGATGAGTTTGGAGGGGGTGCTCCTTTAATCATGATATTAATGGAAAATTTCTCACATTCTCCATCTCTCTGACCTCTCCAAAGGAGACTGCCAAATTAATGCTGAATGAGGTTATCCTCTGTGTTTCTTTTCACTGGATGTTGGATGCGAATTGCCTGGAATTCATTTTACTTAGAGCGTTCAAGTAATTAGAGAGAAGATCATGAACTGTTGTGTGGGATGGCTTCAAAACCCAGGTCCCTGAGGAGTAAGGATAGTGTTCCAATACACTTTTGCCACCCTGTCTGTTCCTTCCTCCCCACAAATGAAACCATATTGCATCAACTACTTAACCCTCACTTCCCCCACCTTTCCCCCAGGCTTTATAGGTAATGCAAGGGCTTGTAATTTTTCAGTAAAATTTCTAATGACTTTCTGTGTCAAGGTACAAAACCAGCATGTGTTGCTGATATCACTAGCAACAGCACATTCCCCCTCAACACTGAAGTATGGAGTCAGCTCTACTGTACACAGCAACAGCAGGGCTTTTGTACAGCTTGGTCAACAGAGCATACCACATAGGATCAGGATTCCTGTCTGCCACATATGGCAGTGGTGAAGGCTCATATGCCAAGCTAAAGCATGCCTGCTTGTTATTAGGAATAAATTTATGGCAAACTATCTTTCCCTTTGTATTACATGAAAAGGCTGCCTTGTCTGTGTGAATGTGATACAGTTCTTCTGCAGTGGGGTGCTCTGTGCTTATGAATAGCACGTGTCTGATTGATAAGGAAGTTGCAGCTGATTCTGCTCCTGCTAATTGTCTTTCAAATGCCCTCATTAATCATTGTGAGGACTGGGTCTGAAGAGCGGGCTGTCAGTGTTGCCGTGATCTTCGTCTGCTCGCCACACTGCGTGAGGCCTGGCTCAGTATTGAAACCATGGCCTTCCCAGTGGTTGTGCTGCCTGCTCGCTGCAATGTGCACCTGGCTTTGATAGGCTGGAGGCAGCCTGGCACTAATACAATTTTTACCCCAGAGACCAATTTAGCTGTCCCCATAGCTCACGAGCTGATAGCTTCCTGTCTTTCTGCACTGCAGGATGAAATGAATAAACAAATGTAATTACTTCTACACGTAACTTTCTTGCGGTAAGAGGACTATTAGTGTTAAAACAAACTTGAATTTTTCACCATGGAATGATGCATTTTTAGGGGAACAATTTTCTTTTTGGCAGCAAAGGTGGAGCATTTTTAAATTGTACTCAGATGGAGCATTCTGATTTTAGTTCCTAACTATAATCATATTTATCACAATTAAATAAATGTAAAACATTTTAAAATTAATTGCATGAACCAGGGTTTCCAAATCACACAGGAATATATCTTGTGCAGTACAACAGGGTTTAAAATTTACTTTCCATGGAGACACTTGCTTCTTCCGCTATAGCCATCAGTCCTGTGACCCTTCTGTCTCTGTCTGTTATCTCTCTAACTCAAGAGCTTTTTTTAAAAATTCATTCGTGGGATGTGCACATTGCTGGCTGGGCCAGCATTTATTGCCCATCCTTAATTGCCCTTGAGAAGGTTGTGGTGAGCTGCCTTCTTGAACCGTTGCAGCCTAGTATGGTGCAGGTACACCCACCGTGCTGTTAGGGAGGGAGTTTGTAATGATTGTAAAGTTAAACCATTTCTTACTGTTATGGGGATCTTGTGACTATATAGACCAATTAGCCCTAAGTGTGGGGAATATTAGGGGCGGGGATTTTTACCCTTGGCCTTGGACCAAGCTTGTAGCCTCATCTGGAGTCTGTTAATAAAGTTTACTGTTTCTTACAAGGAAATTGTCCTGCACTCTCCAAGTTTATTACAGAGTTCCAGGATGTTTCCCCAGCCACAGTGATGGAGCGGCGATATATTTCTAAGTCAAAATGGTGAGTGGCTTAGAGGGGAACTTCCAGGTAGTGGTGTTCCAATGTATCTGCTGTCCTTGTCCTTCTAGTTGGTAACGGTTGTGGGTTTGGAAGGTGCTGTCAAAGGAGCCTTGGTGAATTCCTATAGTGCATCTTGTCAATGGTACACACTGCTGCTACTGTACGTCAGTGGTGGAGGGGGTGAATGTTTGTGGATCTTGTGCCAATCAAGTGGGCTGCTTTGTCCTGGATGGGGTCAAGCTTCTTGAGTGTTGTGGGAGCTGCACTCATCCAGGCAAGTAGGGGAGTATTCCATCACAGTCCTGACTTGTGCCTTGTAGATAAACAGGCTTGGGGGAGTCAGGAGGTGAATTATTCACCACAGGATTCCTAGCCTCTGATCTGCTCTTGTAGCCACAGTATTTATATTGCTGGTTCAGTTCAGTTTCTGGTCAATGGTAACCCCCCGGGTTAGCACTGAGTGCCCTTCTTCACCACTGAAAATCCAGGTCACTCGAAATAATGCACAATATATTTTACAAAAGCAAAATATTGTAGATGCTGGAAAAGTGGAATAAGAACAGAAAATGCTGGAAGTACTCAGCAGTTCAGACAGCATCTGTGGAGAGAAACAGGGGCCCAGATTTTCATCCTTGGGTTGGAAGCACAGAGTTGGGTTATTTGTTGGCTCAGCGAACCCGACCTTTAAAAATGGCCCCCCGCAAATGTGATTTTCGGCTGGGGCTGGGGGTTTGGGCTGAAAAACAGTTGGGGCGGCAACCCTGGAATGAATCTGTAGGCAGGTTGGGCGCATAGCCTGCCTCTCGGCCCCGGCATTGTGTTTAAATAAATGAAAACAGGGAATTATAGACCAGTCAGCCTGACGTCGGTAGTGGGGAAAATTCTAGAGTCCATTATAAAAGATTTAGTAGCTGAGCACTTGGAAAACAATGGCAGAATCGGACAGAGTCAGCATGGATTTACAAAAAGGAAATCATGCTTGACAAATCTGCTGGGATTTTTCGAGAATGTTACTAGTAGAGTTGATGAGGGGGAGCCAGTGGATGTGGTTTATTTGAACTTTCAGAAGGCTTTCGACCAAGTCCCACACAAGATTAGCGTGTAAAATTAAAGTGCATGGGATTGAGGGTAGTGTATTGAGATGGATAGAAAACTGTTGGCAGACAGGCAACAAAGAGTAGGAATAAACGGGTCTTTTTCCAAATGGCAGGCAGTGACTAGTAGAGTACCGCAGGTATTGGTGCTGGGACCCCAGCTATTCACAATATATATTAATGATTTAGATGAGGGAACTAAATGTAATATCTCCAAATTTGCAGATGACACAAAGCTGGGCGGGAGGGTGAGCTGTGAGGAGGATGCAGAGATACTTCAGTGTGATTTGGACAAGCTGAGTGAGTGGGCAAATGCATGGCATATGCAGTATAATGTGGATAAATGTGAGGTTATCCACTTTGGTAGCAAAAACAGGAAGGCAGATTATTATCTGAATGGCTATAAATTGAGAGAGGGGAATGTGCAACGAAACCTGGGTGTCCTTATACACCAGTCCCTGGTGTATATAGGGCCTTGGTGAGACCACACTTGGAATATTGTGTGCAGTTTTGGTCTCCTTATCTGAGGAAGGATGTTCATGCTATAGAGGGAGTGCAGCAAAGGTTTGCCAGACTGATTCCTGGGATGGTGGGACTGACATATGAGGAGAGATTGAGTCGATTAGGATTATATTCACTGGAGTTCAGAAGAATGAGGGGGGATCTCATAGAAACCAAAAAATTCTAACAGGACTAGACAGGGTAGATGCAGGAAGGATGTTCCCGATTGTGGGAGAGTCCAGAACCAGGGGTCACAGTCTGAGGATAGAGGATAGACCATTTAGGACTCAGATGAGGAGAAATTTCTTCACCCAGAGAGTGGTGAGCCTGTGGAATTTGCTACCACAGAAAGTAGTTGAGGCCAAAACATTGTATGTTTTCAAGAAGGAGTTAGATATAGCTCTTGGGGCGAAGGGGATCAAGGGATGTGGGGAGAAAGCGGGAGCAGACTATTGAGTTGGATGACCGGCCATGACCATAATGAATGGCGGAGCAGGCTTGAAGGGCCAAATGGGCTACTCCTGCTCCTAGTTTCTATGTTTCTATGTAAGGATAACACAGTTACAAAAGTTATCTTATACTCTAATGTTCACAGTAAGTACATAGTCCATGTAAACCAGTAGGTGACCTGTGGCCAGACACACCACACTCTGAAACCAAGTGACAGATGCCACCCCAGACAGATGCTATGGATCTTTCAACTCCCCCCATATGCTTTTTACACCGCAAGCCAACCAGTCTCACTGGACTCCGTCTTTCACATGATGGTTTCCAATCTCTACTCTCCAAGGACTCGCTTTGGAATCTTTTCCCAAACAGACACTTTCCCTCAGACACTTTCTGCAAGGGCCTACCACTAGAGTTTCAAACTCTCCTTCTGATTTTCCTCTCCCCTGGAGTTCCACATGCATTCAAACTTCCTTCCATGCACTCTCTCTCATATGCTCAGCCCTGCTAACGGTACACCACTGCTTCACATGCCCATAATAAAGAATCACAGGTCTTCAGCTGTCTCATTGGACCTTCCGACTTCTCACAAGCCGTTTCTGTTTTAAATCTGATTCCTGCAGCTTTCATCTCTCTAAGCTTGAAGCTTGGAGCCTTCTTCTGCTCCTTACTCTTAACTTCACTTAACAGGACTTTTCCAGGTTCCTGTCCTTCCTTTGACTAGAAAATCTTTTTGGGACTTTCTCCTGTTCCACTCTCCTGGATTTTGGGGGCTTTCTTCTTTAATTTGAAACCTGCTTTCTGTCCCTTTTCATGTCCTGCCTGTCCTGGCACTTTCTTCCAACTGCATTCAAACTACTTTTTTTGTGTGTGTGCGTGCGCATGACCCTCCCTCCCTGGACCCCTGTTGCTAGGCGACAGCACTGTTTTTTCTACTCTTGAGTTTGCTTTAACTTCTCTTAGAGTCTCTTAGAAATGCAGCTATACAAAAAGCTTTAGACATGTTGTCTCTACTCAAAATGAAGCTAGATCCCAGATTTCACCTTTTAACCCACAAATAGAAAAAAATATAAATTAAGCTTAAACTTAAAGAAAAACCTTATTCCTAACATGCCCAGATACACATATAACTTACCTAAGCTACCTCTATTTCCGTACACCCATCCCTTTGTAAGAAAAAACCTTCACAACAGGTGAAGGTTTCTTTACAATGGCCTTACATCCACCTCACATAAACGTAACATCACAAACCTCCAACAACAGCTTATTACATTCTATACAAGCAAATTTTCCATCTCCTTTCACAATTACATGTTACATCATACAATTACAAAGATTTAAGCAAAACAAAGTGAATCAATGTAATAAGATTAGTAGAATTTGCATATCATAGTATTACCATAACTCAACCCTTGTTTTTTCTTTTTCCTCTTATTCCCAGTCTTTAACTCAGCAAAGAATATTTCATTTAAGTCCACAGCCCAATTGTCCTTTTCGTTAGCTGCAGGTGTAATTCCACCTTCAAGCTCATTTTCTGAACTCAAATATGGTAAATTCTCATTTCGATTCAGCAAAGTAAAAATGGCATTTTTGTGCATTAACATCTCATTTCTTCTCTGATCAAAATCTCTTTTCACATTTCAAAGCATTGAGATACTTTTTATGTTCACACAAAAGGATTTCGTATTCCTGCTTGGTTTGATCTTTAAACTTTTAATGATCTTGTTGTTTCTCACACTCCCATTTCGAACAGGTCTTTTCCACTTCTTTTTGAGCAGTGTCAATTATTTTCTACCTCTGGAATTTCATTGTTCATCCCAACCTTTCAACTCTTTTGCATAATCCACGAAATATATCATGCCTCTACGGGTTTTGGATGGTCTTTTGCAAACTGTCCACTTGCATGGATTCCAACTGCATTAGCACCAGCAATCATTTGTAAATCTGAGCCTCTGGTCATTTACTTGGAAGAGTCATTTTGCAATTTTAGTCCTTTTTGTTGACAATTCTTGATTTCCAATTCTACAGACACTTTAGTTGTTTATGAACTACTCATTATTGGGGTGGATACAGCAGTAATGTTACTTAGATCAGATATTTGTTCAATTGGACCACAATTCAGCAAAGAATTTTTATTCACAGAAGCAACTTTCGAACTGTGACACTCCATACCACACATCTTCCCTTTTATTTTCTCCAGATTGCACTGAAGTTCGAGGATCTCATTACTCTTTCCACGACGAAGTTCTAACAGTTCATTATTCTTGGCTTTTAATTCTGCATTCAACCAATTATTCTGATTCACCAACAATTAATTTTCTTGTTCAAAGCATTTTCCACGATACTTCATAGCAACTACTGTCAAGCATCAAGTTTTAACTGAAGATTGACCTTTGTCGAATTTGTTTCTACAAGTTTATCATTTAGACATTTCAAGTCCTCAGTCAAGTGTTCTACTTTCTGTGACTGATTCTCAATTGTTCTCACCAATTCTCTTTCTTCATTAGCAAACTCCTCTTTCATAGGTGAAAGTTGGTTTTCTACACCAACTCATGCAGCGAGGCAATATGCGTAGAGCTTCGGAATAGGAAGGGTGCAGTCACAATGTTGGGGGTTTACTGTAGGCCTCCCAATTGCCGGAGGGAGATTGACGAACAGTTATGTAGGCAGATTTTGGAAAGATGTAAAAGTAATAGGGTTGTTGTGGTGGGTGATTTTAACTTTCCCTATATTGACTGGGAATCACTTAGTGCTAGGGGTTTGGATGGTGCAGAATTTGTAAGGTGCATCCAGGAGGGCTTCCTGTGACAATATGTAGATAGTCCAACTAGGGAAGGGGCAATATTGGACCTGGTATTAGGGAATGAACCCGGCCAGGTGGTCGAAGTTTCAGTAGGGGAGCATTTCGGGAAAAGTGACCATAATTCAGTAAGTTTCAAGGTACTGGTGGATAAGGATAACAGGAGTCCTTGGGTTAAGGTGCTTAATTGGGGGAAGGCTAATTATAACAATATTAGGCAGGAACTGAGGAATCTAAACTGGAGGCGAATGTTTGAGGGCAAATCAACAACTGACATGTGGGGGGCTTTCAAACGTCAGTTGATAAGAATTCAGGACCGGCATGTTCCTGCTAGGATGAAGGATAAGCATGGCAAGTTCCAGGAACCTTGGATAATGAAGGATATTGTGAGATTAGTCAAAAAGAAAAGGGAAGCATTCATAAGGGCTAGAAGGCTGGGATCAGATGAAGCCCATGGAGAATATAAAGAAAGTAGGAAGAAATTTAAGCAAGGAGTCAGGAGGGCTAAAAGGGGTCATGAAAAGTCACTGGCAACCAGGATTAAGGAAAATCCTAAGGCCTTTTATACATATGTAAAAAGCAAGAAGGTAGCCAGGGAAAGGGTAGGCCCACTCAGGGATAAAGGTGGGAATCTGTGTGTGGAGCCAGAAGAAATGGGAGAGATACTAAATGAATACTTCTCATCAGTATTCACCAAAGAGAAGGACTTAGCGGTCGATTTGTCTAGGGAAGAGTGTGTAGATAGCCTGGATCATGTTGAGATCAAAAAAGAGGAGGTGTTAGGCGTCTTAAAGAATATTAAGGTGGATAAGTCCCCAGGGCCAGATGGGACCTACCCCAGAGTACTGAGGGAGGCAAGGGAGGAGATTGCTGGGGCCTTGACAGAAATCTTTGTATCCTCACTGGCTACAGGTGAGGTCCCAGAGGACTGGAGAATGGCCAATGTTGTTCCATTGTTTAAGAAGGGTAGCAGGGATAATCCAGGAAATTACAGGCCGGTGAGCCTTACGTCAGTGGTAGGGAAATTATTGGAGAAGATTCTTCGTGACAGGATTTACCACCATTTGGAAGCAAATGGGTGTATTAGTGAGAGGCAGCATGGTTTTGTGAAGGGGAGGTCGTGTCTCACTAACTTGATCAAGTTTTTCGAAGAAGTGACAAAAATGATCGACAATGGAAGGACCATCGTCCTTATATACATGGATTTCAGTAAGGCCTTTGACAAGGTCCCTCATGGCAGACTGGTACAGGAGGTAAAGTCGCACGGGATCAGAGGTGAGCTGGCAAGATGGATACAGAATTAGTTTGGTCATAGAAGACAGAGGGTAGCAGTGGAAGGGTGCTTTTCTGAATGGAGAGCTGTGACTAGTGGAGTTCCGCAGGGATCAGTGCTGGGACCTTTGCTGTTTGTAGTATACATAAATGATTTGGAGGAAAATGTAACTGGGCTAATTAGTAAGTTTGCAGATGACACTATGGTTGGAGGAGTGCAGATAGTGAAGAGGATTGTCAAAGGATGCAACGGGATATAGATCAGTTGGAGACTTGGGCGGAGAAATGGCAGATGGAGTTTAATCTGGACAAATGCGAGGTAATGCATTTTGGAAGGTCTAATACAGGCAGGAATTGTACAGTAAATGGCAGAACCCTTAAGTGCATTGACAGGCAGAGAGATCTGGGTGTACAGGTCCACAGGTCACTGAAAGTGGCAAAGCAGGTGGATAAGGTCATCAGGAAGGCATATGGCATGCTTGCCTTCATTGGCAGGGGTATTGAGTATAAAAGCTGGGAAGTCATGCTGCAGCTGTATAGAACCTTGGTTAGGCCACACTTGGAATATTGCGTGCAATTCTGGTCGCCACATTACCAGAAGGATATGGAGGTGTTGGAGAGGGTGCAGAGGAGGTTTACCAGGATGCTGCCTGGTCTGGAGGTTATTAGCTATGAGGAGAGGTTGGAGAAACTCAGATTTGTTCTCACTAGAGCGACGGAGATTGAGGGGCGACTTGATAGAAGTTTACAAAATTATGAGTGGCATGGACAGAGTAGATAGTCAGGAGCTTTTTCCCAGGGTGGAAGAGTCAATTACTAGGGGACATAGATTTAAGGTGAGAGGAGAAAACTATAGAGGAGATGTGCGGGGCAAGTTTTTTACGCAGAGGGTAGTGAGTGTCTGGAATTCGCTGCCAGAGGAGGTGGTGGAAGCAGGTACGATAGTGGTGTTTAAGAGGCAGCTTGACAAATACATGAATAGGATGGGAATAGAGGGATACGGACCCCGGAAGCGCAAAATGTTTTAGTTGACGGGCAATATGATCAGCGCAGGCTTGGAGGGCAGAAGGGCCTGTTCCTGTGCTGTACTTTTCTTTGTTCTTTGTTCTTTGTTCTACATTGATCAGGTTTTTCTTCAATTGCTTGTTATCTGTAATAAGTGTTTCATTTTTGGCCACAGTAGTTTTCAGGAGTTAGTAAAGATCAGCATGATCAACTACCTGCTACAATACAGTGGTTGCCACATTACTGTCTCCACTAGCCAAATCATTACCCAGAATAAAATCTACTCCTTCAATAGGTGAGTTAGGAATAATTCCCACTGTAACAATTCAATTTACAAAGTGACTTTGTAAGTTGACTTTACACAAAGAAATAAGTTTGTAAATTCCACTAATATCCCTTATTAATAATTTTTCCTTCATAAATCTATCCGGTACACACATTGTATCATCAGCCACCATCAATGATTGATCTGCCCCTGTATCTCTCAAAATTTTAATCTGTTTACTTATTTTGTTGGAGGAGTAAGGGAATACTTCTCCCTTCGAGACAAAACATCTAGAACCTTTAGTAACCTGACTTCCTTCACCAGTAATCAAAGAAGAATTCTCTGGACTATCCTGACCCATATTCCCCTCACCTGTACCACTGCTACAGTTTTAACAACTATTTCCTTTTCTGATGCAACCTTTCCTGAGGATTCATTAGGCATTCCTACTACTATAATAGGTCTACCATTTAGTCCCCAGCAATCTGCCTGAACACGTCTCACCTTGTTACAATGGAATCACTAAGGCTTCCGAATGTCACTGCCACCTTCAGCACCTTCCTTCCTGGACTGAGGAGAAATTTTCAAGGAATTCCCAACTGTCTCTTCTCTTCCCTGGATACTTGCCTTCCTTTCACTTTCCCATCTGCTATCCTTCTCAGGTTTATAGGGATGACGGGAAAAGGATTTAGATTTATGGACCAATTCATTATCATCTGCCACCTCTGCTACCTGTCCAGCTGTTTTAGCCCTCTGGTCTTCAACATGGCTTCTAGCTACAGGAGAATTATCTCCCTAGGAGCTTCATATGTTTTCTCTATCTTTACTGTCCATATCCAATGTTCAAAATTAATTTGCTGTATCCTCTCAAACTCAATATAGGTCTGCCCAGGCTGTTTCCTTCTGTTATGGAATTTCTGCCTGTATGCCTCAGGGACTAACTCATAAGCACTCAGAATAGCCTTTCTTACTGCATCATAACCCATTGATACCTCTTCTGAAAGTGAAGCATAAGCCTCATAAGCTCTACCCACCAACGTAGACTGTAAAAGTAATGTCCAGATTTCTTTTGGCCATTTCTTTTGCTTAGCCACCTTTTCAAAAGAGGTAAAGAACACGTCTACATCCCTTTCATCAAATCAAAATCACAAAATACATCCTATGTGACTGTGACAAAGGTAATCTTTCTCTCCTCGTCCTTCTCAAGCTGTCAGCAGCCTTTAACACGGTTGACCATGCTGTCTTGCTCCAGCGCCTGTCCACTGTCATCCAGCTGGGTAGGACTGCTCTCATTTATATCTCTTTAATCATAGCCAGACTGCCATTTGCAATGGCTTTTCTTCCTGTTCCCACACCTGGTGTCCCCCAAGGGTCAATCCTTGGCTCCCTCTTATTTCCTATCTCATAGACTCATAGACGTTTACAGCACAGAAGGAGGCCATTTGGCCCATCATGTCTGCACCAGTCAACAAAAATCTGACTACACTAATTCCATTTTCCAGCGCTTGGCCCATTGCCCTGGAGGCTACGGCAATGCAAGTGAATATCTAAATACTTCTTAAATGTAACAAGAGTTTCTGGCTTGACCACCCTTTCAGGCAGTGAGTTCCAGACTCCCACCAAACTTTGGGTGAAAAGATTTCTTCTCAGCTCCCCTCTTAGTCTTCTACCTCTTACCTTAAATCTATGTCCACTGGTTATTGACCCCTCTACTAATGGAAAAAGTGCCTTCCTATCCACCCTATCTATGCCCTTCATAATTGTATACACCTCTATCAGGTCCCCTCTCAACCTTTGCTGCTCCAAGGAAAACAACATCAACCTATCCAATGTTTTCTCTTAGCTCAGACCCTCCAGCCCAGGCAGCATCCTGGTAATCTCCTCTGCACCCTCTACAGTCCAATCACATCCTTCCTGTAATGTGGTGACCAGAACTGCACGCAGTACTCCAATTGTGGCCTAACCAGCATTTTATACAGTTCCAGCATAACCTCCCTGCTCTTGTATTCTATGCCTTCGCCAATAAAGGCAAGTATCCCATATGCCTTCTTAACCACTTACCTACCTGCCCTGCTACCTTCAGGGATGTGTAGATATGCACACCAAAGTCCCTCTAATCTTCAGTACTTTCCAGGGACCTACCATTCATGGTGTAATCCCTTGCCTTGTTAGCCCTCTCCAAGTGCATTACCTCACACTTTTCTGGGTTGAGTTCCATTTGCCACTGCTCTGCCCACCTGACCAGTCCATTGATATCCTCCTGCAGTTTATGGCTATCCTCCTCACTATTTACCTGCCTCCAATATTCTCCCTACATCTGGACCCCTCCCTCTGACCTCTTACCTGTCCTTGAGCTTTCCATTGAGAACTGTCGGCGTGACATCGGCCGTCTCAATTTCTCTGGTCCTCTCACCCACTCTAACCTGTCTCCTTCTGAGCTCGCCGCACTCCGTTCTCTCAGTCCAACCCTGACTTTGTTATCAAACCTGCCGACAAGGGTGGCACTGTTGTTGTCTGGCCTACTGACCTCTACCTCACAGAGGCTGAGTGCCAACTCTCAGACACTTCCTCCTACCTCCCCCTGGACCATGGCCCCACCACCGAACATCAAGCCATTGTTTACAGAACTGTCACTGACCTCATCTTCTCTGGAGATCTTCCCTCCACAGCTTCTAACCTCATAATCTCCCAACCTCAGACAGCCCGCTTCTACCTCCTCCCCAAATACCACAAACAGGGTTGTCCCAGTAGACTGATCATGTCAACCTGTTCCTGCCCCACGGAACTCATTTCTTTCTATCTTGACTCCGTTCTCTCTTCCCTCATCCAGTCTCTTCCCACCTACAACTGCAATTCCCCTGATGCCCTACATCATATCAACAATTTCCAGTTCCCTGGCCCTAACCGCCTCCTCTTCACCATGGACATCCAATCCCTCTACACCTCCATCCCCCACCAGGGTGGTCTGAGGGCGCTCCTCGTCTTCCTTGAACAAAGGCCCAAACAATCCCCATCCACCACCACTCTCCACCGTCTGGCTGAACTTGTTCTCTCGCTGAACAATTTCTCCTTTAACTTGTCTCATTTCTTCCAAATAAAAGGTGTGGCTATGGGTACCCGCATGGACCCCAGTTATACCTGACTCTTTATGGGGTATGTGAAACATTCCTTGTTCCAGTCCTACTCCGGCCCCCTCCCACAACTCTTTCTTCGGTACATCGATCACTGTATCGGTGCTGCCTCATGCTCTCGTCTGCACCTGGAAAAGGGTATCAATTTTGCTTCCAATTTCCACGCCTCCATCACTTTCACATGGTCCACTCCAACACTTCCCTTCCCTTCCTTGACCCCTCTGTGTCAATTTCTGGCGATAGACTGTCCACTAATATTCATTACAAGCCCACCAACTCCTACAGCTACTTCAAATACAGCTCCTCACACCCTGCTTCCTGTAAGGACTCCATTCCATTCTCTCAGTTCCTTCGCCTCCGTCGCATCTGTTCCAATGATGCCACTTTCCAAAACAGTTCTTCTGGCATGACTTCCTTCTTCTTTAACCAAGGCTTCCCACCCACGGTGGTTGACAGGGTCCTAAACCGTGTACGACCCATCTCCCACACCTCTGCGCTCACACCTTCCTCTCCCTCCCAGAGCCATGATAGGGTCCCCCTTGTCCTGACTTTTCACCCCAACAGCCTCCACATTCAAAGGATCATCCTCCACCATTTCTGCCAACTCCAGCATGATGCCATCACCAAACACATCTTCCCTTCACCCCCCTCCCTTGTTGGCATTCAGTAGGGACCGTTCCCTCTGGGACACCCTGGGCCACTCCTCCATCACCCCCTACACCTCAACCCCTTCCCACGGCACCTTCCCATGCAGCCGCAGAAGGTGCAACACCTGCCCCTTTACTTCCCCTCTCCTCACCATCCAAGGGCCCAAACATTCCTTTCAGGTGAAGCAGTGCTTCACTTGCACTTCCCTCAATTTGGTCTACTGCATTCGCTGCTCCCAATGCGGTTTCCTCTACATTGGAGAGACCAAACACAGACTGGGTGACCGCTTTGCGGAATACCTTCGATCTGACCGCAAGCATCACCCAGACCTCCCTGTCGCTTGTCATTTCAACACACCATCCTGATCTCATGCCCACATGTCGGTCCTTGGCCTGCTGCAATGTTCCAGTGAAGCTCAACGCAAACTGGAGGAACAGCACCTCATCTTCTGATTAGGCACTTTACAGCCTTCCAGACTTAACATTAAAGTCAACAACTTCAGACCATGAACAGTAGCACATAGGAGCTTTCTGCCACAGTGCACCGAGGGACTGGGAACTGTGTAGAGCCCCTCGGGCTGTACAGCTCAAAATGAATGTCTGCAAATGATTGTAATATTCATTGTTTGTACTAATGCACCTTGTGATACATGTTGCAAAAGTTGAACCTGATTGTACTCTTGTAATGGTGATTTTGAAAAGGTTTGGAATGTGGTTGAAGATATTTTATGAATAAAGTATATTTTTGCAAAAAGAAAAGTCAGTAGCACAAGAAATGCTGGAAAAACTCACTGGTCTGACAGTACCTGTGCAGAGAAAGACAGAGCTAATGATTCGAGTCTGTATGACTCTTCTTCAGAGCTAAAGGGAAGTGGAAATGTTTAAGGGAGGTGGAACCGGTGAAGCTGGATAGAAGGCCAGTGATAGGTGGAGGCAAAGGAGAGATTGCGAAAGATGTCATAAACAAAAGGTAAAAGGCTTGTTAATAGTGGTGGTACTGGATAAAGGAGGTGCTAATGGTGACATTAAGAGTGGAAAGCAGAATGTGATAATGGCAGGACCAGAGTAAGCACTCTGGAAAGTGACAGATGGCCCTAGTGGGAGTGGGAGTGGGGGTGGGAGTGGGAGTGGGGGTGGGGGTAGGAGTGGGAGTGGGGGTGGGGGTGGGAGTGGGAGTGGGGGTGGGGGTGGGAGGGGACGGTGGTGGGAAAAAAGATCAAAAAGGCTAAAAGCTGGGGATAAATTAATGAATAAAAATGGAAATAAATTTTTAACATAATAATAATGAAAATAAGTGGGAAAAAATTTATATATATATAAATACATTTTTAAAAATTAAAATTTTAAAAAATTAAAATGAATATAGAGAAAAGTGGGGGGGATCAAGGGCATGGGGGGATATGAAATGAAGAATGAGAATTTTAAAATCAAAATGTTGCTTGACTGGGAGCCAATGTAGGTCAATGGGCACAGGGTGATAGGGGAACTGGAGAAATTACAACACAAGCAGCCGAGTTTTGGATGATCTCAAGTCTACGGAGGGTAGAATGTGAGAGTCCAACAGTGCGACTCTACCTTACTTTCCTCCTTTAAGACACTCCTTAAGACCTACATCTTTGACCAAGCGTTTGGTCAACTGCCCAAACATTATGTTTTATAATGCCCCTGTGAAGCGTCTTGGGATGTTTCCTTACATTAAAGGTGCGATGTAAATATTGTTATTGTTGGGGTGTCTTCAAATTCCTGTAACAGACCAGATAAGGATGGCCCCAGTGCTGTCAAACTCCTCCCACTCACACTGTGAAGTGGCCTCAGGCAAGGGAAGAGGCTGCAGGACGAGGGCTGTACTGGGGAAGGAGGGTATCCCAGGGTCTGTGTCCGGGCACATGTTGATCTGTGCAAGTGGACTCAAGATGGTGAGGGCTAAGGAGGCAGTCTCCAGAGGAGATGAGGCCAGATGGGCATGTGAGGGTATGTGTGAGAATGGGTGGCGATGTCTCTTGAGCTGGCAGTGAGTGAGATGCCAGTGAATGTGTGATGGGCTTGAGTGTGTGAGTTTAGAGTGATGAGATGGTTGCCATACCCCAGCTGCACGGATGAGATCATTTATCCTCTATCTGCATTGGATGGCCAACTTCTTTGGTGCAGCATTGGCACTGATAACCACTTCCACTGCCTACCAAGCCTGGTTGGTTACACCACTGTCCATCCTTCAGCCAGAACAGGGGTAGAGGACATCATGGCTGACCTCCACGGCATCCAAAAGACACTTGAATGATGCATCGCTAAACCTGGGGGCTGCAGTCTTTTTGCCTTTTGTGGACATCTTCCCTGCAGTAGTCGTGGGCTGGAAGTACTGAGATGTGTACATGCGGCTGAACTTTAAATATGACACATGGCTTGATGAAGTGATGAGATGATGGTGGGTAGGTGAATGAGAGCACGCCCGTCATGGAAATGGCATGTTTCCTGGGACTGCATAACTAATGAGTGAAAACTCACAATGGCGGGTTTTCACGCCGTATCATCAGAGTGCAAATCTAGGATGATTCTGCCCAAGAAAATATCATTGATTGTTGTAAAAACCCATCTGGTTCACTAATGTCCTTTAAGGAAGGAAATCTGCCATCCTTACCTGGTCTGTCCTACATGTGATTCCTGACTCACAGCAATGTGGTTGACTCTTGACTGAAATGGCCTAGCAAGTCACTCATTTCAAGCGCAACACATGCTGGCCTTGTCAGCGATGCTAACATCCTATGAAAGAATAAATAAAATTAAAACATTTCCATTCTAAGAGAAGTAGTGCATGTTGATCTGTTACAGTAATCTACAGTGATCCCTTTTTATTGAAGGATATGTGGAGAGGTGCAGTTTGCCATGTTGCACAATTAGTATTGCACTGCATTTCTAATCTCTTAGACATTTGAGAAGTCACTTACTATAGTTTGTATTTGCATCTTAATGAAGATGAGTCATTGTACTATCCTGTAGATGGTAATGTCATTGGTTTGATTTAGTCTACAGTGAAAGGCTTTTAAAGTGGGCAGTGTCTTCAGAAAAAGTGTTTTCAAGTCCTCTCAGTTTAAAATGGAGAAGAGCAATGTGTCATTTTTGCCTTCATGGAATCACTTACGAGTACTGCAATGATGTATTTTGACATAATTTTTATCATTGCATTTGACAAAAGAGTAAACCATTTGTTTCTGACCAGTTTCTCATGACAATGATGTCCTTGTGCACTGCCAGTTCAGAACGATGCCACCTTGCCCCTTTGCTAGATTGAATACTCATTGCCTCAGGTATGGCAAATGGTACACACTGTCTTTAATCAGAAGTAGAATCAGATGAATATTTTATGTGTTTCATAAACAACCTTGTCTATAAGAATGACTTAATTGACCACCTGAAATAACAGAATGCAGGCTGTAATTAACTGGAGGAACAGTTTGCAACTCAGCAAATTATTTACCAGAACTATCAATTTCCACATCCCCAAAAATTTACAGCAAGCACACAATTTATTGGGATATTTTTATACCTACGTTCTTAATTTTCCTCAAATATTGTTATATAAATGTAATTCCCTTAAACTGCCTGTGAATCATGCAACAGGATTATTCTGCAGTGATGACACTGCAATAGCCTCTGTCTTCAATCAATTTAACTTCAACTCTGTGACTAACTGTCATTAGTATTGTTGCCATTTCCTGGAGACTGTAGCACACATATTATATTAAAAAATTGCAGATGGTAATGAGCATAAGGCTGCAATTTAATCTTGGGGTTTAAATGACATTTGTACTCACATAAGCTTTGCTCTCACGGTTTATGATGTTGTCTGAAGTCAAATAAATTACAACCCTATTTCTTCCGCTATCCATAATCCTATATAGGTTTCCCACTTGAAATCACAGAATAAGTAGCATTGTAGACTATGCATAAAAAATGATAGGTTCCTGTTAATTCTGTATTCATTACACCTAGCCCTAAATAATATATACTTTCTGATTTAAAGGGGAATTCCCATTAAGTGATTGATTTGCAAGTCTAGCATGGATAGAAGATTGGCTGTCTGGCAGGAGGAAGAGAGTGGGGATAAGGGGGTCCTTCTCAGGATGGCAGCCGGTGACTAGTGGAGTTCCGCAGGGGTCAGTGTTGGGACCACAACTTTTCACTTTATACATTAATGATCTAGATGAAGGAACTGAGGGCATCCTGGCTAAGTTTGCAGATGATACAAAGATAGGTGGAGGGACAGGTAGTATTGAGGAGGCGGAGAGGCTGCAGAAGGATTTGGACAGGTTAGGAGAATGGGCAAAGAAATGGCAGATGGAATACAACGTGGGGAAGTGTAAGGTCATGCACTTTGGTAGGAAGAATAGAGGCATAGACTATTTTCTAAATGGGGAGAGAATTCAGAAATCTGGAGTGCAAAGGGACTTGGGAGTCCTAGTCCAGGATTCTCTTAAGGTTAACTTGCAGGTTGAGTCGGTAGTTAGGAAGGCAAATGCAATGTTGGCATTTATTTTGAGAGGACTAGAATATAAAAGCAGTGATGTGCTGCTGAGGCTTTATAAGGCTCTGGTCAGACCACATTTAGAATATTGTGGGCAATTTTGGGCCTCGTATCTCAGGAAGGATGTGCTGGCCCTGGAGAGGGTCCAGAGGAGGTTCACGAGAATGATCCCAGGAATGAAAGGCTTAACGTATGAGGAACGTTTGAGGACTCTGGGTCTATACTCGATGGAGTTTAGAAGGATGAGGGGGGATCTGATTGAAACTTACAGAGTACTGAAAGGCCTGGATAGAGTGGATTTGGGGAAGATGTTTCCATTAGTAGGAGAGACTAGGACCTGAGGGCACAGCCTCAGAGTAAAGGGAAGACCTTTTAGAACAGAGATGAGGAGAAACTTCTTTAGCCAGAGAGTGGTGAATCTATGGAATTCATTGCCACAGAAGGCTGTGGAGGCCAGGTCATTGAGTGTATTTAAGACCGAGATAGATAGGTTCTTGATTGGTAAGAGGATCAAAGGTTACGGGGAGAAGGTGGGAGAAAGGGGTTGAGAAACTTATCAGCCATGATTGAATGGTGGAGTAGACTCGATGGGCTGAATGGCCTAATTTCTGCTCCTATGTCTTATGGTCTTATGGTCTTGTAAGTCAGAGCGTCCTTTTTTGAAAACTGACAAATGTCCTAGATGGTAAATGCACTTGTTGCAGGTTAAAGAACTTTACAGCACAGAAGGAGATAACTCTATTCATTGGGTCTCTACTCATTGGGTCTCTATAGACACTTTGCTAGAAAACTCAAAACTAACCCATTGCCTTGCTGCCTCCTCAAAGCGCACCCCCTTTCTCTAGAGTTGCTTGGCTCTATGGGAAAATTTTTTGTTTGATCTTGTTTTAAGGTGCTTTGTGGATGAGAATTAAACAAGATAACTTTACTGAGGTTTGAGTGGAGTGATACTCTCCCAAACCAATTGAGAATGAATTGCTCTCAAGTTCACTGCAGGTTTGGAGAGAGACGATATATATTGGCTCTGCCAAATCTTTCTTGTATCTCGTGATCTAGCTGTTTGAGTTAACTGTACTCTGACAAATCTCGAGTAGTGAGCTCTGAATTGTAACTCTCTAATCATAAATTTTACAATTCAGTGTTAATAAAAGCCAAGCAACATTTCAATCTCTCCAGTTCTTGAGAAAGGGACAGTGAGGTTACAAATTACATTGAATATGGTTTTGGCAATTCTTGAAACCTGTCTGAAGATTATGTAGCTTAGAATTAAATGCAATGTTATACCTCTGAGAAATAGATAACAAGGTCTCTCTTTTGTCAGCACAATAGAAGGAGAGTCTTCTGTAGCTCCTTGGTTGTCTTGCCTTTCCCATGGGCAAAACACTCATCGTTTTTGGCTTGTCCTTCAGCACATCTTTCATTATGTCAGTGTTGCTAGTCTACACAAATACACAGCTGTTTGAATGGATGTGGCATCCTGTACTAGAAGACATCATTTGCTTTGTCAGAGCCCAGATGGAGCCTACGGGCAGAATCATCCCAGATTTGCACAAAATGCGGTAGTGGGTGGGAAAAGAAGACGTTTTACCTGCCGGCTGCAATGGCGGCTTTTCACGCCGTATCATCCCATTCTCGCCCTCATTAATAATTTAACCTGGGAAACACGCTAGGTTGCTGGCGGCATCTGATTTGCCCGCCCCGCCATCACCTCAGGCTGTCAGTAATCCGAGCGCCATATTTAAAGGGTACCCCGCACAGAGCTAGCTCTCCCTAAGGGATTGGAAGTGGCTGGAAAGTCATGGCTGCCATAGGGAGGAAAAAACACTGCCCCCAAATTTAGCAACACCTCCCTCGGCTGCCTACTGGATGCAGTGGAGGCCCGCCATCAAGTCCTCTACCCCTGCTCTGCGCAAAAACCAGCAAGCAAAGTGACAAAATCCAGCACGGGAGGTGGGGGGCAGCAGTGGTCAGCGCCAATGCCCTGTAAAAGAGGACAGCCATCCAGTGCCGAAAAAGGATGAATGATCTCTTCCGTTCCCCCAGGGTGAGTCACTCTTTTTATCACTCTCAACTCGCACACACACAAACCTATCACACATCCATAGTGATCTCACTCACTGCCAGTTCAAGGGGCATCACTATTCACTCTCTCACACACACCTTCGTCTGCTCTGCAGGTTGTGTCCTCATCCCGTCCATGGCGCCACTCACCATCTACACATGCCAGGCAGCTTCTCATCTGATAGAAGTAAAATGCTGCGGATGAAACAGAAACAGAAAATGCTGGAAAAACTGAGCAGGCCTGACAGCATCTGTGAAGAGAGAAATATCCTTCTCGTTTGAAGACTCTGGGTCTATACTTGATGGAGTTTAGAAGGATGAGGGGGGATCTGATTGAAACTTACTGAAGTTTCTGCAGTTACTGAAATGAAACTGAAAGGCCTGGATAGAGTGGACGTGGAGAAGATGTTTCCATTAGTAGGAGAGACTAAGACCCGAGGGCACAGCCTCAGAGTAAAGGGAAGACCTTTTAGAACAGAGATGAAGAGAAACGTCTTTAGCCAGAGAGTGGTGAATCTATGGAATTCATTGCCACAGAAGGCTGTGGAGGCCAGGTCATTGAGTGTATTTAAGACCAAGATAGATAGGTTCTTGATTGGTAAGGGGATCAAAGGTTACGGGGAGAAGGCGGGGGAATGGGGTTGAGAAACTTATCAGTCATGATTGAATGGAGGAGCAGTCTCGATGGGCCGAATGGCCTAATTTCTGCTCCTATGTCTTATGCTCTTATGGTCTTCTCATCTGGCCTGGCAGGTGTCCTTCTTACGACCTCTCCATATAGGTTCCATGCAGGGCAAGCTGACAAATTAAAAAAAGGGAGAGGTCGCAGACTGCTGGAGGAAAGCCTGACATCAAGGCCCTCACAGACTTTGAAAATAGAGTCATCCAGCTGGCTGGCGAAGATCTGGACCTTTGGAACCTTCAACTTTGGAACTCTACCTCAGAAAGTGATGGAGGCGGGGTCACTGAATATTTTAAAGGTAGAGGTAGATAGATTCTTGTTCAAAAGTTATCAGGGGTAAATGGGAATGTGGAACTCGAAACACCACCAGATTAGCCATGATCTTATTGAATGGCGGAGCAGGCTTCAGGGCCTACTTCTGCTCCTATTTCGTATGTTCGTACGTTCTCTCATAACATTGAAGAAGTATTTAGATATTCACTTGCGTTGCCATAGCCTCCAGGGCTATGGCCCAAGCGCTGGAAAATGGGATTAGTGTTGTCAGATCTTTGTTGACCGGTGTGGACACCATGGGCTGAATGGCCTCCTTCTGTGCTGTAAACATCTATGAGTCTATGAGTTCCTGTGTTGACGGTGAGGTCAATGCTGCTCAACCAAGTGAGGATCCAGCAGTGCAACATCCAACAGACAACCATGCTGTGAGTGAGTTCCCCTGTTCTGCAGTCACCTCCAATACCCTAATAATGTGTTCTTGCTTTCGCAGGCACATCTGGGAAGCACCCAAGGGGGCCCACAAGCCAGCTCCTCGACTGAAGCCCTGAAGACACCTCGGAAGGCAAATCTGATGACACCCTAATTGAGGACCCGTCGCAGCGTTAACCCACACCCTCCACCATCGCAGAGGCACACACCTTGGTGGGACTTAGTTCTAGATTGGGCCCCGGTCACAATCTGGTGAGCACATCGCACTGCTTGATCCACTGCAGGTAGCGGCAAGGACTTCCAAGCTTTTTGGCACTCAGAGGACTGGTGGAGGCCAGAAAACTGCTGAGTCTGAGTCAGATGACGAGCCTCTAGACTCGGTCATGTCACAGTTGCTGGAGCTGCAAAGGTAAGCTCAGGAGCATCAGAAAGGGATGTCTGCTGCACTCTTCAGGTTGCAAAGCACGATGGAGAAATTCGTCCACCTTCAGTCTGAGGTGATAGCGCTGGCATCGCACTGAGGTCAACACTGGTAAGATGGCGACCGCCCTGGAGACCTTGGTCCAGGACAGCGGCCCTGTACTGCTGCACAGGCTGAACTCCATCGCTGACACCACAGTTGGCTTCCAACAGTGTCAACACGAGAGGGGTGTGAGGCAGCTCAATCTCACTCCAACTTCCCCTTCTCTGCAAGGTGTCAGCCAGGGGCCCCGGGCACCCATGGGGAGCCACCCAGGTGACTCTGGGAGTGCCTGGCTCATTTGAACCCCCCATTCCTGTTACCCCCAGCAGCTCCAGTTCCACAGGCCGAAGTGGGTGGCGCTGTCACACAGCAGGACCCCAAAAGTACAACAGGGCCCTCCAGGTTTCAGCCCTCCAGAGGACGCCTGCAAAGGTCATCACAGACAGGGCGTAGCAGTCAGCAGGCTGCCTCTATTTCCACTGTAGATGTTGGGGAAGCACCAAGATGGAGCAGCAGAGTTAGGAAGGTTAAGAAGATCTAGTTGCACAGCCGGGACATGGGGGCTGATGATCACTTGCACTTAATGTTCACTATTGTAAGTAAGATACCAACCATGTCTTCTTGCCTATGGTTCCTTGGTATGATGAGCAGTGTTTGTGCCACTCGGATGTCTGTGCAAGATAAAGGTAGGTGTCTCAGTCCAGAGCTGCATCCCGATGCAGTGTGTAACCTTCAGAGCAATGTGATGGTCCAGCTTCACACTCACTGGACACATTACTGATGCCTGCACCTTGATGGTACTTATCATTCCTGCCAGAATGTCATGGGCAGGCGTCACAGAGTTCCATCATTCTCTCCGTGTGTTCTCAGTACCTTTGAGGTGGAGCTGGCCCCCTTCTCTTCAGCATCTGTGACCAGTGATGCTGTGCTCCTGAAGGGGTCAGGTGCTGGTGGCTGACAAAAGATCTGGTGCATTTAAAGTTTCACGGCTACATCTCCATGATATGACCCTGATTACAGAGCACAAGCGAGCTGCCCTTGGCCAGACAGGAGTTGACATTCACAGATACTATGTGAAGATCTATGGAGTGTCCTTACTGCATGTCATCACCTATTGGATTATTGGAGAAAATTTTGAAGGAGAGAATCTATCTCCACTTGGAGAGGCAAGGTTTGATCAGGGATAGTCAGCATGGCTTTGTCAGAGGGAGGTCATGCTTAACAAATTTGATTGAATTTTTTGAGGAGGTGACCGGGTGTGTAGATGAGAGTAGTGCAGTTGATGTAGTTAATATGGATTTCAGCAAAGCCTTTGACAAGGTCCAACATAGGAGACTTATAAAGAAGGCAAATGCACATGGGATATAGGGTAATTTGATAAGGTGGATTCAAAATTGGCTTAGTTGTAGGAGACAGAGGGTGATGACAGAAGGATGCTTTAGTAACTGGAAGCCAGTGTCCAGTGGCGTACCACAGGGATCTGTGCTCGGTCCCCTATTATTAGTCATTTATATAAACGAGATAGATGACTATGTGGGGGGTAGGATTAGTAAGTTTACAGATGACATAAAGATTGGCCGGGTGGTTAATAGTGAGGTTGAATGTCTTGGGCGACAGGAAGATATAGACAGGATGGTCAAATGGGCAGATAAGTGGCAGATGGAATTTAACCCTGAAAAGTATGAGGTGATACACTTTGGAAGGAGTAATTTGACAAGGAAGCATTCAATGAATGGCATGACACTAGGAAGTTCTAAGGAACAAAGGGACATTGGCGTGTGTGTCCATAGATCTCTGAAGGCGGAGGGGCATGTTAGTGGGGTGGTAAAAAAGGCATATGGGACACTTGCTTTTATCAGTCAAGGCATAGATTACAAAAGTAGGGAGGTCATGTTGGAGTTGTATAGAACCTTGGTGAGGCCACAGCTGAAGTACTGTGTGCAGTTCTGGTCGCTACATTATAGGAAGGATGTGATTGCACTGCAAGGGGTGCAGAGGAGATTCACCAGGATGTTGCCTGGGATGAAACATGTAAGTTATGAAGAGAGGTTGGATAGACTTGGGTTGTTTTCGTTGGAGCAGAGAAGACTGAGGGGCGACCTGATTGAGGTGTACAAGATTATGGACAGGGTGGATAGGGAGCAGCTGTTCCCCTTAGTTGAAGGGTCAGTCACAAGGGGGCATAAGTTCGAGGTGAGGGGCAGGAGGTTTAGGGGGGATGTGAGGAAAAACTTTTTTACCCAGAGGGTGGTGACGGTCTGGAATGCGCTGCCTGGGAGGGTGGTGGAGGCGGGTTGCCTCACATCCTTTAAAAAGTACCTGGATGAGCACTTGGCACATCATAACATTCAAGGCTATGGGCCAAGTGCTGGTAAAGGGGATTAGGTAGGTAGGTCAGGTGTTTCTCACGTGTCGGTGCAGACTCGATGGGCCGAAGGGCCTCTTCTGCACTGTTTGATTCTGTGTTCTGTGATTCTGTGATCCTCCTAGAATTTGGCGATTATCAGGGCCCCCGTTGCTTCTCCATGACATGAGCCTGAGAACTGTGGGTATGTGCGTTGCCATCAGCCACACAGGAGTCAAACATTCACAAATGCAAGGTGAGGATATCCAGGCTGTCCTCACTGCATTTTGTCATCATCCTCCATGAAAAGTTTGGCTATGAGGGTCTCCCGAGCACACCTGCCTCATCTGGCCAGTGTGATGGTCTCATTGCCGCATCCTCACCTTCAAAGACCGCATCGTCATCCCTTTCAAAGTGCTCCTCATCGGAGGATCCGTGCAGCTCCTCCATTTTCTCCTCAGCCAGGTCCTCCCCCACTCGTAGCAACAGGTTGTGGGACACGCAGTAAGTGACGATGATGCATGATACCCCCTGGGGACTGTATTGCAGTGCTCCATCAGACTTGCTGAGGCACCAGAATCTCAAAATGTCTATCATTTGCTCCACCAAAATCCAAGTGCAGCATGAGCCTCGTTATAGCGTCACAGTTCTGCATTCTGAGGCCACCGCGCGAGCATCATCAACCTCATCTTCTGTGTCCCCTTGTCCCTGAGGAGCCAACTCTGCTGCCTCTGTGGACCTGGGAAGATGTCAGGGACCTGAGACCTGATGTAGGAGTCATGAACACTCCCTGGGAATTGTGCGCAGACCTGTAAGATGCATTTGTGGTGGTTGCACACCAATTGAACGTTCAGTGAATGGAAGCCCTTGCGTTGATGTAGTTGACTGCTTGTTGCCACAGAGATCTATGAGTTTATTCAATGACACCTGCACCTGTGGAAAACCAGAGATCTGCACGAATCCCAGTGCTCTCGTTTCCTGGCTTTCCTGATCCCAGGCAAAATGCACAAAGTTCTGTACCTTTGTGAAGATGGCGTCCAACACCTCCTGGATACACTTGTGCATGGGGGCTTGTGAGATCTCATACAGGTATCCTGTGGAGCCCTGGAAGGAGTCACTGGTGTAGAAATTGAGCAATACAGTCACTTTCACGGCCACTGGTAGTGGATGCCCTCCATGTCCCCATGGTGCTGAATCCTGCAGCAGGTGGCATATGCACAGTCAATGGCGACACTGGCTCTTGGTCATCTGCAGGAATGACAGGCACCATCTATAGGCCCTGGGCTTAGCGAAGAGCCTACAAGCGATGGCTCTCTGTGGATCTTCAGCTGCTTGTGCAGCAGGCCCTGCCACCCCATCACCTTGAGAGAGGTGCTCCCCCCTTTGCCGAGCCAGGCACCTCCGCCGTTCTCTTCTTCTTCTCTGCTCCCTGTAAGCCATGAGGCACACTGCTAAATCACCAGGCTCCATGATCCTGATGTTCTCCTCCTGCAGGATCAAAGAGAGACGTGTGGGTGAGAATAGGTGTACTAAGAACCTTTCTTGGTTAAGTGTGAAGGCCCCTTCGTGCATGCAGGAGAGGGCTGGCCACCACTTGGGTGGCCAGTGTGCAGTGCACTCATTGGCTGTCCAAAACCCCACCCACCTCCGCCCCACTCCACTTGACTGAGTGACAGCAGCTTTGGCCATTGGACTGCATGCTGTGCACTCAGCTCAAGCACAGGCATTCTCCTAACCCACACTGCAAGGCTGCACTGTTAGCTTCAACCATAATGGATACTGGTCCAAACAAGGGGCTGTGAGCGCCTCCACCAGTGACTGCACCATGGCCGCCTTTTGCAAGGGGATTCTACAACTTGCCCAGTCAGCCAATTGCTCTGCTGCCCCCTAAAGCGCACATTCATTTCCAGTCTGTGCCTGAGGGGTGAAAAGCTCTGGAGCATTTGGTGGCTCTTCCATGCTTTTGCTTTGCTTGAGTGGACAGAAATGCTTCAGAGGCCCGACACCAAGCATGTTAATGGAGCTGCTGGTGAACGGTCTCAGCTGTGGAAGAATGTTCACTTTTGGCAAGCTTTTCCAAGTGCATGGCTGCTTCTCTCACCCTTCCCCTCCTCCCACTCCCCCTGGCTAGTGCTTGAGTATTTCCTTCTGTCTGTATGTGCTGCCTTGCCTCCACCCCACCCCACCCCACCCACTGGCCTGACCCGCAATGAAGCCCTTGCCCTGGCACTACACTGAAAGCCAGCCGGGAAAAAGCGAGTTGCCTGTGCCCTCCCTGAATGCACCTCTTCCTTGATGTCCTACGGGTGATGCTCACGAGCGCTGTGCAAGGTTGTGTGCACTCACCTCCGAGTTCCCCTCGAAGTTCAAGTCGCTGGGTGCACGCCTTTTAAAGGCAGTCGTGAAGCACACCATTCTGAAGTCACACCGACATGGGCAGTAAATTTGATGTGGGGTATTGATTCCAGCGAGCAGGCCTTATAACTAGATGCAAATGTATTAAAATAATGTTCCCGACTTGCATGGCAGGGGTGGTAGAGCGGACGATCGCAAACTGGTTTTATGACGGTGTAAAACTGTTTTGTGGCCTTCTAGCCATATTGTGCACCCTACCCCCTGCTCGCCATGATGCCACCAATGAGACCAAGTCTTGTGGAGCAGTTCAAGTACCAGTCTATAACAAACATGCAGGAAAAAGACCTTGATCTTAATCTTTCACTTGTCTTCATCAATAAAATGATGGAATTTTTATGCTGTTGATACAACCCAATACAGAGCAGTTAACATCACAACTGAAAGAAAAATACTGAATTACACAGGCGTATGGAGAATGGAAACCCACCCAAATAAACAGTCTGCCTGAGAAGATCATGTCAAGAATGTTTGATTGCTTACTCTTCTTTGCTCTATAAGGATTCCAGTGTAAATATTCAAATTAATGGCTTGGTATTTGTATTTAAGAAACTCCGAAGCAGTGACGGGTGACCCTATACACAGCAACAGCCTGTGTTCGATGTGAACAGTGAGACGTTTGGAGATAATAGGGTTTTGACCTAAATTGAAGCCCAGCCAACATGTCCAATGTCTAATTTACTGCTGCTCATGCTGTAGTGATTGGCACTGCACACTGTGGGCAGAAGTTCTTTTGGGATCAGGGCCGGGACTTTTGGGCCCCATCGCCGGCGGGACCCACCGCGGGTGAGGCGGAGCCCCAACCAGAAGCTCGTTGACTTGCGGCAGGACCGGAAGATCCCAGCGGCAGGCTGGTGTGGAAAATCCCGCCCCAGGAAATCCTGCAGATGGTATGGTGGTTTCCATTGAAGCAGGATTGCCAACAGGTCAGAACTCAACAGCGGTGCTTGGGGAAAAGGAAGGGAACGTCTTTTGCCCTGGTATTAGCTTACACTTTCAGCAAGTTACCATACAACAGCTTTAAAAACCTAAATGTACAAGCATTATGTCTAACTAATAGCAGACAGCATGTGCTGTGCCACAGCAAAATTTGTTAGTTACCTCCAAGGTTCTAGCCCTGCAAGAGGAGCCACACCATATAATTCAAACACAAATAATGTGTCGTTTCTTCAGTTACGTGTATAACTGCCAGCAAATTTTTTTGCATTGAATTGTCAGTTATTCAAATTCAACCAGCCCTGAGGTTTTATGTAAATTGAATTATTCATATCAGGGAAAATCAGTTTGAAAAAATAATGGCTAGTGTAGCATGTACAGTGGCGAGAGATCTATGAAAAGAATCACTGTGTATGTTAAATGTTAATTAAACAGAGTAGTAATTTACCATAATGAATGTAACCTTTTATTTTTATTTCAAGGAGCTGGATTATATAATTTTGACTGTAAATTTAAAAAATTACTACCGCTTATTTGTTTGCCTGTTAAATTTGGGATGTGTGGCATGTGTTTCATTCTAACTCAGTTTCCATTGCTCCTGTAGGTGTTCTGTGATCGCTATTTTCAATGTTAAAGAAACTCAATGCATGACACTCAAGAACTTATACCTTATTGTGAGATTGGCTCCTGTCTCATAGTGAGAATGTATCACCCTCTGTCTGCAGAGTCTGGCAACTGGGTCTCCACAAATCACTCAAAATGCTTCTTCAGGTTCTAGGGTGTGAATTTCCGACTGCGCTGTTGTTTTACTTCTTTTCTTATAAACTCTTACTTTTTCCTTTTCGTACTATACATAAATATTTGTCATGCTCCTTTTTAATCCCTCTTATTTGTCATCTCTCCACTAAATTTTCTATACCACTCGAAACTTTCTTGAGCATTTAGCTTATGGCGGAATCGCCCCAGATTTGCACTAAGTGCGGTAGCGGGCGGGTAAAATGACGTTTTACCCGCCAGCCGCAATGGCGGCCTTTCACGCCATATCGTCCCAAACCTGCTGCATTATTTATGCATTCCCGGGAAACGTGCCATTTCCATGGTGGCAGGCTCTCATTCGCTGCTTTAGCACGCCATATTTAAAGTCCAGCTGCGTGCACACCTCTCAGTGCTTCCAGCCCATGACTGCTTCAAAGAAGACATGGCCCTGAAAGGCAAAAAGGCTGCAGCCCCCAGCTTCAATGATGCGTCCCTCGAGCGCCTTTTGGACACAGTGGAGACTCGCCGTGATGTCCTGTACCCCTGCTCTGGCCCCAGGATGAGCAGCAACCTCACTAACCTGGTTTGGGAGGCGGTGGCAGTGGTGGTCAGTGCCAACACCCTGCAAAAGAGGACAGCCACCCAGTGCCAAAAAAGGATAAATGGTCTCATCCGTTCCGCCAGGGTAACTCATTCTTCTCATCACTCTCAACTCACACACTCACAAACCCATCACACATCCACAGGAATCTCACCCCTCAAGGGTCAACACCACTAACTCTCTCACACACCCTCACATCTCCATCAGGCTCATACCCTCTCGAGCTCATGTCCTCATCCTGTCCATGTCTCCGCTCACCACACAAACGTTCCACGCAGTGCCATGTGTCCTGCTCACACTCTCTCCATCTGTTTTCATGCAGGAGAAGCCTGTTCATATCATCAGGGAGAGATCCCAGACCGAGGACCGGAGAGGGGGGAGGGGCGGGGGGGAGGACGGGGAGGGGAGGAGGGGTGGGGGAGGAGGGGAGGGGAGGGGTTGGGGAGGTGCAGGTGCGGGGGTGGAATGGCCCACATTAGGCCCCTCACTCACTTTGAGGAGTGTGCCATCGCACTGACTGGTGAGGACATGGACCATGTCTGAGATGATGGTGAGGCTGGCGGCGAACACCCTTGTCAGGATCCTGCACCACAATATCCCTCTCTCAATGTGAATGTGAGTGCTCTCTCTCCTGATGCCAGAGCGGCACACGAGTCAGAGGAGCGCGACTGCCTGCTCTCTGATGAAGTGGTTCCCACATGTGCATGTATGGAGGTCTCCGTGGTGAGGGTGGCAGACACCATGGAGATCCTGGTCCAGCAGAATGCAGAGATGTGTGCAGACCTGCACTCCATCATGGGAGCCATGGGTGAGTTCCTGCAGTAGCAACACGAGGGAAACAGGGCACCTTGATATCCCTCCAGGTGCTCTCACCCCTCAAGGAGTCAGCCTGGGGCCTTCGGGCACCCGAAGGGAGGTGGAGCGGCTGTTGGACACCCCTGGGTCATCCACTCAGGGATCTCAGAGGCTGTCCTCTCTCTCCGAGTCCCCTTTGCCTGTGAGCCCCTCAACCTCGTCCTCTGTCACCGCAGAGGGAGCAGCTGGCCAACGAGTGATTCTGGAGGGAGAAGTGTGTGTGTGGCAGGGCCTTTCGGAGCCTCGTGCAAGCACTCTCCTATGCACATGGATCTTTCACTATCACACTCCCCTCAATGTCCTGAGCATTTTGAATGCTGCCTGCTGGGGTTTGCTTTCAGTTCTCCATCTAAGCTGACCTGCATCTCCACCCACCCAATGATCACACTCCCATGCAGCATCTGATCTTGCCCACCACGACTGTTGTTTCACTTTCAATTTGGACAGCATAATCTTGATTCAGTTTTCCGTGCACTCCCCTGTCTTCTCCGCTCCTCCAGTCACCCATTTCCTTTCCCCCATCACTGTTCACCCCCGGCATCACCTTCCATCTCCCCTCCGTGACCGACTAGCCACAACACCTTTCCGTCGGGAATGTCTATGTGAATGTGCATGTTCCCTTCCTTCCCAAAAATCCCACCCAATCCACATTAGCCTCCCTGACCTCCCCCTTCCCACCCCTAGGATCCGTGTCTGCCTCCGAGTCCCTACCAACCACCCTCGCCATCCATTCTACCACTACCGTTGAACCCTTACCCTCACACCCTACCGCCTCACTTGGCTCTCGGTTATTCTCACCATTCCCTCGTACCACGCCCATCCTCATTTTGCTCCCCAGAGAGGCATCAGATTCCTACCTTGCACATTCACCTGGACATCCTCTCCGGACCCCTTCCCCCCCAGAACTCCTTCCTCCTGCTCAGTCCTCCCACCTCTCCCCTGGACTCGGCCCATTTAGTCCCTCACCCTTCCTGACTCCCTCAGAGACCCATACTTCTTCCTCCACCCTTAGTTCTTCCCCCCATCTAACCTTTTCCTCCAGACTTACCTCTTCCACCAGCCTCGCTTCTTCCTCCACACTTACTTCCTCTGCTCTCTGCACTACTTCCTCCCCCGGACTCCTTCCCCTCTCGGCACTCCTCCCCGCCTCCGAACTCCTTCCCTTACACCTTCCACCCCCTTACACCTACCTCCCCAGTTGCCATCTTTTCCCTGTTACCCCCTCCTCCCCTTATTCCCTCCAACCCCTGTCAACATCACCCCCCTGACACCTTCATTTCCCCCCCTCCCAACTTCAACCCCGCCCAACACCTTCTCCCCTCCCCATCAATCCTAGACTTTCCTCTCCTACCAATTTGGCCATCATCCATTGTGAGCATCACCGGTGACTTTCCAACTTCCGTGAGCTGCTTCACAGCAGAGCCATATCCATGAGATTCCACCCAGTGTGCCATGGGCATTCCTCAGGATCCCATTGCTGACAGGCTCCAACATCTTCTGTTTCTCGGATGTCCTCGATGTGAGCAAGGTACTGGCAGTAAGTCCTGTTGTCAAGACGTGTTCTGCACTGGCATGTTTTCCCGCCGACATGGGCGGACGATCCAGCAGTTGGGGGCGGGGGAGGTGGGGGTGGTGATGAGTCCGCCGGGCTAGCCTTATAATGATATGCTGATGTATTGCAATGAGGTTTCTGATGTCTGATGATGGGGAATACGGCTCACCATCAATGGGCTGAGTAGACAATCACAAACTGGTTTCATGGCGTCGTGAAACTGATTTTTGGCCTTCTCGCCATATTGTCTGCTCAGGCCACCGAGCATGCCCGATACCAGTGGGCACAGAATATCCTGGTCTTAATATTTTATGCCTCCCTTTTAAGTTAGACTTCAGCCTTTGTCTATTTATCACACCTTACTCTATCCTATATGTAAAGCATCCTCAATGATGCTCTGTCATAACATTTTGTTAATTTGTTTGCTCAGTTAATTCTGCCTCAATCCCTTTGTGTCTCATTGAACAATGTAGTTAACGATTCCAGCAACTTTATCTTACATTCAGTTTAAGGGAGAGAGGAGTGGGTCTGAGACTACGTTTTTAAACTTAAATAAAGGCAATTATGAGAGCATGAAAGCAGAGCTGGCTAAAGTGAATTAGCAAATTAGATTAAGAGATAGGTCAATAGAGATGCATTGGCAAGTAATTAAGGGGATATTTCAGAATACACAGAATAGATACATTCCAATGAGTAAGAAAAAGTCCAAGGCACGGACATACCTTAACTAGAAAGGTTAAATATAGTATCAAACTTAAAGAAAAAGCATATAATTGTGCAAAGGTCAGAAGATTTATCAGAATATAAGGAACAGCAAAGGATGACTAAAAGATTAATAAAGGGGGAAAGATTAGAGTCCGAGAGAAAGCTAGCCAGAAATATAAAAACAGATAGCAAGAGTTTCTATAAATACTTAAAAAAGAAATTAATTAACAAAGTGAGCATTGTTCCTATTGAAAGTGAGTCTGGAGAATTGATAATGGAAAACAAGAAAATGGCAGATGGATTAAATGGGTATTTTGCATCAGCCTTCACTATAGAGGATACAAGTAATATCCCAGAAGCAGCTATAAATCAGGAAATGGAAGTGAGGTAGGAACTCAGGAAAATTACAATCACCAGAAAAGTGGTACTGAGTAAACTGTTGGAGCTGCGGGCTGACAAGTGCTCGGGTCCTGATGGATTTCATCCTAGGATCTTAAAAGAAATGGCTAGTGAGATATTTGATGCATTGGTTTTAATTTTCCGAAACTTCTTAGATTCGGGGGAGGTCCCATTAGCTCGGAAGATAGCAAATGTAACTCCATTATTCAAAAGAAGAGGGAGACAGAAATCAGGACACTACAGGCCAGGTAGCTTAACATCTGTCATAAGGAAAACGTTAGAAGCTATTATTAAAGAAGCTATAGCAGGGCATTTGGTTAAGTTCGAGTTAATCAGGCAGAGTCAACATGGTTTTGTACAAGGGAAATCATGTTTAACCTACTTATTGGAGTTCTTTGAGGAAGTAACATGTGCTATGGATAAAGGGGAACCAGTGGATGTACTGTACTTAGATTCCCAGAAGGCATTTGATAAAGTGCCACATCAAAGGTTATTGCATAAAATAAAAGTTCATTGTATAGAGGGTAATATATCAGCATGGATAGAAGATTGCCTGGGTAACAGGAAGCAGAGAGTAGGCACAATTGGGACTTTTTCAGGTTGGCAAGATGTAACGAGTGGTGTGCCTCAGGGGCCAGTACAGGGACCTCAACTGTTTACAATTTATATGAATGGCTTAGATGGAGGGATGGCTGGGGTGGATGCCACATTTGCTGATGACACAAAGATAGGTAGGAAAGTAAGTTGTGAAGAGGACAAAAGGAATCTAGAAGAAGACATAGATAGGTTAAGTGAGTGGGCAAAGTTCTGTCAAATGGAGTATAACATGCAAAAATGTGAAATTGTCCATTTTGGCAGGAAGAATAAAAGAGAAGCATATTATCTAAATGGTGAGAGATTGCAGAGCTCTGAAATGCAGAGGAATCTGGGTGTCTTAGTGCATAATCACAAAAGGCTAGTATGCAGTTACAACAAGTAATTAGGAAAGCTAATAATTTATTGCGAGGAGAATTGAAGACAAAAGTGGGGGAGGTTATGCTACAGTTATACAGAGCACTAGTGAGACCACATCTGGAGTACTGTGTACAGTATTGATCATCTTATTTAAGGAAGGGTGTAAATGCGTCGGAAGCAGTTCAGAGAAGATTTACCAGACTAGTACCTGGAATGGATGGGTTGTCTTATTAGGAAAGGTTGGACAGGCTAGGCTTGTATACGCTGGAGTTAGAAGAGTAAGAGGCAACTTGGTTGAAACCTTTAAGATCCTGAGGGATCTTAACAGGGTGAATGTGAAGAGGATGCTTCCTTTTGTGGGAGAATCAAGAACTAGGGGTCACTGTTGAAAAATAAGGGGTCGCCCATTTAAAACGGAGATGAGGTGAAATTTTTTCCCTCAGAAGGTCGTGAGTCTTTGGAACTCTCTTCCTGTGAATAGGCGGTGGAAACAGAATCTTTGAAGATTTTTAAGGCAGAGGTGAATAGATTCTTGGTAAGCAAGGGGGTGTTAGGTTATTGGGGGTAGGCGGGATGCATATTTGAGGTTACTATCAGATCAGTCATGATTTTATTGAATGGGCCGAATGGCCTACTCCTGCTCCTTGTTCATATATTTGCATCTTTGACTCTTCATTATTTGATTTTTATATTGACTGTAAATATGTCATGGTTACTATTTCACAATTGTTTTCTTACTCTTGCATCTGTTATTTGCCCATTACGCATAACAAAGATTTTTTTTTTTACTTCATTCATGGGATGAGGGCTTCGCTGGCTGGGCCAGCATTTATTGCCCATCCCTAGTTGCCCTTGAGAAGGTGAGCTGCCTGCTTGAACCGCTGCCGTCCATGTGGTGTAGGTACACCCGCAGTGCTGTTAGGAAGGAAGTTCCAGGATTTTGACCCAACACCAGTGAAGGAACAGTGATATACTTCCAAGTCAGGATGCTCAGTGACTTGGAGGAGAACCTCCAGGTAGTGGTGTTCCCATCTATCTGCTGCCCTTGTCCTTCTAGGTTTTTGTGGTTGTGGGGTTAGAAGGTGCTGTTGAAGGAGCCTTGGTGAATTCCTGCAGTGTATCTTTTAGATGGTACATATTGCTGCTGTGCGTTGGTGGCAGAGGGAGTGAATGTTTGTGGATGTGGCACCAATCAAGTGGACTGCTTCCGCTTCTTCAGTGTTGTTGGAGCTGCGCTCATCCAGGCAACTGGGGAGTATTCCATCACACTCCTGACTTGTGCCTTGTAGATGGTGGACAGGCTTTGAGGAATCAGGATGTGGGTTACTCGTCGCACGATTCCTAGCCTCTGACCTGCTCTTGTAACCACAGTATTTATATGGCTAGTCCAGTTCAGTTTCTGGTCAATGGTAACCCCCAGGATGTTGATAGTGGGGGATTCAGTGATGGTAATGCCATTGAACATCAAGGGACAATGGTTGGATTCTCTCTTGTTGCATAATTCTCTTGTTGCATAATTCTAATCATTTACATGATTCTGGCTAAAGCAACTAAGTAAGAGATGCTGCCATTTAAATCAAGATTTTCTTTTTGAATTGTACAAATTGTAAAGTTTTTTGTAGAATATTAATAATAGTACACAACTTATGCCAGAGGAAGTCTTTCCGAAACAGTATATATTTCATCCAACCCTCCCATTTAGGTGAGGCTGATGTGGAGTACCTAAAGACACTGGACATGAGTCAGTTGTATAGTGAATCAAGCAGCAGTTTATTGATCAGTATAAGTATGCATACAGGGGAGAGTACCCTCAGATTACTCCAAGAGGCATCTCAGTGTTACAAAGCTTGTCTCATACATTTATACCATTCCTGTGACATTTCAACAGTAATCATAATTACATCATCGATCATATGCCCTTGTTTATACTTTCAATTTTGTGGCCATATAAAAATAAACCACACCTGGTCCTTGTTCCTCTATTATTCCCCTTCTCGCGTCAAGAACATCCTGTCCCCTACTTTGCCGTGACTTTCTCATCTTTCCATTTCCCTCTTTTTGGCTCTCTTTTTATCAAGAATCAGCAATTTATCAAAAATAGCCATGTCCTAATCTATCTAACCATATAACCTCATGTTTGTCATTTTCAGCAAAACTATCTCCCCTTATATCACCACTTTTATGCTTACAGCTGTGTCTGGTTAACCATTACCTAATTATTCTGTTAGTCTTTAATCGTTTCTGCAATTTCAGCAGGGCTCAGTGAAATATGTAATCTCAAGCATATGTGTTAACTCATTCAATGACCACTTCAAGACCAGTTGTCACCTGCTGACCTAGGCTACAGAAAAGATCTGTGCTTAGCTCTTAATTTTGTTATGATCCTGGAGGGGATCCCCAATTTTGTTACAATCTCAGCAGAGACCAATAACTTTTTTAAAAAAAGAAGAAATTGGAAATCCCAGTTACTTACTAAAAGCATGAAGCCATAAGATTCCACAGTTTAAAAACAGAAGAATTTTTAGTATACAAGAATCAAACAAAGCAAACACTACATACTACTTAGCTAATCACCAATGCCCAACAACAGTGGATCATCATAAGTTAAATGTGTATTAACATTCAAATTATAAATGGTCAATTATAAGCTATAAATTAAACATTCAATGGCAGAAAGAACTAAGACATATCTTACAAATTGGCTCAGCTGTCTGAAGCTCAGACAGAACCTTCAAAACTCTGTCATCCTTACAAAGAATGTCAGCTTCTCTCTTTCTAGGAGCTAGTCTGATCCTCAGCCGACAGTAGCACACAACCAACCTGAGTTCCAACGGCACTATCTTCACCAAAAGTGACACATGTCCGCAGAACCTCCTCAACTTGGTCTCAATGGTGTCAATCAATCAATGCTGCCTCCAAATAATACAAACAGCTTCAGCAACTTTTTTTAAGCTATGGATCTGGCCTCTGTTTTCTTCAGATTGCCTGTACTGCACCACTGGACTCATCAACTGCTAATATTGAGCTTGGTGGCTCTCCTTACCTTTATATAGCCTCAATCAGTTTCAGAAGTTTTAGTTTCCTTAGAAACTGGGAGGATCAGTTTCATTTCTAAGTTTCCTTTTTCAGTTTCTGTTCTCAATTTCCTTTTTTTTCTGGTTTCCCTTTTCATTAAGAGCCTGTCAGAAAAAAATACAAGCTTTAAAACATGGCTTCTCTCACAATACCCTAACACTTCCTCTATCAGGATTATTTTTGTAAGCTATCTCCACTCATAGTTGTCTCTGACTGCACTCTGTTAATAAACTACCTATTATACAAATTCAACTTTCAGTCACATTATTTTTATATATAAGCATCTTGGTTTATAAATTCCTGTACATGAAATTGTGTTGTGCAAGACTGCCACTTTCCCCATCATCCAGGTTATGAGCTGTTGCCCGAAACGTTTCGTAGTTCCAACACCATTGTCTACTGGTAATATGAGTACTGATGTATTGAGAGTATTGGCTTCCAGTGTTTAGGAACTCTTCACAAAAGATAAGCGTGACAAAGATTATTGAAAGTTCATTAGTCCTGTGAAGTTGGTATAATAGATCACTTCTTCAACCTCACCAGTGATACAACAATAGCCTTTATCAAGTCAAAAATATTCTGAAATCTCCGGCTAACGAAGCTATAGTTAATAACATTTCTTATGGGGCAGATTTTTCCTATATCAACTGGTTCTAAATGTACTTAAAATTGTGCTGATTGGCTTTGCTTGATATGAGTAATTGTGTTTTCATCATCAGGGCGTTCTAATTAACAGGATTCAACTCTATCCAATTTATCCAGGTTTTGTGTTGCTGTGGAGTATGCTTAGAGAATATTTGATCTCACTGCTTGATTATTCTATTACTATCCCAATCTGTTGAGAATACTATGACCTGGGAATGCTTCGCTTGATGTGATAGAACTAATCCAGGTTTGTTTTGCAAAAGTCCACACAGTAGAAATGATGAAAAGCTTTGGTTTAGCTTAACCTTTTCAGAGACATTTCCTGATGATTTGTTTCTTTCTCCTTTGGACATTCAGGAGTTGCCCTATTCATAAAATACCCTATGCAAACCTTCTTTGAAAAGAGAAACATTTTATGGCATGAATTTTACCCTTGGCGGGCACGAGTGATCGGCGGGCCCGCGATTGGTTGGGAAAAGGGCCACCGCCCACGATCTGCCTCCAATCGCAATTTCACACTGGCTGGCCAATTAAGGCCTGCCCAGCATGAAACACTTCTTCCCAATGATTGGGAAGGGCCAGGTGGGGATAGGGGCCAGTCTGTTGCCAGGTCCAATGGCGACCCGGCGGGCAGCTTGAAAATGACACAGGCAGCTCCTTGAAGCCCGCCTGGAAAGAACATATTTGCAGCATGCTGAAGACCTAAGCTATGGCCTCAAGGGCGGCTGGAGATGCCAGGTGGGAGGGCAGGTTGGGTGGGCACTTGGTCGCCCCGGGTTTTGGATGAGTGCCTTGCATTCCTCTTGGAGGAGGTGGCTGCCAGGAGGGACACCCTTGACCCCATAGATGGAAGAAGGAGGCCACTGCAGCTGACAAAAAGAGCATGGGAGGAGCCGGCAGCACAGGTCAGCAGCCATGATGTTGTGTGGCACAGATGGGGGCAGTGCCGCAAATGTTTAACAACCTGCTGCGCTCGGGAAGGGTGAGTACCGTGTTGGCATGGATCGGTGTGTTGAAGTGTTAAGGGCTGGCCATCCCCCCCTGTGGAGCTCAGTGGTGTTAGAGTTTGAGCGTCAACTGTCAATGATGCCAGAGCTGGCCAAGGGGGTGAGCCCTGACTGTTTGGACTGCATGCCTTGCGGCTCGAGGGCCATGACTCAGGTGTGCCCTGCAAGGTGTTCCTCAAGTGGGGTTGTCCAGGCTGCAATAGCGCTGCAGGTAGAGAGTGGACTAATCCATGCTCCTCTGTCCTTTCAGGAGAAGATGACACATTGAGAGGCCGCGGACAGATGGAGGCCGCCCAACCTCCTAATCCTAACCAGATTCAAGCAGGACACCTAGGAGCTGGTCAACTGGCCGCGGACGACTGGGGTGTCAGACGAAGGTAAGAATATAGTGCACAGAGGTGAGAGTTTTGGATGGTGCAAACATTCTTGTGTAGTCGCATCATTGATGGGAGCCTCAAAACTGGATTCCCCACTGGTCATTGAAAGATGATGACACCATGATGCAGCTATCCATTGTCTCACCAGGGTGCCTGGCATGCACAGTGACAGTGTGATGGCTTCAGTTAATGACATGTTGTTGTTCTCCCTTAGATTCACCAGCAGGCAATCAATCACAGGATACCGAAGAGCCACCCCTGACACCAGAGGACCGCCATGATTCACATGCACCTGCATCACACCCATTCTCTGAACCAGGCACCTGCACAGATACCAGCATGTCAGTGGGTGTTAGATCTTTGGCTAGAATGTCAGAGCACAGCAGTGAGGGCACTTCACACTCGCTCGAGGAGGAGGTGGAGGCAGAGAGTGCCCAGGGCGCTGGCAGTCGGAGGACTGCTGGAGACCAGGACGATACTGAGTTGAAGGCAGGTGATGAGCCTCTAGAGTCGTCCATTAGATGCTGGATGCTGGAGGCAGATGCTGGATGTCCAGCAGAATGTGCAGGAGGATCTGTTGTGGAGGGGTCCAGGCTGAGCATAAGTGCTGCGTTGACCCTCATGGCCAAGCAGACTGCCTCCTCCACTGAGAGAGTGGTGACTCCCAGTGAGAGGCAGCTCCAAGGGCAGAGTCAGGGGCTCCTGGGGTTGTGCTCGGACCTGCAAGCCCTCACACAGGCAATGACCTCATGTGGTGAGTGCTAGTGAGGGAGATAGATGAGGCACCCAGTATCCCAACTAGGTGCCCGTCCATCAATGGCAAGCAGGGTGGTCCAGAGCAACCTCACATTGGCGCAGGAGCTGCCTGCGTCTCTGCGGGCACCTCTCAGGGTGCTCTGGATGATGGCAGCAGCTCCTCTGCCCCCTTGCCAGTGACTGTGTCACCCAGTAGCCATCCATCCAGTCGGGCTGGAGCACTGAATAGCTTCAGCACCTGGGAGTGTCTGAGGCTGCGATGACTGGGGAGATGCCAGCTGTGACACTGGCCACTCCCTCCCAGGCGGGGCCAGCACAGGCTCCACTGGCCAGAGAATGACCGCCAAGATCATCAAGACCAACAAGACACCAGAGTCAGCAAGCTGTCTCTAAAGCCACAGCCAGCGAGGGAGGGGCACCAAGACGTAGCACTCACAAACGTAAGTTTGTAAATGAGCACAAGAGGGACTGGTCACGGGGGATCTTCTGTTCTGTAATATTTTGTTTATATTTACTGGTCTGGGAATGAAGATCAAAGAAGGTTATGTAATTTTGTTCAGATTGTCAAAATGAGATAAATTTTTGTTTTTGTCGTAATGGCCTGAGTATGCTTCACCTTTTTTGTTTGGTGCAGGGTACACCAGTATATAATGCTGCACGTGGGTGGCTCTAAACTTTATTGTACAGGCACTGAGTGGACTTTGGATTGAAATGAAAAGGTAATTTCAGACATCCAGGATGGAAGCGGCAGCCCTGGCATGAGGTGGAAGCAGATCTTTGGCAGCCTAGCCGAAGGATAGGTGTCCCTGCCTCCCTGAAGGATACAGAGGTCTGCCTTCATGCCCTCAGCGTTCTCCTCACCGTGCTCCTCTTCTTACTCACTACTGGATTCATCCTCTGTGGCCTGTGCAGCTGCGTCAAGATCCTCTTCCTCCGGTGGGCCCCCCTTGCCAGTACCAGATTGTGGAGAGCGCAGCATACAACCACTATCAGTGACACCCGCTCTGGGGGATATTGTAATGTTCCCCCTGAATGGACCAGGCATTGGAAGTGTGTCTTCAGAAAACCTATGGTCCTCCCTATCACCACACTTATGGAGGCATGACTCCTATTATAACACTGTTCTGCCTCTGTTTTGGGTGGCAGAGAGACGTCATAAGCCACCTTTTCAATGGATAGCCAGTGTCACCCAGCAGCCATCCATCCAGCTGGGCTGGAGTACTGAATAACTTTGGCACCTGTGAGTGTCTGAGGATGTGAGAGTCATGGGAGCTGCCTGGGAACCTTGCACAGACTTGTAAAATCTGAATCCTATGATCACACACTATCTGCACGTTCATGGAGTGGAATCCCTTCCTGTTGACAAAGGCACCGGGCTCACCTGCTGGCGCCTTGATGGCCACATGTGTGCAGTCTATTGCACCCTGGACACGGAGGAAGCCAGCAATGGCTGCAAAGCCTCTCACTCGCTCAGCCTGGCTGGCCTCGTCCATATGGAAATGAATACATGTCATTACCCGCCTGAACAGAGTTCCTATCACCAGCTTGACGCAACTGTGGACAGCTGCTTGAGACACTCCACACAGATCCCCCACTGAGCCCTGGAAAGAGCCGGAGGCATAGAAGTTGAGGGCCACTGAGACCTCCAGAGCCACTGGCATGGGGTGTTCACCCACACAGTCGGAGTTGATTTCAGGACCAATCATCTGACAGATGGAGGTCACAGTTTCCCTTGAGAGGTGGAGCCTCCTTCGGCATTGCACCGCAGACATATTGAGGTAGCTGCATCTCTGCCTGTAACCCTGGCAGCAGGATAATGGTGTCTTCTGTGGCCTCTTCTGCCTTGGACTGCCTGCTGGTCCTGCACCCCTTGTACCTGCATCTCTCCTCCCACAGGCTGCTCCATTGGAAGCTGCACTGGGACTCCTGGCCTCCTCTCCCTTCTGCCCCTCTCTTCCTCCTCAGAGGAGATGCCTCCAGCAGAGACCACAATCCCTATTACCAGGGTAATAGAAGGCTCTCTGATACCTACAAGGGTCCACACGGTCAAAATTCTCCAGGGGTCTTGGAGACACCAATGAGTCCTGGAATGAAGTCTAGAAATGCTAAGAATAAAGCTCAGGGCAGAGATGGTGCTGTCAAATTCAAATAGGCAGCCAGCAGCAAACTATCTTGGAAACTCTTCCCTACTCACACTGGCGATGCTGCTGACACTTTTTATCCCGCCCTTGGATGAGGTTTTGCAAAATGTGGATTGCCTGCTGCTCGTTTTGCCTGTGCGATGAGCGCAAAATCACACGGGCAACATAAAATCGGGTTCAACTGAGTTTTTTATGGGCTTAAGTGGCATCTTAATTGATGGTGGGCGTGGCTCCGACACTCGCGCGTGCCCACCGACCTGAAGATTGCGTGCATGTGGGATGACACCAGGATGCTTGCCCAACGACTTCTCGTGCTACTTTATGCCCGATTGGGTTGGGTGCGCCCCTGCCCCCGAGGTGTAACAACCTGCCCTATGAAGCTGCCACAAACTATTGATGTATTCCAGCTTTGAGGAAATCTAACAGGGTATATCAAAATTCCTCCAATGCTCCATTCCTAGAGAATTCTTTTAGATTGCTGCAATGAAACCTGAATGAAATTTGACTTGCTAGTCTTAATCAATTTCACAGAACAAGATGGCTCTCACATTTGGCATTGTTTTAAGGACAGCAGCAAACAAAAATGTTAGGGAGCTGGAAAGGGGATTTTTAGTGTAGCTCTTGAATATTGTCTAACAATGTGTATGGAATATTGAATTTCATGAAATTATGCCATGTTTCTTGCCTTGATAAATGTGCATGCATCTTAATGTTCGTTAAGGAAGGGGGAGGGATGGATGGGGTTGCTGAAAAGGTAGCTGAAAAGGAACGTTTACCAGCAGAAGTGATAAAGTGCTGCAAAAGTTTGATACATTTGAGCATAATCTCACTCAGAGGGAAGAATTAAAAACAAAAACAGAATTACCTGGAAAAACTCAGCAGGTCTGGCAGCATCGGCGGAGAAGAAAAGAGTTGACGTTTCGAGTCAACCAATGTCACAAGCTGAATTTAACATACATATGCCTTTGGAATTCAATGGGCAGATGTGTAAATCTTTTACTGACAAAGTGGTAACTCTGAATTTCGAATTCAGCAAACTGGTCTTTTGTTAGTCTAATGTGTAAAAGTGCAAGGCAAGATGATAATGATTCCTCCCTTGAATCTCCTTTGGCTTTTACAGCCCATGATAAAATTTCATAATGGGGCGGCAATCATTGGAAAGCTATAATAACAATACTAACCAAAACTATAGATTTGATTTTAACATCCCAAAATTGGATTACCAGTGAATAAAATTTGTACTCTGCTTTTTCTTCCTATCAGTTTGACTTTCCTGTATTCTCCACATGTAGATGTCATATTAAAGCTGTTATCAGTTTGCACCACATGCATAATACAGATGATCATATGCATTGTAGTAATTAGTCGTTATAGGACTTATATGGGCACTTGCCAACAAGTCATAGGTTGTGTGTGTGTGTTTGTGTCTGTTATAATTATTTTTTATATGTAGCCCTTATCGCAAAGTTTCTGGAGAGGTCTTTGGTTTTATGACCCTTTAAAAATTAATATCCACTTAAATCACTTAAAAATTACATTTAATGTATCTAGTTACAGTGTCTAGCTGTGATACTGACAAACTGAATAGATCTTGCAATTACATCCTAGGAAAGATATCTCTGCAATAATTACTGAATTGCAGATACAATCATGTATTTTTAATGGTTGCAAATGGAATCTTTTAATGGTTGCAAATGGAATGTAAATAAGAGAGCATGATGTATCCACAGTTACTGTATGTACAATATTGGAAAGTTTGTGAGTACTGTATTTGTACACCAGCTGCATAATTCAGTGCAGAATATATTAGCTCATCCCTTATGAGGAGCAGCTGAATACATTCAGTTAATCTGGAAAAGCAAAGAAAATGCAGCTGACCTTTAGAAATTAAGGTAAGATCATTGTAGTTTAAGCATGAGAATGACAAGTTTCTCTTCCCCCATAAGTTTCAACAAAGCATTTTAATAGGTTTAAAGTGCATTTTTTTGAGAATTTTGTACAGATGATGTAAATATAGAGGAATACATTGTTAAACTATAATTCTCTATTTTACAATGATAGCTGAATTCAGGGATCGCCAAATCAATTGATTCCTTAAAGATTTCTTTCCTGCTTGTGTTTGAGCTCCTGGTAACAGAACGGAGCATTTTATATGCATTTCCTTCCCCTCCTTAAGTCTTGTGCTACTTACCTTGGTCTTCTGTGGGAACTTGGGTTAATGACATGACCCTGACCTCTCCCATAATGGGCAACCAAAAATGGCTACCTAATTGTGGCTGAGGATGGGTTTCCTTGATGATTGTTCATTTGTCTCCTATTGTTTAGCTGGCAGTCATCTAGATGAAGGATGCCAATACTATGGAGGGAAAAGCTTTTGCTAATTTTGTGAACCTTTGCCAATGTTGAGCACTGTCAGCTTGGATATAACGCAGGGCATATCTCCATTTATTGTACCTCCACAACACAAGTTGCCTCAAGTCTCAAAGTAGCAATCTGAATTGAAATGACAGTGCATTTTTTCCAGGTCAGATAGCCTAGCAGAACTGAATTAGCAATCTAAAAACTGAGAGTTTAAATCCATTTATTGAATGTTCTGAGTTGAAGTCAACACATCCGGCCATAAGAATCTAACTGGCTCAATATTGTCTTTAAACAAAGGAGCCTGCTGCCCTTAACCAATCTTGCCTCCAGGCTATTGCAGTCACACAATTTGTGATTAACTTTCATTACCCTCTGAAATAGCTTCACAAGCTACTCGGTTGTAAACCAGTCATGACAAAAAAGCAAATAAGAGAAATATCAGATAGATTATTGACAATGACCAAGACAGAACAGGAGTTAGCTAATAGCCCTGTCAACCTTCAGCATCCTCCTCACCAACACCAACACTGGTGAGCACTACTGAAAAAGGGAGAAATGTCCTACAGAGTAGTCAAACAACAGAGCACTCATACTCAGAGTTCTATCAATGAACCAACATTACTGTCTTCTAAATCAAGAAGTCATACATCTTGTCCCATCAGCAGGACAGATTCACCAAAGGTATTGTCAGAGTGGCATGTAATTAGGAGCAGGATTTTTAGTTCGGAGGGAGCGGCCAGGGAGCGGACCGCCAACTGTGATTGGTCCCCAACTGCGATTTCACGCTGGCTGGCCAATTAATGGCCAGCTAGTGTGAAAGGCGCGCTGTAAGGCACAGCACTGTCGGGGTTGGGGCGGGAGGAGGGCGGGCACTGACGTAAGTGCAGGCACGGGGGAACGCGGAATGAAAGCTCCCTGAAGGCAGAGAGCTGCCTCAGGGAGCTGAAGAATTTAAAAGCAATGAATAAAGATTTCAAAATCCAGAAAAAAATGTCCATGCATCAGAATCAGTCACCTGAACATATGGATGATGAAAATTCTGTTTGAACATTTTTATTTTTAAAAATTAATAACGGAAACCTCATCCTGCCCTTGGATGAGATTTCATCAAAAATGCAAAGTCCGCCTGGCAGATTCACCCGTCCGCCAGAGTCAATTAGAACTTTAATGGGCTTAATTGCCCCTTAATTGTCGGCGGGTGCGCGCAAAAGTTGGAAGTGCGACCGAAATATCATGTGAGTGCGGGATGACGCCGGGACTCTCGCCTGATGTCATCGCGCGCTATCTTACGCTCGAGCGGGTTGGGCACACGTCCGCATGCTGAGCTAGAAGCTCTGCTCCACGTGTGCATAGTTCTGGAAATTCTTGATCTTGTTTTGATCCTTGTGGATGCCGATAACTTTTAAAAAGAGACAGGCCAGGATTTTTCAGATGATGGAATTTCCCTTCCCACCCTCTGAGGAGTTGCGGCGCTCCAACGAGCGTTAAGTGTCTGGGGGCGGGACTTCCGTCCTTCACTCGGGAGGAAGTCCTGCCTCAGAGAGCTGCTGCCAAACTGATTGACCTATAGCTCTCTAGTCCCAGCACTGCTAGAAGCTGCAGTGCACAGGACCGGGACTACAAGCAGTCCCCAGAGCCTAAGTCCCAGGAGCCCAGGACCAGGTAAGTTTCGGGGGCCTCAGGGCAGGGAGGAGAGGTGAGGCTTGGGGGTGGGTGTGAGTGGTGGCAGAGGAGTTGGTGGAGAGGCCAGGGTAGGAGGAAGCACCTACAGGTGCCAGACCTTTTAGGGGAGCGCCTGATGTTGAAAGGAGGCTGTTGATGGAAGTGCCTCCCCCCTACAAGGGCAAGGCCCCTCTTGCCCTTGAACTCCTCCCGCCAACCTGAAAATTGAGGCTGGGTGGGAATTGGCTTTGAAGTGCTCATTAATTAGCCACTGATGGGCTTTAACTGGGGCAAGGGCGGTTGGGGGGGTGCGGTGGGGGTGGTGTGGGGTATGCCCTAGGCCTTGCCCATCCCACTGTAAAATTGCAGAAAGGTTGGAGCGGGCGGGAACCCAGTGGGAAGGCCACCCAAAGAATTTTACAGCCACCCCGCCCACCTATAAACCTGCCGGCGGGGGAACATGAATTCCCCAAAGACTGACGGGAAGAACCAAAGGACAAGATTTCACATTTTAAAAATGTTACTGTAACAAACAAACTAAAATCAACAATAGGTCAAGAGGAGATGGCCTTCAACTCAAGCTTCACTGCTGCTCTGGACCTCGCTGGAATGACACTGCAGTGAGCCACGCTAGTTACGGAGGAATGCTGCTGTCTTGGAGGTTTGACCATAGAGATGAGAACACACCTGAGCATGGTTCCCCATCCATTGACTAATGCTTATTAAGGTGCCGCTTTAGTTAGTCCACTAAGCACAACAGTAACCCCACCCGTTGCTGGACACCTCCTCCCACTTCAAATCCTTGCTCTCACTGTGGGACAGAGTAGTGAAATTGCAAGTAAAGCAATGGTTTGTATCCTCTATTAACGAAGTTCCAGCACCTTCTACCCTCCCCCTGTCACCCACCAAGTTCCCAATCTTCCTTCACCAACAGCACAATATCGCTCCTCTCCCCCATTCACCTGGCATCTCCCCCTTTACCCTTGACCCTATAATGCTTTCTGTCTTTATCTCTGCTCTTGTCCCTTAGCACTTAACTGTCCAAGTGCACATGCCCATTCTGGCCCCTCCCATCCTCAAGGCCACCATTAACCTGACTTTCCATGAGCACTCCCATGAAACTCTACAGTACCTGAATATGACCCTGCCACTGCCACCCTACTGGATCTAACTTCGCCCCTGGCACCGTCACCTTACCCATGCCTCTCTGTACCTTAATCTTAAACCTTGAGACCAAAACCTTGATATCCACGGCTCCCCTCTTTGGACGCTTCCCTCTGCCACCGTCACTAACCAGACAGCCCCTCGCCCAATCAAAAGTATGAGTAGATTAGCCTGCCTCTTTTGGCCTCATCAGCATGGACTATCCCTCCCCAGACAGCCTGCCCTAACCCTGCCTGGGCCGTCTGCACTAACCCTCTCTGGGTAGTCCGCAGTAACCCTGCCTCTCTTGTCTGACCACTACACCCTTCCCTGCTAAGCCTACCTCCCTTCCTCCCCCCCTCGTCATCCTCCACACAATTTGCACTGCCACCACCGGGTCTCAATCATAGGTTGACATTCACTGACGCTCCCCAAAGATGACAATGCCATGACTACTCACTGGTAATCATGGAAGAAGTCTACCTTGCCAGGAGCGCGCCACTTTTACACAGTGATAAGTGTGAGCACAAAAATTTCTCGGTGGAGGAGTAGTTATTTTGGAGAGGAACCTAATTCTGGTGAACTGGTCTTTTAATGAGCATGCGTGACATGCAAAAGGACTTTCCAGCACTGTTCACCGGGAAGCTTGACCCGCCTTAAAGTTCTGAGAACTTAATTGCAAAAGTTCACCCCGCCATCGGGAAACTGACTTTTGACATCCCTCCGAATTAAGTTCCCCGGCCCACCAAGCTTCCTGCTCAGCCTGGATACTTCCACTGTAATAATTCCTTTGGGCTTTCTGAGTGTGAATGTCAATTATGTGTCAAATTAGGAGAATTTTTGCTCTGGGTGCTCAACCTCTGGAACTGGGACTGTCTGAACTCAAGTCACACAAAGCCCTTGTAGACAACGGCCAGAACTTTCTCGTCAGCGTGCAGGGGGTGGGCCCCACATGCCAACGTGTAAAATGGCACGTGGTGACGCCGGGTGAACGTCCCATTATCACCACGTGCCACCGCGATATTTTGGTGGGCGGACGCGCGATGATCTCTGATGTGCGCCCGCCATTAATTCACGGGCCACTTAAAGCCCTTGAAGCAGCAATTGACACAGATTTTTCTGGGCCCATGTGATCGTCAGGTCGTCGTCCAGGCAGGCGGGCAGGACACATTTGCATAAACCTCATCCACGGGCGGGATAAGAGTGGGGGAGTTGGGGTCGCGAGTGTTATTTGTCAGACATTTGATGATTAAAGTTACTGAGACTTGCCTGTGTGAGCAGGAATACTTCAAAAGTCTTCACAGCTGCTTGGACAGGAGTAACAGTCTTCAGGTCAGGACTCAGAGTCAACATCATTTCTGGGGCCTTCCTGGTTTCAGGAAGCCTTCCCTTAGCCTGGGAATGGGAGTTGTGCTGTCCACTGGAGGCACCTCCTCTGAGGAGGAAGGGAGGGCCAGAATGGGGAGGAGGTCAGGAGTCCACATTCAGCCTCCAGGGGAGCCACCTTTGAGAGGGGAGATGCAGGCACAAGGGGCGTAGGGCCAACAGGTAGTCCAAGGCAGAAGGGGCCGCAGAAGATGCCACTATCCTGCTGCCAGGATATACAGGTGGCAAAGCAGCTACCTCAATATGTCTGAGGTGCAGTGCTGAAGGAGGCCTCATCTCTCAAGGGTGACAGCGACCTCCATTTGTCAGATGATAGGCCATGAGATCTACGCCAAATGTGTGGCTGGGCACCCCATGCCAGTGGCGTTGAAGGTCACGGCTGCCCTGAATTTCTATGCCTCCAGCTCTTTCCAGGGCTCGGTGGGTGATCTTTGCAGAGTCTCCCAATCAGCTGTCCACACTTGTGTCAAGCAGATGACAGACACTCTGTTCAGGCGTGCACCCACTTCCGTTGGGACCAGGCAAGCCAGACGCTGCGAGCCAGAGGCTTTGCGTCGATTGCTGGCTTCCCCCGTGTCCAGGGTGCAATCGACTGCACACATGTGGCCATCAAGGCGCCAGAGGGTGAGCCCGGTGCCTTCGTAAACAGGAAGGGCTTCCACTCCTTGAACGTACAGTGTGTGATCACAAGCTGCAGATTCTGCAAGTCTGTGCAAAGTACCCAAGCAGCTCCCATGACGCTTACATACTCAGACACTCCCAGGTGCCGAGGCTCTTCAGTGCTCCAGCCTTGCTGGATGGATGGCTGCCGAGTGACAAGGGCTATCCCCTCAGAAGGTGGCTCATGACGCTTCTCCGCCATCCAAGAACAGAAGCTGAGCAGCGTCACAATAGGAGCCACACCTCCACAAGGGCTGTGGTAGAGAGAGCCATAGGATTTCTTAAGATGTGCTTCCAATGCCTGGACTGTTCAGGGGGGCGCATTGCAATATCCCCCCAGATCGTGTGTTGCTGATAGTGGTTGCATGCTGCGCTCTCCACAAGCTGGCAATGGAAAGGGGCAATGCAATGGACGAATATGTAGACTCAGTTGCTCTGGATGCACACGATGAGTCCAGTAATGAGTCAGAGGATGAGCGTGCACAGGGGAAGTAGAGGGAGTAGAAGCTGACCAGGGCTTCCTCCAGGGAGGCAGGGGCACCCGGGAGGCTTTAATCCAACAAACCTTCAGCTAACCCATCATAGACAGATCTTCAACACAAGTCAGGCCTGCAGGCTCCATGCTTGATACCTGAGAGCAAAATCTGTCTGAGTAGGAACATTAACTTGTGTCTTGTCAATAAAGCTCAATGATAAATAAGTCACTCATAACATCATGGGTTCCCATCACATGCAGAAGTAAGGATCACTCAGCCATGTTCACATATCAAAATTTAATGACTTAACAAAATGAAGCACAAAATAAAATTAATGCAAAGTTGTTATGCATCACACCAACTTGTCATCAAATAATCGCGGGGCAACATAAAACCACCAGTGTGAAATCTGTGGTGTGCCTAAGATGTCTTAAGTTTACGTTTCTGGGTGCTACATCTTGGTGTACTCCCCTCACTGGTACTGGTACCTGAAACAGCCTGCTCACTGTGCTATCCTGTTGACCTTGATGGCCTTGGTGGGCATCCTCTGGCTCGTGGAGCCTTTGATGGCCCCGCCTGGGAAGGAGCAGTTAGTTCCACAGCTGGCATCTCCCCAGTCACGCAGCCTCATTGGATCCCACGGTCACTGGCAGAGGAGCTGCTACCCTTATCTGGAGCACCCTGAGTGGAGCCCGCAGAGATGACAGGCTGCTCCTGCGCCAACATGAGGCTTCAGACCTCCCTGCTCACCAATGATGGATGGGCACCGAGTTGGGATACTTCTATCTACCACACTGTCACTGACCAGCTGAGGTCAATGCCGATGTGAGGGCTTGCTGGTCCAAGCGCAACCCCAGGAAACCCTGATTGGTCTCCTGGAGAAGCCTCTCCACGAGAGTTGCTGCTCTCTCCATGGAGGAAGCATGACGCTTGGCCAAGAGGCTCATTGCATTGGTGATGCTCCAGCATGAGCACCATGCCATCGACTGAGCATGTGCCTGGTCCCCAGCAGCCCTCTGACTGCCGGCACCATCTTTGTCTCCGCCTGCACCACAAGCGAGCGTAAAGTGCCCTCACCGCTGTGCCCCGGGACACTAGCCAACGATCTAATTCCCACTGAGGTGCTAGTCTCTGTGCTGGTGCCTGCCTGGCAGAGATGTTGTGACGCTGGTGATTCCATTTGTTCAGGGCCCTCAGATGTCAAAGGTGGTCCCTCTGCCTCCTCCTCCTGGCCCTTCTCTAGTGATGCTGAAACGTAGGACAAGGGCATTTGATTAGTTAAAGTGGAGACAATGTCAATGTGCATGCCTGTCCCCCAGATCAGTATGCACTCATCCTTCCATAATCAATGGTCAAGCCATGCTGGAAGCTTCAATCACTGAACATTCAGCAGTGCCATGGCTGCTGGGACACACATGGTGACCTCAGTGCTCGGCAAACATACCTCCTCGTGGCACCCCAGCCTCACCGCCACCAACGCATGGCGCCTCTCCAGATCCATCACCTCCTGCTCGTATTGGTGATTATGGTGAATTGGGCCTGGCCTCTGCCAGTCAGCATCCGCTCGGCAAAATTGTGTGCAGTCTTCTCCTGAAAAGGACAGAGGAGCATTGATTGGTCCAGCCTGTACCTGGATTCCCATCGCATCCCTGCCACCCCAACCAGAGTGGGACATTGCAGGGCTCCAGTGCTTCATCACCCCACAGCTACCGCACACCCACACCAAGAAGCCAGGGCTGACCCCACCTTGCCCACATGCTACCTGCATCACATTTGCCACCGCATGATCTAACCTTGAAAAGCAAGGATGCACAAGCACACGGAACACCAAGGGCAGCAGATGGATGGGTGCCCCACCACCTGGAAGCGCCCCTCCCAGCATGTTAGCACCCTAACTTTGACATGTTTCGCAGTTCCAGCACTGCGCTTAGGTGCAGATCCTTGAGGTAGCCCCCAAAACAGTACTCTGGGTGTCAGTGTAACACATGCTGCGGGTGCAGAACCCATCTCAGCGCTACCCTTTCAGGGTGAACTAGGCATGGGCAATATCTGCTGGCCCACCCAGCAAGGCACACATGCCATCAATGATTCAATGCAGTCACTACACTCAGAGTTGGGTGGGGAGTGGCTGGGGGGAAAGCCTACCTGCTGTGTTAAGTGACCTCTGCCAACATGGTACTCATCCTTCTCAAGCACAAGAGGTTGTTGAATCGCTTGCGGCCCTGGACCCGCGTGGGTCACACCACGTCATGGAAGCTAGCTATGCCTGCCACCTCCTCCCAGGCACGTTTGGTCAGGCGGTGGTGGGGGGGGGGGCCTCTGCCTCCCATCCCTAGGAACGAGGACCTCTCGCCGTGCTGCCATCTCGTCCAGGAGGGCAGCTAAGCACTCATCAGAAAACTGAGTGGCACACTGCCCCGCTGCCCTACCCTCCTACCTGGCCTTCTCTCCAGCAGCGCTCTGGGGAGCCCTTCTGTTGGCCATGATGAACAGCCTTTGCAAGGCCGCCTGTGCTCTATTTGAACAGGTTGCCAGGTCGCCATTGGACCCGGTGCTGCCTGCCTAATCCCGCTACCCTCGGAAGCCGCGGTTCATGCTTGTCAGGCCTCAATTGGCCCACCACATAAAGTGGCGGTGTGGAGCCGATCGTGGGCAGCAATCGACTCCACACCTGCTTGCACCCACTCCCGAACAGCCCACCCGACGGGGAGAAAATTCTCCCCAACAAGACTAAAATAGACTTGACATCCTGTCAGTCTATTTTGGACTTGAAAGCAATTCTAAGAAATGAAAGACCAATTCCACCTTTTGAAATTGTAAGATAGAGGATCATGACTGAGCAATGTATTCCTCTTTAGTTACATTGCACCACTCTGCTCCCAAAACTTAGTTGTTTGGGCTGCACTTGATCAGATCCACTCATGGGATACATCATATTCAACGGGGACAATGTTGTGTGCTTTCTGCTTCTTTGCAAATGGTTCCTGTGTTGTTTGTAGGAACACTGATATAATAATCATGTGCTAATGGATACAGATGAAGGAAAAATAATTTCAAATTATCACATGCTTGCATGTTTGTTTTGACATATTAAGAATCAATAAACCTAAAAATCTAAAGAGCTCTTATTCACGAAATCCATTAGATTGTTTCTGTGCTGCATACTTAACAGGCTAAAACACTAATAGAGCTTTAAAATCTGCCTGCATCAAGAAGAGGCTAAATAGCTAAAATAATAGACAAGAAAGCATTGTGGTGGTGTTTAAATGATATGAAAGTATTCGGTAATGCTGTTTTGATTTTAAAATATTCAAATATCTCCTCCTTGCCTTACCAAAACTGAGTGTTGTGCCTGGGGATTCTTTTCTGCAATCATTTGACTGATCTATATCCATCAAGTGTCCTTTCTAATTCATGAACAACTGTTCCCAATTTCCATAAATCTCACAGCAGACATTAATAAGGCTTAAAAGCATGTTGGTTAAAAGATGATAATAGTGTTGCATGTCGGGGCTGTCATCAAAATGGGAAAATGGAGAAGTGCTAGTTAAATCATTTCTTCTTCTCTTATACTAAAAGGCAAGATTCCTTACTTTGTTTCCAACCAACCTCACAAGCCTGTTATTAATCTCAAAGAAACATGATGTATTTTTAATTAATACTAGTTGCCACAAGGACTGGAATGTCTGAGCTAAAAGCTTTTCATAATATTTGATTATTGTATGCAAAATGTACTTTTTCTGATTCAGGGCTGGCCCAGTCAGGTTTTCTCCTGCATTGAAATGTTCCTCCAATTTTGATTGAGTGCAATCCTAACAAGGACAGGTAAAACACACCTGGCAAGGGTTGGATTAAAACTATTTGCCCTTTAATTGAGAGTTAAGTGCTTCCTGTTGTAAACATGAGACCAGGTGCTTTATCATTATTCTTGATTACCTATTAAATTTATTATTTGTTATTACATGGCAAGTGAACATTCCAACCTACTAACCACAAGCTGAATATTATCAGTTCAAACCAACTCATAAATCTGAAATTATTTTAATTACAAAACAAATCATTGAATATAAATACAAAGCAGTAATTTACGAACCCACATCCTTCCAGTTAAACAACGGACAACTCATAGGAAGTGGAAATGTGCTCAACTATTTAGCGCTTTAGCTATGTTGAGCATAGAATTTTAAATATTTGTTGTGTATTTCAATTGTAGAACTACAACCCATTTACAGGAATGAAGTTCATGCCATGCAAATTTTTGGAACAATGAAAGGCTGACACCTTAAGTGATATCTAAAACTTGTTGAAGAAACTAAAGTAATGACAATATTCAGGTCTACACTGCCCTGCTGTGCAGAATTTGAAACTTAATTATATGCTGAGCTATGAACACCTGCTGAATGTATGTTGCCCCTGGGAACTTTTGGGCAACGATTGCCATTTTGTGGCCACGTTGATTGAAGCTTGATTATTGAAAGTATAATGTGGACATTTTCAAGGATGACTCAAGAAACAAAAATTTGCAAAGCTGCATCCCTCGATGGCTATTGGATAAATGTGCAGTGTGCCATGATACTGATTCATTTGGATTAGAAAGTTCAAAGCCTAGAATGTGCTGAATACACTGCATTAGCTTCAGGGACATTTCGGTTGCCTTTAGCTATTCTTTCATGGGATGTGGGCATCGCTGGCAAAGCCAGCCTTTATTGCCCATCCCTAATTGCCTTTGAGAAGATCATGGAGCTACCTTCTTGAACTGCTGGAGCACGTGTGCTATAGGTACACCCAAAGTGCTGTTAGGCAGTTCCGGGATATTGGCCCAGCAACACTGAAGGATTGGCAATATAGTTCCAAGTCAGGATGGTGTGTGATGCAGAGGGCAACTTTCAGTGTTAGAAGTTGGGTGTTTGGAATGTGCTGTCGAAGTTGCTGCAATGAATCTTGTAGATGGTACACAGTTCAGTCGCTGTGTGTCAGTGGTGGAGGAAGTAAATGTTTAGGGTGGTGGATGGGATGCCGATCAAGCTGGCTGCTTATCCTGGATTGGATCAAACCTTCTGAAGATTGTTGGAGCTGTGCTCATTCAGGCAAGTGGAGAGTATTCCATCACTCCCCTGGCTGGCCCCACATAGATGATAGAAAATCTCTGGGGAGTCAGGAGGTCAGTTGCTTGCTGCACCATACCCTGCCTCTGACCTGTTATTGTAGCCACAGTATTTATATGGCTAGTCCAGTTAAGTTTCCGGTTAATGGTAAGCCCCCAGGATTGGACTGGAGCCGCAGAGAGCGTGATATTAAATGGGAAGGACTGACAGACAGGAAACTCAAACCAAACATTACCTCAAGATCTACGAGACTCACTCTATTCGTCTGGACCTGGATATTATCAGCCTCTGAGTGTAAGCATTGAGTTCCAGGTCATTACCACTGACTGTGTAAAATTTCTTCCACACACCCCCCATGTAGATCTTGCCCCAAATATTAAAGACCCTGGAGAGAGTGAGAGGTGAGAGTCCATTAAAGAGCATGGAGTGAGAGAGGCGAGAGGCCATTAAAGAGTGCAGAGAGAGAGGAAGGAGCGCATTGAAGAGCGCAGAGAGAGAGGCAGGAGGCCATTGAAGAGTGTGGAAAGAGAGATGAGAGGCCATTAAACAGCCCAGAGAAAGTGAGAGACGAGAGGCCATTATAGGGTGCAGAGAGAGAGAGAGATGAGAGGCCATTAAAGAGAGTGGAGAGAGAGAGAGAGAGAGACAAGAGGCCATTACAGAGTGCAGAGAGAGAGAAACGAGAGGCCATTAAAGGGCTTAGAGAGAGAGAGAGAGATGAGAGGCCATTAAAGAGAGTGGAGAGAGAGAGACGAGGGGCCATTAAAGAGCACAGAGAAAGAGGCGAGAGGCCATTAAAGAGCGTGGAGGGAAAGGCAAGAGGCCATTGAAGAGCACGAGAGGGAAAATAGCTTGAAGGGCAGCTGATTGGCCAGTATTTCTCGACTTTAAAGTAAAAGTAAGGTCTTTAGTTTGTGTTGGGTCTCTAGTCTTTTTTTCTCTTTTTCTTAAAAATAGCTTGTTAAGTATAGGTTTTTAAAAAAATACAATAAAGTGTAAAGAGCGAGGGTTTCTTCAAGTGTAAAGAGTAGGGATACTATAGTAATTAATTAATTAAATTAAATACGATAGCAATGGCAGGTTGGGTGATGTGTTGCTGCTGCAGCATGTGGGAACTGTTGGACACCAAGGTTATCTAGAGCAAACACATCTGTAGTAAGTGTTTGCAGCTCGAGGAACTTTGGATCCAAGTTGAGGAGCTGGAGTCTGAGCTGCAGACATTGCGCCACATCAGGGAGGGGGAAAGTTACTTGTGTGCTTTGCTCCAGGAAGCGGTCACACCCCTTAGATTAGATAATTCAAATTTGGCCTGTGATCAGGGACAGGAGGGTGTGACTATAGGTGAATCAGGTATGGGGACCCAGGGGGTAGCGTTCGAGGAGCCTCAACCCCTGCAGCTGTCCAACAGGTACAAGGTTCTTGCAAGCTGTGTGGATGAGAGCAGGGACTGCAGGGAGGATGAGTGAACTGACCACTGCACCGTGTTGCAGGGAGCTATTCAAGTCGGGGGAGGAAATAGGAATGTAGTAGCGATAGGGGACAGTATAATTAGAGGTATAGAAACTGTTCTCTGCAGCCATGAAGGTGAGTCCCTAAAGGCAATGTTGCCTGCCTGGTGCCAGGGTTATGGACATCTCCTTAGGGCTGGAGAGGAACTTGGAGTTGGAGGGGAGGGATCCAGTTATCATCATCTATGTTGGTACCAACAACATTGATAGGACGAGAAAGGAGGTTCTGCTGAAAGAATTTGAACAGTCAGGGGCTAAATTAAAAAGCAGAGGGATTACTACCTGGGCCACGGGCAAACTGCCAGAGGGTAAATAAAGAAAGGAGTTAAATGCGTGTCTCAAAGATTGATGTGGGAGGAATGGGTTTCAGTTCATGGGGCACCGGCACCAGTACTGGGGTAGAAGGGAGCTGTTCCAGTGGGACGGGCTTCACTTGAACCGTGTGGGGACCAGTGTCCTGGCGAATTGAATAACTAGGACTGTAGAGCGGGCTTTAAACCGAATGGGGGGGAGGAAGGTTCTGAAGAGGGGATATGTACGCTTACAAAGCAAAAGGATATGGCAACCTTGCAGGGCAGCTATTTAGGTAATGATACCGAGATTGTGACAGGAAGGGACAGAGTGTACAAACATAAAAAAACAGCAGCAAGTAGGGTCAAAGGGGGAAAAAATGGTTAAAAAAGCAAAATTAATGGCTCTTTACTAAAATGCATGTAGTATTTGGAACTAACTAAATGAATTAACGGCACAAATAGAGGTTAATGAGTATGATCTTATAGCCATTACGGAGACATGGTTACCAGGGGATCAAAGCTGGAAACTAAATATTCAGGGGTATGTAACTTTTTGAAAGGAGAGGCAGGAAGGAAAGGGTGGTGGGGTAGCTTTATTAGTATGAAATGAAATAAGTACGATAGCAAGAAATGACCTTGGATCAGAAGATATAGAATCCATATAGGGGAAGGTAAGAAATAATAAGAGGAAGAAGACACTGGTGGGAGTAGTCTACAGGCCCCCTAACAGTAGCTATACTATAGGACAGAGGATAAATCAGGAGATAATGAGGGCATATAAAAAAGGCAGTACATTAATCATGGGTGACTTTAATCTTCATCTGGATTGGGAAAATCAAATTGGCAGAGGTAGCCATGAACTAGAATTCATTGAATGTATTCGGCACAGTTTCCTAGAACAATATGTTTTGGATCCAACCAGGGATTAGACTATTTTGGATCTGGTAATGTGTAATGAGACAGGTTTAATAAACGACCTCAGAGTAAAAGATCCCCTCGGAAACAGTGACCATAACATGGTTCAATTTAGCATTCAGTTTGAGAGTGAGAAACTTGGTTCAGAAACAACTGTGCTAAACTTAAATAGGGTAATTACAAAGGAATGAGGGCAGAGTTGGCTGGAGCGGACTGGGGAAAGAGTTTGGCAGAAAAGACAGTCGATAAACAATGGCAGATGTTTAAGAAAATAGTTCATGACTCACAACAAAGATATATCCCAGTGAAGAAGAAGGATTCCAGGAAGGGGATAAACCAACCATGGTTAACCAAAGAAGTTAAGGATAGTATCAAATTGAAGGAAAAAACATACAATATTGCATAGATTAGCGGTAAACCAGAGGATTGGGAAACTTTTAAAAAGCAACAAAAATGACCAAAAAAATAATGAAGAAGGAGGAAATAAATTTTGAGGGTAAACTAGCAAGTAATATAAAAACCGACAGTGAGAGCTTCTTTAAATATATAACAATGAAGAGAGGCCAAAATGAACATAGGCCCCTTAGAGAATGAGGCTGGGGAAATAATAATGGGGAACCAGGAAATGGCAGAGGATTTGCATCAGCCTTCACCGTAGAAGACACTAATAGCATTCCAAAAATACTAAACAATCAAGGGGCAAAAGAGGGGGAGGAAATAAATACAATAACTATCACTAGAGAAAAAGTACTAGGGAAATTAATAGGGCTAAAGGCCGATAAGACCCCGGATCTGATGGGTTGCATCCAAGGATATTAAAGAAAGTAGCTACAGAGATAGTGGATGCACTGGTAATAACCTTCAAAGAATCCTTAGGTTCTGGATAAGTCCCAGAAGATTGGAAACCTGCCAATGTAACATCCTTATTCAAAAATGGAGGGAGACAAAAAACAGATAACTATAGGCTAGTTAGCTTAACATCTGTCATTGGGAAAATAGTAGAGTTTATTATAAAGGATGTAATAGCAGAGCATTTAGAAATGCATAATATAATCAAGCAGAGACAGCATGACTTCATGAAGGGAAAATCATGCCGAACAAATTTATTAGAATTCTTTGACGGGGTAACAAGCAGGATAGATAAAGGGAAACCAGCTAATGTAATATATTTGGATTTCTAAAAGACATTTGATAAGGTACCGCATATAAGACTACTTAATAAGATAAGTGCCCATGGTGTTGGGGGGGTAGTATATTAGCATGGATAGAGGATTGGCTAACTAATAGAAGACAGAGAGTTGGGATAAGGGGGGCATTTTTAGGATGGCAACCTGTATCTAGTGGAACGCCACAGGGATCAGCGCTGGGGCCACAATTATTTACAATATATATTAATGACTTAGATGAGGGAAGTGAATGCACTATCACCAAGTTTGCAGATGGGAAAATAGGTGGGAAGGCAAATGGTGAGGATGACACAAAGAGTCTACAGAGGGATATAGACAGGTTAAGTGAGTGGGCAAAAAACTTAGCAGATGGAATATAATGTGGGAAAATGTGAGGTTATGCACTTTGGCAGGAAGAATAGAGGAGCTGAATATTATTTAAAGGAAGAAAATCTGCAGAAAGCTGCAGCACAGAGGGACTTGGGAGTCCTCATGCATGAATCCCAAAAAGCTAACATACAGGTTTAGCAGGTAATAGGGAAGGCAAATGGAATATTGAACTTTATTTCAAAGGGAATGGAGCATAAAAATGGGGAAGTCTTGCTAACACTATACAAGGCACTAGTTAGACAATATCTATAATACTATGAACAGTTTTGGTCCCTTTGTCTAAGGAAAGATATACTGGATTGGAGGCAGTCCAGAGAAGGTTCACTAAGTTGATCCTGGGTGTGGAGGGATTTTCTTATGAGGAGAGGTTTCGTAGGTTGGGCCTGTGCTCATCGGAGCTTAGAAGAATGAGAGGCGACCTTATTGAAACATATAAGATTCTTAGGGGCTTGACAGGGTAGATGCTAAGAGGTGTTTCCTTTGTGTTAGAGTCTAGGACCAGAGGGCATAATCTTAGAGTAAGGGGTCACCCATTTAAGACAGAGACGAGGAGGAATTTCTTCTCTCAGGGGGTAGTGAATCTGTGGAATTCTTTACCGCAGAGGTCGGTAGAGGTTGGGTCGTTAAGTATATTCAAGGCTGAGATACACAGATTTTTAATCAGTAAGGAAATCAAGGGTTATGGGGAAAAGGCAGGAAAGTGGAGCTGAGGATTATCAAGCCATGATCTCATTGAATGGCGGAGCAGCCTTGATGAGCCAAATGGTCTACTTCTGCTCCTACATCTTATGATCTTATGGTCTTGATGGTGGGGGATTCAGCAACGGCAATGCTGTTGAATGTCAAGGGGATGGTCCATAATTGTGTTTGGCATTCAAGGTAGAGAGTTCAAAATATGCGAGAGCACCGCTTTTGATTGCTGTTTATGGACATGGAGTTCAGATCAATGCATTTGCAATCGAGCAAGACCATTTGATGTTCAGAATTGCACATAAAAAACAGCCTCTTCTGTGACTCACTAGAGGACCACTTGTACTGTGGGAAGTGTACACCAGTATGAGTCACTCTCCTTCAGAGAAGGAAATTGAAAGGAAAAATTGGGGCAGTAGAAAAAGATTTAAGCTGTTTGAATATTCAAACTGTACACGTTGTACAGCTAGGATAGGACTTTCAGCACCACCTGACCTTAGAAACCATTAGCCAGATGCTCAGTGAGTTTTGCTGCTGATGATTCTGGGATGTCAGGTCAGACACCTTTCAAGTGTGTTTTATTCAGCTCACCCCAGGCTGACCTGGGAATATTGTTGCAGCCTACTGTCACATGGGAAACTGTGCTCTATTCAAACCTTTGCAGATTAAAGAAAGAGACAGTTAACTAATTCTCCATTTGCAAAAGAGGAATTGAGGGCGGATAAAGTTGCATTTAAAATTTATATTGGGCGAAAGAGAATAACAAAATAAGAATATGTTAGCAACAAGCTGAACTAGCATTTGATCCAGACTAAAATTTATTGCTAAAATAATATCGTGACGAATGTTCCTTCAGAACCAGCTTAATTATTACAGCAGTATAAAGGTTCGCTGTGACTTGTTTAGGGGTAGGGTACAGCTTTTGGGCATGATTTTAAGATTTCTAACTTTAAAATATTTGAGGTAATTCATATCAATTGAAAATTAATGATTATTGTATTGGTACATATCCAATATTTTTGGATGTTTTTTAAGTAGGAACCTGGGGAATTTGTTCATTCCTCAATGATATATTCTTCACATAGATGGGCTCAAAATCCAGCCAGAGAAAACTGGGGGTCTATGATTTCCCAGTATTTTTATATTCTTTTTAGATCAAGGGTTATGGGGAAAAGGCAGGAAAGTTGATCCTTTTAACATTTCAGTATTTGATGCATGTCTCATCAATGTCTTTAGTGTAGACTATTGTTAACTCACCATTTCTAACTTTTTTTATTCTTTCACAGGATGTGAGCTTTGCTGGCTAGGCCAGCATTTGATGCCCATCCCCAATTGCCCTTGAGAAGATGGTGGCGATCTGCCTTCTTGGACTGCTGCAGTTCCATGTGATGTAGATATGCCCACCATGCTATTGTGGAAGGGAGTTCCAAGGTTTTGACCCAGCGACAGCACAGGAACAGTGATATATTTCCGAGCCAGGATAGTGTGTGGCTTGGAGGTGAACTTGCATGCGGTGGTGTTCCCATGTATCTATTGCACTTCTCTTTCTAGATTGTGGAGGTTGCGAGTTTGGAACGTGCTGCTGAAGGAACCTTGGTGAGTTCCTGCAGTGCACCTTGTAGATGGTACACACTGCTGCCACTGTGCGTTAGTGGTGGAGGGAGTGAATGTTTCAGTGGTGGGTGGGGGGACCAATCAAAAGGGCTGCTCTGTCCTGAATGGTGTCGAGTTTCTTGAGTGTTGTTGGAGTTGCACTCATCCAGGCAAGTGAAGAGTATTCCATCACACTCCTGACTTGTGCCTTATAGATGGTGGACAGGCTTTGGGGAGTCAGGAGGTGAATTATTCCTCAGGGCAATGCCTTGACCAATCAGGGTCCAGCCACCCGGTTTAAATTTCGAACAATACATGGCAGTTAACTGTCAGTCATCATCACTAGTGCATTCTCCATGGCAACGCCTCTACCAAGCAGAGTTCACTTGCCACTCAATCAGCACTCTCTTTATATATAGGGAAGAATTTTCCCCCCGTTGGGGGGGATGTGCAGGAGCAGGCGCGCCTCCGATCGGTGCCCCCAATCGGGGGGTGCACTGCCATTTTATGTGGGCGGGCCAATTAAGGCCCGCCCAGCATGACGTCCGCCAGGAAATGCTATGCGCTCCCACTGGGGATTCCCTCAGCCGAGAACGCACTCATCTCCCTGAGGCTAAGTGCTGCTTCAGGGAGATTGGCACCAATTTTAAAAACGGTAGAGGTGCAAAAACAACATTTCCCTGACATGTCCCCTCATGTGACACTGTCACATGAGTTGGGACATGACCATCACTTTAAATCATACATTCATTAAATTTTTAAAATCCTCATGAAACCTCATCACGCCTGTGGATGAGGTTTCATGCTTTTTTTGAAGCCCACCAGGGTTTCCGTCCTGCCTGTCAACCCTAAGGTTGGATGGGCAAGTCCATTAATGAGGTTAATGACTTTGTCAATGGCCTCAATAGGCTGTTGACAGGTCGGCGGGCGCACAGCTGATTTGGCTGCGCCCCCACCGACTTGAAAATTGAAATGTTCCTCGCTCGCCGACCTAAAGATCCCACCCATAGTATAAATTGTTGTTTTCCCCTTATGCTGGTATTTTTGCGAAGTGTCCTGATGAGTGCAAGACAAAAAACTTTGAAAAGTCTCCTTTTTCAGCAATATTTTGTTTCCTAATGTTCATGTGAAGTACCTTGGGAGATCTGACAACAATTAAAGGTGCTATATAAGTATAAGTTGCTGTTACATGTAATCATAAAATGAAGTCAGATTACTATTAGTTTTAGGTTTTTGAAGCCTGAGTACCACTGGTGCCGACTTCACTGAAAGGAGAATGTTCATTGGAAATTGAAGTCTAGCGATAGATGTTAATACAGGCAATTAGGCCTGTTATATGGTTACTTTATAAGGTGGCCTTGACTCTTGATATTGTGTCTTGCTGAAATAGAATTAACAGTCACTTTATCTGAGTGCTGCCAATTTGAAATCTATAATATGAAGATATATATTCCACAATGTATTTTAGCAATAGGTGAACTATTTTCAGGCTAAATTTAATTCATCTGTTAATTTAACGTTCCAGGAAAATAATGATCCAGGTGACATTAATGTAACTTCATGCATTCTAATATAGGTTTGAGGCTGCAGTAAATGCTTAATGCCTGTGGAATAAAATGCCAACTGAATCAACTACTTGGGCATAATCAATAAATGTAATGGTACTCCAGATTCTAATTTTTGAAATGGCATATTCCACCAGCACAGTAAGTCACACATGTCCAAGATTTATTATGCTGACAGAAGTCCTCTTCACATCTTAAGTATTTGACAGAAGATAAAATATAGAATAAGTGTATATAATGCACTGTAATTACTGATGAAGTGTCCCTTTCTGAATGGTGCCCAAGTGCAACAAATTACCTTTGCATTACTTATCAGTGCATTATTCTGAATAAACATATTGGAAATACATATGAGTATGGCATTTACCTGCAGTAAATATGCCTTGGTTATAACACAAGTCAAGTTATTCTTTATTGAGTGTATTAATTAGAGCAATGCAAAGGAGTACCATTTGTGACTGAACATGCCATAAAGTCCTCTCAGTTTTTTTTATTCTTTCATGGCATGTGGGCGTTGCTGGCAAGGTCAACATTTATTACCCATCCCTAACTGCCCTTGCGAAGGTGGTGGTGAGCTACCTTCTTGAACCGCTACAGTCCATCTGGTGCAGGTACACCCACAGTGCTGTTAAGGAAGGAGTTCCAGGATTTTGACCCAGTGACAGTGAAGCAACAGTGATATAGTGCCAAGTCACGATGGCATGGCTTGGAGGGGAACCTGCAGATGGTGGTGTTCCCATTTGTCTACTACCCTTGTGCTTCGAGATGGTAGAGGTCACAGGTTTGGAAGATACTGTTGAAGGAGGCTTGGTGAATTGCTGCAGTGTACCCTGTATATGGTATACAATGCTGCCACTCTATGGGATTGAATACTTAAGGTCGTGGCTGGGGTGCCAATCAAGTGGGTTGCTATGTCCTGGATGGTGTTGAGCTTCCAGAGTGTTGGTGGAGCTACACCCATCCCAGCAAGTGGAAAGTATTCAATCACACTCTGACTTGTGCCTTGCAGATGGTGGACAGGCTTGGGGAAGTTAGGAGATGAGTTACTCATCGCAGAACTCCCAACTTCTTTCCTGCTCTTGTATTCACTGTACTCATAAGACTGGTGTATGGTAACCTCCAGGATGTTGATAGTGAGGGATTCAGCAATGGTAATGCCATTGAATGTCAAGGAGAGATGGTTAGATTCTCTCTTGTTGGAGATGGTCATTGCCTGGCATTTGTGCGGCATGAATGTTATTTGCTACTTATCAGCCCAAGCCTGAATGTTGTCCAGGTTTTGTTAAATATGGACACAGACTTCTTCAGTATCTGAGGAATTGTGAATGGTGCTGAACATTGTTCAATCTCAGCAAACACCTCCACTCCTGGTGGTGGGAAGGTCATTGATGAAGCAGCTGAAGATGGTTGGGCCTAGGACACTACCCTGAGGAACTCCTGCAGTGATGCCCTGGGACTGAGATGACTGACCTCCATCAACCACAACCATCTTCCTTTGTGCTAGGTATGACTCCAACCTGCGGAGAGTTTTCCCCTGATTCCCATTGACTCCAGTTTTGCTAGAGCTTCTTGAATTCACACTTGGTCAAATGCTGCCTTGTTGTTAAGGGCAGTCATTCTTACCTCACCTCTTAAGTTCAGCTCTTTTGTCCATATTTGAACCAAGGCCACGATGAGGTCAGGAACCGATTGGCCCTGGCAGAACCAAAACTGAGTGACAGTGAACAGATTATTGCTGAGTAAACACCGCTTGATAGCACTGTTGATGACACCTTCCATCACTTAACTGATGATTGAGTGTAGACTGATGGGGTCTTGGCCAGGTTGGAATTGGCTTGCTCTTTGTGGACAGGACATACCTGGGCAATTTCCCACATAGTCAGGTAGATGCCTGTGTTGTACTGGAAGAGCTTGGCTAGGGGGCAAGGCAAGTTCTGGAGAAAAAGCCCTCATTACTATTGCAGGAGTGTTGTCAGGGCCCATAGCCTTTGCAGTATCCACTGTCTTGATATCACGCGAAGTGAATCAAATTATCTGAAGACTGGCATCTATGGTGCTGGGGACGTCAGGAGAAGGCCGAGATGAATCATCCACATGGCACTTCTGGCTGAAGATGGTTGCAAATGTATCAGCCTTGTCTTTTGACTAAGCAATGTGAACAGGCAGGCTTCAAAGCTACACATGATGACCCAGAGAGCTGTGTTTTTTTTTGCAATGCCTTGAGCACCTGGGTAGTATTTTAGGATTCTGATCTTTATTAGCCTTCTATTTGTGAGCATTATTTCATTTCCCCAGAATCCGGTCTTTTGGAACGTTGGAAAGCTTGTTCACTTTGAGATACCGTAATCTACACAGGTGTTCATTTTCCTGTAATTGTCAATTTGGCATGTCAGAAATTGTTTGATTAATGATTTTGCTTCTGCAACACATGACCATTTTTGAGTTTAGTTTTTATTTTTTTTCTGCCACCACTTACATCAATGTTGAATTAGTTACAATGAATTGCTCCATCCTCTCATTGAGTAGACTGATTTGAACTAACTCCTGATTAATTGACTACTGACCATATGTAAAATGCTGTTCACCCATTCTACAATATTGCAACTTGGGGGTAAGTGAATGTTGCCATCACATCCTTGTTTAAATTACCGTGATGCCTACACAGTGGGAATGTCCCCACTTCAATTATTCTCCCAGGTTCTGTACAAACCTACCTACCTACCATTTTGAAAATGATAGTTTAAATAATGGGTTATTCGGAATTCTGAAATGACAGACTTGGTCAGAAATTGGTTTGTATCTACATGGAAAGATGCATTTATATACGAGATTGATTGATTTGCATCAAGATGAACAGCATTTCTTCTGTTAGAAATTTCTGAGGAGCTTTTATTCAAAGGTAGGATGTATTTGCCTTTACTATTGCTGTCAATGCTTTTGAAATAATTGTGAAAGCTCTGTTGTGATTGTTTTTAATATGAAATGACCCTGTGTTTAAAAAAAGACTGTAAACCCTCAATTACTGATCCAATAACTCATTTTGGTTAAGCATGCAGTTGCTTCTCTAAAAGAATATCAATTCTATTCAAATATTTTTTACAATCTATACTTAATGTGGAGAATGCCACATGTAAGGTATGTAATAACATTTCTTCCACTTGAGAGAATTTTTTTTCCATTGCGGCTAAAATTCTTTCACACCCTCCTAGAGTTCCTGTAAATTCGTGTAGATACGCCATAGATTTTTAAAAAGGTTTCTTTGCATATTCAGTAATTTAAGCAGTAACCAATTCTTATTAAAAATGCATGACATTGTGTGTTTAAATTGTCAGCGGTGCTGTGTGCCCTGAAAGGTTTTAATAGTCAAATATTGGTCATTAGATAATAAGGGTTTATAAAACTATTGGGGCAAAATGTAAAAATGCTTGTATCGATTAGACAGCACCTTAATAATGAAAGTACGGGCCTGGGGACAAAAGCCATGGATCATTTTGACAATTCAGCCTTAGATTGTGCATGAGACAGTGCAGGGACAATTAATTCCTCTGAGCTGCAAATTGCAAGTAAAGTAGTTGCAGCTCATTACCAGCTGACCTTGCTAAATGGCCTTGAAAGGGCTTGTGACCTTCCTAGATTTGGAAAGTTTGCAAAGCTGTAATGGGAACAATTTGTTTCCCGTATTAGAAAACTGAGCAGCCTTTAAAGACAAGGTAGGAGGTCAAGTGGGTTTGTTTGACTTGACCTTTTGTTGGTTCCTGTTGTGCTGCAAATTATTGAAGTGTTTTTTTTAACTTATTCAATGAAGATGCAATTGCAAATTTTATATAAAAGAAACAAGAGAAAAGAAAGCAGCAAATTAAAATACAACTTTCAAAAGAAAGTTGAACAAAACGCTCCCTGCTTTGTGATTCCATTCTTCCTTCTGATCCAGCTGGTTATCAAAAAGGTTGGTTCAATTCAATTCATGTGCTGGGATGTACTGAAATTAAATGCTATGCCCAACACACGTAATAATGTGAAGTTTTCTGCTTTAAAGCATTGTTATCTGAAACTCTGGCCTCAACTATAATCAAATAGTAAGGATAAATTTTTATTCTGAAATATGATTGGTGTGAATAACTCTTGACCATCTGCTCTTCCCCATTTGTTTAAATTCACATCCAATGTGGATATATAATACAATTTATTGTAAACTGCAGGATTTTTGTATATGCGCACTTCCTGTATTTAAAGGAAGGTCAGGCTGTGTGGTCTCTCTCATGTAGAGATATCGGAGGAGATCTTGACAAGCAAGGGAAGAGCTGTTTGGGTTCATGCAAGGAGCTACAACACCTAAAAGTGATATCAGGTTGGGATCCCTACATCATCCCACCCACTTCTGGCATTCATTCAGGCAGGTTTGAAGGGGAGAGGGGATCCCTTTGCAGCTGTCCAGTAAATCATTGAAATATTCTAATAGGTAATTAAGTACTGTTTTAACCAAGGATTTTGGCCTAAACAGCTAGACACGTGTTCCCTGATCTATCAACAGTTCGCCAGGGTCAGCAAGGCAAGTGTGCAGTGGGAATTGCTTCTTCAGTGAAACTGGCAAGCTGGGAAGGCTTTAATCAGGGAAACTGAAGAGCTCTGGCCATGGCCAGGTGAGAGGCTGCTGTTTAAAGGACTTCTTCTCTGAGAGTGCTTTCAGTGTTTGACAGGTGATTGGCAACTTCCCGGTAGTCACTTCACCTGTCTTGCTTTTCTCTCACCTTCCTTCAACTGCCTTTCCCTGCTGCCAGTCTTCACTAGCTGGGGAGCAGCATATGCATCTCTAACTTGCCCTTCTGCTGAGGGGCAATAGGAGCAGCAACAGCCAGGGCAGCACCATCTGCCTTTCTCTCAGCCACATGCCCTTCTACAGAGCAGAGGGTTTGGACACTAAGATCCGGTTGGAAGGAGGTCAAACCCCCAACACAGAGCCTGCAGACAGAGGATCGGCTCTCTTAACATGTCAACATCAGTGCCTCAGAGGCTCAGCTTTTTATGACAGGTTGTTACTGACTTCTGCAGCCTCCTGGATCAAGACCACCCTTCCAGTGGACCAGCTGGGCAAGCAGTGCCAGTGATCGCCAATGTAGCTGTCACTGGAGGGCCAACCACATCCCTCCTGGTTTCTGACTGTCTGAGGTTGTGTGCTCACTTTTCCTGCAAGGTCTCCTGTCCATTCCTGTGGCTCCTGCAGCCTCAACATTCTATATCCTGTCCATTCCTGTGGCTCCTGCAGCCTCAACGTTCTATATCCTGTTCAGCCACTGTGACACATGCTGTCGGCCCTTTAAATTAGAATCCTTTCTTTGATAGATCCAGTGCACCATCCCACCCATCCACTCTGAATGACCAGGGAATGCATGTAATCTTACAATTATCCTAAATTTTCAGCCCTCCCAAAGCTAGGGGCAGGATTTCCCGGTTGGCGAGCGGGGGCGGGGCCCACTCGCCGACAAGTAAAATGACACGGGATGACTTCGGGTGGAACTCCCGACGTTACCCCGTGTCATTTCAATTTTCAGGTTGGCGGGAGTGCAGCCGAATCAGCTGTGTGCCCGCTGACCTGTCAACGGCCAATTGAGGCCATTTAATAACTAATTCAAGTAGTTAATGGACCTGCCTGTCCAACCTTAAGGTTGGGGGGCAGGCCAGGAGCCCTGGCGGGCTTCAGAAAAAGCATGAAACCTCATCCACGGGCGGAATGAGGTTTCATGAAGGTTTTTAAAAATGTAATAAAAGTTTGAATAGAAGTGATGGACATGTCCCAACTCATGTGATAGTGTCACATGAGGGGACATGTCAGGGAAATGTTATTTTTGTCCATTGACCATTTTTACATTTAGCTCCGATCCCCCTGAGGCAGCGCTTAGCCTCAGGGGGATGAGTGCACTCTTTCACACGCATGCGCGAAAGAGCGCACTCTCGGCTTAGGGATCCCCCCCCCACCGCTCGCACAGGGAGCGCATAGCGCTTCCTGGCGGATGTCACGCTGGGTGGGCCTTAATTGGCCCGCCCACATAAAATGGCAAAGTGCCCCTAATCGGAGGCGCCAATCGGAGGCGCGCCTGCACGCGCCCACTCCTGAACGTCCCCCCCCCCAACGGGGGGATTATTCTGCCTAGGTTGCGTTGTCACTGGCTTTACAGACCTGTTTCCTTCTTGCTTCACAATGCAGCCGAGCGCTTGTTGCTGTTCCCAGCTATTCTCACTGTCATTAGAGGCATCTGCTGCTGCTCAGTGACAGAAGACAGAGGGCAAAAGTAAATGAGAGAGAGAGTGGCAATAAAGGATTATAGACCAAGAATGAACCAAAAGAAGGCTGAGGCAGAAGCGAAAGCGGTCAGAGACAAGTGAAACGTAAAATGACAGATAGAGAAAAAATAACCAATAACATGAAGAAAGCTATCTTACGACTTACTGTGAGCAACACAACAGAAAACACGCTCGTAATATATAATCTAAATAATATGTAATACATTATAAAAATATAAATAGGTTATCTAACACTGGAATGCAAATACTTAGTGAATTACTCATTTGCCAAGTACACATTCCTGTTGGAATAGCATTTTGTCATGAAGGGGAGGCAGTCTCTTTATTACTCTATGAAGTGGAGATTTGGAATGTGCAACACTTTTTTTTTGGAGTGGGAGCATAACGCTTTTTCTTAATGAAGAATTTTGTTTCTCCCAAGCTGTGTGCCAGCTGTCCATGTGCGAGAGCTGAAAAAAGTCTCACTCCCTGGGCATTGGGGCCACCAGAATATCTATAAATGGCTGGCGAGAGATTACCCATGTGAACAATTTTTAATTGGCCAACTCAGAAAGCAATTGGTTAAGATTGTCTTGGCTGCACCATATTGGGAACTCCCTTTTGGAAGCTGTTCTGGGAAAGATCATTAAAAACCAGGAGTACAGGGAAGATCTGAAGTGCAGACATCTCTCATCAAATTAAGGTATATTGGGAACATAATAATATTGCAGAGTGGCAAAGATTTCCACAATTAAGTGGGCTGAGGCCTGGAAAGGTACCTGACTACATGTTGTACACTTGACTTTGCCTCCAACAAATAAACCACAAAGATTGAGCAGAAAGCTAAGGGAAGTCCACATGAAGCTAGGCTTTGTCGTTGTTGCAAGGGCAATGTGAAAGGGCTGGTAAATTATAAGCTGTATGTAGAAGGTTTAAAGAGATAACTCAGAGGCATTTCCCAAGACTTGAAGGGAAGGGATGTAAAACTTCTATGTGCAAGACACTTAAAATACAATGTATCTTCGGAAGCTGTTGAAGTATCCATGCACATGGCTGACAACTTTTATCTGGAAAAGACAGGAAGCCGCCTCAAGTTTTCTGCTTTGGGTAGGACAGGTACAGTTTACTAGCTTCTAGTAGACAAGTGGTAGTTGTAGGGGATTCTATAATTAGGGGAATTGATAGCTTCCTTTGTAAGCAGGATCGAGAGTCCCGCATGGTATGTTGCCTGCCCGGTGCCAGAGTGAGGGATATCTCTGACCAGCTTGAAAGGATAGTGGAGAGGGAGGGGGAGGATCCAGTTGTTGTGGTCCATGTCGGGACAAATAACATAGGTAAGACTAGGAAAGAGGACCTGTTTGGGGATTATCAGAAACTAGGAACTGAATTAAAGAACAGGTCCTCAAGGGTTATAATCTCCAGATTACTAACCTAGTCACGTGCAAATTGGCATAGGGACGCGAGAATAAGGGAAGGAAACACATGGCTAAAGGAGTGGTGCAGGAAAGAGGGGTTCCATTTCGTGGGGCACTGGCATCAGTATTGGAACAGGAGGGATCTGTACCGTTGGGACGGTCTCCACCTGAACCGATCTGGGACCAACGTTCTAGTGAAAAGGGTAAATAGGGTGGTCAACAGGACTTTAAACTAGAAAGTGGGGGGGGGAGGAGGGAAGGGTAAAACTCCAAGAAGTATGACTAATGGGAAACAAAGCAGCAGGTTAGTGTGTAGGGGGGTGGATTCAACTTCATGGAAAATTATGAAAAAACTGAAAAGAAAGGAGAGCCCAGGAGAGGCTATTAAAGTCTCCAGAACACAGAATCTAACTTAAAGCACATCAGATAAAGGGACGACAATGAGAAAGGGGACGGGAAATACAGGACTGGAGGTGTTGTATCTGAATGCACGCAGTATACGAAATGAGCTTGTGGCGAAGATTGAAATTGGCAGGTATGATGTGGTGGGCATTACAGAGACATGGCTGCAAAGGGATCAGGACTGGGAGCTAAATATCCAAGGATATACATCCTATCGAAAAGATAGGCAGGTTGGCAGAGGGGGTGGGGTTGCTTTGTTAGTAAGAAATTAAGTTAAATCGATAACAAGAAATGATGTAGGGTCAGATGATGTAGAATCTGTGTGGGTAGAGTTGAGGAACCGCAAAGGTAAAAAAACCATAATGGGAGTTATGTACAGGCCTCTGAACAGTCATCAGGATGTGGGGGCCAAGATACACCAGGAGATGGAAAAGGTGTGTAAGAAAGGCAAGGTTACATCATTACAAGGATCATGGGGGATTTCAATATGCAGGTAGACTGGGAAAATCAGGTTGGTAGTGGATCCCAAGAAAAGGAATTCGTGGAATGTCTGCAAGATGGCTTTTTGGAGCAGTTTGTGGTGGAGCCCACTAGGGAACAGGCAATTCTAGATTTAGTGATGTGTAATGAGGCAAATTTGATAAGGGAGCTTAAGGTGAAGGAACCCTTAGGAGGAAGTGACCATAATATGATAGAATTTACCCTGCAATTTGAGAGGAAAAAGCTGGAATCAGATGTAACAGTATTACAGTTGAATAAAGGCAACTACAGAGGCATGAGGGAGGAGCTGGCCAGAACTGACTGGGAGATGAGCATAGCAGGAAAGACAGTGGAACAGCAATGGCAGGAGTTTCTGGGAGTAATTTAGGAGACACAGCAAAAATTCATCCCTAGGAAGAAGAAGCATACTAAAGGGAGGACGAGGCAACCATGGCTGACAAGGGAAGTCAGGGACAGCATAAAAACTAAAGAGAAAGCATACAATGTGGTGAAGAGCAGTGGGAAACCAGGGGATTGGGAAGCCTACAAAGACCAGCAGAGGACAACTAAAAAAGAAATAAGGAGGGAGAAGATTAAATATGAGGATAAACTAGCCAGTAATATAAAAGAAGATTGCAAGAGTTTTTTAGATATATAAAGGGTAAGAGAGAGGCAAAAGTGGACATTGGGCCACTGGAAAATGACGCTGGAGAAGTAGTAGTGAGGAACAAAGAAATGGCGGAGGAACTGAATAGGTACTTTGCGTCAGTCTTCACGGTGGAAGACACGAGTGACATCCCCAAAGTTCAAGAGAGTCGGGGGGCAGAGGTGAGTATGGTGGCCATTACCAAGGAGAAGGTGCTAGGAAAACTGAAAGGTCTGAAGGTGGATAAATCACCTGGACCAGATGGATTACACCCCAGAGTTCTGAAGGAGATAGCTGAAGAGATAGTGGAGGCATTAGTGGTGATCTTTCAGGAATCACTGGAGTCAGGGAGGGTCCCAGAGGACTGGAAAATCGCTAATGTAACCCCCCCTGTTTAAGAAGGGAGTGAGGCAAAAGTCGGGAAATTACAGGCCGATTAGCCTGACCTCGGTCGTTGGTAAGATTTTAGAGTCCATTATTAAGGATGAGATTTCAGAATACTTGGAAGTGCATGGTAAAATCGGGAAAAGTCAGCATGGTTTCATCAAGTGGAGGTCATGCCTGACAGATCAGTTAGAATTGTTTGAGGAGGTAACGAGTAGGTTAGACAAAGGAGAGCCAATGGATGTTATCTACTTGGACTTCCAGAAGGCCTTTGACAAGGTGCCGCACAGGAGGCTGCTCAGTAAGATAAGAACCCATGGTGTTAGAGGCAAGGTACTAGCATGGATAGAAGATTGGCTGTCTGGCAGGAGGCAGAGAGTGGGGATAAGGGGGTCCTTCTCAGGATGGCGGCCGGTGACTAGTGGAGTTCCGCATGGGTCAGTGTTGGGACCACAACTTTTCACTTTATGCATTAATGATCTAGATGAAGGAACTGAGGGCATCCTGGCTAAGTTTGCAGATGATACAAAGACAGGTGGAGGGACAGGTAGCATTGAGGAGGCGGGGAGGCTGCAGAAGGATTTGGACAGGTTAGGAGAATGGGCAAAGAAGTGGCAGATGGAATACAACGTGGGGAAGTATTAGGTCATGCACTTTGGTAGGAAGAATAGAGGCATGGACTATTTTCTAAATGAGGAGAGATTTCAGAAATCTGGAGTGCAAAGGGACTTGGGAGTCCTAGTCCTGGATTCTCTTAAGGTTAACTTGCAGGTTGAGTCAGTAGTTAGGAAGGCAAATACAATGTTGGCATTTATTTTGAGAGGACTAGAATATAAAAGCAGGGATGTGCTGCTGAGGCTTTACAAGGCTCTGGTCAGACCACATTTAGAATATTGTGAGCAATTTTGGGCCCTGTATCTCAGGAAGGATGTGCTGGCCCTGGAGAGGGTCCAGAGGAGGTTCACAGGAATGATCCCAGGAATGAAAGGCTTAACATATGAAGAATGTTTGAAGACTCTGGGTCTATACTCGATGGAGTTTAGAAGGATGAGGGGGGATCTGATTGAATCTTACAGAATACTGAAAGGCCTGGATAGGGTGGACGTGGGGAAGATGTTTCCATTAGTAAGAGAGACTAGGACCCGAGGGCACAGCCTCAGAGCAAAGGAAAGACCTTTTAGAACAGAGATGAGGAGAAACTTCTTTAGCCAGAGTGGTGAATCTATGGAATTCATTGCCACAGAAGGCTGTGGAGGCCAGGTCATTGAGCATATTTAAGACCGAGATTGATAGGTTTTTGATTGGTAAGGGGATCAAAGGTTACGGGGAGAAGGCAGGAGAATGGGGTTGAGAAACTTATCAGCCATGATTGATTGGCCTAATTTCTGCTCCTATGTCTTATGGTCTTCTCTCTTCTACTATTTCCTAGAGTTGAATATTCTCACTTTCGATGTAGAATATACTTCTGGATATTTATATTGTAGACTATTGGTTTGGGGTTAATTACTTGTTCCAGTGGGACAGATTCTGAACATTGATATTGCAAATTCTTCATTGGTAGTGGTGAAATTTAACTCGGGTTGGATTTCTGCTGTGGCCAGTTAATTCTCTGCCTGGCAAAGGCAGCGGGAGTTCACTGCGTAATCTTGCGCAGACCATTCGATGTTTTCTTCTGCCGAGGTGAGGAGCGCTTTCCTGCTCAGGCCCCTGTTACAATTGCATAGGGGTAATAGGCCCCTGATGTGCATTCATTTAGGTGGGCACCTCATCTGCCTGCCAAACACTGCAGGTTAATATTGGGATCTGAGCGGAGAGATAATCTGTTTATTTTTAACTCCTTTTTGTCAGGTGTTTAAGATTAAAATCGACCCCCAGTGCTGAACAATTGAACCTTGAGCTGTGGTCTGTTTTGTACTCTGCGCAGTGGTTTTTATACTAATGTAAAAAATCATGGAAACTCGATTTGCACTGAACAAAATTTACGGATAACATTCAGCAATCTTTTGCTCTGACTTGGTCAGTTTCAGGGAAATTGCATTGATAAAACCAAAGGAACTGAATGGAAACGACCTCATAAACGTTATCCCAAGTGGCCATTTAGGCTTTGGCCATGAATTCATTTCAAATGAACTGGGCTAAGTATATGAAATAGAATAATGTAAAAGGAGATAGGAAAAGAGTCGAGAAATAGAGTATAAAGCACCAGCGGAAGAGCTAACACTGGCATAGGCATATGGTCCTATAGCTTCCTACTATCTCCAAAAGGGCTAGCTCCATGAGGTGACTACATTTACAGTCCCAAGAAGCTCATATTCTTTACTTCCTCATGATCTCCGATCCTCCCCTCTCATGACCTCTGACACTTCCTATCATGACCTCTGACACCTTGCAGCTTCCAACTCCCCCCACAACCTCAGCAATCTTCACCTCCCCATCCACCACAGCCTCTGACGGCTCCTCCCTGTGAGTTCTTACTCTTTCCACCCCCTCCCAACAATCTCTGACTCCCCCCCCCACCATAATGTCTGACTCCCCATCCCGATATCTCTGCCTTCCCTGACTCTCCCCTCCCTATGATCTCTGACTCTCCCCATGACCTCTGACTCTCTCCCCTCCCTGTGACCTCTCCCCTCCCTGTGATCTCTGTCTCTCCCCCCCTCCCTGTGATCTCTGACTCTCCCCCCTGTGATCTCTGTCTCTTCCCGCCTCCCTGTGATCTCTGTCTCTCCCCCCTCCATGATCTCTGACTCTCCCCCCTCCCTGTGATCTCTGACTCCCCCCACCCTGATCTCTGTCTCTCCCCCCTCCCTGTGATCTCTGACTCTCTGGCCCCCGTGATCTGTGACTTTCCCCTCACTGTGACCTCTGCCTCCCCACCTTTCCCTTGTATGATCCCTGACTCTTCCCCCCTCTCCCACATGATGGGCAGCCTACCACGATTTCTGACTCCCTCTCACACCCCCGCCACTTACTTACCAACCACTCCCTCACTGCTCTTGACATTACTGACAATATATCCCCTTGGTACATCCAGCGTCCATTCTTTAACTTAACTGTCACAATCCACCAGGTATTTGTGATCAGTTTAAAATATTTCTACTGTTTCAGGAATAATATGCCCAGCAGAATCCTATTGCCAGTCAGGTTGGCTACTGGATGGAAACCTATTGAGAAAATGCTAAAGATGTCCCGCAGTTGAATCCTGCGAAATGTATGGAAAACCCTTACTTCCAGGTCTCCCATCCGAAATATTCTTTCTGCCCCCCAGCCCCAGTCTCGGCTCTGGGTAAGTATCAGAGTCTTTGTAACTGGGGAGGTAAAATACTCTAACTGGTGTATCTCTTTTTTACCGTAATGTCTGCTCATGAGTAGCTTGTGTGATTTATCATAAACCAAGAAAATCATTTGGCGAACACTATTTTTTAATAGACTGAAGTCACAGGGATGCATCCATGTTGCCTGTGATCCATATATATCAACTTAGAATACTAGCAGAAGTGGACAGCATTGAGCAAACTGATCTCTGAGCTAACCTTAAATATTTGTGCAGCCTGTGAAGGAATAAAATCCAGTGAGATATTGACCTGTCACAATGTAAGATGCAAATAGATTCAACATTCAACTGTTTTACATGCAGAGGGAAAAGCAAATTGTAACCAAATCCAATGTCCAGAAACGATGGATGTTCAATTTAATTTTAAAGAAAATTTGAATGCTGAGGTACACAACTCATTTTCTTAGAGGTGGGTCGGTGAAGATGTTTAAGAATGTGGCTGCACCGAGAATATTTTGATTCTTGACACTTCATTTGATGCAGTTTCTGACTTATTGCAACCTGCCATATTTATGTCCTAGAAGTATTGTAAGTTTGGAAAATAGGAAAATAAAAATAGTTTTCTGGACTCCCGGTACAATTTCACAGGATCCAGTTCCTCTCATTGGGAATCTAACTATAAATATAATATTATTTAGTAAACTGAAACCTTTTCTACATCCTAAAAGTAATTACAACTTGTACCTATAACAATCTCAAACAGAAATATCATTTATATTCACAAGAAAATGTCTGCTTATAAATCCTAAAGGGACATGAGACTAAAAATTACTTTGAGGATGATAGTGGACAAGTGTTTAGACATGTTTACCTCTATTAGAATAGGAAAATCTTATACATGTATAAATATTCATTCATTATTCATGAAAAGAGTAAGTTCTAGTTTATTCTGATTTCTGACCTGATCAAAAAATGTTTATTTTCTTGTACTGAAAGTAAAAATCTTTACAGACTATAATCATTTAACATGGCACAAAAATATGACTTAGAGGAACAGGCATGCACATAGCTGAACTTTGTGCTCTGAAGTGGACCTGACTGACTACCTCCAGTCTGTGGTTTGCAATTGATTATACTCTTACTGTTTATTAATCTCACTCTTCACATTTCCATATTGATGTTGGTCACTGTAGTGTGGACAGTGTGGGCTCTCTTGCCAGTTACTGTTCAATAACAAAGCAGCCTCTAATATTTGCACTTTAGCGCACAAGCAAACAGAAAGGGATCTGAAAGTTATGGCCAGTCGTGCAAATCACACATCAATAGATTACACTTTTTAGTAAAATCCTAAATGTATGATTCTCAATGAAATTTTAAAAAGTTAAATAAACTCTGTCACTCTTATTCCACTTACTATTTCATTTCCAAACAATGGGAATTCTACAAGCACAATGACATATACCATGCCATAGAGGTTTACAGTATGGGAGGAAACCATTTGGTCCATCATATGTTGGACCTTTGTAAATCGCAGGCGGGATTCTGACTTAGAGATGTTCAGTCATAATTCCATAGATGGTAGCTTCGCACCATTGGCTCCTCAGCCAAGTGCATACACTAAATGTCTGAACCTGCATTGTAAATCTGCATTTACTAAAGCAATCCAAAACTAATTACACAGCCCCATTCTCTCTTCACATCCCGGTATCTTTCCTGTCTTCAAATGTTTATCCATTTTCCCTTATGAGAAGAAATAGCCCCCTCTGGATCAATTGATTCCATGCTCAAACAATCCTCTGTCCGTGAAATTTCTCTGAACCTCTCTCCTGAGTGACAATATTAAATTATTGATCCCTTTCCACTGACTTCCCAACTGAAGGAAATAGTTTTGTACAAATTAATCATTATTTCTTTCATCTTGCATTCTTTGTCCCTCTTTATAAAAGCCAGAAATGCTGTGAACCTTTTGTATGGTTTAAGGTCATGCGAGCTGAATGGAAGACAGCCGCATCCCCAAAAGCATCCCTATGGCAAGCTTGCTGTTGGCATGAGGCCAACAGGTTGCCCACGTCTGCAATAAAAATATGCCTGCAAATGAGACCTGAAGTTGATTGGGTTTGGAGTCGATGCATGGGAAATCTTCAGGGTGCCTGGAGACAAGCAGTCAGGAAGGGCATGGAAAAAGCAGAGGATAAAAGAAATGACCAGATGTCGGAAAGGAGACACCACCAGCAAGAAAAGAAAGCAGTTGACCTCAGGCCAATGCTATTCATCAGTGCCAGCTGCGGAAAAGACTGCTACTCATGAATCGACCTCACTGTGGGTTGGTGGGGGAGGAGGGTACAGGATGGAGTTGGGCCCGCTGCCTCCGACGCAGATTGGAGGTGCCCACACAGGCTGCTGAATACCAAGGCAGGCTGGTTTAGAGGTCTGCCTCAGTTCTCTAGGACTTGCTCCCAGTTGTTTTTTTTTTCAGTATTAAGCCATTTAGCCCTCACCTCTCATACCCCCTTACCCCCCCAACTGACTCTCCATGCCGTCCACATACCCCCAGTGGTCCCTCATACCGCCAATGGTCCCTCATACCCTCCATGCCAACCTATGACTCCCACCTATCCCAATGCCCTTTATAGCCCTCTGCCAATTTAATGTAAACATGTCAGCCCATGCCATGACCCACCACCTTTTGCCCTTACACCCTTCATGCCAACTGACCCAGTATCCACCATTGGTAAACCTCAGCAACCATGCTGAAATGAAATAAATTAAAGTTCAATTGCAGATCTATTGCAGAGTTCACAGTATAAAAAAGTCCCCTTCATGAAAGCCCATCCAATACATTTAAATCCTCTCAAGTACCTATTCCTTTATAAAAACAAACATTTGTATTCATAACCCCACACCAAAGACAGATAAATTGTTAATAACCTTTTTGAGCTGTCAATCACACTGTCAGCACGATTTTTAAAGGTTTGTGGAGTCTTCACCACTCTGTGAAGATCTGGCCATTGGAGAAATTTATGTTAATTAAGGAGAACCAACTCAGATTTATAAAATGCTTGACTGATCTAATTAATTTTTTGGGTGAAGTAACAGGGGAAGTTGATGACGGGAATGCTATGGTTATTGTCATTATGGATTTTAGGAAAGCCTTTGACAAAGTGCTACATAAAATGCTAGCTAACAAAATTGAAACTCATGGAATAGGGGAGCCAGTGTCATCATAGATAACGAATTGGCTCAGGGACAGAAAGCAGCAAGTCTTGGTAAATGGTTGTTTTTTAGAATGGTGGATGATAGACAGTGAAGTTCCCCAAGGCTCAGCGCAAGGACCACTGCTTTTTTTGACGTATGTAATTGAATTCAATATTGCCATACAGGGTAAAATTTCAAAATTTGCCTATGATTCTAAACTTGGGGAGTGGCAAAGAGTGAGGATGATACCAACTCATTGCAACATAACATAGATAGGTTAGCAGAATGGACAAACAGGTGGTAGTTAGAATTTAATACAGAGAAGTCTGAGGTGATGCACCTTTGCGGATAAGATAGGGAGAGGCGATATAGATTAACTGCACAGTTCTAAGAAGTGTACAGGTTCATATAAAAGACCTTTATAGGTGGCGGAACATTTTGAGAGAACAGTTAGCAAAACATATGAGATCTTGTACTTCATAAATCAAGGTACTGAGTACAAGTTACACTGGACCTATATAGAGCTCTGGTTTTGATACAGAGTATTGCATCCAATTCTGATTATCTCAGCTTATGAAGGGTGTAAGGATCCTTGAGAGTGTGCAGAGGAGATTTATGGAATGGTTCCAGAAATGAGGAAGTTTAGCTACAAGATTAAGTTGGAGAAGCTGGGGTTGTTCTCCTTGGAGCAAAAGAGATTGAGGGGAGATTTGATAGAGCTGTAGAAGATTATGACAAGTGTAAATAAGGTAAACAAAGGAAAGCTGTTCCCATTAGCTGCTGGCACATGTTCTAGGGGACAAAGATTTAAGGTTTGGGCAAGAGACGCAGGGAAGAATGTACAGGGGGAATGTGAGGGAGAGCTTTTTTACACACCGAGTAGTGATGATCTGGAACTCACCATCTGTAAGGGTGGAGGAAGCAGAGACAATGAATGATTTTGAAAGCAAATTGAAAAGGCACTTGAGCAAAATAAACTTACAGGGATACGGGAATGGAGCGGGGGAATGAGACTGATTGGATTGCTCTAAAGAGAGCCAGCATGCACTCAGTGGACTGAATGGCCTTCCTCTGTTCCATAGATAACTCTATGTCTCTATGGGCAGAATTTAATCTGAGGGGGTGGGGACCTCACCTGCAAGCTAGAGAGCCAGCGAGACCCTGCGTTGCCTATTGGGGAAGGCCTGCCATATTAAGTGCCTATTAAGTGGCTACCATCAGGCCTTCCCCAGCATTAAGGATTCTGGGGTCAGAAATCCTGCCCCCCCACCCCGAGAGCAGTTGGTCAATCAGAGGCCAACAGCTGTCCATTGCAGGCTGTGCCACCAGGAGCAGTGGCAGCTGCCAGCAATGTACCCACCAGAGGCCCAGGATCAATGGGGGAAGCTGAGACCAAAGGTAGTGAGGATGGGATAGAGATCATGAGGTGGAGGTTCCAGGGGAGGAAGGGAGGGGGCAGAGGCAAGGGCAGGGGATGTTTGGCTTTCAGTGTCGCCCCCTCAATTTCCCGATACCAGGTTCCTTGATCAGGCACTGAGTGCCTTTGACCAAGGGACACCCTCTGCGATCCCACAGGCAAACCTAATAAGGGCTTCCTTTTCAGGTTTCCCATGTGGCAACTGTCCCACCCTTTGAAGACCAGCAGTGGTGAGATGAGGTTCTTAAATGGGTATTAATTTTCCTCTTGATGAACTCAAGTAGAAGCCGGTTGGGAAGGCCATCTCCGAGCCTTAACGCCCCAGTCTTGACTGGGCAGGGGAGGAAAGGGAGCTGGGTCCCCACCCTGTAACCTTCCCGCTGATTAAATGCCACCACCCCTGTCTCCAAATTCACCAGCGGCGGGGCATTAAATTGCACCCAATGACTCTAAATGAAGAAAAATAGTGAACCAAGGGGGGCTAAAGACAATTGTTGCACATCATAGTTGGCAGTCTTTGCTTTTCTTTGGAAATACTGCCACAGATCTTTTGGGGAGGAAATTTGTTCTCACCATCACCAACTCAGAGCGTTGCTTGCTCCCAGGATGATCGACGTAAGTCTGCAAATTATGCGAACAAATGTTTCCCTCTTTATGCCCATCGAAAGGACAGCACTTTTGACTGCATCATATCCTCTTAGTTCTGCACCAAAATGTCAGTGTGAATTATGTTCTTACGTCCTGCAGTTGGCCTTGAACCCACAACTGTCTGACTCTTGGATCAAAGTGCTGGCAAACTGAGCCAAACTAAAATTTAGAGGGAATCGCAACTCCTTCATATATTACAGGCAAGTTTCTACTTCCATAGGTGGGAAAGTTAGAGCAATAGAATGCAATCCCTGAAATACCTCAAATCATCTGTTTTACGGTTGGTGTGTGCGCCAAGTCAGTGGAAGTGGAAGCGGATGTGGAATCTGCTCCCGGCCACGGTCATGTTGCAAATGCGATTTCACACTGGAAGGTCAATTAAGGCCCACCCAGCGTGAAATGCGTCCTCTCAATGGTCAGGAAGGGCCGGGCAGGGGTGGGAGCCTGTCAGGCGCTGGGTCCAATGGCGACCCAGTGGATGCTTTAAAACTGGCAGAGGCAGCTCCCTGAAGGCTGCCAGGGGAGAATCTTTGGAGTCTGCCCTGGAATCCATTTCATTCGAACAATGGCCTCGCCAGTGGCTGGAGATGTTAGGTGGGAAGTCAAGTCGAGTGGGCACTTGGCCCTCGCCTCCCCGCCCCCAGTTTCTCAGATAAATGCCTCGCAGTCCTTGTGGTGGAGGTCAGTGTCAGGTGGGACACTTTAGTACCCAGGGATGGCAGGAGGAGGCTGCCGCATCTGACCAAAGGGAGGAGGTGGCAACCGAGATCAGTGACCATGACGTTGTACAGCACACATGGGTGCAGTGCTGCAAAAGGTTTGACAAGCTGCTGCACTCAGGAAGGGTGAGCACTGTGTTGGCATGGATCAGTGTGGAGAAGTGTTAAGGGCTGGCCGTCCTCCCGTGGAGCTCAGGCGTGTTAGAGCCTGAGTGCCAACTGTCAATCACACCGGCGCCAGCCAGGGGGGTGAGCCCTGGTTGCTTGGCCTGAGTGCCTCGAGGGTCGAGGGCCACGACTCGGATGTGCCCTGCAAGGTGCCCTGGGGGGCGGTTTGCCAGGTTGCAATGGCGCTGCAAGTAGAGAGTGGACAAAGCAATGGTCCTCTGTCATTTCAGGAGAAGTGAAGCTATAGCACCAATGAAAGAACTAAAACTGGCAGAGGCCCCCCAAAATACGAGATGCCTTGGAGTCCAAGTGCTGCTACCCACCTTGGTCAGCCAGTTGTGGAGTGGCAGGGGTCTCTGATGAAGATAAGAGTGCAGTGCACAGAGGTGAGAGTGTCGGATTATGCAAACATTCTTGTGCAGTCTCATCATTAACGGGAGTCTCAAACCGTGAGTCTCCATTGATCATTGAAAGACGATGGCACTGTGATGCAGATCTCCATTGTCTCACCAGGGCACCTGGCATGCACAGTGACAGTGTGATGACTTAAACTAATGTCATGTCATTGTTCTCCCCTAGAATCGCCAGCTCACCCATGAATGCAGGCCCCAAAGAGCCACCCTTGACACCAGAGGACCACAGGGTTTTAGATGCACCAGTGTCACACCCTTTCTCTGCACCAAACGTCATCGTAGACACCAGCACCTCAGTGGGCATTAGATAATCAGCTAGAATGTCGGTGCATAGCGGTAAGGGCCCTTCGCACTCACTTGAGGGGCAGGCGGAGGCAGAGCTTGCCAGGGCTCCAGCAGTGGGAGGATTGCTGGAGACCACAATGATGCTGATTCAAAGGCAGATTATGAGCCTCTGGAACCGTCCATTAGGCGGCAGATGCTGGATGTCCAGCGTGTTGTGCGGAGGATCTGGCAGAGGTCCATGATGGCATGCGTGCAATGGCTTCTGTTGTAAAGGAATCTATGTGGAGCATGAGCACTGCGTTGACCCTCATGGCTGAGCGCACTGTCTCCTCCATGGAGAGAGTAGCGACTCTCATGGAAAGGCAGCTCCAGGAACAGAATCAGGGGTTCCTGGGGTTGCTCTCGGACCTGCAAGCCCTCACACAGGCACTGAGCTCAGGAGCTTAGTGCCTGAGTGGGAGATGGATGAGGCACCCAGTATCCCAGCAAGGTGCCCGTCCATCATTGGTGAGCAGGGAGGTCCAGAGCGACCTCACATTGGCGCACGCGCTGCTTGTCATCTCTGCGGGCTCCTCTCAGGGCGCTCTGGATGACAGCAGCAGCTCCTTTGCCCCTCTGCCAGTGACTGTGGCATCTGATGAGGCTGCGATGACTGGGGAGATGCCAGCCGTGGCACTGGCCGCTCCCTCCCAGGCAGGCCCAGCACAGGCTCCACTGGCCAGAGGATGACCGCCAAGGTCACCAAGGCCAACAGAACAGCACAGTCAGCAGGCTGTCTCCAATGCCCCTGCCAGTGAGGGAGGTGGTGCGGGGCAACACGACGCAGCACTCGCAAACGTAAGTTTAAGGCACTGTGACCACAAGAGGGCCTGTTCATTGGTGATCTTCTGTTCTGCCATGTTTTATTAATTTGTTTACTGGTGTGACCATTAACACCACATATTGTTATGTTCATTTATGTGAGTGCCAACATGATATAAATTTTGCTTTTGTCTCAATGGCCCTGAGTATGCTTCACTTGTTTTATAGGGGCAGGGCACGCCAATATCTCATGCTGGACGTGAGTGGCTCTAAACGTAGTGCAGAGGCACTGAGTGAACTTCGGGTTAAAAGAAAAGGGTTATTTCAGACATCCGGGATGGGGGCAGCCGCCCTGGCCTGAAGTGGAAAGAGAACTTTGGCAGCCCAGCTGAAGGAGCATTGGATCAAGGCATCCCTGGTGTCCCTGCCTAACTAAAAGAGGCAGAGGTCTGCCTCCACACCCTCAGCATTCTCCTCACCGTGCTCCTCTCTTGACTCACTGCTGGATTCATCCTCTGTGGCCTGTGGAGCTGCCTCAAGATCCTCTTCCTCCAGTGGGTCTCCCCCTTGCCAGTGCCAGATTGTGGAGAGCGCAGCATTCAACCGCGATCAGTGACACCTGCTCTGGGGGGTATTGCAATTTGCCCCCTGAACAGCCCAGGCATTGGAAGCGCATCTTCAGAAGCCCTATGCCTCCCTCTATCACGGCACTTGTGGAGGCATGTCTCCTATTATAACGCTGCTCTGCCTCTGTTCTTGGGTGGTGGAGAGGTGTCATAAACCACCTTTTCAATGGATAACCCTTGTCACCCGGCAGCCATCCATCCAGTCGGGCTGGAGCACTGAACAGCCTTGGCGCCTGGGAGTGTCTGAGAGTATAAGCTTTATGGGAGCTGCCAGGGTACCTTGCACAGACTTGCAGAATCTGCGTCTTGTGGTTACAAACTATCTGGACGTTAATCGAATGGAATCCCTTCCTGTTGACAAAGGCACCCGGCTCACCCACTGGCGCCTTGATGGCCACATGTGTGCAGTCGATTGCACCCTGGATGACGGGGAACCCAGCAATTGCTTCATGCCCCTCTGGCCCACTCAGCCTGCCTGGTCTCGTCTGTATGGAAATGGATAAATGTCATTACCCGCTTGAACAGAGCATCAGTCACCAGCTTGACGCAACTGCAGATAGCCGATTGTGAGACTCCACACGGATCCCCCACTGACCCCTGGAAAGAGTCGGATGCATAGAAGTTGAGGGCCTCTGTGACCTTCAGAGCCACTGGCATGGGGTGTCCACCCATACAGTTGGAGCTGATCTCAGGCTCAATCATCTGACAAATGGAGGTCACAGTCTCCCTAGAGAGGCGGAGCCTCCTTTGGCATGGCAGCTCAGGCACATTGAGGTAGCTACATCGCTGCCTGTAAACCCTGGCAGTAGAATAGTGGTGTCTTCTGTGGCCCCTTCTGCCTTGGACTACCTGCTGGCCCTGCGCCCCTTGTGCCTGTGCCTCTCCTCCCTCAGGCACTCCACTGGAATCTGCCTTGGGACACCTGGACTCCTCTCCCTTCTGCTCCTCTCTTCCTCCTCAGAGGAGGTGCTACCAGTGGAGAGCACAACCCCCATTACCAGGGTTACTGAAGCCTGGAAGGGTCACAGTCAAAATCCTCCAGAGGCCTTGGAGATACCAATGAGTCCTGAAATGAAGCCTAGAAATGCTAAGACGGAAGCTCAGAACTAAAATAAAGGTGTCAAGTTCAAATAAGCAACCAGCAGCAAACTATCTCCTAAAGCCCTCACTATTCAGTGGCAATGCTGCAGACCTTTTTATCCAGCTCTTGGATGAGGTTTTGTTAAAAGTGTTAAAACGGGCCTGCCTGCCCGTTTTTCCCATGCAACAAGCACAAAATCGCACGGGCAATGTAAAAGCGGGATCAATTGCCTTTTTAATGGCCTTAAGTGGCCCTTTAATTGTTGGTGGGTGAAGCTCCAACACCCGCGTACGCCCACCGCCCTGAAGATTGCTCGCATGCAGGATGACGTCGGGACGCTCGCCCAACGTCATCTTCCACTATTTCACATCCGCCCGCGAGACGTAAAATTCTGGCCAGAATTTAACTCTATTTATTTCCTAGTGCAGTTGTGAACTAATCTTGCATGCGCCTGAAATAGAGGTGCTGCATGAATTGATCCAAACTGGATGAATTTGGAAAAGAAATCTAAACTACAGTCATTCCAATTCAGATTAATTAAATTCAGAAACTGATTTGGAGTTTATTCATTGTAGTGTTGCCCTTAATAGGAACCACAACTAACCAGCAAAAGTTGTGTTATTTGGAAAGTATTGATTTTAACATGGGTCACTAACTGAGTCCACTATTGAAACAGCTAAACATAACATAAATTACACAGATACAAATACAACAGCTGAAGGCCAGATTGAAAATGACTTTTGCCCAAAAGGAATTGGGTGGTATAGCTAATCTTTTGTAGTATATTTGTGTCTCTTCCTATTTATTGTTGCTGCATCAAATTAATGGTATAGATGTGATTTAAAGCTCCCTGCCTATTTCAAAATCCTCCTCTGGTGCACTAACCTGCTCTTCCTCCCCTTTTAACATTGGCAACAATACTCCTTTGTCATAAACTGGGTGTATTTCCTAACTGACCCCCACCCCATGATATTAAAACCTCCATGGTAACTGGATAAAGTGAGCAGTGGCTCACTTTATGTTTCTCCTGTTCCTTGTTCTCTGCAAGGTGGGTGTAAACCATTGGTGAAAAGTGGACTTCAGTCCATTACCAGGCTTCTACCCAAGCCATCCTGAGGTATGGGAGAGCAGCTTGGGGCAACTCCCTGTGAGTTTTCATTTATTTATTTATTTTCCTTTGGCAAGTTACTTGGTCTTTTCCAGTTCAATAATGCTGAGATCAGAAAACTCAGTAGCACAAAGTTAACACAGTGACAATCTATGCCACCAATCCTTTGTGCTATTCATTGATCTTCAAACGCAAAATTGTAACCCTTAGTTAGAGCTTTTTTAAACAGGCTAGGCAAAGGAACAATCTTGGAGTTAAATGTAAATGATCTGAACTACTCTATTAAGTTAAGGATAGTTTTGAAGTTGAATGGACCTGAGCTTTGGTCCTTCCTTCAGTTGGCCAAATTATTGATAAGAAATGGGTGCAGGAGTAGGCTATGTGGCTCCTCCTGGCAGACCTTCCACATCAACTTCACTTTTCTGGCCAATCTTCACCCACCATTTGAATAGGCCTGGCACTATATATGTATATATCCATTATAGCTTCATCCAGGACTGCACTGCTTGTTTCTCCCAGCAATCCATGCTATATTTCAATTATTTGCCTTTTGTTCAAGGAGAAAAAAAATGACCAAAACAAGACTAAGGCCGGAATTTTCCATCCCTGTTGGCGTTGGGCGTCATGGCAGTTGTGAGTGGACAATATGGTGGGAAGGCCAAAAATTGGTTTCACACCGTTGTGAAACAAGTTTGCGATCGTCCGCTCCAATGGTTTAGCCACCACACATCGGTAATGTCATTTTAATACATCTGCATCCAATTATAAGCTCTGCTCACCAGAATCATCTCCTCATGTCAATTTACTGCCCACATTGGCAGGAAAACAGGCTGGCCCAGAACACATCTTGACAAGTGTGACATGCAGAAGTCGGGACTTACCATTAGGGCCTTGCTCACATCATGGACATCTGAGGAGCAGGAGATGCTGGAGCCTTACAGCTGCTGGACCCTAGAGGAACACATGCACCACAGGTTATGACGCAGCTGATGGTAATTGCTGAGCTATTCAAATCCCAGAGGGAAACTTGAAACAACTGTCATGACCTATTTCACAATTTGTATGTTTCGAGATGCAGGCTTTGAATTCAGTAGTAATAAGACCACTGAATCTGAAGATGTTTCTACAAAACTAAATTAAACGTTTATTGATACAAGAAATATTGTAAGCACATACACATGTCTACAAAATTACTACCATAATAACTACAAAAATCCTCTAATTAATCTGACTCTTAGTTACACCTCCATTAAGGCAACAATAAAACACATATATTTAAACAGACCCCTGGCAAAGCACGCTATGGACAATTGAATTCAAAATGAGTTTCTTTCAGCTCTGGGTCCTTGCAAACAGTGGCTTGAGGCTTGTAGGCTGGAGGCTTTAGATCTTAGAATCCCTCCTCTTTTACCAACAGCCTTTTCTTCCTTTATACATATTTCCCTCTTTGAATGAAAATTCTTATTGTATCACTAGGTTTTTTTTTACCTCATTTAACAATAAAACCCCTTTCATAACACCAATTTTATTAGTAAGCTTTGGGGGAAAAAATAAACCCATTGTTTAGCTTCTTCTGGCTTGGTGCGATATTTTACCCATTCTTTTGAACAGTTTATTTAAAGATGCAAATTGTCCCCTTTTCATTTCACCTTGTAAATTCTCTATGTTTACCTAATTACCATTCCAAACCTATTTCTCTTCTATACATCAAAGCCCAAAGACTTGCTGGCTTTAATCCAATTAAGACACACACAAATACATAGGCACAGGCACCACTAAACTCCGTTTTCAAATAATTTCCAATAACATTATTATATCTCCTTGACACTGGGTGGATTCTCATGTGCTTTGCTGTGAAGCAGTTCTTGGAAAGTGGAAGGTCACCATTGATGTCTGGAGTTTGCTTCGGGACATCAGTACCTTGGCCATGGTCTGCTACAGATGGTCATCGAAAGGGTGGAGAGGAAGGTCTAGGTTTGACTGGGAGAGGAATGTGTAGTGGGGTGCCAAGGGGTGAGGTTAGGAGGGGGGGATGAGGTTGGGAATGGGGGGAATACGGGGTGGGGGAGGAGGGTGCAATGGGAGGATTCAGCAACTGAGGAGGTAGGTTTAAGGGGGAACAAAGGTGTAAGGGAAGGGGTTCAGAGGTGGGGAGGAGTTTGGAGGGGGAGGAGGGAGTAAGGGTAGAGGAAGGAGTAAATGGGGGGGTATATCCAGGTGAATGTGCAAGGGTGGGGTCTGTGGAGTCTGTAATTGCCCCCTCGGGAGCAAAACAAGGTTGGACGTGGTATGAGGGAACAGTGATGGTCATCAGTCATGGGGGAAAAGGACATGGGTGACTGGGGGAGAGGAAAGGATGGGGGAGCTGAAGACATAGTTAACAACCACCAGGCTTCTAAAATCAGAAGTGAAAAGAGCTACTTTTTAGGTGGGCACAGGTGCTGCATGGGAGTGCGATCAGTGGGTGGGCGGAGATGCAGCTCAGATAGAGAACTGAGAGAACCCCAGCAGGCAGCATTGAAAATGCTCAGGACAGTGAGATGAATGGGGTGGAGGAAGGCTTCGCGTGCGTGGGAGAGTGCTTGCACGAGGCTCCGAAAGGCTCTGCCACACATACGCTTCTCCCTCCAGAATCATTAGTGGTCCAGTTACATGCAGCTGAAAGCTAGTGGGAGGAATGTAGGGGAAGACTCACGAAGCCCGTAAATGAAGCTGAAAGGCACCTTTACACATTATTCAGTGAAAGTGAATATATTTTCAGGTTGTAAAGTGACAAAATGTATTCACTCGTGTAACCACTTGTGATCAGAATTTATTAACTTTTCCGGGCCTACCACTTCATCTAGGTGCTGCCCTGACATCCGTATCAGGGGTGGAGACAGCCTGTGCAATGGTTGGCCCTGTTGCCTTGGCTTCCCCCCTGTGGGTTAGCTGCTCCCTTTGCGGTGACAGAGGGCGAGGGCGAGGGGATCACAGGCAAAGGGAATTCAGATGGAGTAGACAGCTTCTGAGATTCCTGAGTGGATGATGCAGGGGTGTCCAGCTACTGCTCCTCCTCTCTTTGGGTGCCCGATGGCCCCAACCTGACTCCTTGAGGGGAAGAAGCACTTGGAGGGACGTCGAGGCTCCTCATTTCCCTCTGGCTAACGCGATGAAGTGCAGGTCTATGCGCATTTTGGACCAGGGTCTCCATGGCTTCCGCTATCCTCTCCATGGAGACATCCATACGCACATATGTGGGTGTCACTTCATCAGAGAGCAGGCAGTCGCACTCCCCTGACTCACATTTCACTCTGTTGAGGGCTTCCAACAGCTCTGCGTGATGTTCCCTCGCCTTCTGCTGACTCTCCAGGAAGAATTGGAAGGCCCAATCCAGAGACTTGTCATCTGACTCAGATCTCACAGATGCCTTTTCCTCAGCCGTCCTCTGAGTGCCGGGGAGCTCAGCTGAACCACCCTCCTCCTGCTCCGGACATGTGTCCACCCAGTGACCACCAGATTGTGAACCCGAGCTTGCTCTAGATCCAGGTCCCACTGAGGCGTGTGTCTCTGCACTGGTGCATGGTGTGGGTAAGCACTGTGACAGGTCTTCCAGGCTGCTTATTTTCAGCTCTTCAATGAAGGAGGAATCCTCTTTGCTGGAGGTGAGGACCTGGATGGAGCTGAGGGACTGGCTGGCTTAGGGTGTGGGTTAGCTGGCAGAGCTCCCTATGAACCAAAGTAGAGATAATTAGTGCATTGCAGCAGAATCAAAAACAGGAGAGAGAGAACTCACAGTTACATTGAGAGAGGGATGATGTGGTGCAGTGTCCTTACATGAGTGTTCACCACCGACCTCACCATCGCTGCAGGCATGGTCCACATCCTCACCAGTCAGTATGACGGCATGCTCCTCAAAGTGAGTGAGGGGCCTAATGTGGGACCTCTCCCTGCTGTTGTGAGCCAGCTTCTCCTGCATGAAAATGGATGGAGAGAGTGTGAGCAGGATGCATGGCACTGCGTGGAATGTTTGCACAGCGAGCAGAGCCATGGACAGGATGAGGACGTGAGCTCGAGAGGATATGAGCCTGACGGAGATGTGAGGGCGTGTGTGAGAGTTAGTGGTGTTGTCCCCTGAGGTGTGAGATCCCTGTGGACGTGTGATGGGCTTGTGAGTGTGAGTTGAGAGTGATGAGAGGAGTGACTTATGTTGGTGGAACGGATGAGACCATTCATCCTCTTCCTGCACTGGGGTGGCTGTCCTCTTTTGCCGGGCTCTGGTGCTGACCACCTCTGCTACCGCTTGAAGAGTGCTTGCTCTGTGCAGGGGCGGCCTTTAAACATGGCACCTGATTTACTGAAGGCCTGAGGTGACGGCAGGGTGGGTGAATCAGAGGACACCCCGCCAGTGACCTGGCGTGTTTCCCGGGACTGCATAATTAATGAGGTGGGAATGAGACAACACGGCGTTCAAACCTGCCATTGCAGCAGGTGGGTAAAGTGTCCTTTTTCCCACCTGCTACCGCACTTAGTGTAAATCTGGGATGGTTCTGCCCTAAGTTCAAGAGAAATAGACAGAATTGTTTCAGTCATTCAGATACCAACTGGAATTGGTGAGAACAGAAAATTTATGAATACGACTTAACATTAGTCAGAAATGAGCGAGTAATAACAGGAATTTGACAAAGCTCTTAAATATAATAAAGTGTTTATAACAATAAAGTAGCTGCTTCTGTACTGAAACCAACTGGGTATACTGTTTGTTGGACCACTTGGAATAAGCCAGAATTTATAGCAAAATACATGGAATATGGAGTTTTCCTGTTAAGCATCTTTTTATACATACAGGCACTGGACTTACAGTACTTGTTCATTTAAAACTACTCGCTTCACCTTTTGTTTTTTTTTTTATGTGGCAGGCTGTGTGACCATGGGGGATATCACAGTGGAGGATCGAGTGAGGGGACAACGAAGTATGATCAGGACAGGGAACCCCAGCTGACTTCTTCAGGGACAGTGAGGTTAGTTGCAGTTAATGTCCAATAGCCCAACAGAGTACAGTTAACTCAGCAGAGCAGGGATCAATGCTGAGACTTCCCTGCTTTGTAGGTCTCACTGTTAGATTGGAATCACTCAACAATTTGAGGAGCTTTATTGGTTATTTTTTCCCTGTGTTTTGCTCTCTCTCTCTCTCTATCACTCTCTCACATTCTCTTATATTTAAAGCCAATGCTTTTTCGAGTGTGAGCTCCTTGATCAGTTTGGCAGGTGAATATATGTCGGCAGACAAGTTTGTTTCAAGATGATCACAGAATGGTCAGAATAACTTGGCAACATTCAGATAAGCAGTCTCAACCATCTCTTTGATACTGACTTGCTATTTAGGTGGAGGATTAAATTATCTATGTGCACACGACAGTTCTGGAGTGTCTGCTAGTTGCTGTTGTCAGGAGGGACCCAGGGCACTCATTAAAAGGAGAACAAGTGCTTTCTTACACATGCTGGAGAAGTGACAAACTTAAAGAATTTCTGTGGGAAGGTATATATAAAGTACTGAAGTGTTTCCTTTCCACGTGTTGTCAGTCACTTTCAGCAGAATGAATAGTGATGTGTATCCCTGTGAGCACTTTCATCTTGTCCCCACTTTGTCTTACTGATGGAAATTGGTTGTGGGTGCATTTTATAGAAGTGCTCTTTCCGAGGGACTATAGAAAGAAAAATGGCAATGAAGAAAAGAATCGAGCCACAGCTGATTAAATTGTGAAGTCAGTTTATTGTTGGGGATGGAAGGGAAGAGTGACTGGGATTATTTTAAAGAATCCAAAGGATGAACTGGATAATAGTCCAACTTTAAGTGCCAGAATTGAGTTCATGGCAAAACAGAAAATCCATAATAAAGAGCAGAAAAATATATCGGAATTGGACAGGAGAAAAGTAAGTGGAAGCTGGTGTAGAAGAGGTCAGAGTGGTGTGGAAGATGTTGTTCTAACATTATTACTGAGCATATGATAATGGATAAAACAGCAGCATGATTGCACTGGTTTGTTGCTGGATTGTTTGCAATATTAACTAGAAGAGCATCTTTTACTTTAAAAATATGGGTTTAAATATGTTGCTAATGTTATTCAAGTATGTAGACATTGATAGTGTTGTAGTGCCAATAATGTGCTGTTAATGGGATTATGTAGTTATGTAGTAGGGTCAACGCTGTGGACGCACTGTAGGTCTGTAATCAGAGTATGCATGGTTGTGCTAGCAATGCTAATGTGCCGATATGCTCATGCGTGTACAGCTGAAAGGTGTACCTACATGGCAGATTGTGTAGTGCCTGATGCTGACTATATGGAGCAATATATAAACCAAATGCTGGCATCACTTCCTGTGGCAAGGCTGGTAATAGCATTGGCCTGTCTTCACCAAGGTTTTGGGTGATTTGTATTGTGTGCTTGCTTCTTGCTAAGATGGTTGAGCATTTATGTTTCTGACCAAAATTTGAGATCCCAATGGGCTGGCAGAAAGAGGGTTCACCCATGGAATTCCCTATCTGCAAAGTGCATGTGTGGATCTGGAATCTGAGGTTTTGCGTTTATCATATGTAACTGACTTTAGGAGAGAGAAGTGATGTGCGACAGAAAGAGAGACAGGCTGACAACAACACTACTTTTTAGAGACTGAGTACTTGAGTCTGGAACAGAGATGTCAGTGAAAGAAACCTGGCGACTGCATCAGTCATGAGGATCACTAATGGACTTGTCTGCCCAGCTCTTTAATTATTGCTGTTCATGTGCACCAGCCATTTGATATCAACCCTTTCATGACCAGCATACAGGTCTGCAGTCTGGGTAATGTTAACCTAAATTTATCTGTTGCATTCTGAGTTGAGAGTTTGGGCTTTAACAGTTACATTTCACACTTGGGTGACTTCACTATTAATGGAATTGCATCAGTGAAATAAGGAGCCAACTATTAACTGCTCAGTCACTATGTGACCTTCAATAACATCTGCAGAAGACTGCACAACAGCAGGAAATTCAGAAATTACAAAATTTTAATAATTATATAAGTTGACTAAATTCAGTGCAGCTTTGAACTCAGTCATTTGGGAGTTGTCTGGGACATCTTATGGCTGTGTGTTTTTCAGCTTTAAGAATCAATCAAAGTGCCTCATTTCTACTAGGTTTGCTTATATCAGTCAGAAAACATTATGAAGTTCGTTTTATAGCTTTGTCTGAACATTATAATAAAATTTTTTGTCCCTTATTTATCCTTTTGAACTGCTGTCACATTAATATTCTGCAGTCATTATGCACAGACAGAAACAATTTATAGTAACAGGACACTTTAGCTGATAAAAGCTTTTAGCAGACACTCTATAGACGTAAGCAGTGGAACACTTCACAGCACTGTGCTTTTTGCTGAATAAATCCTAGTTGTTTATATCCTGTTTTCTTAAAAATACAGTTCTGAGGGATGAGGAAGAAAAGTAAAATATTAAGAAAGATTCACTGCCAAACTGTAGCTGTTATGTGCTACAAAAAACACACTAATGGATCACTACTTGCATGAACTTCAGCTGCTTAATAAAGCAACGGCCCATTGTAGTGTTAAGTAAGAATTAGGCCCTATCTGTTACACCGAAATGAACGGCAGGGTGTTGATTTATGAAAAAATAGTGTGCATGCTATTCCCACCCACTTCTGGCATGACCTGTGCTGAATGCTGTGTTGCTGAGGGCGTTCCAGTGAGCGTTGGAAGTGTGCAAAGTAGGAAGATTGTGAAGTTAGTCAGTGTCTAATGCTGATTTGATGTCTTCAACCTTGCCAGTCTAGTTAATGTCCCCTTTTAAACATGCACAGCTGAACATGAGTTCAGCAGCATGAGGAGCCTGCAGTAATTATAGTTCTGATAAACATAGGACTATAGCTTTAAGAATAATCCTGTGCTATATGATCACATGATATGTGTTAACCAATCAGTTAGCAGTGCAGGGAACCTCTTGGAGAGAGTCCTTCTTTAGTTCTAAAGTATGATGCACACTTGTAGCTGCTGCTGCTATCTTGTAAATAAAGTTCGGTGTTTCTACCAAGAAAAGTTGCCTGGAAAATCAACTCTACAACAGAACTCTAACCAAATCACAGAATTGTTACGGTGAAGAAGGAGGCCATTCGGCCCACTGTGTCGGCACCGACTCTCTGAATGAGCATTATGACTCAGTGCCATTTTCCTTCCTTTTCCCTGTAACTCTACACATTGCTTCTATTTATATAATCATCTAAAGCTCTCTTGAATTCCTCAATTGAACCTGCCCCAGGCAGTGCATTCCAGACCCGAACCACTCACTGTGTGCTGTGCTTCACATCGCATTTGCTTCTTTTGCAAATCACTTTAAATCTGTGCCCTCTCATCCTTGATCCTTTTACAAGCATGGTAATAACTGCCGCCAAGATGGGCCCATGTGGCTGTTTGACCTCAATCCAGAGAGAGTAATAATCCATGACGATATTAAACGTTTTATCCTCGAAGACAAACAGGTCCATCCTGAAGTGCTCCCATGGCCGCGATGGGAAGGAGGACATATCAGCGGCCCCTTGTGATCTTGTCTATGGATGGCACAAGTAGTACAATTGAAAATCATATCCTCAATAGCTCTGGAGATGTTCAGCTGCCAGACGGAATTGTGGGCTCTGCACTCGGTGATACCCAGGTGCCAGTGGTGTAACTGTTGGAGAATGTCTAGCTTGAGGACCCTGGGAATTCAGTCATTGTGGACTAACATAAGACTAAGGTGACAACCTGTCAAAAGTACTGCTTCAGAATACAATTGCTAGGAACATACAATATCACTTAGATGGTAAAATTGTGCCTCTTCTTCTGAGCTAAAGCACCAGGCTGCATTTAGTCTTTGACCTGGCAGTACTTCTCAAATCCTGCATTACAATTCTGCTGCATATTTTTCTCTTCCACGCTCTATGTGCCTGTCTTCTTTGTGGCCTGTCTTTCAGCTTCCTGCTGTACCCGCTATGCTTGGCTTCTTGTGTTTTGTATTTCCTCTTTTACACTCTTTACGTGAGAGGACCAGCGGCCTTAAAGAACGAGGGGAACCAGGCCCAAGACCAGAACAGGACCAGGAGCCAGCGTGAGATGTATGGCAGCCTTGGTAAGTAGGACCTGGTAAGTATTTCTACTGTCTAGTGTTTAAAGTAAAAATTGGTCTTTAGTTTAGATTAAGCAGTGTTTAAAGTATAAGAAGTAAGGTCCCTAGTATATATTTAATATTCTTTTAACGAGAGGAAGTAAAAGTGAAAAGAGTAGTTTAAGGGTAAGTCACGGCAGGCCAGCTCGGCCACATGGATTGCTCCTCCTGTGCGATGTGGGAAGTCAGGGTCACTTCCAGTGTCCAGGGTTATCACATGTACAGTAAGTGTCTCCAGCTGCAGCTACTCAAAATTGCATTTCGGAGTTGGAGCTGCAGCTGGAGTCACCGTGGAACACCTGCAAAGATGAGATCTTCGTGGATAGCACGTACAGTGAGGTGGTCACACCGCAGGTAAAAAGTGCACAGGCAGAAAGGGAATGGGTGACCGTCAGACAGAGTAAAAGCATTAGGCAGGTAGTGCAGGAGTCCCCTGGGTACATCTCCGTCTCTAACAAATTTTCCATTTTGGATACTGCTGGGAGAGCTGGTTTCTCAGGGGAATGCAGCAAGAACCAAGTCTATGGCACCACTAGTGGCTCAGCTGGACTGAGGGGGAGAAAAAAATGTGGGAGAGCAATAGTGATGGAGATTCTAGCATTAGGGGAACAGATAGGCATTTCTACAGTCACAGACGAGACACCAGAATGGTATGTTGCCCCCCTGGTGCCAGGGTGAGGGATGTCACTGAGCAGCAGTGCAGCTGCAGGACATTCTTAAGGGGAGGATAAACAGCCAGAGGTCATGGTTCATATCGATACCAACGACATAGGTAAAAAGAGGGGTGAGGTCCTGAAAGCAGAATATAGGGAACTAGGAAAAAAATTAAAAAGCAGGGCCTCAAAGGCTGTAGTCTCAGGATCACTCCCAATGCCATGTGTCAGTGAGATTAGGAATAGGAGAATGGGCCAGATGTATGAATGGCTGGAGAGATGGTGTAGGAGGGAGGGATTTACATTCCTGAGGCATTGGGACTGATTCTGGGGAAGATGGGACCTGTACAAGCTGGACGGGTTGCACCCCAGCAGGAACAGGACCAATATCCTTGCAAGGGTATTTGCTAGTATTGTGGGGGAGGGTTTAAACTAGAGTGGCAAAAGGATGGGAACCTAAGCGGGAAGACGTATAAGATGTAAACAAAGTTAAAAATGAAAGACAGGAAAGTGGAAAGCAAAAGTGGAAGGCAGACTAAACCAGGGCTAGCAACAGTATAACAAAAAGAGTGAAAATGTTAAAAAGACAAGTCTTAAAGGCACTGTATCTGAATGCATGGAGCATTCACAATATGGTAGACAAATTAACAGTGCAAATGATTGTTAATGGGTACGATATGATTGCAATTACGAGACATGGCTGCAGGGTGACCAAGGCTGGGAACTGAATATCCAAGGTATTTGATATTTAACAAGGACAAGCAAAAAGAAAAAGGAGGTGGGGTGACGTTGTTAGTTAAAGATTAAATCAGTGCAATAGTGAGAAAGTGGCTCAGAAAATCTAGACGTAGAATCAGTCTAGGTGAAGCTAAGAAACAACAAAGGACAGAAAACATTAGTGGGAATTGTCTATAGGTCTCCAAACAGTAGTGGTAAGGTAGGGGATGGCATGAAATAGGAAATTAGAGATGCATGTCACACGAGTAATCATGGATGACAGACTGGGCAAACCAAATTAGCAATAATACTGTGGCAGATGAATTCCTGGAATGCGTACAAGATTTATTTTAGACCAGTACATTGAAGAACCAACTAGGGAACAGGCTATCCTAGATTTGGTATTGTGCAAAGGGAAGGGGTTAATTAATAAGATTGTTGTATAGTGTCCTTTCGGGAACAGTGACCATAACGTGATAGAATTCTGCATTAGGGTGGAAAGTGAAGTAGTCTGATCTGAAACTAAGGCCCTAAATCTAAACAAAGGAAACTACGAAGGTATGATGGATGAGTTGGCTACGATAGATTGGGAAACTTCATTATAAGGCACGACAGTGGTTGGTAATGGTTAACATTTAAGGAACAAATGTATGCATTGCAACATTTATACGTTCCTTTCTGGTGCAAAAAAACCACAGGAAAATTGGCCCAACCATGGCTAACAAAAGAAATTAAGGATTTCTTAAGGATTTTTCTTTAAGATCCAAAGAGGAGTCATATAAAGTTGCTAGAAAAATTAGCAAGCCTGAGGATTGGGAGCAGTTTAGCATTTAATAAAGGAGGGCCAAGTGATTAATTAAGAGGGGAAGAATAGAATATGAGAGTAAACTTGCAAGGAACATAAAAGTGGTCTGGAAAAGCTTCTTTAAATATATAAAGAGAAAACGATTAGTGAAGACAAATGTAGGTCCCTTACAGTCCGAAACAGGAAAATTTATAACAAAGAGCAAGGAAATGGCAGAGCAATTAAACAACTACTTTAGTACTGTTTGCACAGAGGAAGACACAAATAACTTACCAGAAATTCTAGGGAGCCAAGGATCTAGTGAGAAGGAAGAATTGAAGGAAATTAATATTACTCAAAAAATAGTCATGGAGAAATTTATGGAACTGAAAGCCAATAAATCCCCAGGGCCTGATAATCTATGTCCCAGGGTACTAAAGGAGGTGGCCATGGAAATAGTGGATGCATTGGTTGTCAGCTTCCAAAATTCTATAGGTTCTGGAACAGTCCCAGCAGATTGGAGGGTGGCAAATGTAACCCCACTATTTAAATAAGGACAGAGGGAGAAAACAGATAATCACAGATCGGCTAGCCTGACGCCAGTAGCAGAGAAACTGCTAGATACTATTATTAAGGATGTGATAACAGGACACTTAGAAAATATCAACAGGGTTAGACAAAGTCAACATGGATTTATGAAAGGGAATTTCTTGAGAACGTAACTAGAAGAATAGATTTTTTTTTTGTTCATGGGATGTGGGCTTCGCTGGCTGGGCCAGCATTTATTGCCCATTCCTAGTTGCCCTTGAGGAGGTGGTGTTGAGCTGCCTTCTTGAACCACTGCAATCCATGTGGTGTAGATACAACCACAGTGCTGTTAGGAAGGGAGTTCCAGGATTTTGACCCAGCGACAGTGAAGGAATGGCGATATATTTCCAAGTCAGGATGGTGAGATAGGGGAGAACCAGGAGATGTGGTGTATTTAGATTTCAGAAAGCTTTTGATAAAGCCCCACATAAGAGGTTAGTGTGCAAAATTAAAGCACATGGGATTGGGGGTAAAATATTGGCATGGATTGAGGATTGGTTAACAGAGTAGAAATAAATGAGTCTTTTTTAGAGTGGCAGGAAGTGACTCCTGGGATACCGCAAGGATCAGTGTTTGGGCCCAAGCTATTCACAATATATATCAATGATTTGGATGAGGGGACTAAATGTAATATTTCCAAGTTTGCTTATGACACAAAACTAGATGGGAATGTGAGTGGTGAGGAGGATATTAAGAGGCTTTAAGGTGATTTAGACAAGGTGAGTGAGTGGGCAAATACATGGCAGATGCAGTATAATGTGGATAAGTGTGAAGTTATCCACTTTGGTAGAAAAAACAGAATGGCAGAGCATTATTTAAATGGTGACAGATTGGGAAATGTTAATATACAAAGGGACCTGGGTGTCCTTGTACACCAGTCACTGAAAGCAAGCATGCAGATGCAGCAAGCACTTAAGAAGGCAAACAGTATGTTGGCCTTCATTGCAAGAGGATTTGAGTACTGGAGGAAGGATGTCTTTCTGCAGCTGTACAGGGCCTTGGTGAGACTGCACCTGGAGTATTGTGCGTAGTTTTGGTCTCTTTACCTAAGAAACGATATACCTACCATAGAGGGAGTGCACTGAAGGTTGACCAGACTGATTCCTGGGATGACAGGATTGTCTTACGAGGAGACATTGGGTTGACTAGGCCTGTGTTCACTGGAATTTAGAAGAATGAGAGGGGATTTCATTGAAATGTACAAAGTTCTGACAGGGCTAGACAGACTGGATGCAGGGATAATGTTTCCTCTGGCTGGGAGGGTCTGGAACAAGGGATCACAGTCTCAGAATACGGGGTAGGCCATTTAGGACTGAGATGAGGAGAAACCTCTTCACTCGGAGGGAGGTGAACCTGTAGAATTCTGTACCACAGAAGGTTGTGGAGGCCAAGTCACTGAATATATTTAAGAAGGAGATAGATTTCTGGACTCTAAAGGTGCCAAGGCCTATGGGGCGAGGGCAGGAGTATGGCGTTGAGATAGAGGATCAGCCTTGATCATATTGAATGGCGGAGCAGGCTTGAAGGGCCAAATGACCTACTCTGCTTCTATTTTCTATGTTTCTTGTTATGATGTGGTAGATGATGTGTGCCAGATGGACCAAATCCACAAGGGAAACTTGATCACACTATCACAATGGTTTTGCAATTTATGTTTATTACGAGAGGATGTGTGCACTGAATTCAGAAGTAATGAGCCCAGCAAGACTGATAGAGATTTGAAAAATTAAATTAAAGTATTTATTAACAAATTAAAAGATTTCAAGCACATACATAAGACTACAGTTACTTACTACTATATCAAATCCTAAAATTCCTAATTGACCTGACTTCCAGTTACACGCCCCCTTTAAGGCAGCAGTCCAAAATAGTTTTATGTTTTTGGTTATCAGGTTCGCTTTGTCTGGCGAACGCTAGCTGCGCCCTTAATATTGACACATCAACCGGTGCTTGAAGCAATAAAGGCAGAGAGACCGATTAATTGAAGAAACACTGGTAGTTTATTGGAACTAAGAAACTGCACTAACACCATGGGCAGGCACGCTGCCAACTCCCATACGTTCCTGCCGACCAAAATATCATGCGAATGTGCGATGACATTGGGACAGCAGCAATTTGTGCTGAGCAGGTGGGCGCGCGCCCGACCCGCTCAAGCGTAAAGTGACGCACGATGACCCGCGTGATATTTTGGTTGGTGGGAACGCACGGGAGTTGGCAGGGTGCCTGCTGATAATTAATGACCAATTAAGGCCATTCAAGCTCTAATTGGATGAAAATTTTCGCTGCCCATCCAACCTTACGGTTGGTGGGAAGGCAAAAAGGCCAGGCAGCCTTTGATTTTTTTAGGGAACCTCACCCACGGGCGGGATGAGGTTTCCAACAGCTATTAAAGATCAAATAAAACTTTTAAAATTCATTCATAACATGTCACTGCTCATTTGACAGAGTCACATGAGGGGACATGTTTTTAACATCGCTAACTTTTTTTGTTTTTCATGTTATAAATCTTCAGCTCTCCAAGGCAGGTCCTTGCTCCAGGGAGCTTTCATTGCGCACACTCATGCGCATGCACAAACTTCCATGCTCGCCCTTTTCCCGCCCCCCTCCTGGCAGCGCTGCAGCGCGTGTTTCACACTGGCTGGCCATTAATTAGTCAGCCAGCGTCAAATTGATGTCGGGGCCCGATTGCAGGAGGTGGTCGACTTTGCGACCATTCCTGGGCCCACCTGACAAGGTAAGCATGCTAGCCCACGTGTGCTTCCTCAATCACCTCCAGCTCTAGACCTTCAGTTACCCAAGAAGCCCGCACTGTGTGGCGATTGGTCAATACAATCACGTGGTCAACTAGCTATATTCTCTTAAAGTTACAGAGCACTCAACTTTACCGCATCCCTCCCCCTTTACTTGAAAGGACAATTGACAAGCATCACAACATCCCAATTATTTACATGAATAAATATTTACAAGCCAAGTCTCTCAGGAGGCTTCCTCGGACGTGTTGAGCATCATAGCTCAATGGCCTCGGCTGGTTTTTCTGGGAACCCCTTTTCAGGGGTCAACTGCCCACCTGGCTCTTCAGTAGAAGTGGGCAAGTTTCTGCCTTTGACCGTCACAGGTCCAACAGGCCCCACCGATACTTCCAAATCATGTGACATTTCTTCCATGTGTGGTGCAGACTCAAATGCAAATGATGATGGCATTCCTTCTTGTGGGACTGTCTCTCTTCTCCGGAGATGATCCATATGTCGTCTAATTATTTGACCATTTACTGACACTTTATAGGAGAGAGGTTCTGTCATGGCACTCACTTCACCTAATAGCCAACTGGGCCCATCTCCAAAGTTCTTCGCGAGAACTGTGTTTCCCACTGTGAAATTTCTTTCATGATTATGGCCATCATGTCTAGCCTTCTGGGCTTCTTGGTTTCTCCTCACCCTCCCCCCTAAATTTGGCCTGATAAGAGTTAGACGGGTGGGGAGATGTCCCTTCATTAGTAATTCAGCGGGGGCAATATCAGTGGTCGTGTGTGGCGTCATCCGATATGTGACCAGGAACCATGACAATCTGGTGCTGATGGAATCCCCATCCAGCTTTTTCATCCCGGACTTAAAAGTTTGGACCGCCCGCTCAGTCAAACCATTAGCAGTGGAATGGTAAGGTGAGGCTTTGATATGAGTTATTCCGTTGAGGGTTGTAAACCTGTGGAATACTCCGATGATAAATGTGGTCCCATTGCCCGACACGAGCATCTCTGGTAACTCGTGGACTGCAAAACTCTGTTGCAAATGGTCAATGGTGGCAGCAGACGTGGGTGACCGGACTTCATAGACATCCAACCACTTGGAGTGGGCGTATATTAGTAAAAGGAACATCGTGCCCAAGAAGGGCCCCACGTAGTTGATGTGGAGGTGCACCCATGGCCGCTCCAACCATTCCCATGGGTGCAATGGAGCTATGGGGGGTAGCTTTTGTACCTGCTGGCATTGAAGACTACTTTTGACTAGGGTCTCTATGTCTGCGTCCATCCCTGGCCACCACAAGTAGCTGCACTCGAATATCTTCACCCTACTAATGCCAGGGTGAATGCTATGTAATTCGGCCAGTAATGGCCTTCACCCTCTTGGGGGCATGATGACCCTTGCTCCCCAGAACAATATGCTGTCTTGGCAAGTGAGCTCATATCTGCGATTGAAATAGGGCTTCATGTCATCAGACTTTGGATCGCCTGACTATCCATTCAAGACCTGCTCCTGGACGTGAGCTAAAAGTGGATCTCTGCTAGTCCACTCATGGATTTGTTTGGCCTGGACAGGGGAGGAATGTGAAATATTTAGTACTAAAACAAGTTCCTGGGAATTAGGACCTTGACGTTGTTATCTGGCAGAGGGAGGCGGCTCAGCGCATCAGCATGTGCGACCTGGCTTCCCGATCAGTGAATAAAAGTGTATTTGTAAGCAGCCAATATCAGTGCCCACCCCTGGATGCGAATAGATGTGATGGGGGGGAATTCCCTTATCCTCCCCAAATAATCCCAGCAGAGGCTTGTGGTTGGATATAATGTAAAAATGATGACCGTGGAGGTATTGATGGATTTTCCGAATGCCAAACACACCAGACAAGCCCTCCTTCTCAATTTGAGAATATCGTCGCCCTGCTGCACTGAGCACGCGAGATGTATAACCAATGGGTTGTTTAGAGCCATCTACCATCCAATGTGAAAGTACAGCCCCTACTCCATAAGGAGATGTGTCACAAATTAAAATCAATTGTTTCTTTGGGTCAAAGTGGACTAGTAGGACCAATGGTCTTAAGAATTGCTTCACCTTCAGAAACGCATCCTGATGAGAAGCTTGCCAAATCCATTTATGGTTTTCCTTAAGCAATGCGTGTAATGGAACCAGTACAATTGACAGATTTGGGAGAAATCTCCCATAGTCGTTTATAATGCCTAAGAAGGCCTTTACTTCTGTAGTGTTTCTTGGTGCAGGTGCCTCGTGAATAGCCTTGACCTTTTTTTCCATGGGATGCAGGCCCTGTGCATCGACCTTATGACCCAAGTAAACTACCTCCTTGGCTTGGAAAATACATTTTTCTCACTTCAAGCGCACCCCAGCTTGTGAGAAGCATTTCAGCACCCCCTCCAAATTAGCTAAGTATTGTTCATCAGTTCATCCAGTGACTAAGACATCATCCAGATAAACAATGACATGGAGCAGTCCCTGAAGCAGATTTTTCATGGTACGCTGGAAAATAGCACATGCCAATGAGACCCCAAAGGATAGATGAGTATACTGATACAATCCTTGATGTGTATTGATGGTCATGAATTCCCTAGAGCCTTCTTCCAACTCTACTTGCTGGTAGGCGTGGCTCATGTCAAGTTTTGAATATGTGATGTCCCCTGCCATTTTCGAATATAATTCGTCAATCTTGGTATTGGGTGTCTATCAAGTTTGGCCACTCAGTAACTTATAGTCACCGTATAAGCGAACATTTTGGTCTGGCTTCAGTATGGGTACTATGGGTGCTGCCCACTCTGAAATTTGCACCGGTTGAATGAGTCCTAAATTTTCCAGCCTGTTTATCTCAGTCTCAACTTTGTCCTGTAGAGTATAAGGGACTGGTCTGGCTCTGGTAAATCTGGGGGTTGCGTTAGAGTTTATGTGGATTTTGGATTGTAGCCCATGAATCTTTCCTAGTTCGTCACTGAAAATGGAAGCGTACTTTTGTAACAATTTCTGTAAGTTTCTTGTTCTGATTTGAAAAACCTCAGCCCCTTGCAATTTAATCTTTTTGAGCTAGTTGCGACCAATTAAACTGGGGTCTGCCCCAGCTACTAATATAAGGGACTCGCAGGTTGGTTCCCAAACTGCACCAGGACTTGACATATACCTTTCACTCTTATTTCTTCACCCGTATATGTTTTTTATTTAGTGCCCAATTCTTCCAAACTTAAGGATGGACTCCTTTATCCAAGAGCCTGAATGTATGTTCTCCTATGACAGACATTGATGCCCCGGTATCGACCTCCATCTTGATGGGTTGTTCATTGACTCTAATGACTACCTGGATTGGCTCAGTCCTACCCACTTTCAGGTTGTATAATGAATAGGTGTCATATTCTGCTTCCTCTGGTTCTTCAACGAGACAGATTTCATGAATTCTACCTTTGTTTTTAAAATGCTGTCTCAGCCTATCTTGACAGTGCCACATGATGTGACCATTGTGGTGGCAGAAAAAGCATTCGATATTCATGAACTGTCGATCGCCTCCAGGATGCCTGGATGCATTTCTCTCATTAATGTCGTGGGTTTTCACCGTAGTACTGTTGTTCTTCAATGGTCTGTACATAGTGGACATTCCCCACCTTTCTGCGGAGCCTGACATTTTTGCACCTTTTGTTACCAGTCTTTCCCACCCTACAAGATGGATTGCACCATTTTATGTCTCTTTTATTGTCTCCGAGGCTCTAACCACGCTCTCCATGGCTGTTGCCAAATCTAATGCCTTACTGAAGTCTAGATTAGGTTCAGGTAGCAATCGCTTTTGAATAGCATCATCCCCGATTTTGCATGTCAATCAGTCTCTCAACGTGTCATTAACTGAAGTTCCAAACTCTCAATATTCCATTAATTCCTTTAAAGCAGCTACAAAGACAGTGCCTCTCCTGGAAGCCTATCCCTTGAATTGAGGGCTTTGGCTTCAGGCAGTTTTTTACAATGTTTACTAACTCGTCGAAAGTCTTGGTATTGGGGTGTTAGGTGATGTGAGGCTGTGGATCAGCCCATACATTTTGCTCCCGCATCTGGACAAAAGAACCGGCCTCTTCTTGTCCTCCTCAGCGACGTCATTAGCAGAGAAGAAGGATGTCAGGCATTCAATGAAATGAGACCAGTCATTGGAAACAGGGTTGAATGGTTCAAGATGCCCAAACCGCGGCATACTCGATGACTAAGGAGGCTGCGCTTTCAAACCCCTTTCAAGGTAGTGGCGAAGTAATGTAGCTGGCTTACCGCGGCTTTCTTCATTGCCGTCAATTGACCCGGTTTATCCTTGTCACCATTTGAATGTTTTTGGCTATCAGGTTTGCCTTATCTGGTGAACGCTAGCTGCGCCCTTGATATTAACACATTGGCCGGTGCTTGAAACAATATAGGCAAAGAGACTGATTAACTGAACAAACACTGGTAGTTTATTGGAGCTAAGAACTGAGCGCTGACACCATGTGCAGAATTTTCGCGTTGGCATGCGGGGGCAGGACCCACACGACAACATGTAAAATGACGAGCGGTGACATCAGGCGAGCGTCCAGGCATCACTGCGCGCCGTTGTGATATTTCGTTGGGCGGGCCCGTGATGATATCCGATGTGCACCCGCCATTGATTAACGGGCCACATAAGGCCCTTGAGGCGTCAATTGGCGGCGATTTTTCAGCGCCGTGCAATCTTCAGGTCGGCGCACAGGCAGGCGGGTAGGACATGTTTGTATAAACTTCATCCACGGGCGGGATAAGAGGGCTCAATGGGGTTGCGAGTGTGCTCTGTCAAATATTGATGTTTCAAAGTTACTCATACTTGCCTGTGCGATCTGCAATACTTCAAAATGCATACCAGCTGCTTGGTCTGGACTCACAACCTTCAGGTCAGCACTCTGCAGTGAGGAATCTTTTTTGGGCCTGCAGGTTTCAGGAAGCCTTCATTTAGCCTGGGAATGGGAGCTGAACTCTCCACTGGAGGCACCTCCTCTGAGGAGGAAGGGAGGGCTAGAAGGGGGAGGAGGCCAGGAGTGCACATTCGACCTCCAGGGGAACCACCTTTGGGAGGACAGGCGCAGGTACAAGGGTTGCAGGGCCAACAGGTAGTCCAAGATGGAAGGGGCCGCAGAAGACACCACTATCCTGCTGCCAGGGTATACAGGCGGCAAAGCAGCTGCCTCAGTCTGAGGTGCAGTGCCAAAGGAGGCTTCATCTCTCAAGGGAAACAGTCAACTATATCTGTCAGATGATTGGGCTTGAGATCTCTGCGAACTGTGTGGACGGGCACCCCATGCCAGTGGCTCTGAAGGTCACAGCTGCCCTCAACTTCTATGCCTCTGGCTCCTTCCAGGGGTCGGTGGGTGATCTTTGCGCTGTCTCCCAATCAGCTGTCCACACTTGTGTCAAGCAGGTTACAGACGCTCTGTTCAGGTGTGCATTGACCTTCATCCACTACCGTTGGGACCAGGTAAGCCAGACACAGCGAGCCAGAGGCTTCATGGCCATTGCTGGCTTCCCCCGTGTCCAGGGTGCAATAGACTGTACACATGTGGCCATCAAGGTGCCAGCAGGTGAGCCCAGTGCCTTCGTCAACAGGAAGGGCTTCCACCCCATGAACATGCAGATAGTGTGTGATCACAGGATGCTGATTCTACAAGTCTGTGCAAGGCATCCAGACGCCTACATCCTCAGAAACTCCCAGGTGCCGGGGCTCTTCAGTGCTCCAGCCCAACTTGATGGATGGTTGCTGGGTGACAAGGGCTATCCCCTCAGATGGTGGCTTATGACGTCTCTCCGCCATCCAAGAATAGAAGCTGAGCAGTGGTACAATAGGAGCCACGCCTTCATAAGGGCTGTGGTGGAGAGACCCATCGGTCTTCTCAAAATGCGCTTCCGATTCCTGGACCGTTCGGGGTGCACTATAATACACCCCAGATCGTGTCTTGGTGATCATGGTTGCATGCTGCGCTCTCCACAATCTTGCGCTGGAAAGGGGGGGACGCAGTGGACAATGAAGACGTCGACGCAATGTCTGCGGCTGCACACGATGAGTCCAGCAGCGAGTCCAAGTATGAGCACATGCAGAGAAATGCTGAGGGGGTAGACGCTGACCCGGGCATACTCCAGGGAGGCAGGGACATCCAGGAGGCTTTAATCGAAAGAACCTTCAGCTAGCACACCACATATAGGCTGCAGGCTCCATACTCAAGACCTATGTGCAATATTGCCTGGATAGGAACATTAACTAAGGGCCTTATTAATAAAGCTGAATGTCCCACAAATCACTCATAACATTTTTGGAAACCAACCACCTGCAGAAAAAAAGAGGCACCCTCAGCCATGTTGGCATGTCTGAATTTAATATTACAACAAAAGGAACTTAAGAAAACAAAATGACAAAGGTGTTAAACATCACACCAACTCATAAAGACCTTATTGCGGGCGAACACAAAAGCAGCAGTGATAAACCCGTGGTGTGCCTAGGATGCCTTATGTTTATGTTTCCAGGTGCTATGTCTAGGTGCTGCCCCCTCGCAGGGACTGGCATCTGAGACAGCCTGCTCACTCTGCTGTTCTGTTGGCCTTGATGACCTTGGCGGCCGTCCTCTGGCCCTTGGAGTCTGTAATGGCCCCACCTGGGAGGGAGCTGCCAGTTCCACTGTTGGCATTTTCCAGGTGTGCAGCCTCATCAGAGGCAATGGTCACTTGGAGAGGGGCGGAGGAGCTGCCGCCCTCATCCGGAGCGCCCTGAGAGGAGCCCGCAGAGACGACAGGCAGTTGCTGCACTGATGTAAGGTCACTTTGGACCTCCCCGCTCACCTTGGATGGATGGGCACCGAGCTGGGAAGCTTGGTGCCCAGACCATCTCCCACACTGGCACTGACCAGCTGAGGTCAATGCTGATGTGAGGGCTTGCTGGTCTGAGCGCATCTCCTGGAAGCCCTGATGATCTCCTGGAGGAGCATCTCTAAGAGAGTTGCCACTCTCTCCATGGAGGACGCATGGCACTCGGACATGAGGCTCATTGCATCGGCAATAGTCCACGTAGACTCCTCCACCACGGACACCAAGCCAAGCATAGCCTCATGTATCTCCACTAGATGCTCCCGCACACCCGGCTGCATTTCCTGCGTTTGCTGCATCGCGGACGACTCCAGAGGCACATCATCAGGCACCGACTGAGTATGTGCCTGGTCCCCTGCAGTCCTCCGACTGCTGGCGCCATGAGCACTCCCTGTCTCTGCCAGCTCCTCCAGCGACTGTGAAGTGCCCTCACCGCTGTGCCCCGGGACACTAGCCGACGTTCTAATTCCCACCGAGGTGCTAGTATCTGTGCTGGTGCCTGCATGGCAGAGATGGTGTGATGCTGGTGAGTCCGTGACTTCAGACCTCAGGTGTGAGAGGGGGCCCCTGCTGCTCCTCCTCCCGGCCCTGCTCCACTGATGCTGAAAGGAAGAACAAAGACATTGGATCAGTTAATGTGGAGACAATGTCAATGTGCATCCCTGTCCCCTGGATCATTATGCGCTCATCCTTCCATTAGCAATGGTCAAGCCATGTTGCAAACTTCAATTACTGAACATTCAGCAGTGCCATGGCTGCTGGGAGAACAATGGTGACCTCACTACTGGGCGAACATACCTGCCCATGGCACCCCAGCCTCACTGACACTGGTGGACCTGGGCGCATGGCGCCTCTCCAAATCTAGGGCCTCCTGATCGAAGCAGCTGAGAATCGTCAACTGGGCCAGCCCTCCGCCAGTCCTCACCCGCTCGGCGGCATTATGTGCATTCTTCTCCTGAAAAGGAGAGAAGAGCATTGATTAGTGCTACTTGTACCTGGATTGTCTTCGCAGACGGCCCACCCCAACCAGAGTGGGACATTGCAGGGCTCCAGTGCCTCCTCACCCTGCTGCTGCCGAAGACTCACACAAAGATGCTAGGCCTGTTCCCCCTTCTGCCCCTTGGCCAAATGCTGCCTACATCACATTAGGCACCACATGGTCTAACCTTCCATAGCAAGGAGGCGCAAGCACATGGAGCGCAGAGGGCAGCAGAGTGATCAGTGCCATGGCACCTTGAAGCTCCCCTCCCAGCATGTCATCACCCTGACCTTGACATGTCCTGGAGTTCCAGCACTGCGCCTAGATGCAGCTCCTTCAGGTTGCCCCCAAAACAGTAATGTGAATCTCAGTGTACCACATGCTGCGGGGGCAGAACCCATCTCTTCACCACCCTCTCAGGGTGACCTCGGCATGGACAATATCTGCTGGCCCACCCAGCGAAGAACACATGCCGTCAGTGATTCAATGCAGTCACCACACTCAGACTTGGGGGGCGGTGGGGGCCAGGGGGGAAAGCCTACCTGCTGGGTTAAGTGACCAATGCCAACTTGGTACTCACCTTTCCCGAGCGCAACAGGTCGTTAAGGCGCTTGCGATACTGAATCCAGGTGCACCGTACCACATCGCGGGAGCTCACGATCTCCGCCACCTCCTCCCAGGCACGTTTGGTCATGTGTGGGGGGGCCCCGTCCTTCCATCCTGGGGTACCAGGACCTCCCGCCGTGCTGCCACCTCCTCAAGGAGGGCAGCAAGGCAATCGTCAGAAAAACGAGGGGCACAGTGCCCCACCCTCCTGCCTGGCCTGCACACCAGCAGCGCTCTGGGGAGCCCTTCCACTGGCCATGATTCACAGTCTTTGAAAGGCTGCAGCAGCTTTTTATAACAGGCCACTGGGTGGCTATTGGACCCGGCGGTCATTGCAGTCCTGCCACTGCCTGCCCACTGCCGCTGACCTCGGGAGCCGCGATTCATGCTGGTTGGGCCTTAATTGACCCACCTGTGTAAAATGGCAGCGCGGACCTGATCGCGGGCAGCGATCGGGTCCATGCCCGCTCTTGCACCGCCCGCTTGACAGGCAGAAAATTCTGCCCCATGTGTGCTTCTTCAATCACCCCCAGCTCTAGACTTCCAGTTACCCAAGAAGTCCGCGCTGTGTAGTGATCGGTCAATACAATCATATGGTCAACTAACTACATTCTCTTAAGGGTACAGAGCACTCCACTTTACCACAAATAGATTTTAGATTCAAAACAAAACCAACAAGTTACCACAATATTTACTTGACAGCGTAATTGCAAATGGCTTCCCCACCTTCAGTTGCTTTACATAGCAGACTTATGCACAAATAGCTGGAGGCTCCTTGAATTCTGTTTCACAAATTCCTGTTAGATCTTATATGGGCCCTCTCCTCACATAGCCTTTCATTCTCATTTTCATTCATATATGTTTCTCTCTCTTTAATATTTAAATTCTATTGTTCTGTATGTCTTTGAAACCGTATCTTCCTCATAATATAAAAACTTTCATGTTGCCAATATTGTCAGTAACTTTTGGAAAAAATAAACACACTTCTCCTTAGCCTTGCTTATCTGGCTCATTGTAAACAGACTAAAATCCCTTTGAGATCCAAACAATCCCTTCATTTATCTAAAAAAAATGCAAGTTCCTTCATACCTTACATGTTAAGCCAGCATCCATGTTTAATCATTTGCATTTCAAGTACATTTCTACACCTAGCTTCTTTTGATGATTTCAACATGGCAGTCTACTTGACTCCAAATGTAATTAAATCAAACCGACAGAGCCACCCATACTTACACCCATAAACTTACTTCACAATAAACCAGAAAAATATTATGAAAATGATTATACTTTTGTCACACGATAAGCACAGGCCCAAAGTAGCAAGCAGCAGTTTAGAATCAGCAACAATTCCAGGGCTCAGCAGAATCATGGAATCCACACTCCCACTCCCAGGGCCATTTCAGAGTGTGGAAGGCTCACAACAGAACTAGAACAATTGGATAAAATGGTTCACAAGGGACAGAACTGCTTCAGAAATACACAAAAAGGATAAAAAAAGACCAGGTTATTACAGTACTTTATGCAGTCGGATCTGTCACTGACAATGTGATAGCAAGGCAGGGAGTTGATGAGACTTCAAGTTCTTATGATGAAGTTTTCCAAGATTTCAACTCTTATTTCAACATCACCCTGAATGTATTAATAGAGAGGGCTGAATTTAATAAAATAAAGCAAAGACCAGGCGAACGCATGGATTATTAGTTCATCACTAATCTTTATTGGCTAGAGGAGAATTGCAATTATGGAAACTTAAAGTGTGAGCTGATTCGTGACAGAATCATAGCTGGTGTCCTAGATGAAGCATTATCAGATCCCTTACAGACGAGATGATTTAACACTGGTAAAAGCAATGCAGGGTTGTGAGGCAAACGGAACTCAGGAAACAGAATTGGGTGTTTGTTTACAGGGAAGGAGATGTCCCATGGAGACGATTGAGTGAGACCATTTTGTTTGTAGGCCATGAAAGAGTAAGCGTACCGAAGCCTAAGCCCGCCAAAACTGGTGAATGTGCACTAACCGCCATTTTGAAATATCTTCGGTGTGGCGGGGAAAAACCACACAAACGAGAAGCAAGTCCAATGCTGTGGGGGGGGTGCGACAATGTGTCACAACTGTGGAAAAATAGGCCATTTCAAAACAATTTGTCGCTCAAAAATATGATAACCTCTAAAAAGAGGGAGAACATTTTAAAACAAAGCCACATACAAGATGTGGAAGAACCACAAGCAAAGGAGCTAACCTTCCTGGGGGAGGTGCATGATACTGAAAATAAGTATTAGAGTATTAAACTCGAATTGAATGGGTACCTCGCAGAGTTTAAAACTAGACACAGGAGCAGGGGCTTTTGTTTTATCAGATGAAGTTAAATGGCTCAAACAGATTACATTGCAACCCTCATCTATCAAACTACAAGGTTCTGGTGGGACAACTTTAAAATCAAAGGCTAACTCATGGTAAAGCCAAAATAATGAGACCAAGAAATCTTCAAACCTCATTCAAAATCAAGGGTGCTTTCTACTAAGCAGAAATGCATCACTAAAACTGAAATGAATCTATAAAGTGGATGAAGTTGCTGATGAAAACTACAGCAGAATATTTCAAAATGAATTTCCAAACTTGTTTACAGGGCTAGGGAAATTAAAGATTGAGTACCATATCACCCTACGAACTGATGCTAAACCAATTTTCCTCTTTACACTGAGGAAAGTCCCTCATCCACTCTTGAAAAAAGTCAGAGGTGAAATTGAAAAGATGCAGCAGCAAGGGATTATCTCACTGGTCACCATGCCAACAATGTGGTGTTCAGGAATGGTTACAGTCCTAAAGCCAAATGGCTGTATAAGAATCTGCGTTGATTTAACTCAACTAAACAAATCGGTGGAATGAGATCCATGTGATGTCCTCAGTGGATGAGAGCTATGCCAAACTACCTAACAGTACAGTATTCACCAAATTTGATGCAAACAGTGGACTTTGGCAGTTTCCTCTGGACAAAGAATCCAGGTTGCTGACCACATTTCTGATGCTTTTCGGTTGTTATTGTGTCAGTAGATTGCCCTTTGGAATAGCATTCACCCCAGAAATTTTCCAGAGAACAATGTCTCAAATTCTAGAAGGCATGGAAGGAGTAAAATGCCATATGGATGACGCACTTGTACATGGTTCCTCATCTCTTGGAACCAAACCTGCAGTGGTTGGATGGCACTGCCAGTGGCTGTCCAGGTGATTGCAGCCACAAACTCTTTCACCAGAGGTTTCTTCCAGGCTGGAACAGGCGACATAGCTAACATCTCACATTTGAAAGGTAGCAGAGGCCTTTCATGGCAGGAGAGGCAACCTCATTGTCTTCTCTCCAAACAGAGGGAAGCAAGAGGAGCGTGTATATAGCTGTTCCAAGATAGCAGGCTTCCCCATGGGAGTAGGATGCCATTGTCTGCACACACATAGCTTTGTGGGTTCTGTATCTCAATGATGAGAAATACTGAAACCACAAAGAGTACCACTCACTCAATGTGGAGTTCATGTGCAACAACGCCCAACACATAATGTGATGAGATGAAAGTGACTGTCCTTAACATCAAGGCAGCATTTGCCTGAGTGTGGCATCATGGAGCCCTGGCAAAATTGAGTAGTACACACCGTCAAGGCTCATAAATAATGGCAGCTTGGGTAAAGTACTGGAGGGCAACTGACACTTGTGAAGCCATGTACCATCAGTGCCTTCTGGAGCAAGGCGAAGGGAGACAACTAGCAAAGAAAAGAAAAAAAATCCTATTTTTAAATTCAGATGATAAAACATGCATCGACACACTTTCCCATTTTCTACCAGTGCTCACTCTGATTGGGCCCATTTCAAAGCTACCCTGGACCTCTAGCCAAGCAACACCTCTTGCCTTGTCAGCCAAGACAAGAAGTGTCGGGAGGGTAATTGCGCATGGATGTAGTATGACATGGGCTTGTTCACAATAATGTTTTCTTGTTCTCACTGCAAAAGGTAGTTCACACACACACGAACACACGCACGGACAGACACGCAAACACACACACACAGACACACAAACACACACGCACATGTGCACAGGCGCACACGCATGCACACATGCGCACACAGATGTGCACACGCACACGTGCACATGTGCATCATCACAACACACGCTTACACACACATACACGCACACACACATGTAGTCGTCAGGTCAGGCACATACAGGGTTAATGTGGGACTGCGTATAGTACCGCCCACACCGTGATGTAAGAAGGCACATGACCCACAGCCAGGGTCAGTCTAGCGATGGACAGAGATGTGTAAAGACCTAGGATGGAGTCAGCTCCATACCTGTACCCTCTACTGTATGTATATATGTATATCGTTATGAGTTGTTAATAAAGAATTGATGTTAATATACTCAAAACTACAAAGCCTAATTCATGGTGTCCAAAGCAGAATTCTTCAGCACGCACATACACCATACATTTGTTTAAAAAAGGTACTACTTTGAAAGCCAATGTGTTTGATGGTCCGGTTTGGCCTCATCAGGAAGAATCAGTGAGTTGTAACTTGAAGACCTGCTTCCAGTTCAGATCTACTCGTGTTTACCCTGTACTATCTCAGCTTAGAATCAGTGCAATAGTCCTTGAGATGTCGCATATTAAAGGGTCACGTACAGTGACTGGTGTAGGTGAATCACGCAGCTCGGTTGTCTTTGAAGGCATATATGAAGCCCCATTAAGATTTTAGTGCGGCAACATTTTCAGATCTAGATTGCAACTTATATTTGTGCCAAGCTGTAATACGGCTTGCCCTTGTAAAATCGTGTGAATGTCTTGGATGAAACAGCAAGAAATAAGTAACAAGTTATCAAGTTTGCTGATGATACAAACCTAAGTGGGAAAATAAGCTGTGAACAGAATACAAAGAATATGTAAATACATATCGACATGTTAAGTGATTAGGCAAGAAAGTGGCAGATTCTTTTAAAATAATTTATTGGATGTGGGCGTCGCTGGCTAGGCCAGCATTTATTGCCCATCCCTAATTGCTCTTCAGAAGGTGGTGGTGAGCTGCCTTTTTGATGGCAGCATTATATGGGGAAGTGTGAAATTATCCATTTTGGTAGTAAGAACAGGAAAGCAGAATTCTTTTTAAATGGTGAGAGACTGGTAAACGTTGGTGTTCAGGAGATGTCCTTGTACAGGAATCAGAGAAAGTTAACATGCAGGTACAGTAAGCAAGTAGGAAGGAAAATGGTGTGTTATCCTTTATTACAAGCAAGTTGGAGCATAAGAATAAGAAGTTGTTACCGACAGGAGGGGGATTATTTTAAACAGCACTAATTTCTTTTCTCACCACCCGTCCGTAAGCAGAAAGGTGTTTTGATTTGTTTTCCTCTTTTGTGGCGTATTTCCCAATCCTTCTGATTTGGCGCAATCCAAATTTCTAATAATGACCCAAAGCAAACTTGAGATAGGATGAACTCAAAGGATTAGTTTATTTGCAAACACTCAAAACGCAAAAAGAGGGTTTGCAACGCCCCCCTCACCTTCAGATAGTAAAGAGAGGGAAAAATAAACAAAGGAATTACAGTACAAAGACCACAGAGAAAAGAAATATAGTTTCATGTGTGTTCCATAGTCAAGAATCAAAGTCCAATGAGGTATTCCTTCATGAAGGTCAGTGGGTTGAAAACTAATGCTGGATCATTTGCTTTTCCGTTGGTGTTTGCGTCACACAATGGGATAGACATGCAGAGATGAACCAGTTTTGTAGGCTATGGTACAGACTTTCAGGAGAAGCAGGGTAGAAGGGGTCAGGTGTCCAACCTGGGCCAGAGTTCCTTTGGTGTGGCCTGCTGGTCAGATGTCAAACAGCAGACTAAGTTATTCAGCCCAGCAAGGCAGTATTACTTGTTCAAAAACAGAATTACCTGGAAAAACTCAGCAAGTCTGGCAGCATCGGCGGAGAAGAAATCAGTTAACGTTTCGAGCCTTCATGGCCCTTCGGCAGAACTGGAGAAAAGTTAGAAGAAGGGAGAAATATAAATTGGTTTAAGGTGGGTGGGGGGGGGGGTGGTGGTGGTGGGGGGGTGGGAGAGACACATTGAGGGTGTGGTGTGGTGATTGTGGAGATGAGCAGATAATCAAAAGATGTCACAGACAAAAGGGTCAAAGAGGTGTTGAAGGTGGTGGTATTTGTCTGAGAAAAGTGCTAATTAAGAATGGAAGACAGGATATTCAAAGTACAGCTCTAGTGGGGGTGGGGTGGAAAGACTAAAGGTTTTAGTTTTAGATTTAAAAATAATGGAAATAAGTGGGGAAAGAAGAATCTATATAAATTATTGAAAAAAAAAGCGGTGGGGGGGGAAAGAAACGGGGTGGGGATGGGGGGATCTGTCCTCCAACAGTATTACTTGTTCAACAAGTCAGAGGACTAGGTCATGTGATTTTACCTTTCCGTGATGTCTTCAACAAAGGATGCTTATCCAGTGTTTGGAAAATGGCTTTGTGTTCCAAACTGATAATGTCTCAGCCATTATTGATTAAAAGGAATGTTTGGGAGGCCGTTGTCTTAGTAGATGTTCTGGCTCCATTGGCCAGCCTGGGTTATCAAATACAAAAGGCCTTTGCCTGGCTCCCTTTGAAGCTGGGTTGTGCAGCCCCCAGGAGATTGTTAGTAGCTCCTCCGAGATAATGAGGTGTGAAATTTCCAAAACTGCAAAGTGGCTTCATTTGTCCTGGGATCACAGACAGACACTGTTTCAGCCATTTTAAGGATCTTTGTTCGGTTTTTAAAATGTTTGAAATAGCCATGAGGATATCTATATATATTTTATAAAAATATAAAATGTGAGGTCTTGGTCCCGCACAGAAGACTTACTACTTCCCCTCCAAGCCACTCACCATCCTGACTTGGAAATATATCGCTGTTCCTTCACTGTCACTGGGTCAAAATCCTGGAACTCCCTCTCTAAAGCACTGTGGGTGTACCTACACCACATGGACTGCAGCAGTTCAAGAAGGTAGCTCACCACCACCTTCTCAAGGGCATTTAGGGTTGGGCAATAAATGCTGGCCTAGCCAACGAAGACCACATCCTTTGAATGAATAAAAAAAATTATATATTGCTTCGGTGAGACTGCACCTGGAGTACTTTGTCCAGTTTTTGTCTCCTTACCTAAGGAAGGATATACTTGACTTTAGGTTCATTGGATTGATTCATGGGGGAAAGATCAAGAACCAGAGGACACTGATTTAAGATGATTAGTAAAAGAAGCAATAGAGACATGAGGAAAATCTTTTTTACACAGCAAGTGGTCAGGTGCTGGAATGCACAGCCTTAGAGAGTGGTGGAGGCAGATTCAATCAAGGACTTCAAAAGAGAATTGGATAATTATCTGGAGAGAAAAAATTTGCAGGGCTACGGGGAAAAGGCAACAGAGTGGTACAAGGTGAGTTGCTCTTGCAGACAACTGGCAAAGACATGACAGGCCAAATTACTTCCTTCTGTGCTGTAACTGTTTCATGAATCTATGAGAGGGATATTTTATGAGGAGTGATTGAGTAGAATGGGCTTATATTCTCTGGTGTTTAGAGGAATGAGAGGTGATCTCATTTCAATGTATAAAATTCTGAGCAGGCTTGACAGGGAGATGCTGAGGGGCTGTTTCCCAAGGCTGGAGAATCTAGAACTGAGGAACTATGGCCTCAGGATAGTCTCAGGATAAGCCATTTAGGACTGAAATGAGGAGAAATTTACTTACTGAGAAGACTGTGAAACTTTACGCTACTCTACCTCAGAGAACTGTGGATGTTCAGTCGATGAGTATATTCAAGGCTGAGATTGATAGATTTTTGGGCACTAAGCAAATCAAGGGATACAGGGATCAGGTAGGAATGTGGAATTTCGTAGAAATTCAACCACAATCCTACTCAATGACAGAACAGGCTCTGGGGACTGAATGGCGGACTGCTGCTCCTACTTGTATATCAAAAACATTTTAAGATATGTATACTTTGAGCAGCTCACCACCACCTTCTCAAGGGCAACCAGGGATGGACAATAAATGCTGGCCCAGCCAGCGAAGCCCACATCCCATGGATGAATTTTAAAAAGAACTCCTTGATGTTGCTTCCTTCAGATACATTAAATTTGTTTGCTATCTTTTTCTGTATTTGTATCCAGAGTAAGAGTGAATGACACCATTCTGGTATATTGTCTCCTAGCAGATTGGTTAAATAGTCATTTCTGTGGAGGGTGACTTTCAGTTCCAAAGCTGATAGCCCTCCTCTCATTGATTTCCTGTAGCATTATCAGGTCTGGTGGTGTTGGGGCAAGAGTTTGATGAAAGGTCATCGACCTGAAAAGATAACTGTGCTTCTCAATCCACAGATGCTGCCAGATCTGCTGAGTATTTCCAGCATTTTCTGTTTATATTTCAGGTTTCCAGCATCCGTAGAATTTTGTTTCAGGTAACTGGGGCTTTGATTTTTTTTCTGCTTATTTGAGAAACCCTGAGCTGCATCCTTTCCATGTGTCATGTAATAATTAGGGCCTTGAACACAACATTAGTGCTATTTACTTTGTGTTTTCTGATTTAGGTAAGGTGATGGTGAACATAGAGAGTCCCAGGAAACAAGTTGAGTAATAAGAACATAGGAACATAAGAACTAGGAGCAGGAGTAGGCAATTCAGCCCCTCGAGCCTGCCCCACCATTCATTAAGATCATGGCTGATCTCATTTCGGCTTCAACTCCAATTTCCCGCCCTCTCCCCATAACCTTTCAACCCATTACTAATTAAAAATCTGTCTATCGCCTCCTTAAATTTATTCAGTGTCCCGGCATCCACTGCACTCTGAGGTAGTGAATTCCACAGATTCACAACCCTTTGAGAAAAGTAATTCCTTCTCATCTCTGATTTAAATCTACCACCCCTTAGCCTAAAACTATGGCCTCTCATTCTAGAATGCCCCACAAGGGGAAACATCCGCTCCACGTCTACTTTGTCTATCCCCTTTAGCATCTTATATACCTCAGTTAATGCCAGAACCATTGAGATGGACAACAAGTGCTGATAAGCAGCACCAACCATCCACCAACTAATGCTTTACATTTTCCATGTTTTACTTAAATATAACCTGTTCTTAGAGAGCACCCAGATAAATGGTTATCTCACTGCCAAAGTTAAAACAAAAAGCAAACAAATACTTGTAATGCTGACATGGGAAGGTTTCACTAGATAATTGGGGATGCAAAAAATTGCTTATCTTCAAATACAAATTGGCACATTATCAGTGATGCATGCATTATACAGTTGAATGGGTTGATGTGCTGTAGTAAAGGCTTTTAATGGATACATCATATTAAGAGAGGATAGGATTACTGTACAAACTGATAGTCACTACAGAAAGGTTCATAAACAGAAAACTCAATATAATGGAGAAAGAAATATTTTGTCGAAATGCTTGAGCTTGCTGATCTCTGTGTAGGTTTGTAACCACAGTCCTGCTGGTCTTGTGACAGTCTCAAAGTTCACACCCTTATCCTCTGATCTGTTCAAGAACTTGAATTTTTTTAATTAAGAATTTTTTAAAAAAAGAAATAAACTCCCTACTGGAAGCGTTCATCTGGTTTACTGAGGTTGACAGACTTCATTGCTCAGGCAAAGCTCGTTTTTCCATTCCAACCCAGAGGTCAGGTGACCTTGCAACTGAGCCTTATTTCAAAGCTGATTGTTTAATAGCTGAATAACTTGGATCTCTTGGTTTACATACATGCCTATTTCAATATTTGCCCTTTTTAACTTAATCGTTTATGCGGTGTGGGGCATCGCTGGCTAAGCCAGCATTTATTGCCCATCCCTAATTGCCCTTGAGAATGTGGTGGTGAACTGCCTTCTTGAACCGCTGCAGTCCATGTGGTGTAGGGACCCACAGTGCTGTTAATGAGGGAGATCATTCCTTTTAGAAGTTGTAGGGGTTTGATACAACTGAGTAGCTTGCTAGGCCATTTCAGAGGGCACTTAAAAGTCATTGCTGTGGATCTAGAGTCGCATGTAGACCAGACCAGGTAAGGATGACAGAATTCCTTCCCTAAAGGACATAAGCTTTTCTGACAATAGATAATGGTTTCATGGTCACTATGACTGAGACTAGTCTTTTAATTCCAGATTTTCTTTAATTGAATTTAAATTCCACCAGCTGCTGTGGTGGGATTTGAACCCATGCCTCAGAGCATTAGCCTGGGCCTCTGGATTACATTGCCAATATGCCACTGCCTCTCCTTTTCCTTATTGGTATATTTCAAATAAAATAAATAAGAAGTGTGTGAATATCTAAGTGGCAGGATTTTTACCTCACAGGCGGACGGGCCTGGGAGCGGCCGTGAATCTGACCGCTGACCGCGATCGGGCCCCGACTGCGAGTTCACGCTGGTGTGAAAGGTGCGCTCAGAGCCATAGTGCCCCCGGGTGGGGCCGGGAGGAGGGCGAGCGCTGAGGTGTGCACATGCACGGGATTGTGTTCAGTGAAAGCTCCCTGAAGACACAGAGCTGCCTCAAGGAGCAGAAGATTTTTAACATTACAAATAAAGAATTGAAAAATAAGGAAAACATGTGCCCTCATGTGACTCTGTCACATGAGCAGAGGCATGTTAAAATTGAGTTTTAAAAATCTTTACTTTTTTAAATCACTATTCAAAACCTCATCCCGCCCGTGGATGAGGTTTCGCAAAAAATGCAAAGGTCACTTTGCCTATTTGCCCGACCGCCGACCGTAAAGTTGAACGGGCAGGAAATAATTCAATTTAATTAATTAATTAATGGGCTTAACAACCCTCTTAATTGTTGGCAGGCGTGCTGCCAACTCCCATGTGCTCTGCCGACCAAAATATTGCACGAATACGTGATGACGTCAGGATACTCGCCTGACATCATCGCGCGCTATTCCACGCTCGTGCGTGTCTGGCACACGCCCGCACGCCAAGCTGAAAATCCTGGCCAAAGCTTCTGTTGTCTATAGCGACTTCTGAGTTCCTAGCAGTTTAGCTCCACTTTATGCTTCCATCGCTAAGATTTATGTTTGCCCTCATGGTCACAACGAAAGAGCTCCCTCGAGCTTTGGCGCGAGTTCTCCAAATGATATTTATGCTATGCTAAACTTTCATTCCAAACAGCCACAAAATGGAAAATCCTGGTGGAGAAAGGAAGGTGCCACTGGTGTGGTCGGCCTTGGCAACGTAGCGATCAGGAGCTAAGGCATATTGTTGGCTGGAGCACAGGCAGGTTTCCTTCGCGTTGAATTGCAAGAACTGAAATGGCAAAAAGCTTTATTGCCCAGTGCTAAAATTCTTCAAAATTGTACCAAAAGAGAGGAACAAAACATCTTGTACACCAAAATGTTATTCTGCTTTGGAGACATGAGTTGCATCAAGTGCATTTTATGCAATTTTTGCAAAACTGGTTTTCACATTGCATCCATGAAATTGTTAACTGGATGATCACCAATGTTTTTAGTTGAATGCAATGCCCATCTGAACAATGATGTGGTCACTATGTGCCCAGTATTCTCTTTGATCATTGGATGCCTGAAATTCCACAGGAGGATACATGGGGCTTTATTTCTCCAAGAAGATGGGAACAGGAGCTGGGTTTGTTTTTGGTTCAGGACACACTTCCAGTGGGAAACTGAATGAAGTTCAGATTTTGTTGATCTGGGGACAAGTTTGCTGTCCATTGAGAGCCAATGGAGCAGGAACGGAGCGTAGATCTGATTTGGACTCCCCATGGAAGATGCTGGTTGTCCTGAGGGACAGAGATGCTGATTGTGCCAAAATCTCCCACTGCACCAGAGGGAAGCACGATGTCACAGGGGAGATGAAGATCTGGCATCCAGGGCAAGGCAGCTCCTTGCTTCATCGATGCTGGCCTGGGTATAATGCTAGAGGCTGTAAAGGGAGAGAATGGAGGTTTTCATCCTGGAGGGTGGCAGGAAGAGGCTACCTCATTGTATGGCAGAGGCATCTCTATGTTCAGCGTCATCTCCCTCTACGTCTAATTCCTCCTCCTCTCTTATCTCCTCTCCCCACTCCTTCACTGCTGAACTGTTTCTTTCCAGGATGTCCTATCCTCAAGGTTCACACCTTTGTGGAGGGCCATGTTATGGGGAACACAGAAGACCATCACAATGACAGAGTCCCTTGCAGGAGGATATTGAAGAGTGCCACCTGAATGGCCCAGGCACCGGAGTCGCACCATCAGAAGCCTGATGGCCTGCTCAATGTTTGTCCTGCTGAACAAATGGTATTGGTTGTATCACCCCTGTGCCTCTTTCTGAAGAGGAGTCAGTAGCTATCCTTTCAAGGGAAGAGGATCCATCCATGCACTTTGGGGGTTGAAGTGACAATCTGAGGAAACCTGGACTACTAGAGGATGAAGGACTCACAGCAGCAGCTGGGAAAATGCATGCACACATGGAGGAAGCTCTTGTTGTGCTCATAAGCCAGTTGGACATTGAGGCAGTGGAAACCCTTCCTGTTGATGGATCCCACTGGCCCGTCACTGGGAACCTTGACGACCATGTGAGTGTCACCAATTGTGTTGATCTAAAACTGGCAGCTTCTAAAACCTGCCCCCACCGCACCCCCTCTGCCGCACCCCTCCCCCCCCACCTTTACATATCCCACCCTTCCACAAACTCTAAACAAGCTTCTTAACAGCCTTAGTTGATCTGAATTGGCGGTAGAAGGGAATTCCTGTCCTGCATTCCCCGCATCGCCTGCAGTACTTAATACTGCTAGCGCCATGATCCGTGCCTTGAAATCAACACACCGCCGGGCGCTGGCATTTTTGGGGCTCCCTTGCCTTCATTCCCACCATTGCTGCGGCCCTGAAAATTCAGCCCAGGGTCGCTGCCGTTCTGGCCCACCCACAATCCCTCCTGATCCTGCCAGCTTCACACAAAGCAGACACATACTGTATCACAATCAGAGGCCTCTTTATTAGATACACCGCCTGTGGAACTTCAATTTTTTACAAAAGGTAAGATACCCTTTTACCACTATCATTTTTAAAATTCTTTTACAGGATGTGGGCATTGCCAGCAAGGCTAGGATTTGTTGCCCATCCTTAATTGCCTTTGAGAAGGTGGTGGCAAGCAGTCTTCTTGAACTACTGCAACCCACGTGATGTAGGTACATGCACAGTGCTGTTTTTTTTATTCTTTCATGGGATGTGGGCGTCACTGGCAAGGCCAACATTTGTTACCATCCCTAATTGCCCGATGGCTTGCTAGGCCATTTCAGAGGACAGTTAAGAGTCAACCACATTGCTGTGGGTCTGGAGTCACATGTAGGCCAGACCAGGTAAGGATGGCAGATTTCCTCCCTAAAGGGCGTTAGTGAACCCAATGGGGTTTTGCGACAATCAGTGATAGTTGTCAGGTCAACATTACCGAGACTAGCTTCATATTCCAGATTTATTAACTGAATTTAAATTCCACCAGTTACTGTGGTGGGATTGGAATGCACGTCCCCAAAGTATTAGTCTGGGCCTCAATGACATTACCACTATGTCACCATCTTAGCTTAGGAAGGGAGTTCCAGAATTTTGACCCATTGACAGTGAAGGAACGACGATTTATTTCTAAGTCAGTATGCTGTGTGGCCTGGAGGGGAACTTGCAGATGGTGATGTTCCCATGCATCTTCTAGGTGGTAGAGGTCGCAGGTTTGGAAGCTGCTGTCGAAGGAGCCTTGGTGAGTTGCTGCAGAGCATCTTGTAGATGGTACACACTGCTGCCACTGTGCTTTGGTGGTGGAGGGAGTGAATGTTTGTGGATGGGGTGTCAATCACGTGGGCTGCTTTGTCCTGGATGGTGTTGAGCTTCTTGAGTGTTGCTGGAGTGTTGCACCCATCCAGGCAATGGAGAGTATTCCATAACACTCCTAATTTATGTCTTGTAGATGATGGACAGGCTTTGAGGAGTCAGGAGGTGAGTTATGCGCTGCAGAAATCCCAGCCTCTGACCTGCCCTTGTAGCCACAGTATTTATATGGCTAGTCCAGTTCAGTTTCTGGTCAATGATAACCCCCAGGATGTTAATCGTGGCAGATTTAGTGATGGTAATGCCATTGAACGTCGAGGGGAGATGGTTAGATTCTCTCATGTTGGAGATGGAAATTGCCTGGCACTTGTGCGAATGTTACTTGCCATTTGTCAGCCCAAGCCTGGATATTGTCCAGGTCTTGCTGCATATGGACACAGATTACTTCAGTGATAGATGGTGAATTTCCATTGTTACAGCTGGAAGACCTGTGGCAAAATATGCAAATCAAATTAAATCTTAAAATAGCGAAGAAAAAAGTGTAGAACAAATGATTAATTAGAGAAGAGCAAACTACAAAGGGCTGGTAGAAGCTTTAGTCTGTGTACATTTAGAGGGAATAGTTAACTTGTAAAGCAGTGGAGCAACAGTAGGGAATATTTAAGTGTGAGATTAGTGCAGCACACTCTAGGAATATTCCAATGAGGGAGGAAAGGGGCTGCACCTCGAGTTGTGATTCCAGCGACGAATAGCAGGCTGAAGTATCAATGGATACAATGATGCCTTTGGAAGTGACAAAAAGACAGCCATGAGAATTATCCTAATCTACAAATAAAAACATAACAAGAAGTAAGCAAACCTGAGAGGGCATATTAAAAATACGAAGCCAACAATACAGGTAATAGCAAAAGAATTTATCAAATTAAGTAGGTAATATTGGAAGGGCTAACAATATTTTTCCCAAAGATTATTCGATAGGATCTTTGCTAAAAGACTAGCAGGAGCAAACATTACACTTCTGTTCAAAAAGGGGCAAGGGATGAGCCACATAATTATTGACCTTTAGCTTTGCTTTACTACTGTAGGACATTTAATAGAGATCATAATAATGGTGTCAGCCATGACCCAGTGGTAGCACTCTCACCTTTGTGTCAGAAGATTGTGGGTTTGAGTGCCGTTCCTGTGCTTATACATAAAGTCGAGGCTGACACTCCAGCATAATGGTGAGGGAGTGCTGCATTGTCTGAGGCATCGTCTTTCAGAAGAGATGTTAAATTGAAGCCATCAGATGGCTGCCAGTCACTGCTCATACTCTCTCTTTGCTGCTCTTATTTCCTTTTTCATTTCCCCTTTGAACTTTCTATTTCAGCCTGGTTTTCACTAGTATTATCAACCTGACATCTGGCATAAGCACCCTTTTTCTGCTTCATAATACTGTCTATCTGGTTCATCATGCAGGGAGCTCTGGCTTTGTTTGTCCTACCTTTCCCCCTCGTGGGAATGTACCTCAACTCTACCCAAACTGTGTCTTCTTTAAAGGCAACCCATTGTTCAATTTCAGTTTTGCCTGCCAGTCTTTGATTCCAGTTTACCTTGGCCTGATTTGGATCTGTTCTCACCTCATTAACCCAAGTTAATTATTTTTACTATTTTCTTGTCCTTTTCCAAAGCTAACCTATACCTTATGACACTATGATCCATGTCCCCTAAATGTTCCCCTGACACTTCACCAACTCGGTCAACCTCATTTCCCAGAAACTGGTCCAGCAATACCTCCTTCCTTGTTAGACTGGATACATACTGATGTAGAAAGTTCTTCTGAACACACTTTTGAAACTCCCTATCTTTTACACTATCACTATCCCAGTCTATATTATGATAATTAAAGTTTTCCATTTTAATTATTCTATAGTTGGTGGTGTAGATAATATATTAGCAAAGATAAAGCATTGATTAAAGGACAAGAAACTGAGAGTAGGAATAAATGGGCCATTTTCAGGTTGGCAGGCTGTTACTAATAAGGTGCTGCAAGGATGAGTGCTGGGGCCTCAGCTATTTACAATCTGTGTTAATGACTAAGATGAAGGGATTGAGTATAATATTTCCAAGTTTGCTTATGATATAAAGCTACATGGGCAAGTAAACTGTGAGAATAATACAAAGGCTGGAATTTTCCCAGGCCCTTGGAACCAGGTTTGGAGGCAGTTGGGGCGGCCTGGAAAATTAGACTGAAAAATGTGGGCTGGCTTCACAAAGTCTTTCCACCTCTGTGTGCTTCTCCCAGAGGTGGACTTTGTAGAGTTGACAGCAACCTACCCAGCAGCGGCGGAAGCCTGTTAAAGAGCCAATTAGCTCCTATTTTACAAACATCAAAGAAATATTCAGTGAGTTGCGCAGTCCCCCTGCTTTGTCCACTTTCTAGCAAGTAAGAAGATGCTGTTCAATGCATGGTCGAAGCTGCATAACAGTTGAATGTATTTAAAGGTTACTAGCAGAAAATGGCAACACTGCTGCCTTCCTATGTGGTAGCCTTGCCAGTGAATGTGGACTTCCTGGAGATGAATGCCTCCGATCATCATGGACCTAACAAGGTCTCAACCACTTCCCTGATACTGATGGTGGCTCCATTTCTTCCCTGCCATCCCTGTTGCTTGGGCCTCAGCAGCACCCCTACCAGTGTGTCCAACCATCCCCGATTTTCAGAGCAGTTCCCTATTTAGATCCTGTATTGACTCCCGCCAGGATGCTGCTTGTCCCGTAATTTCGTCCTTTCGTTTTGTTTGCACATGCTCACAATGTCTCTGTGCGCTGTTCCCAGCGGCCTGCTCTGACAGATCCAACAGAGCCCCTCCTTCAGCTTCTGCTTCCAGAACCCCTTACCCTCCCTCATCCCTAGTCGGATGGCAAATGTGGAGGCAAGCTGCACGCTGTGGAAGTGACTGGAAATGATCCTGCCTCCAAAATAACTGCAAGGTCTGCAATGGGATATAGATAGCTAAATGAAAGAGAAAGAATATGGCGGAGGGAGTATAATGAGGCAAAATGTGTGATTATTCATTGTGGAAGAATAGATAAACAGAATATTTTTTACATGGTGAGAAACTATTAGTTTTGGGGTGGAATCACCCCCGAATTGCACTAAGAGCAGCAGCGAGCATGAAGAACGATATTTTACCTGCCGGCCACAATGGCGGGTTTTTGCGCCATATCGTCCCCTTCCCAGCACATCCCGCCTCATTAATAACGCATTCACGGGAAACAAGCCGGATTGCTGGAAAGCAGGCTCACATTTGCCAGTTACAGAGTGAACTCAGCGTTTCCTCGCTCCGGGTGCCATATTTAAAGGACACCAGAGCGCAGCCTACTTCATGTCTTCAGGCCAGGACAGCTCCAGGCGACAGATGGCCCTGAAGGCAAACAAGACGGCAAACGCTAAATTTAGTGCCGCCTCTCTGGGGCACCTGATGGATGCAGTGGGAGGCTGCCACAATGTCCTCTACCCCCACTTTGGCCACAGGAGATCCACCAGAGTCAGAGGTGGCGACAGCAGCAGGCAACATCACCGGAGCACAGAGGAGGTCAGCCATCCAGTGCAAGAAGAGGATGAATGCTCTCATCCATTCCGCCAAGGTAAGTTAACCACCTTATCGGTCTCAACTCACACACTCACAAACCCATCACACACCCACAGGGATATCACACCTTAAGGGACAACACCACTCACATCTCCATCAGTCCCATATCCTCTGGAGCTTGTGTCCTCATCCCGTCCATGGCTCCGCTCACCACACAAATGTTCCACGCAGTGCCATGTGTCCTGCTCACACTCTCTCCATCTGTTTTCATGCAGGAGAAGCTGGATCACAATAGCAAGGAGAGGTCCCAGACCAGGATGGAGTGGCCCACATTAGGCCCCTCACTCACTTTGAGGAGCGTGTCATCGCGCTGACTGGTGAGGATGTGGACCGTGCCTGCGGTGACGGTGAGGTCGGTAGCAAACACCCACATGAGGATCCTGCAGCACATCATCCCTCTCTCAACATAACTGTGAGAGCTCTCTCTCATGTTTTTAACTCTGCTGACATGCACTAATTATCTCTACTTTGGTTCACAGGGAGCTCTGCCAAGTGACCAACACCCTCAACCAGCCAGTTCCTCAGCTCCATCCAGGTCCTCACCTCCAGCCAAGAGGACACCTCTTCCATTGAAGAGCTGGAACTAAACAGCCCGGAAGACCCATCACAGCGCTTACCCACACCCTGCACCAGCACAGAGACACACACCTTTGTGGGATCTAGATCTAGAGCAGGCTCGGGTTCACAATCTGCTGGTCACCTCATGGACACGTGTCCACAGCAGGAGGAGGCAGGTTCAGCCGAGCTCCCCGGTACTCGGAGGACTGCTGGGGAAGACACATTTGTGAGGTTCGAGTCAGATGATTAGCCTCTGGATTCAGCCTTCCAACTCATCCTGGAGTCAGCAGAAGGTGGGGGAACATCACGCAGAGCTGTTGGAAGCCCTTAACAGAGTGGCATGCAAATCAGAGGCATACATCCACCTGCTCTCTGATGAATTGGTTCCCACATGTGCATGTGTGGAGGTCTCTATGAGAAGGATGGCAAACACCATGGAGACCCTGGTCCAGCAGAACATGGAGATGTGAGCAGAGCTGCACTCCATCACAGCAGCCATGGCTGAGTTTCTGCAGTGGTAAAGCGAGAAGGAAATAGGGCACCTTGATGGCCTTGCTGGTGCTCCTTCCCCTAAAGCAGTCAGGCCAGAGCCCTCGGGCACCCGAAGGGAGGAGGTGTGGCAGCGGACACCCCTGGGCTATCCACTCAGGAATCTCAGAAGCTGTTTGCTCCTTCCGAGTCACCTTTGTTTGTGACCCTCTCAACTTTGTCCTCTGTCACCGTAGAAGGAGCAGCTGGCTCACAGGAGGACAGCTAAAGCAAGCTGATGCCCTCATGGCCTCAGCTCTCCAGAGGACACATGCCGAAGTCATCAGAGGCAACAGGGCCAACCATTGCACAGGCTGTCTCCACCCCTCTTGCGGATGTCAGGGCAGCACCTAGAAAAATGGTAGGCCTAGAAAAATCAAGAAATTCTGATCACAAGTGGTTGCACGGGTGAACACGTTTTGTCACTTTATAATTTAATAATATATTCACTTTCACCGAATAATGTGTAATAGTGCCTCCTCCCCCTGAACACCTTCCCCTCTCCACGTTCCCTTCCTCCCCAAACACCTTCTCCTCTCCACACTCCCTCTCTTACACTTTCCTCCCCCTTACACTTACCTCTTCAGTTGCAGCATTCTCCCCTGTTACACCCTCCTCCCCTATACACCTTCCTTCCCCCTCCCAACCTCACCACCCGTCTCACCAGTTCACCTTCCTCTCCCACTCACAGCTGGACCTTCCTCTCCCACCCCTTCGCCGATCACCTGTAGCAGCCCATGGCCAAGACCATGATGTTCTGAAGAAGACACCAGACATCAATAGAGACCTCCCACCTTCCAAGAGCTAGTTCACGATGAAGCCATGTCCATGAGAATCCACCCAGCATGCAATGCGCATGTGCCTTCAGGGTCCGGTGGCTGTAGGGCTCCAGCATCTTCTGCTCCTCGGATGTCCCCAGTCTTTTTGAAAAAGAGCGCGGAGCTTGAAGGCAGGTCAGTTGATAAAGAGCGCAGAGATTAAAAATAAAAGGAGGGGAAGCTGAAGAGGAGCGGCCAGCTTGTGAGCGGCCAGTGTGTGAGTGGCCCAGTGAAGGAGTGGAGATTTGAGGCTTTGGCTCGAGAGGCTTAGACGAGCAGAGGCTGAGTACGAGCTTGCTCCCAGTGGGGTAGGGCCGGGTAAGTTCCTTTAATTAAATTAGGAGTAGGTAATGGAGGCAGCAGTTGGGGCAGTTGAGTGCTCCGAATGCAGCATGTGGTAAGTCAGGGACAGCACAATTGTCCCTGATGACTACACCTGCAAAAGGTGCATCCAGCTGCAGCTCCTGAGAAGCCGAGTTAGGGAACTGGAGCTGGAGCTGGATGAACTTCGGATCATACGGGAGGCAGAGGCAGTAATAGACAGGAGTTTCAGGGAGACAGTCACCCCTAAAAGTCAGGAGGCAGGCAGCTGGGTGAATGTCAGGAGAGGGAAGGGGAATAGACAGAAAGAGCAGAGCACCCCTGTGGCTGTTCCCATCAACAATAGGTATACCGTTTTGGATACTGTTGGTGGGGACAACCTACCAGGGACAAGTTGTAGTGGTCGCGTCTCTGGCACCGAGGCTGGACCCTCAGCTCAGGAAGGAGGGAGGGAAAAGAGGAGAGCAGTAGTGATAGGGGATTCGATAGTTAGGGGGACAGATAAGAGGTTCTGTGGGAGAGATCGAGAATCCCGGATGGTCTGTTGCCTCCCCGGTGCCAGGGTCCGCGATATCTTGGATCGAGTTCTCAGTATTCTCAGGAGGGAGGGTGAGCAGCCAGATGTCGTGGTCCATGTAGGGACCAATGACGTGGATAGGAAGGAGGAGGAGGTCCTGCAAAGAGAGTTTAGGGAGTTAGGTGCAAAGTTGAAGGACAGGACCTCCAGGGTTGCGATCTCAGGAGTGCTACCCGTGCCACGTGCTAGTGAGGCTAGAAATAGGAGGATAATGCAGCTAAATACGTGGCTAAGGAGATGGTACAGGAGGGAGGGCTTCATGTTTCTGGACAATTGGGCTCTGTTCCAGGGAAGGTGGGACCTGTTCCGACGGGACAGTTTGCATCTGAACTGGAGGGGGACTAACATCCTTGCGGGTAGGTTTGCTAGTGCTGCTCCGGGGCGTTTAAACTAGATTTGCAGGGGGAGGGGAACCAGAGTGTTAGAGCAGATAGTGAGGTGGAGGAGGATAAAGGTCAAGCGAGGAATGCATGTATAGACAGAAATCAAAGGGTTGTACATGATAGAAATGTTCTCAGGTGCATCTATTTCAATGCAAGGAGTATTGTCGGAAAGGCAGATGAGCTTAGGGCGTGGATTGGCACGTGGGATTACGACATTATTGCTATTAGTGAGACTTGGTTGCAGGAGGGGCAGGACTGGCAGCTCAATGTTCCGGGGTTCCGTTGTTTCAGACGTGATGGAGGGGGAGGGATGAATGGGGGAGGAGTGGCATTACTAGTCAGGGAAAATATCACAGCTATGCATAAGCAGGACAGCCCGGAGGGCTCGTCTACAGAGGCCATATGGGTGGAGCTGAGGAATAGGAAAGGTGTGACCACACTAATAGGGTTGTATTATAGACCGCCCAATAGTCAGAGAGAATTGGAGGAGCAAATCTGTAGAGAGATAGCAGACCGATGTAAGAAACAGAAAGTTGTGATAGTAGGAGATTTTAACTTTCCACATATTGATTGGGACTCCCATACTGTCAAAGGGTTGGATGGCTTGGAGTTTGTCAAATGTGTTCAGGAAAGTTTTCTAAATCAATATATAGAGGTACCAACGAGAGAGGATGCAATACTTGATCTCCTATTAGGGAACGAGATAGGTCAGGTGACAGAAGTATGTGTAGGCGAACATTTTGGGTCCAGTGACCACAATGTCATTAGTTTTAAACTAATTATGGTTAAGGATAGGTCTGGTCCTCGAGTTGAGATTTAAATTGGAGAAAGGCCAATTTTGTGGAAATGAGAAAGGATCTAGGAAGAGTGGATTGGGATAAGTTGTTTTCTGGCAAGGATGTGTTCAGTAAGTGGAAGGCATTCAAAGGCGAAATTTTGAGAGTGCAGAGTTTGCATGTTCCTGTCAGGATTAAAGGCATAGGGAACCTTGGTTTTCAAGGGATATTGGCGATCTGGTTAAGAAGAAGAGAGAGGTGTATAGCAGGTATAGGCAACAAGGAGCAAATGAGGTACTTGTAGAGCATAGAAAATGTAAGAAAATACTAAAAAAGGAAATCAGGAAGGCAAAAAGAAGACATGAGGTTGCTTTGGCAGATAATGTGAAGGTAAACCCAAAGGGTTTCTACAAGTATATTAAGAGTAAAAGGATAGTAAGGGACACAATTGGTCCCCTTGAAGATCAGAGTGGTCATCTATGTGTGGAGCATCACGAGATGGGGGAGATCTTAAACAGTTTTTTTGCATCAGTATTTACTCAGGAAACTGGCATAGTGTATAATGAAGGAAGGGAAACAAGCAGTAGTTTCATGGAATGTATAGAGATTAAAGAGGAGGAGGTGCTTGCTGCCTTACAGCGAATAAAGGTAGATAAATCCCCCGGGCCTGACATGATATTCCCTCGGACCTTGAGGGAGACTAGTGTAGAAATTGCAGGGGCCCTGGCAGAAATATTTAAAATGTCCTTAGCCACGGGTGAGGTGCCGGAGGATTGGAGGGTAGCTCATGTTGTTCCGTTGTTTAAAAAAGACTCCAAAAGTAAACCAGGTAATTACAGGCCAGTGAGCCTGACGTCAGTAGTAGGTAAATTATTGGAAGGTGTTCTGAGAGATCGGATATATAATTATTTGGACAACCAAGGGCTGATTAAGGATAGTCAGCATGGCTTTGTGTCTGGTAGGTCGTGTTTAACGAACCTTGTAGAGTTTTTCGAGGAGGTTACCAAGAAAGTAGATGAAGGAAAGGCTGTGGATGTTGTCTACATGGACTTTAGTAAGGCCTTTGACAACGTCCCACATGGGAGGTTAGTTCAGAAGGTTCAGACACTTGGTATCCATGGAGAGGTTGTAAACTTGATTCGAAATTGGCTGTGTGGAAGAAGACAGAGAGTGGTAGTGGATGATTGCTTCTCAGACTGGAGGTCTGTGACTAGTGGTGTGCCTCAGGGATCTGTGCTGGGACCATTGTTGTTTGTTGTCTATATCAATGATTTGCATGATAATGTGGTGAATTGGATCAGCAAGTTTTCTGATTACATTAAGATTGGAGGCGTTGTGGACAGCGAGGAAGGCTTTCAAAGCTTGCAGAGGGATCTGGACCAACTGGAAAAATGGGCCAGAAAATGGCAGATGGAATTTAATGCGGAAAAGTGTGAGGTGTTGCATTTTGGAAGGTCAAACCAAGGTAGGACATACACATTCAATGGTAGGGCACTGAGGAGTGCGGAGGAACAAAGGGATCTGGGAGTTCAGATACATAATTCCCTGAAAGTGACGTCACAGGTAGACAGGGTTGTAAAGAAAGCTTTTGGCATACTGGCCTTCATAAATCAAAGTATTGAGTATAGGAGTTGGGATGTTATGGTGAGGTTGTATAAGACATTGGTGAGGCCAACTTTGGAGTATTGTGTGCAGTTCTGGTCGCCTAACTACAGGAAGGATATCAGTAAGATTGAGAGAGTGCAGAGAAGATTTACTAGGATGTTGCCGGGTCTTAAGGAGTTGAGTTACAAGGAAAGATTAAACAGGTTAGGACTTTATTCCTTGGAGCGTAGAAGAATGAGGGGAGATTTGATAGAAGTTTACAAAATTATGATGGGTATAGACAGAGTAAATGCGAGTAGGCTCTTTCCACTTAGATTAGGAGAGATAAACACGAGAGGACATGGCTTTAGGGTGGAAGAGGAAAGGTTTAGGGGGAACATTAGGGGGAACTTCTTCACTCAGAGAGTGGTGAGAGTGTGGAACGAGCTACCATCTGACGTGGTAAATGTGGGCTCACTCTTAAGAATAAATTGGATAGATACATGGATGGGAGAGGTCTGGAGGGTTATGGACGAGGTGCAGGTCAATGCGACTAGCGGAATAATATTTCGGCACAGACTAGAAGGGCCGAATGGCCTGTTTTCTGTGCTGTAGTGTTCTATGGTTCTATGGTTCTATGGTCTGAGCAAGGCCTTCAAGCTGAGTCCCAACATCTGAACGCCTCGCTTATCCATTACTGGGATGCAAACCTGGTTTGTGCCAGCCTCCAGTGGCATTCGCGTACACCATCGGATGATCCCACTGTGATTTCAGGCCGGTGTGAAACCAATTTCTGTCCCTCACACTGAATTGTACCCCCCGCCCCCCTGCCGCCCACCATGATGCCATCAGGACCGGACGATTCCACCCTTGGTGCTCAAAAGGGTTTGGATATCCTTGTAAACAAACAGAAAATCAACATGCAGGCACAGCGTATAACTAGGAAGGGAAATGGTATGCTGGCCTTTATTGCAAGAGGGCTGGAGTACAAGAGGAAGGAGGTTTTGCTGCAATTCTATGAGTCTTTAGACCTCACCTGGAGTACTGTGTGTAGTTTTGGTCTCCTTACCTAAGGGATGATATACTTAAGGTATGCAACGAAGGTTCACAAAATTGATTCCTTGAAGGAGCAGGTTGTCCTCCAAGGAGAGATTGAGCAGAATGAGCCTATAGCCTCTGGAATTTAGAAGAATGAGAGGTGATCTCATTGAGACATATAAGATCCTGAAAGTGCTTGAGAGAGTAAATTCTGAGGGGCTGTTTCCCTTGCCAGGAAAGTCTAGAACTAGGTATTATAGCGTCAGAATAAGGGAGCAGCCATTTAGGGCTGAGATGAGGAGATATTTCTTCAGGGATCTATGGGGATCACAGAATCACAGAATCACAGTGCAGAAGAGGCCCTTCGGCCCATCGAGTCTGCACCAACACATGAGAAACACCTGACCTACCTACTTAATCCCATTTACCAGCACTTGGCCCATAGCCTTGAATGTTATGATGTCCAAGTGCTCATCCAGGTACTTTTTAAAGGATGTGAGGCAACCTGCCTCCACCACCCTCTCAGGCAGTGCATTCCAGACCGTCACCATCCTCTGGGTAAAAATGTTTTTCCTCACATCCCCCATAAACCTCCTGCCCTTCACCTTGAACTTATGGCCCCTTGTGATTGACCCTTCAACTAAGGGGAACAGCTGCTCCCTATCCACCCTGTCCATGCCCCTCATAAACTTGTACACCTCGATCAGGTCACCGCTCAGTCTTCTCTGCTCCAACGAAAACAACCCAAGTCTATCCAACCTCTCTTCATAACTTAAATGTTTCATCCCAGGCAACATCCTGGTGAATCTCCTCTGCACCCCCTCCAGTGCAATCACATCCTTCCTATAATGTGGCGACCAGAACTGCACACAGTACTCCAGCTGTGGCCTCACCAATGTTCTATACAACTCCGACATGACCTCCCTACTTTTGTAATCTATGCCTCGAATGATAAAGGCAAATGTCCCATATGCCTTTTTCACCACCCAACTAACATGCCCCTCCGCCTTCAGAGATCTATGGACACACACGCCAAGGTCCCTTTGTTCCTCAGAACATCCTAGTGTCATGCCATTCATTGAATACTTCCTTGTCAAATTACTCCTTCCAAAGTATATCACCTCACACTTTTCAGGGTTAAATTCCATCTGCCATTTACCTGCCCATTTGACCATCCCGTCTATATCTTCCTGTAGCCCAAGACACTCAACCTCTCTGTTAACCACCCGGCCAATCTTTGTGTCATCCGCAAACTTACTAATCCTACCCCCACATAGTCATCTATGTTGTTTATATAAATGACAAATAATAGGGGACGGAGCACAGATCCCTGTGTGACGCCACTGGACACTGGCTTCCAGTCACTAAAGCATCCTTCTGTCATCACCCTCTGTCTCCTACAAGTAAGCCAATTTTGAAACCGCCTTATCAAATTACCCTGTATCCCATGTGCATTCGCCTTCTTTATAAGTCTCCCATGTGGGACCTTGTCAAAGGCTTTGCTGAAATCCATATAAACTGCATCAACTGCACTACCCTCATCTACACACCTGGTCACCTCCTCAAAAAATTCAATCAAATTTGAAAGGCATGACCTCCCTCTGACAAAGCTATGCTGACTATCCCTGATCAAACCTTGCCTCTCCAAGTGGAGATAGATACTCTCCTTCAGAACTTTCTCCAAGAGTTTCCCTACCACTGACGTGAGACTCGCTGGCCTGTAGTTCCTTAGCTTATCTCTACAACACTTCTTAAATAGCGGAACCACATTAGCTGTTCTTCAGTCCTCTGGCACCTCCCCCATGGCCAGAGAGGAATTCAAAATTTGGGTCAGAGCCCCTGTGATCTCCTCCCTTGCCTCCCTCAGCAGTCTGGGACACAAATCATCTGGACCTGGATATTTGTCCACTTTTAAGCCTGCCAACACCTCCAATACCTTGTCCCTCCCTATATCAATTTGTTAAGGGACCAAGTGGAAAGTGGTGTTGAGGTTGAACATCAATTATTATTATAAAAACAAAAAACTACTGCGGATGCTGGAAATCCAAAACAAAAACAAAATTACCTGGAAAAACTCAGCAGGTCTGGCAGCATCGGTGGAGAAGAAAAGAGTTGACGTTTTGAGTCCTCATGACCCTTCAGCAGAACTGAGTGAAGTTAGGAGAGGGGTGAAATATAAGCTGGTTTAAGGTCGGCGGGGGGGAGAGAAGTTGCGGGGGGTGGGGGGGTTGTAGGGACAAGCAAGCAGTGATACAGATGATCAAAAGATGTTACAGACAAATGCAGCCTTGATGTCAAGGGCAGTCATTCTCACCTCACCTGCTCCACCATTCAATAAAATTATTATTTTATTGAATGGTGGAGCAGGTGAGGTGAGAATGACTGCCCTTGACATCAAGGCTGCATTTGACCGAGTATGGCATGAGGGAGCCCTAACAAAACTGGAGTCAATGGGACTCAGGGAAAATTCTCCGCTGGTTGGAGTCATACCTAGCACAAAGGAAGATGGTTGTGATTGTTGGAGGTCAATCAACTCAATTCCAGGACATCACTGCAGGAGTTCCTCAAGGTAGTGTCCTCATCCCAACCATCTTCAGCTGCTTCGTCAATGACCTTCCTTCCATCATAAGATAAGAAGTGGGGATATTCGCTGATGATTGCACAATGTTCAGCAGCAATCATGACTCTTCAGATACTGAAGCAGTCCATACCCAAATGTAGCAAGACCTGGACAATATCCAGACTTGGGTTGGCAAGTGGCACATCTCCAATAAGCGAGAATCTAACCATCGCCCCTTGACATTCAATGGCATTACAATTGCCGAATCCCCCCCCATCAACATCCTGGGGGGTTACCAAAGACCAGAAACTGAACTGGACTAGCCACTTCAATACTGTGGTTACAAGAGTAGATCAAAGGCTAGGAGTTCTGCAGCGAGTAATTCATCTCCTGACTCCCCAAAGCCTGCCCACCATCTACAAGGCACAGGTCAGGAGCATAATGGAACTCTCCACTTGCCTAGATGAGTACAACTCCAACAATGCCCAAGAATCTCGACATCATCCAGGAGAAAGCAGCTTGCTTAATTGATAAAAACAAAAAACTACTGCGGATGCTGGAAATCCAAAACAAAAACAGAATTACCTGGAAAAACTCAGCGGGTCTGGTAGCATCGGTGGAGAAGAAAAGAGTCGACGTTTCGGGTCCACACGACCCTTCAACAGAACTGAAGTATAGTTAGGAGAGGGGTGAAATATAAGCTGGTTTAAGGTGGGGGGCGGGGGGAGAGAAGTTGAGGGTGGGGTGGTTGTAGGGACAAGCAAGCAGTGAAAGGAGCAGATAATCAAAAGATGTCGCAGACAAAAGGATCAAAGAGGTGTTGAAGGTGGTGATATTATCTAAGAAAAGTGCTAATTAAGAATGGATGGCAGGACACTCAAGGTACAGCTCTAGTAGGGGTGGGGTGGAAAGATTGACAAGGTATTAGTTGTAGATTTAAAAATAATGGAAATAGGTGGGAAAAGAAAAATCTATATAAATTATTGAAAAAAACAAAAGGGAGGGGGAGGAAACGGGGTGGGGATGGGGGGAGGGGGAGTTTAAGATCTAAAGTTGTTGAATTCAATATTCAGCCCGGAAGGCTGTAAAGTGCCTAGTCGGAAGATGAGGTGCTGTTCCTCCAGTTTGCGTTTGGCTTCACTGGAACAATGCAGCAAGCCAAGGACAGACATGTGGGCAAGAGAGCAGGGTGGAGTGTTAAAATGGCAAGCGACAGGAAGGTTTGAGTCTTTCGTGCGGACAGACCGCAGGTGTTCTGCAAAGCGGTCGCCCAGTTTGCGTTTGGACTCTCCAATGTAGAGGAGACCGCATTGGGAGCAACGAATGCAGTAGACTAAGTTAGGGGAAATGCAAGTGAAATGCTGCTTCACTTGAAAGGAGTGTTTGGGCCCTTGGACTGTGAGGAGAGAGGAAGTGAAGGAGCAGGTGTTGCATCTTCTGCGTGGGCATGGGGAGGTGCCATAGGTGGGGGTTGAGGAGTAGGGGTTCCCGGAGGGAACGATCCCTACGGAATGCCGGGGGGGTGAAGGGAAGATGTGTTTGGTGGTGGCATCATTCTGGAGTTGGCGGAAATGGCGGAGGATGATTCTTTGAATGCGGAGGCTGGTGGGGTGATAAGTGAGGACAAGGGGGACCCTATCATGTTTCTGGGAGGGAGGAGAAGGCGTGAGGGTGGATGCGCGGGAGATGGGCCGGATACGGTTGAGGGCCCTGTCAACGACCGTGGGTGGAAAACCTCAGTTAAGGAAGAAGGAGGACATGTCAGAGGAACTGTTTTTGAAGGTAGCGTCATCAGAACAGATGCGACGGAGGCGAAGGAACTGAGAGAATGGGATGGAGTCCTTACAGGAAGCGGGGTGTGAGGAGCTGTAGTCGAGGTAGCTGTGGGAGTCGGTAGGCTTGTAATGGATATTGGTGGACAGTCTATCATCAGAAATTGAGACAGAGAGGTCAAGGAAGGGAAGAGAAGTGTCAGAAACGGACCATGTGAAAATGATGGAGGGGTGGAGATTGGAAGCAAAATTAATAAATTTTTCCAGGTCCTGACGAGAGCATGAAGCAGCACCGAAGTAATCATCGATGTACTGGAGAAAGAGTTGTGGGAGGGGGCCGGAGTAGGACTGGAACAAGGAATGTTCCACATACCCCATAAAGAGACAGGCATAGCTGGGGCCCTTGCGGGTACCCATAGCCACACCTTTTATTTGGAGGAAGTGAGAGGAGTTAAAGGAGAAATTGTTCAGTGTGAGAACAAGTTCAGCCAGACGGAGGAGAGTAGTGGTGGATGGGGATTGTTCGGGCCTCTGTTCAAGGAAGAAGCTAAGGGCCCTCAGACCATCCTGGTGGGGGATGGAGGTGTAGAGGGATTGGACATCCATGGTGAAGAGGAAGCGGTTGGGGCCAGGGAACTGGAAATTGTTGATGTGACGTAAGGTGTCAGAGGAATCACGGATGTAGGTGAGAAGGGACTGGACAAGGGGAGAGAGAAGGGAGTCAAGATAACGACAAATGAGTTCCGTGGGGCAGGAACAGGCTGACACGATCGGTCTGCCAGGACAGTTCCGTTTGTGGATTTTGGGTAGGAGGTAGAAGTGGGCCATCCGAGGTTGGGAGACTATCAGGTTGGAAGCTGTGGGAGGAAGATCTCCAGAGGAGATGAGGTCAGTGACAGTCCTGGAAACAATGGCTTGATGTTCCGTGGTGGGGTCATGGTCCAGGGAGAGGTAGGAGGAAGTGTCTGCGAGTTGACGCTCAGCCTCCGCGAGGTAGAGGTCAGTGCGCCAGACAACAACAGCACCACCCTTGTCAGCGGGTTTGATGACAAAGTTGGGGTTGGACCTGAGAGAACGGAGTGCAGTAAGTTCAGAGAGAGACAGATTAGAATGGGTGAGAGGAGCAGAGAAATTGAGACGGCTAATGTCACGCCGACAGTTCTCAATGAAAAGATCAAGAGAAGGTAAGAATCCAGAGGGAGGGGTCCAGATGGAGGGAGAATATTGGAGGTGGGTAAAAGGATCCATTGAACAGGGAGACGACTCCTGCCCAAAGAAGTGATAGCCCATCTACAAGCATTCACTTCCTCTGCCACTGATGCACAGTAGCAGCAGTGGGTACAATCTACAAGATGCATTGCAGGAACTCACCAAGGCTCTTTAGACAGCACCTTCCAACCCCATGACTGCTACCATCTAGAAGGACACCGGCTGCAGATACATGGGAACACCACCACCTGGAAGTTACCCTCCAAGCCACACAGCATCCTGACTTGGAAATATATTGCCGTTCCTTCACTGTTGCTGGGTCAAAATCCTGGAACTCCCTCCCCAACAGCACTGTGAGTGTACATAAACCACATGGACTGCAGCAGTTCACGAAGGCAGCTCACCACCAACTTCTCAGGGGCAATTAGGGATGGGCAATAAATGCTGGCCTAGCCAGCAACACCCACATTCCTTGAATGAATAAAAAAATGGCTTGGGGATCTTATGGCCTACTCCTACTCCTTACATTCTTAACTAACTTAATAGATATTTTTGAGAAAACAACACAGAATTTGTGCTGAAGGGGTGCAGTAAGCATTGTTTATATGGGCTTCCTGGCTTAGAAGTACTGCATACAAACTGTACCATGATATAGAAGAGAGAACAGGGATATGGCCAAAAGGAAGCAGTGTATGTTTCATATACTGCCATGCAGTGCAAAGTGAGTGCCCTCAAGGGTTGCTGTAAGATCACCTTTGCGTATGCTACCTCTCTTTTTATCAATCTCTACTTAACTATCCTTTCTGCTTCTCTTTCCTTCTTTCTTTCCCTCTGTTTCTTGGCATAAAAGTGTGAGTATTCAAGTTGTTTGTAATACAAATTGGGAGAAACTGCTGGGAAGTACACAAGGGCGTAAACAGGTTGGCAGATAAGCATCAAAGGAAATTTAATGTAAAGGCATGTGAAGTAATATATTTTTGGAAAAATAATAAAGGATAGAAATATATCTTAAATGGTAAATGTTTCAATACAATGGAGTGGTAAAGGAGTCCATATATTTAAATCTTTAAACATGATGGAACAGGTTAAAGAAAATGGAATTAAAAAGGCCAATGGGATTTTGGCTTTTATATTGAAAGAGTAAATTCTCTATTTAAAATCAAAAGTGAGGCCATATCTGGAATGTCATCTGCAGTTTTGAATTTGTCAGAATGAGGGTGATAGTAGCCCTGGAGAAGGTGCAATACAGGTTTACCAGAGTAATATGAGTGATGAGGATGAAATGACTAGAAGAGGTTTGAGCAATTAACAATGTATTCTCTCTAATTGAAAGAATTAAGGAGGAATTTGAAATGATAAAAGGAGTTTCTAAAATAAACATAATTTTAGTTTTACAAAGATAAAGGGGATATTAGAAGAAACTTTTTCCACAAAGACTTACGGAATTTGAGACGCTTTGTCACAACATGTGATCAAGTTACACTTATGTAATGATTTCATTATGTAAAAACATCACAATCAAAAATAAAAGGATGCCAACACCCCCCCAAAAAAATTAGGAAGGGTGATCAAAAGCTTGGTCAAAACATTGTGTTTTATGGAGAAGAGGGAGGCAACAGTGTGAGGTCTTAGAGAATTCCAGAGTGGAGAGCCTAGCAGCTGAAGGCATGGCCACAAATGATTTGATGAAGGGATGTGATAGACGAATAACAGGCCAAAATCAGAGGAATGAAGAACATAAGACAGGGGGAGACTAGGAGCAGAGAAGGTTCTGGATTGGGGAGGGATAAGGTCTTGGGATTCAAACGTGAAGGTGAGGCTTTAAATTGGAGCCAATGTAGGTCAGAAAGGCCTGAGATGATAAGTAAGGAGAACATGGCACCAATAGGGGATAGACAGCAGAACTTTAGATGAGCTGCAGTCTATAGAGCGTAAAAGATGGGAGCTCGGGCAGGAGAGCATTGGAATCGTTGATTCTGGAGGTGACAACAATATGAATGTGGTTTTTGGTAACAGGTGGGCTGAGGTAGGTGTGGAGGTGGGTGGTCTTTGTGATGATGAATATAGGAAATTGGAAGGAATGAGTAGGATTAAGAGTTTGCAAATTTTGTGGTTGAGACTGAAAGTCACCGAGGAGAGGGAAATAATTGCAGGCAAGGGTATGGAGTTGTTACAGCGGCCGAATATGATGACTCAGTCTTCCCTCTGTTTGGCAGGAACTTATTGTGGTTCTCAGCAAGATAGCCTCCTTCCATTCTCCCTTCTAACTTCTCATTCTCATTGATTTCAATTTCTATCTCAGCTCCCTTCCTGTCCCTTTGAATTGCCTGCCCTCCTATGTTGTAAAAGGAGCTATATAAATGCAAATCTTCAGTTCTGTTCTTTCCTATTTTCAGTAAACCTCTCTTTTCACATAAAAGCTTGTGCCATATTCGTGGATAACTTTCAACATTACAACCTCGTGTGGCCTCCCCACTCTCAGTTACTTACAACTGCATTTCAAACTCCCAACTGTCTAACCTTTGACCCTTTATTTACCACAATGGACTGAATTTCACGCTTGGCGTGTGTGCCAAGTCGGTGGGCCCGGAAGAGGATGTGATCGGCCCTCGAACGCAATTTCACGCTGGCTGGCCAATTAACGGCCAGCTTCCTGAAGGCAGACAGCTGCTGCAGAGCTGCCTCAGGGAGCTGTAGACCCGGACAGATTAAATGATAAGAAAAAAATGCAGCATACTGTGTCTATGCAACACATTGAAGCACCTTTTGGCAGAACTCAAAAAACATCAGTCCTCAGATATCATTTTTGATTGTATTTCACCCCAGACATTTCATCCTGCCCTTGGATGAGGTTTTGTAAAAAGCGGGCTGCCCACCTGCCTGTTTTGCCCATGCGATGAGCGCAAAATTGCACGGGCAACGTAAAATCGTGGAAAATAGGCCAATAAATTAATTGGCCCTTTAATTGTCGGCAGGAGCAACTCCGATTCCCGCGTGCGCCTGCCAACATCAATATTGTTCGCATGCGTGATGACATTGGGACGCACACCCGATGTCATTTTGCACAATTTCACGTGCGTTTGGATCGGGCACGTGCCGCCCATTCAAAGTAAAATTCTGGCCAGTATTTCTGCAACCAGCGATCTGCTCAGTCGCAGTCGACAATTAATTAATTAATTAATTAAAGTACAATATGGCAAAGGGAGTAGGCAAGGACACTGGAGCATAATCAGCCCATGAATAGCCTAAATTCAGCGCAGGCAAGAAGAGTCTGTAAAGTGAACACTAAGGGGAGGCTATAAAATATCCAGGGAAAACTGTCCATATTATTTTCCCTTGATCACACACTGGCATGGCCAAGATTAAGAGGGCTTGAGGATCACAGCTGGGGATCATGAGGGCCAGTACGTATGTATCCCACTATGTATTCCCCCAGTATATCACCATGGCGCACTTTTATACTGCAGCACTGCACTGTCCTCATATTGCTATTTGTTTTTTTAACAAGTCACCTCTCCCTGAATTGATTTGAATGAGGCTTTGAGTTTGACTACCTGGGAGCCCAAAAGAAGTACTGAAATTGAGTTTCTGCTTTGATTCCAACTTTATGCTTTAGGTAGATTCTGGAGGGCTGTCCATCAACTGAGCAGGGGTCATTTGTGGGGGGTGGTCACCTCATAAAACAGCATGTTCTCTTCAGCAATTAAAATGCATTTGGATGCAGGCATAGATGGGGTGGATAGGATGGCACTTTTTCCATTAGTAGAGGGGTCAATAACCAAGGGACATAGGTTTAAGGTAAGAGGCAGAAGGCTAAGAGGGGAGTTGAGGAGAAATTTTTTCAGCCGGAGGCTGGTGGGAGCCTGAAACTCACTGCCTGAAAGGGGGGCTGAGTCAGAAACTCTCGTAACATTTAAGAAGTATTTAGATATTCATTTGTGCTGCCATAGCCTCCAGGGCTGTGGGCCAAGCGCTGGAAAACGGGATTAGTGTAGTCAGATCTTTGTTGACCGGTGAGGACACGATGGGCCAAAAGGCCTCTTTCTTTGTTGTAAACGTCTATGAGTCTATGAGCTCCACTACAACATTTACTACTCGCATTCTTCAGCAGTTTCAAATTACTTGAAACCACAAAAATTCTTATTAAATAGTTAAATTTTTAAGAGCAAGTTGTTATTCACACATATTAGGCAGAATTTTACGGCAGCGGGATTTTACGTTCCTGCTGAAGTCAATGAGGTTTAGAATGTCTCGCCGCATTTTACAGCCCCGTCCCCACCGAAACGTAAAATTCTGCCCATTGAGTTTAGGATTTGCTTATCTCAGCCTCTGCCCTTGCTCACTCTCTGAAGATGTTCAGTACTGATTTCTGCCCATTCTCTCCAGCTCTGAATAAAGCTGAATTCACTTCTGCTCCAGGTTGAGGTTGTCAGTCAACTTCACTTTTTTATTGTAACTGAAAACTTCAGCTAGTTTGAGTTTGAAGCAGCAGATTATCAGAAGCAAGGTCTGATCATTCACGCCTTAGCCTACATATCACTGTTGCAAATGTACAGATTTGCTTGTGCTATTTCCCATGAAAAGTTCAAATGGAAGCTTTCATTCAAGAGATTGAAAGGGTGATTTGTTCCAAAGTTCAAAGTGGTTCATTTCCATGATTGATTTTGAATGATTGATGGGAATCTTAAAGATTTTAGGCATCTCTGTAGACAAGGTTGTGTAATGTGCTGATTGGATCACGGGTATCTAGTCAAGCTCTACTTTCATATGTATTCAATCAGATATTTCTGTTTCAGCATTGTTAATTGTATTTCTGGCTGTAATGACTGTAGATATATGTGTGTATTTAAATGTACAGATATTAATGTGTGTATCTGTGTTTGCATGACCAACTCGCCCTATTTTAGAGTTGCCCTGGTCTACAGTTCCTTTTTAACCTGTTCTGATTTAACAAAAAACATTTTTTTCTGTCTTTTCAGACATCAAAGGCTGCAAGCTTCAACAATTCTTAATACCAGATCCTTCCTTCACTTCACTTTCCACTAATCCGATCCTTCTTTTTAATCCCACCCTTTGCCATGTTTTCACCCTCCCTTCTGCCCTTCTCCCTCTGATCCCAAACAATCAGCCCTCAATTAAGACCTCAGCTGTATCCCCTTATGCATCCACTTCAATGAATTTCAGACTGAACATGACACTGAGCTTTTTTTCCATCACCTCTTTGCTCACTCCTTTGCCAGATGCCTCTCCTCGAACAGTAGACTGTTTCTCCCATCTTTAGAATTCTCATTCCAGCCAGACACTTCCCCCTGACCTTTTGCCCTCGCCAGACATTTCCATTGGCATCAGGCATCTCAGTATCTCCACTCACCTCAATCAAAATTCCCTCTCAACCAGCTGCATTCCTTTCTCTTGGTTCCAACCCTGACATTGTCATTAAACCTGTTTACAAGCAAGATTAGTGCTTTTGTCCTTTGACGAGAAGAAAGCTGAATGCTGACTCTCTGACACCTTCTCCTACCTTTCCCTGAACCAAGACCCCACCACCGACCTTCAAACCATCACTTCCCAGACTGTCACTGACTTCATCTTCCCTGGAAATCTCCCTTTAATGGCCTTCAACCTCATGGACCCCGACACTGCATAGCCTGCTTCTATCTCCTGCCCAAAATCCACAAACAAGACGGCTCTGGTAGGTCTATCATTTTAGACTGTTCTTGCCACACAAAACTCATTTCGTCCTATCTCAACTCTATTCTTTCTCCCCGGTCCAGTCCTTTCCTACCTACAGCCGCAACTCTTTCAATGCCCTCTGTCACTTCAACAGTTTCCAGTTTCCTGCCTGTAAGTGCTTCTTTTACACCAGGGACATCCAGTTCCTCTACAGCTCGGGACCTTCTGTTTCTTGACGAGCCAAGGCCCAACCAGCACCCATTGGCCACCAACCTCCTCGGCCTGGTTGTACTTGTTACATTGTGCTTCTTATATTAAACGGCTTCTCCCTTGACACCACTCATTACCTCCAAATAAAAGGTGTTGCTATGGGAACCTTTACATGCTGTTTTTGATGCTAGAAATTCTAATATTTTCATAATGCTGCTAACCTCCCAAAATAGAAGAAAGCAAATAGTTTTTAGTAACTTTTAAGTGCTGCCTGTGCTTTGCTTCACCTGACTACCAGTTTTAATATGGGTAGGTTAAAGGGGCTGCAGGTTATGTGACTGTAACAAAGGTATATTTTTGCGATATAGTAATGGCACATCTACAATGTATGCCATTGTTAAGATGCAGAAATTCCTAGAAATTATGGTATAAGTGACTTATCTCATTACTTCATCATCATTATTGAAGATGGCTGTTTTGTGTGTAGAGTCATCTGTTGTGCACTCTAATGTGGTGGTGGAGCCATATTGCAGACCTGCAGGGCTTTCCACAGTGCGGACAAGGATGAATTGTCTGATTTTGTTGGGACTGCCCAGTCTATCTAGCTTGCCTTTTGTCTTTAGCTACCTGTATTTTGTTGTTGTTTGAAGCAAGCAACACCGCTACTTGGGGACTACGCCAAGTCTTGTGCATTTTTCTCCCAGTCTGTGATGGACATACCACATTAGGTACGCTACACCGATATAACATAGGAATGAACAACATAGAGGCGGGGCAAATTATTGAAAAATTACAGATCCCAGATTTTTTAGGGAACAAGATCCACTTCCAAGAAGTGGTGTAAAAATGTTGAAAAATAAAAGGCCTATAAAATAAGTAAAAGTGTACCAATCACAATGTAAGGTGTTTGTGTTTATTCTGTACTTGCGTGAATTAAATGCATTGAAACTTTTTTAGGGTACAGTGGGTTTGGTAGAGAAAGCTTTTCAGATCATTCAATCATGTTCAAGGTATTCTGAGCCAAATAAGAAATGTTGAAATAATGGGAATGTCTACAGGTCATGAACATTTATGTCATGGAAACAATGTCAGTGTTAACTGCTAGCACAAACCTACAATTTAAGTTTGGACACACTATTCTTAAAACAGCTTTTGATCTTGTAGCTAAAGGTTTATTTTCTTTTTCGCATTCATAACGTGAGTTCTGTATTTTTTCTTTACATTCTGTGTATTATATACTGTATTAAACACTAGCAAGTAATTGAAAGGCTACATTTGCTAAAATGCTGTTTTTGATGCTAGGAATTCTAATATTTTCGTAATGCTGCTAATCTCCCAAAATAGAAGAAAGCAAATAGTTTTTAGTAACTTTTAAGTACTACCTGTGCTTTGCTTTGCCTGACTACCAGTTTTAATATGGGTGGGTTAAAGGAGCTGCAGGTTATGTGACTGCAACAAAGGTATATTTTTTCTCCTCACCCCTCTCAAACTCTCTGCAGCCTTTGACACAACTAATCACAACATCTTCCTCCAAAGCCTCCCCACTGTTGTCTAGCTGGGTGGGACTGCACTTGCTTCGTACCAATCTTATCTATCTAATACAAAACAAAAATAAAAATAGCTGGAAAAACACAGCAGGTCTGACAGCATCAGAGGAATACGGTTAATGTTTCGAGTCCATATGACTCTTCATCAGAACTAAGGAAATATAGAAATGAGGTGAAATATAAGCTGGTTGTGGGGGGTGGGACAGGTACAGCTGGATAGGGGGCCAGTGATAGGTGGAGGCAAAGAAGAGATTGCCAAAGATGTCATAGACAAAAGGAAAAAGGGATGTTGACAGCGGTGATATTAACTAAGGAATGTGCTAATGGTGACATTAAGGATAGAAAGCAGGATGAGCAAGTGACAGATAGCCATAGTGGAGGTGGGGTCGGGGGAAGGGATCGAAATAGACTAAAAGGTAGAGATGAAACAATGGATGGAAATACATTTAAAAATAATGGAAATAGGTGGGAAAAGAAAAATATATTAAAAAAATAATAAATTATTGGAAAAAGGGGGATCGGAAAGGAGGTGGGGATGGAGGAGAGAGTTCATGATCTGAAGTTGTTCTTGTAAAGTGCCTATTCGGAAGATGAGGTGCTGTTCCTCCAGTTTGCGTTGAGCTTCACTGGAACATTGCAGCAGGCCAAGGACGGACATGTGGGCATGAGAGCAGGGTGGTGTGTTGAAATGGCAAGCGACAGGGAGGTCTGGCTCATGCTTGCAGACAGACCGAAGGTGTTCTGCAAAGCGGTCACCCAGTCTGCGTTTGGTCTCTCCAACATAGAGGAGACCGCATTGGGAGCAGCGAATGCAGTAGACTAAATCGAGGGAAGTGCAAATGAAATGCTGCTTCACTTGAAAGGAGTGTTTGGGCCCTTGGACGGTGAGGAGAGGGGAAGTAAAGTACAGGTGTTGCACCTTCTGCGGTTGCATGGGAAGGTGCCGTGGGAGGGGGTTGAGGCATAGGGGGTGATGGAGGAGTGGACCAGGGTGTCCCGGAGGGAACGGTCCCTGCGGAATGCTGCCAGGGGGGGTGAAAGGAAGATGTGTTTGGTGGTGACATTATGCTGGAGTTGGCGGAAATAGTGGAGGATGATCCTTTGAATGCAGAGGCTGGTGGGGTGACAAGTGAGGACAAGGGGGACCCTATCATGTTTCTGGGAGGGAGAGGAAGGTGTGAGGGCGGATGCACGGGAGATGGGCCGGACACGGTTGAGGGCCCTGTCAACGACCGTGGGTGGAAAACCTCGGTTAAGGAAGAAGGAGGACATGTCAGAGGAACTGTTTTTGAAGGTAGCGTCATCAGAACAGATGCGACGGAGGCGAAGGAACTGAGAGAATGGGATGGAGTCCTCACAGGAGCAGTGTGTGAGGAGCTGTAGTCGAGGTAGCTGTGGGAATTGGTAGGCTTGTGATGAATATTGGTGGACAGTCTATTACCAGAAATTGAGACAGAGAGGTCAAGGAAGGGAAGGTAAGTGTCAGTGATGGACCATGTGAAAATGATGGAGGGGTGGAAATTGGAAGCAAAATTAATCATTTTTCCAGGTCCAGATGAGAGCATGAAGCGGCACCGAAGTAATCATCGATTACTGGAGAAAGAGTTGTGGGAGGGGGCTTGAGTAGGACTGGAACAAGGAATGTTCCACATACTCCATGAAGAGACAGGCATAACAGAGGCCCATATGGGTACCCATAGCCACACCTTTTATTTGGAGGAAGTGAGACGAGTTTAAGGGGAAATTGTTCAGTGTAAGAACAAGTTTAGCCAGACGGAGGAGAGTAGTGGTGGATGGGGATTGTTCGAGTCTCTGTTTGAGGAAGAAGCAGAGAGTCCTCAGACCATCCCGGTGGAGGATTGAGGTGTAAAGGGATTGGACGTCCATGTTGAAGAGGAGGCGGTTGGGGCCAGGGAACTGGAAAATATTGATATGATGTAGGGCGTTGGAGGAATCACGGATGTAGGTGGGAAGAGACTGGACAAGGGGAGAGAGAATGGAGTCAAGATAGCAAGAAATGAGTTCCGTGGGGCAGGAACAGGTTGACATGATCGGTCTGCCGGGACAGTTCTGTTTGTGGATTTTGGGGAGACAGTAGAAGCGGGCCGTCCAAGGTTGGGAGACTATGAGGTTGGAAGCTGTGGGGGGAAGATCTCCGGAGGAGATGAGGTCAGTGACAGTCCTGGAAACAATGGCTTGATGTTCAGTGGCGGGGTCATGGTCCGGGGGAGGTAGGAGGAAGTGTCTGCGAGTTGACGCTCAGCCTCTGCGAGGTAGAGGTCAGTGCACCAGACAACAACAGCACCACCCTTGTCAGCTGGTTTGATGATAAAGTCAGGGTTGGACCTGAGAGAACGGAGTGCAGTAAGTTCAGAAAGAGACAGGCTAGAGTGGGTGAGAGGAGCAAAGAAATTGAGACGACTGATGTCACGCCGACAATTCTCAATGAAAAGATCTAGAGCAGGTAAGAATCCAGAGGGAGGGGTCCAAGTGGAGGGAGAATATTGGAGGCGGGTAAAAGGATCCGTTGAACGGGGAGAGGATTCCTGCCCAAAGAAGTGAGCACGGAGATGAAGGCGGTGGAAGAAGAATTCAGCATCGTACCGAGCCCGAAATTCATTGAGGTGAAGGCGTAAGGGTATGAAACTAAGTCCTTTGCTGAGCACTGAACGTTCAGCATCAGAGAGGGGAAGGTCAGGGGGTATAGTGAATACACGGCCGGGGCTGGGATTAGAAGACGGGATGGGGTCAGAGGGACAGGCAGGGGTGGAGGGTCCTGGATGGGCGTTTGTGTCAATGAGTTGTTGGAGCTTGCGTTCCTTTGCACCTGAAAGAAAGAGACAAAGTTTCTTGTTGAGGCATCGGATGAGACGAAGGATAAAATGAAACTGTGGGCAAGGACAGCTTAGAGATAGGGTGAGTCAGTGCTGCTAGAGGGTGAGGTCAAGTGTGTTCATATAGCGGCGTATGGCACTGAGTGTGGATCTCAGGATGTGGCGAGAACAGCAGTCCGAGGAGGGTTGTATGTCCTGGAGATACCTGTAATCCTGCGTGGATTCAAAACAAGAGGGATAGAACTTCAGTTGGAATCCACGTGGGGTAAGTCGGAGACGGAGACAGTCACTGAGGAAGGAAATATGGCTGTGAAAGCGAGTTTTAGTAAACACCTTGTCAAACACCAGGAGAGAAATGGAAAGCAATGAAGGTGAACAGGGCAAAAGAGACAAGCGGAAATCCTGTCGGAGAGAAGAGCAGTATTTCTTCAAGGTCGGCATTCCTGGAAGAGAGGTGACAGTCAATTATACACTAATATAAAAGCAAAATACTGCGGATGCTGGAAATCCGAAAGAAAAATAAAAATAGCTGGAAAAACACAGCAGGTCTGACAGCATCTGCGGAGAGGAATACAGTTAACGTTTCGAGTCTGTACGACTCTTCATCAGAACTGAGGAAATATAGAAATGAGATGAAATATAAACTGGTTGAGGGCGGTGAGACAGGTAGAGCTGGATAGAGGACCAGTGATAGGTGGAGGCAAAGAAGAGATTGCCAAAGATGTCATAAACAAAAGGAAAAAGGAGTGCTGATGGTGGTGATATTAACTAAGGAATGTACTAATGGTGACATTAAAGATAGAAAGCAGGATGAGCAAGTGACAGATAGCCGTAGTGGGGGTGGGGTTGGGGGAAGGAATCGAAATAGGCTAAAAGGTGGAGATGAAACAATGGATGGAAATACATTTAAAAATAATGGAAATAGGTGGGAAAAGAAAAATATATTAAAAAAATAATAAATTATTGGAAAAAGGGGAATCGGAAAGGGTGTGGGGATGGAGGAGAGAGTTCATGATCTGAAGTTGTTGAACTCAATATTCAGTCTGGCAGGATGTAAAGTGCCTATTCAGAAGATGAGGTGCTGTTCCTCCAGTTTGCGTTGAGCTTCACTGGAACATTGCAGCAGGCCAAGGACGGACATGTGGGCATGAGAGCAGGGTGGTGTGTTGAAATGGCAAGCGACAGGGAGGTCTGGGTCATGCTTGCGGACAGACCGAAGGTGTTCCGCAAAGCGGTAACCCAGCCTGCGTTTGGTCTTTCCAATGTAGAGGAGACCGCATCGGGAGCAGCGAATGCAGTAGACTAAATCTACTGCATTTATCTATCTAATCATAGTCAGAGAATCACTTGCAATGGCTTCTCTTCCCACTACCTCATTATTCTTCCGATATCCCCCAGGATCTATCCTTAGCCCGCTTTTACATTCTGCGCCTTGGCAACATAATCCCAAAACACAGTGTCGGTTTCCATATGTATGTTAGCAACACCCAGCTCTACCTCAATACCACTTGTTTCAACCCTGCCACTGACTCTAAATTTGTTAGACTGTGTGTGCAACATCCAGTACTGGATGATCAGAAATTTCCTCCAATGAAATATGGGGAAGACCGGAGCCATTGAATACCCTGCCAAGAGCAAAATGGTGGCCAGGCAGCCGGCTTTTTCGTGGACAGGCCCCCGACTGACTTTTTAGTCAGGAGGTCTAGGAACACGATGGCCTGTAAAATCCAGCCCATTGTCTTTGATCCCCACTACAAGTACAATCCCCAACCAACTCCATCACTCTTCCTGGCAACTGTCTGAGGCAGAATCTGTCTGTTTGCAACCTTGGTATTACATTTGATCCCGAGCTGTGCTTCTGATCACATATCCGCACCATCACTGAGAGCACCTACTTCCATGTCGGTGACATCTGACACTGTCCCGTCTCAGCTCATCTGCTGCTGAAACCCTCAGCTGTGCCTTTGCTTGTCTATTCCAGTGCACTCCTAATCAGCCTCCCCCGCTCTACCTTCCGTAAACTTGAAGCTGTCCAAACCCCCACTGCCATGTCCTAAATCGCACCAAGTACCACTCACTCATCACCTCTGTGCTCACTGACATATGTTAGCTCCTGGATAAGAAACGGCTCAATTTTAAAATTCTCATCCCTGTTTTCAAATCCTTCCATGGCCTTACCTCTCCCTATCTCTGTAATTTCTTCCAGCCCCATAACCCTCCAAGATATCTGCACTCCTTTGATTCTAGCCACGTGGTAACCCATCGCCCCCTCCCCCGGTTTTAATCATTCCACATTGGTGGCCATACCTTCAGCTGCCTAGGCCCTAAGCTCTGGAATTTCCTCATTATACCTTGCCAACTCTCTACCACTCTTTTCTCCTTTAAAATGCTCCTTAAAACCTACCTCTTTTGATCACCTGCCCCAATATTGCTTTATGTGGTTAGATATCATTTCTTTCTTTATAATGCTCCTGTGAAACACCTTGGGAGGTTTTAATATGCTAAAGATGCTACATAAATACAAGTTGCTGTTGTTGCTCTTGTGCACTGTTTAAAAATGAGGGGTCGCTCATTTTAAACAGAGAGGAGGCAAAAAAATTTCACTCAGTCTTTGGAACTCTCTTCCTGAAAAGTTGGTGGAAGCAGAGTCTTTGAATATTTTTAAGGCTAAGCTGGATATACTCTCAGTAAGCAAGGGGGTGATAAGTTATTGAGAGTATGTGGGATGCAGATTTTAGGTTTCTTTCAGATCAGCCATGATCTTATTAAATGGTGGAGCAGGCTCGAGGGGCTGAATGGCCTACTGCTCCTTGTTCGTATGTTCGTATGTGGCACAGAGGCACACATTTTAAGTTTCTTCTCACATCCATCACCGTACTCAAACTGGAATAGCAGGGGAAGACTCCTGTCTAAATTTTGTTTCGAAACTAAAAGAAAACATCAGAGCCTAAAATCTTTGTTTTTCCTGCCATTCTTTAACAGGAAGGCCACAGTGAGACACAGAGCTATACTGCTATTTGGCACTTGAGCAAGGTCTATACTGCTTACAAACACAAATGGACAAAGAGGCTAAACATGCAAGTATAAAATATTCTTCATGAAGGAAAAATACATCTGAGTAACAAATACGGGCACTCTTAAATAATTTAAGAAAGCCTAATCAAAATCATATTGCACCTTGATTAGTATTGGCACATATGCTCACCTGATGTCCATGGTTAAAGCATTTTGAAGCTTGTTAGTGCTCAGATATTGCAAGAAGACTTTGATTTACTTTAGTGTGCTAAAAGCTGCTGGGTATTAGTTACAAAATGACAATCAGGAACATCTATTACCAGTGGAGGAATGCAATATGCCAATGTCTTGATGGCCCATACTTGTGAACGCCCCAACCTCTTGTTAATGGCAACAGTTTGGATCTGCTGAACAACATGTCTGCCATTGGAAAAGGGGAAAGCATCATAGAGTCATAGAGTCATAGAATTATACAGCACAGAAACAGGCCCTTCGGGACAATCGTGTCCGTGTCAGCCATCCTTTCAGATTTCAGCTGCGATCCTTTTCAAAATTGTTTAATACCTTCACTATAGAATCCAGTGCTTTAACAAGCCTCAGAAACATGCCTCAGAAATCAGGTGGAGGGTTTGAAAGCTTATGGTCTGGGCACTTCATAACCGCAGTTACAGGCGGGGTTCTAAGTCTCAAGGATATGCAACACTTCATCCCATTAACTAACATCTCTGAGGAAATCAACTGTTAATCAGGGCCTATCCTCTCTCCAGATAATGCTAACTAGAAACAAGGGCAACCAGGGACAAAGCACTGAAAAAATTCCAATTCAGTCTGTTCAGTATAGGAAAGGAGCAAGTGTTTCCTTTCAAAGTTTGGATTGAAGACCTTTGAATAGAAAACTTCCTTGAGATTTTGTAATTTAAAAAAAAAATCCCTCAGCTGCTGCCATGCTGATGCCAGAATCTGGCAGAACAATATGTTTCTAGTGTGTATGAGCCTTACAAATTTTTTTATGGAAAACAGGCAGCAAAATAAGAAAAACCTACAAATATCCTTCAGATCTCACAGTGTTAATGTGAGCTCAAATCCATAAGTCCCAGAATGTTTTAACGGATTATTGTACAACCTCAATAATGAGAACCATTTTAGCTGGTCCCAGTGGAGTTCTTACTAATGAAGTTCATCTGTAAGTAAGAAAATTAAGATAAAACAATACTGCAGGGAAAACAGTTCTGTGGTTTATAAATATTCAATAGCACTCGTTCGTGATGTTCCTTGCAAGGAATAATGGCGTAGGAAAAGAGTTAGAGCCACATTAACACTGAACCAGAAAACATGTGGTGGATCAGGTTTTAACTTACTTAGTAGGGCTGTATCCTGGGGCAAACAATTTTAACTAAGCCACAGTATCTGGATTTCTCATCAACAATGATAATACCTTCAGTTGTTGAAAACCTAATCCCTCATCTATTTCCTTTTGCAAAAAAAAAGATAAACAATATAAAATGGCTCATGAAATAAGGCTATTGGGGCTTTCACCCACACTTTATATATCACCTGAGGCACAGTGTTCTCTTTTTCAGTTTTGAAGGAGGCCGATCTTTAAGTCAAGGACAGATTTTATTTAGGCTGCAAAGTGAATCCTTTGGAGTAGATAGGATCCTGCTTCCTAGGTTATGAACAGAAACAAGGGCAACTTAGATTCATGCAGCTTTTGAGAAAATGTTTCCCTGGCTTTTGACAGATGCTGTTGCCTCCTGCAGGGTATAAATGATCATGGGACAGGCCTTTGAAATCCTATAAGTAGAGAGGTGTGAAAACCACAAATTGGCCATTAAGCAGTTCTGGTTGATGACCTGCTTGTAGATAGATTATTAAATTCTGGATGGTCCTGTTGGCTGAAAAAACAGGCGATTTAATGCACACTGAAAACCTGCATTCCTAGATAGAGCTCAATTGCCACAGCTCAGTAGGCAAGCTGCAATCTGTCTGCCAGTGGGCATTAGGGGTCTGGTGCTTGAAATCTGCTCTCGGTTCACTGTTTTGGTGTAAACACGTGAATGTGTTCATTTTAAGCAGTATCTGAATCCAACCGTCCATCACCGCCTGTCCCTGCTCCCCTTCCCTTCTTCACTCTCTCCCAAATTAGATAAAGCCTGGACTATCGTAATGAAATAAAAGGAGGTCCAATGTGCTGTGCCAAGCTGAGAAGTGGCAGGTTATGGGTTTGTCTCAATAAACGAGCTATCAGTCACACATGTTCATCAGGCAAAGGCCCTGTGACGGTGGGGTGGTGGGAGGTCGATTTTAATACAGCCCCCACCAAGAGGAAACCATGCAAGGGGGGTGGGGTGGGGTGGGGGCGTGGCGGTTTAACTAAAATTGCGAAAGTGACTTACTTACTCCTTTCCAACCCAGATCAGACCGGTTGCAATTTTAAATTGCAGGGAGCAAGGACAGCCACTGCAAACTGTATAAAACTCTTTGAGAGCTTGACAGGGTAGATGCTGAGAATCTAGAACTCAGAGGTATAGTTGCAGGGTAAGGGGACGATCATTTACGGCCGAGAAAAGGAAATATTTCTTCACACGGATTTGTGAACCTTTGGAATTCTCTACCCCACCGAACTCTGGATCTCAGTTAAAAACAAAAAACTGCGGATGCTGGAAATCCAAAACAAGAACAGAATTACCTGGAAAAACTCAGCAGGTCTGGCAGCATCGGCAGAGAAGAAAAGAGTTGACGTTTCGAGTCCTCATGACCCTTCAACAGAACTGAGTAATATTAGGAGATGGGTGAAATATAAGCTTGTTTAAGGTGGGGTGGGGTGGGGGCAGAGAAGTTGGGGGGGGAGGGTGTGGTTGTAGGAACAAGCAAGCAGTGATAGGAGCAGATAATCAAAAGACGTCACAGACAAAGGAACAAAGGGGTGTTGAAGGTGGTGATATTACCTAAGAGAATGTGCTAATTAAGAATGGATGGCAGGACACTCAAGGTACAGCTCTAGTGGGGATGATCCTTTGAATGCGGAGGCTGGTGGGGTGATAAATGAGGACAAGGGGGACCCTATCATGTTTCTGGGAGGGAGGAGAAGGCGTGAGGGCGGTTGCGCGGGAGATGGGCCGGACACGGTTGACACTCAGTGCCATGCGCCGCCATATGAACACACTCGACCTCTCCCTCCAGCAGCACCGCCGCACCCTTTTTCAAAGCTGCGCATGCCCCCAGTTTCATTTTATTCCTCGTCTCATCGGACGTCTCAACAAGAAACTTTTTCTCTTTCTCTCAAGTGCTAAGGAACGCAAGCTTCAACAACTCATCGACACCAACACCCATCCAGAACCCTCCACCCCTGCCTGTCCCTCTGTCCCCACCCCATCTACCAATCCCAGCCCTGGCCGTGTATTCACTATACCCCCTGACCTTACCCTCTCCGACGCTGAACGTTCAGTGCTCAGCAAAGGACTTAGTTTCATACCCTTATGCCCTCATCTCAATGAATTTCGGGCTCGGCATGATGCTGAACTCTTCTTCCGCCGTCTTCGTCTCCGTGCTCACTTCTTTGGGCAGGAGTCCTCTCCCCGTTCAATGGATCCTTTTACCCACCTCCAATATTCTCCCTCCACCTGGACCCCTCCCTCTGGATTCTTACCTTCTCTTGATCTTTTCATTGAGAACTGTCGGCGTGACATTAGTCGTCTCAATTTCTCTGCTCCTCTCACCCATTCTAATCTGTCTCTCTCTGAACTTACTGCACTCCGTTCTCTCAGGTCCAACCCCAAAATTGTCATCAAACCCGCTGACAAGGGTGTTGCTGTTGTTGTCTGGTGCACTGACCTCTACCTCGCGGAGGCTGAGCGTCAACTCGCAGACACTTCCTCCTACCTCTCCCTGGACCATGACCCCACCACTGAACATCAAGCCATTGTTTCCTGGACTGTCACTGACCTCATCTCCTCTGGAGATCTTCTTCCCACAGCTTCCAACCTGATAGTTGCCCAACCTCGGACGGCCCGCTTCTAACTCCTACCCAAAATCCACAAACAGAACTTTCCTGGCAGACCGATCGTGGCAGCCTGTTCCTGCTCCATGGAACTCATTTCTCGTTATCTTGACTCCCTCCTCTCTCCCCTTGTCCAGTCCCTTCCACCTACATCCATGATTCCTCTGACACCTTACGTCACATCAACAATTTCCAGTTCCCTGGCCCCAACCACTTCCTCTTCACCATGGACGTCCAATCCCTCTACACCTCCATCCCCCACCAGGATGGTCTGAGGGCCCTTAGCTTCTTCCTTGAACAGAGGCCCGAAAATTACCATCCACCACTACTCTCCTCCGTCTGGCTGAACTTGTTCTCACACTGAACAATATCTCCTTTAACTCCTCTCACTTCCTCCAAATAAAAGGTGTGGCTATGGGTACCCGCATGGGCCCTAGCTATGCCTGACTCTTTATGGGGTATGTGGAACATTCTTTGTTCCAGTCCTACTCTGGCCCCCTCCCACAACTCTTTCTCCGGTACATCGATGATTACTTCGGTGCTGCTTCATGCTCTCGTCAGGACCTGGAAAAATTTATTAATTTTGCTTCCAATCTCCACCCCTCCATCATTTTCACATGGTCCATCTCTGACACTTCCCTTCCTTGACCTCTCTGTCTCAATTTCTGATGATAGACTGTCCACCAATATCCATTACAGGCCTACCGACTCCCACAGCTACCTCGACTACAGCTCCTCACACCCCGCTTCCTGTAAGGACTCCATCCCATTCTCTCAGTTCCTTCGCCTCTGTCGCATCTGTTCTGATGATGCTACCTTCAAAAACAGTTCCTCTGACATGTCCTCCTTCTTCCTCAACCGAGGTTTTCCACCCACGGTCGTTGACAGGGCCCTCAACCGTGTCCGGCCCATCTCCCACGCATCCGCCCTCACGCCTTCTCCTCCCTCCCAGAAACATGATAGGGTCCCCCTTGTCCTCACTTATCACCCCACCAGCCTCCGCATTCAAAGGATCATCCTCCGCCATTTACGCCAACTCCAGCATGATGCCACCACCAAACACATCTTCCCTTCACCCCTCCTGGCGGAATTCTGTAGGGATCGTTCGCTCCGGGACACCCTGGTCCACTCCTCCATCACCCCCTACTCCTCAACCCCCACCTATGGCACCTCCACATGCCCATGCAAAAGATGAAACACCTGACCATTCACTTCCTCTCTCCTCACCGTCCAAGGGCCCAAACACTTTTTTCAAATGAAGCAGCATTTCACTTGCATTTCCCCTAACTTAGTCTACTGCATTCGTTGCTCCCAATGCAGTCTCCTCTACATTGGAGAGACCAAATGTAAACTGGGCGACCGCTTTGCAGAATACCTGCGGTCTGTCCGCAAGAAAGACCCAAACCTCCCTTTCGCTTGCCATTTTAACACTCCACCCTGCTCTCTTGCCCACATGTCTGTCCTTGGCTTGCTGCATTGTTCCAGTGAAGCCCAATGCAAACTGGAGGAACAGCACCTCATCTTCCGACTAGGCACTTTACAGCCTTCCGGACTGAATATTGAATTCAACAACTTTAGATCTTGAACTCCCTCCTCCATCCCCACCCCCTTTCCGTTTCTTCCCTCTCCCTTTTGTTTTTTCCAATAATTTATATAGATTTTTCTTTTCCTACCTATTTCCATTATTTTTAAATCTATACTTTTAATGCCCTGTTAGTCTTTCCACCCCAACCCCCACTAGAGCTGTACCTTGAGTGTCCTGTCATCCATTCTTAATTAGCAAATTCGTTTAGATAATATCACCACCTTCAACACCCCTTTGTTCCTTTGTCTGTGATATCTTTTGATTATCTGCTCCTATCACTGCTTGCTTGTCCCTACAACCACCCACCCACCCCCCCAACTTCTCTGCCCCCCACCCCCCACCTTAAACCAGCTTATATTTCACCCCTCTCCTAATATTACTCAGTTCTGTTGAAGGGTCATGAGGACTCGAAATGTCAACTCTTTTCTTCTCCGCCGATGCTGCCAGACCTGCTGAGTTTTTCCAGGTAATTCTGTTTTTGTTCTGGATCTCAGTTGTTGAGTATATGCAAAACTGAAATCGATGGATTTCTGGACACTTTTAAAATCAAGGGATATGGGGAGGGTTCAGGAAGGTAGAGTTGATGTGGAAGCTAAGCCACGATCTTAATGGATGGTGGAGCAGGCTCAAGGGGTTAAAATGGCCTACTCCTGTTCTTATTATGTTCTTATATCGTTTTTATATATGTCCATAAGTGTTCTTTAAATATATAAATTAGGTTCCAGTGATCATTGGATCCAATATCGTCATCGTCATCGGCATCCTTCTATCTATGATGTATATGCAGCAAATCCACTGGTGATAGCATAGTTTCACATGGTGCCCGTTTGCTGATGCCTGGAGAGACCAATCTGTGAGAGGCAGCTTCTGCCACAAATGAAGTGGGTTTCAGCTGTTGTTGTGGGATGCTGCTTTCGGCATTGGCGCTGGTTGTCAAGTTGCTATAGCCACTGATCATCCTCGAGGTGCACACCAACCACATGGGATGTCACCATTTCCATCTGTTATTGGCTAGTGTCTCCCATGTGTGAAAATTAATGTTTAGGGCCTTCATGCTACGCTTGCAAGCATCCTTGAAGTGGAACTTTGGGTGTCCAATTGGTTTTCTGGCTCTGGCCATACAGAAAACCTTTGGGAATGTGTCCATCTTCCATCCTGCGAACGTGACTGAGCCAGAGAAGTCGCCTCTGCTTGATAAGTGACAGCTTACCTGTGAGATTTGCCTTTGAGAGGACTGTCACATTCATGATTTTTTCCTTCCATGAGTTGCCATGAATGAGCTGCAGACAGTGAGGATGAAAATTGTTGAGCTTCCTTTCTTGATATCTGTAAGTTGTCCCTACTTTACAGTCATACAACAGGGTGCTGAGAACACAGGCCTCATAAACCAGCTTCTTGGTCCTATATGAGTCAGTTTGTTTCTCCAGGCACATTTTGTGAATTGGCCAAAGGTTGTAGCTGCTTTCCTTATGCGTGTCGAGTTCTGCATCAGGAGACAGATTGCTCATCATTGTGGACACAAAGGAGCAGAATTTGCTAACCACTTCCAGCGGAGTGTTGTTTAAGGTGAGTTGTGACAATCTGTCTCATAACCAAGTTTTCTTGATGCTTAAATTAAAGGAGAATTAAGTTACAGGCATTGAAGAGCCTACCCATGAGTCTTTGTAACTGAGTTTCCTTGTGGGTGACTAGTACGGCATCATCAGCGTAGAGGAGTTCTCTAATTAAGACCTTTTTGCCTTCGCTTTCAGTCTGGACTGTTGTAGAGCTTGTTGTCTGACCTAGTGCGCGGATAAACTTCTTCAACATCTACAGGGAAGGCAAAGGCCAGGAGTATGAGGAAAAAGTAGCAAACAAAGTGGAGACTAGGACAGACCCCTATTTCACTCTGAAATTGTCAGAAGTGGTGCCGTTAAGCTGAATAGTACAATGCATGTTGTCATGAAAGGAGCAGATGAAACTAAGGAACTTAGGTGGGCAGCCAATTTTCTCCAAAACCTTATACAGTCTTGCTCTGCTGATGATGTTGAATGCTATCATGCAGTCTACATAAGCAAGGCAGAGAGGTATGTCCTGTTTCCTACGCTTCTCTTGTAGCTGGCGTATGGGGAAGAACATCTTCATTGAAACTGCACTGTGCTTCTGAATGAACTTGATCTGCAAGTTGGTGGAGTGTTTTCAGCGTGACCCTAGCAAAGGCCAGTGATGCATTGGATCCAAACAGCTATTTTAACCTGAGGCCTGAACAAGAGAACAGTTAAGGCTACCCTACCAGTCTAAACCAGCCAGAAACAGCTACCAGGGCCAGAAGAGGCCCAACAAGGTAAGTTTTATTTTTAGTTTTCTTATGGGTCAGGAGTACTCCTCTGGGCCCCACAGGAAGCTTGGGCTATTCCTACCCTGGGCTTCACAACCTCCATCAACCTCTGGGGTTCCTTCTCAGAGCACTTACTTTGTGCCAGGCACCATCTTTAAGTCCCTGTCGACTGCCGTCTGCTGTCCAATTTTAACAGCTGGATGACTGCCTCCCACTGACTTCCCCACCATTTTGATTGGGAAGCTGGCACATGGAACGTTAATGAGGCCAGGCTGTTAAAATCAGCCAAGCCTTGCTGCCACTGCCTCCAGACATGTCAGCCCATTCTCTCCTCCCCTCAACTCTTCAAGGGGACATAGCTTATTTTTCCCCATCTTGTGTTGCTCATAGAGAGTGAGAAAGAAAGATGCTACCAAAAGGCAAGGGCACTTTCTCAACTGGGGATAGGAATCTGACTCAGGAGAAGGAGGGGGTGTGATGCAGAGGGTGGGAGTGATCTCAAGAAGAGCAAGAAAAAAAGCAAAAGATTTTCATCTCTGAGTTGCTGGATTCCATCCGTTCAAGTGGGTGCTGATTTCCCCAAAGTATCTTTGCCGCTGCACAGGAGCTCCTGAAAGAAATATGAGGACTAATACTGCGATTAGCCTAGAAAATGGGACATGTTCACTGTAATATTGTTATATTATCTATAATGACACAGGAACTAATTATTAGGTGAATATATATCCTGATGTGCCACATTTACTGCTGCACTGCAGTCATGTGCCAAGTAACAATGCCTACCTGTTTAACCAGCCACGTGGAGAGCAGCAAGAAATACGCTCGATGAAGCTGTAGCAATCTGAGTCTAAAGTGTGATTATTTCTAACTTATGGGGAACAGAAAACATAGCGCTCTTAACACGTCCAGGCTGACAGCGTGCTGGGTTGATCCTGTCACATTTGGAAGGGTCAGCTGATCGAAGTAATTTGTTTTTGCTCTGTGCATGTTTTTCCGAAGGTGGGGAAGGAATTGCTACTCACTCAAAGCAAGAAGGTCGCAGTCACCTGTCTTGTTCTATTGTGGTGGTAAGAGGCTATCTCACCATTAATTGAATTGAATCTTTTGCGATTCATACATGCCATAGGCAAGGGGTTGGGGTGGGGCGGGGCGGGTGGGGGGAGTGTGGGGGTGGTAGTGTTATTTAGTGCCCTGCTGGTTGCATGATGGCATTAATGAAATCTTTTAGAAATTCGGAAATCCAGCCACCCGACACAAGTGCTGCACCCTCTCAACTTGCTATCCTTTGCCTGGGAAGCGGTAATGAAACCTGGAGGGTTAACACGGCCTGGGCATGATGCAGGAGTGTGTTGCCCCGCCCCACACTATCATGACTCCAATTGAAACTGGTTCAAAATTTGGCTCAGCAAATTAGCACGCAAGTCGCGTGTCTTTTTTTGCGAAACTCTGTATCAAACTCACCAAAAGATCAATGAGACTTAGGAGATCTGATACTGAGGAATAAACAAGGCAGCTTCATTCTGACTTATTCACTTGTGCAGGTTCAGTGTTAGCAATTGCGCTTTCAAGTTGCAAGAGGGTCCTGGAATTTTTAATTTAGATTTAATCTGAATTGCCTCTGATCTGCATGGGGACCTTCGAGCTCTTCAGCAGCACAATCATCTCTGTTGGCCTGAACAAAATCCCTTCAAGATGCCATTAACCTGGATTTATGTTTGAGCCTCACTCTGTGCAGTTAATAGCATTTCACACCTATGTGGGGCACTGTGAATAAAGTATACAGGGGTCCATGCAATTCAAAAAGAAAAGAAAAAGAAAAAAAAATAAATATTTTTTTCTGTGAAAAGAAACTCACAGAAACAGCATTCAAGGAGAATGAGCTGACTACCAGCAAGTTAATGTGATGGACAATTCAGACTCTTCAAAACAAACCAGTGAAGAGATTTAGTTCTAAAATATATCCAATCCAAAGCTTTATTTTCATTTGTTTTGCGTTGCCCCAAATTGGGTTTATACCAGTTGAGTGTCACTAATACACTAACAAAGCAACAAAGTGTTTATAGCACAAAAAGAGCACATTCAGCCAAACAGGTCCATGTTGTTGCTTATGTTCCACATGAATTGCCTCTCATCATCCTTCTTCTAAGCCCATCAACACATTCTTGTATTTCTTTCTCCCTCATGTGATTATTAGCATCCCATTGAATGCACCAAACACAAATTTGGACTCCGACCTCCCACCAGTGACATCATTCCCGGTAACTTTGGGCAGGAGTAGGCTTTGCAAATAAGGCCTGGGAATTAAATTCGCTATTCGCTTCAGCTCTTCTAACCTCAATTCCTGTGCAAGTTAAAATCTTTCCTTAGGAGTGGAAGTGGGACCAATATACCAGCAGTAAATTTCAATATTGTAGCATATACGGCTGCATCATGACAGTGTAGTAACCCCATCAGATTTAGCTTTGTTTTACTGGTACACTTTAAATTAATAATGAATTGGCTTCTGTCATATTTGGGTATCAGATTTATCGTAAGCTGTGCCTGAGTGCAGGTTGCATTTCTAGTGTAAGGTAATAATTCCTGCGCTCGAATGGATAAGCACTCTAGATAATAGACATCGGCCCTCAGACATCGCCAGGTAACTCGCCACTTATTCAGCATCAAAACTTAGGCCTCAGGGAAACCAATCATTAGCAGGAGCTGGCAAAGGCCTTTGGCACTACAGTCCAACTGGGAGGATCACTCCCGATCATCGTGGTCCCTCATTCAGACATGTATTTATTAATAAACTTAACTTCTTGATGGTGGCCACAAAGGGTCCCTTTGAGGTCCACTGGGTAGGCCACATGCAGACCACAATTTCCTGAATGCATTGGCCTTGCACCAGCCGGGGCACAGCAATTTTGTAGTTTGCCTCAAACAGGCATCAAGCTTCAGATGCCAGAATTTTCCCGTTGGTGTGTGGGGGCGGGCCTTGCACACCCACGCGTAAAATGTCACGTAGTGACGAGCATCCCGACTTCACCGCGCGCCATTGCGATGTTTCGTTAGGCGGGCGCGCGATGATCTCTGATGTGCGCCCATCATTAATTAACGAGCCATTTAAGACCCTTGAGGCGTCAATCGATTGATTGTTCGGCACCTGTGCGATCTTCGGGTCAGCGCACGGGTGCAACGGGCAGGCGGGTAGGACACATTTGTATTAACCTCATCCACAGGCGGGATAAGAGGGCTCAGTGGGGTCGCCAGTGTGCTCTGTCAAATATTGTTTTTTCAAAGTTACTGATACTTGCCTGTGTAATTTGCAATACTTCAAAACGCATACCAGCTGCTTGGTCTGGACTCACAACCTTCAGGTCAGCACTCTGCAGTGAGAAATCTTTTCCTGGCCTGCAGGTTTCAGGAAGCCTTCCCTTGGCGTGGGAATGGGAGCTGAACTGTCCACTGGAGGCACCTCCTTTGAGGAGGATGGGAAGGCTAGAAGGGGAAGGAGGCCAGGAGTGCACATTCAGCCTCCAGGGGAGCCACCTTTGGGAGGACAGGCACAGGCCAAGGGGGGCAGGGCGAAGAGGTAGTCCAAGGCAGAAGGGGCCGCAGATGACGCCACTATCCTGCTGCCAGGGTATACAGGTGGCAAAGCAGCTACCTCAATATGTCTGAGGTGCAGTGCCGAAGGAGGCTTCGTCTCTGAAGGGAGACAGTTAACTATATCTGTCAGATGATTGGGCCTGAGATCTCTGCGAACTGTGTTGGTGGACACCCCATGCTAGTGGCTCCAAAGGTCACAGCTGCCCTCAACTTCTATGCCTCTGGCTCCTCCCAGGGCTCGGTGGGTGATCTTTGCGGTGTCTCCCAATCAGCTGTTCACACTTGTGTCAAGCAGGTTACAGACGCTCTGTTCAGGTGTGCATTGACCTTCATCCACTACCATTGGGACCAGGCAAGCCAGGCACAGCGAGCCAGAGGTTTCGTGGCCATTGCTGGCTTCCCCCGCATCCAGGGTGCAGTAGACTGCACACATGTGGCCATCAAGGCACCAGCAGGTGAGCCCGGTGCCTTCGTCAACAGGAAGGGCTTCCACTCCATGAACGTGCAGATAGTGTGTGATCACAGGATTCGACAAGTCTGTGCAAGGTACCCAGACGCCTACATCCTCAGACACTTCCTTCACTTCAGACACTTCAGACGCAGGTGCTGGGGCTCTTCAGTGCTCCACCCCGGCTTGATGGATGGCTGCTGGGTGACAAGGGCTATCCCCTCAGAAGGTGGCTCATGACGCCTCTCTGCCATCCAAGAACAGAAGCTGAGCAGCGGTACAATAGGAGCCGTGCCTCCAAAAGGACTGTGGTGGAGAGAGCCATTGGTCTTCTCAAGATGCGCTTCTGATGTCTGGACCGCCCAGTTGGCATCACTCCAGTACCCCCCAGATTGTGTGTCGCTGATAGTGGTTGCATGCTGCTCTCTCCACAATCTTGCGCTGGAAAGGGGGGGATGCTGTGGATGATGAAGATGTAGACCCAGTGGCTGCAGCTGCACACATTGGGTCCAGCAGTGAGTCTGAGGATGAGCACGCACAGGGAAACGCTGAGGGTGTAGACGTTGACCCGGGCATACTCCAGGGAGGCAGGGACACCTGGGAGGCTTTAATCCAACGAATCTTCAGCTAGCACATCACATATAGACCTCCAGGACAAGCCTGGACTGCAGGGTCCATACTCGATACATAAGTGCAAAATCTGCCTGGATAGGAACATTAACTAAGGGCCTTGTTAATAAAGCTGAATGTCCCACAAATCACTCATAACATTTTTGGAAACCATCCACCTGCAGAAGAAAAGAGGCACCCTCAGCCATGGTGACATGTCTGAATTTAATATTACAACAAAAGGAACTTAAGAAAACAAAATGACAAAGGGGTTAAAAATCACACCAACTCATAAAGACCTCATTGCGGGCCAACATAAAAGCACCAGTGATAAACCCGTGGTGTGCCTAAGGTGCCTTATGTTTACGTTTTCGGGTGCTACGTCTTGGTGCTGCCACCTCGCTGGGAGTGACATCTGAGACAACCTGTTCACTCTGCTGTCCTGTTGGCCTCGATGACCTTGGCGGCCGTCTCTGGCTCGTGGAGCCTGTGCTGGCCCTGCCTGGGAGGGAGCTGCCAGTTCCACAGCTGGCATCTCCCCAGTCGTCGCAGCTTCACCGGACGTAACTGTCACTGGCAGAGGGGCGGAAGAGCTGCCGCCCTCATCCGGAGCGCCCTGAGAGGAGCCCGCAGAGATGACAGACAGCTGCTGCGCGAGGTGAGGTCGCTTCGGACCTCCCTGCTCACCATAGATGGGAAACTTGGTGCCCAGACCATCTCCCACACGGCACTGACCAGCTGAGGTCAATGCTGATGTGAAGGCTTGCTGGTCTGAGCACATCCCCAGGAAGCCCTGATTGGTCTCCTGGAGGAGCCTCTCCATCGAGAGTCGCCACTCTCTCCATGAAGGATGCATGGCGCTCGGCCATGAGGCTCATTGCTTCAGCGATCGCCCACGTAGACTCCTCCACCACGGACACCAAGCCAAGCATAGCCTCATGTATCTCCACCTGATGCTCCCACACACCCGGCTGCATTTCCTGCATTTGCTGCATCGTGGACGACTCCAGAGGCACATCATCAGGTAACAACTGAGCATGTGCCTGGTCCCCTGCAGTCCTCCGACTGCTGGCGCCATGGGCACTCTCTGTCTCTGCCAACTCCTCCAGCGACTGAAAAGTGCCCTCTCCGCTGTGCACTGGGACATTAGCCGATGTTCTAATTACCACCGAGGTGCTAGTATCTGTGCTGGTGCCTGCCTGGCAGAGATGGTGTGATGCTGGTGAGTCCGTAACTTCAGGGCCCTCAGGTGTGAGAGGGGGCCCCTGCTGCTCCTCCTCCCGGCCCTGCTCCACTGATGCTGAAAGGAAGAACAAGGGCATTGGATCAGTTAACGTGGAGACAATGTCAATGTGCATCCCTGTCCCCCGGATCATTATGCGCTCATCCTTCCATAAGCAATGGTCAAGCCATGTTACAAACTTCAATCACTGAACATTCAGCACTGTCATGGCTGCTGGGAGAACAATGGTGACCTCAGTGCTGGGCATACATACCTGCCCGTGGCACCCCAGCCTCACTGACACCGGTGGACCTGGGCGCATGGCACCTTTCCAAACCTAAGGCCTCCTGCTCAAAGCAGCTGAGAATCACCAACTGAGCCAGCCCGCCGCCAGTCCTCACCCGCTCGGTGGCATTATATGCATTCTCCTGAAAAGGAGGGAAGAGCATTGATTAGTGCTACTTGTACCTGGATTGTCTTCGCAGACGCCCACCCCAACCAGAGTGGGATATTGCAGGGCTCCAGTGCCTCCTCACCCCGCTGCTGCCGAACACTCACACAAAGATGCTAGGCCTGTCCCCGCCCCCCCCACCCCCTTGGCCAAATGCTGCTTACATCCCATTAGGCACCACACAGTCTAACCTTCCATAGCAAGGAAGCGCAAGCACGTGGAGCGCAGAGGGCAGCAGATCGATCGGTGCCACACCACCTTGAAGCTCCCCTTCCAGCATGTTATCACCCTGACTTTGACATGTCCTGGAGTTCCAGCACTGCGCCTAGGTGTAGCTCCTCCAGGTTGCCCCCAAAACAGTAATGTGGGTCTCAGTGTGCCACATGCTGCGGGGGCAGAACCCATCTCTTCACCATCCTTTCAGGGTGACCTCGGCATGGGTAATATCTGCTGGCCCACCCTGCGAAGGACACATGCCGTCAATGATTCAATGCAGTCACTACACTCAGACTTTGGGGGGTGGGTATGTGCCAGGGGGGAAAGCCTACCTGCTGGGTTAAGTGACCAATGCCAAATTGGTACTCACCCTTCCCGAGTGCAACAGGTCGTTAAGGCGCTTGCGACACTGGATCCAGGTGCACCGTACCACATCGCGGGAACTCACGATCTCCGCCACCTCCTCCCAGGCATGGTCATGTGGGGGGGGGGGGCCCCCTCTTCCCATCCTGGGGTACCAGGACCTCCCGCTGTGCTGCCACCTCCTCGAGGAGGGCAGCAAGGCAATCATCAGAAAAACGAGGGGCACAGTGCCTCTCTGCCCTACCCTCCTGCCTGGCCTGCTCAGCAGCAGCGCTCTGGGGAACCCTTCCACTGGCCGTGATTCACAGCCTTTGAAAGGCTGCAGCAGGTTTATAAAACAGGCCACTGGGTGGCTATTGGACCCGGCAGTCATTGCAGTCCTGCCACTGCCTGCCCACTCCCGCTGTCCTCAGGAACCGTGATTCACGCTGGGTGGGCCTTAATTCACCCGTCTGTGTAAAATGGTGGCGCGGACCTGATCATGGGCAGCGATCAGGTCCGCACCCGCCTGCTTCCGCCCCAACACCGCCCGCCCGACAGGCACAAAATTCTGCCCATGATCACAAATACAAGGGTTGTAACACCTTTTGCAGGCTTGGGCCCCGGACCTCTCTCCTTCTCATTTTATCAATATAGTGGATGCTGCAGACTGTGCACAAAATTGCTGCACGCTGTTTCAGATGCTTTGGAACCCATTTTGCATCTGTAAAGCAGACGCACAATCTCAAGCAATTTCTAAGCCAACCTGTTTGCTGCCACTATTATTTTAATCTGCTGGAGACAGTACATTTTCATAACCTGAGCTAGTGCACAATACACACTTCATAGAGCACTCAGTCTGAATGTACAGAAATCTTACATTCAACCTCAGTTCATATGCTGTGGGTTCTCAAATGTTTTGCTAATGCACATCCTGGGAATAGACATTTGTCAAATGACATTTAAAGTCCATTATGTTTCTTGCTCTTTTTTTAAAATGCAGTTGATTTCCTCAAATTGAGTAACCAGGTTGCTGCAAAATTGTGTCCAAACTTGACAGGAGTTCTCATGAGATGAGAGGACCGGAGGTTCTGTAGCAAATAGCTTGATGTTGTTCACTAAAGGTGGCCATAAATGTACACGGAACTGCTCTTCAGGCTTACTGTTAATTGAATTGTGAGTACCTGCATGCCTCCTTCTATCTAAAGCTTTATCATGGCTCGCACTGCGATGAGGTACATCTCTTTACGTCACCTGATGAATGGAGATGGCTACCATGTGGCTAGTCCTGGCATATTTTACTTATGGCACTTCTGGGTTTCAACTCAAAAAAGCAAATATTAAGTTTTTTAAAGCAACACTGCCTTCGTTAACAAAAAGAAAATGTCAAACAACTCTTGCTAACTTTACAAAGTCCCATAGCATCAACACGAAGAAACACTAAAGGAGTCAAAATACATTGTTATCTAACTTGCCTGTGATGCCATCAAGATGAGAAAGATGCCTCCTCCTAACAAAAATCAGTTTGTTTTTATGAAGCAAATGACCATTAATACTTAATAATAGTACATTAATAGTTTTGTATCTCAAATAAAGTTGTCTGAAACTACACTTTGATGTCACTGCTGCAGGACCATGGAATTTTTTTGTTTCTGTCAGTGTTTATAACACTCAGTAGGAGGACTGGCTAGTTATAAAGAGAGGACATGTAACTGAAAAATAAACCCGATAAAGCAGTTATGTAAACTCGACTCATTGAAGTAATGGTGAAATTCTCCTTTTAGCAAAAAAAAAAACAAGTGAATGTTTGTATTAATCGGTCGGAAAATATTCTGTAACATTCAATGGAGGAGCATTTTAATAAATTTTAAAATTATAGCCCCTGAGAAGAGGGTGTAAATGATTCTGCTTTGGGGCTGAGTGTATATAAATGAATGGAGCACCTTTTGGAGATATGCGAACGTGGAAACCTAAAGTGCTAGTTCACTGTGGGAGGGAAATACACCAAGGAGCCCTAATAAAATTGGGCAGTGGGCATCAGAGGAAAACTGCAGTGGCTGGCGCAAAGGAAGTTTGTTTAGTTTTTGGAAACCAACAGTCTCAGCCCCAGAACAATTTTGCATAACTTCCTGAAGGTTGCACCCCAGGCCCAACTATCTGTGCCTATTTCATTCATGACCTTCCCTCCATCATAAGATCAGAAGTGATGATTGCACAGTGTTCGGCTCCATGGACAATATAATGTCTACATGCTGCAAGTGCTGGACAACACTCAGGCTTGGACTGATCAATCGCAAATAATATTTGCACCAATGCAATGCCAGGCAATTAGCATTTCCAACAAGACAGAATCTAACTACCTGCTCTTGGCATTCAATGGTATTACCGTTGCTAAATCCCATAGCATCAATATCGTGGGGGTCACCATTGAATTAAAATTTAACTGGAACAGTCACATAAATACATTGGCTACTGACTGGGTATTCTAAAGCAAGTAACACACCTCTATTAGCTCCCAGGTACAGGTCAGCAGTGAGATAGAATACTCCCCACTTGCTGGATTGGTGCAGCTGCAGTAACATTCTAAAGCTCGACACTGTCCAGGACAAAACCGTCTGCTCGATTGGGATCAAAATCCCTACGTCACTGGCATACCATACAAATATACATAGAATTAGGAGCAGGAGTAGGCTACTCGGCCCCTCGAGTCTGCTCCATCATTCAATAAGATCGTGGCTGATCTGATTGTAACCTCCCACCTACCCCCAATAACCTTTCACCCCCTTGCTTATAAAGAATCCATCTACCTCTGCCTTAAAAATATTCAAAGCCTCTCCTTCCACCACCTCCTGAGGAAGAGAGTTCCACTCACAACCCTCTGAGAGAGAAAAAATTCTCCCCACCTCTGTCCTAAATGGGTGACCCCTTATATTTCAACAGTGACCCCTAGTTCTAGATTCTCCCACAAGAGGAAACATCCTCTCCACACCCACCCTGTCAAGGTCCCTCAGGATCTTATATGTTTCAATCAAGTCGCCTTTTACTCTTGTAAACTCCAGCAGATACAAGCCTAACTTGTCTAACCTTTCCTCATTAGACAACCTGCCCAATCCTGGTATTAGTTTCATAAACCTCCTCTGAACATGCTTCTAACTCATTTACATCTTTCCTTAAATAAGGAGGCCAATAATGTGCAGAGTACTCCAGATGTGGTCTCACCAGTGTCCTGTACAACTGAAACACAACCTCCCTACTTTTATATTGAATTCCCCTCACAATAAACATGAACAGTCTATTAGCTTTCCTAATTACCTTCTGTACCTGCATACTAGCCTTTTGTGATTCATGCACTAGGACACGCAGATCCCTCTGCACCTCAGAGCTTTGCAATCTCTCATCATTTAGATAATATGCTCTGTTTTTATTCTTCGTGCCAAAATGGACAAATTCACATTTTCCCACATTAAACTTCATTTGCCAGATCTTTGCCCACTATGGCTGCACTCTGTACTAACTCATGAGCCTATCAGCATGCAAATGTGGGAGAGAAGCAGTCTGTGATTGGAGGAACTGCAACACTGGCGGCAGCAAGTGAATTCCGGGAAGAGAGGTATTGGGGACAGAAAGAGAGAGAGAGACTGCCGTGTGCTCGGTGGGGGAGGGATAGATTTGCTTCAGGCTGGGCCGAGCTGGGCGAGGGATGGAGAGACTCACTCCAGGCTGGGTGGGGAAGGAGGGACTCGCTCTGGGCCAGGCCAGGCTGGGGAAGGAGAGACTCGCTGCCAGGCTGGAGGAGGCGGAGTGCGATTGTGCAGGCAGGTTGTGGGGGTGGGGAGGGGGGTTGATGGGTGGTACGTGGTCTGGATGAAAAGACTCACTGCCCAGCAATGTGGGAAAGAGAGGGTGATTGTGTGAGTGTGTGTGGGGCACGGTGAGTGTGTGTGGGGCAGAGTGAGTGTGTGTGTGTGTGGCGGGGCAGGTTATGTGTGTGTGTGGTGCAGGGTGAGTGTGTGTGACCGTGGGGTAGGGTGAGTGTGTGTGTGGGGTGGGGCAGGATGGGTGTATATATGTGGGGGGCAGGGTGAGTGTGTGTGTGTGTGGGGCAGGGTGTGTGTGTGTGTGTGTGGGGCAGAGTGAGTGTGTGGGGCAGGGTGAGTGTGTGTGTGGGGGGGGGTGGGGTGGGGGGCAGCGTGGGTGGGTGAGTGAGTGAGCAAGCAAGTGAGCGAGTGAGTGAGTGAGTGTGAATGTGAGTGTGTGTGCGCGTGCGTGTGAAGGGGGGGTGGTACAGGGTGAGTGTGTGTGTGTGTGGGGCAGGGTGAATGTGTGTGTGTGTGTGGGGCAGGGTGAGTGTGTGTGTGTGTGGGGCAGGGTGAATGTGTGTGTGTGTGTGGGGCAGGGTGAGTGTGTGTGTGTGTGTGTGGGGCAGGGTGAGTGTGTGTGTGTGGGGCAGGGTGAGTGTGTGTGTGTGTGTGGTGGGGTGGGGTGGGGGTCAGTGAGTGAGTGAGCAAGCAAGTTAGTGTGTGTGTGAGTGAGTGTGTGCGTGTGCGCGTGCATGTGAAGGGAGGGTGGTACAGGGTGAGTGTGTGGGCGAAGGTGAGTGAGCCAGACCATCAAACTCTGTCCCTCTCACACTTTAATGGTGATCTTTATTAATCACCCTTTAATTATCAATTTATTGTTCCGACATTGCTTTATTTTTGCTCAGCAAGTTGCTTTTTTTGTTTATGCCACAGCTTTATTTTGAAATTCATATTTATTGGTGTGCCAAACCTTATCTTTCTGAAATTTGCATATTTGAGTGAGAAATGTGGTCCCCTAGGCGAAAAGATTGAACAAGTCTGAAGTACAGGATACAGTGCAGCAAGCTGCCATGGCTTCTTTGGTCACACCTCCAAAAACTGTGGCCTCAAAGGGCAAGGTCAGTGCACGGGGAAGCCGTCACCTCCAAGTTCTGCTCAGGTCACACACCATCTTGACTTGACCCAATACCAACGTCTCACGGACAAAGAGGGAGGGACAGTAAATACTGGCCTTGCCAGTGACAACAACATCCTGGAGATTGATAGAAGCAAAGTATAATTAAGAACCTTGCTACCAAGAAGAAAGAACTTCCTTCATTTTTTTTAAATAATGCATATGGTTAAGTACTTTGTACTGAAAATAAACCTGTTATCCTGGAAGGAAAATTGACTAGTATTAAATTAAAGATCGTATAGATTGTAAAAAAAAATAGGTACAAGTTTTATAGATTGAAGCACAATCTCAAGCTCCCCTTGACTGTAGAACCACTCTTGCACTTTATGACCCCATCCAAGTTCCCTTAATTGTAGCATGTCCCAGAACATATTCCCGGCTGCCTTTTATTCTCTGTATAATTAGACTACAAATATTACTTCATGGTGAACTGTTGGTTTGGGCTCTCTAAAGGATGGCCCAGCTCTGACCCAGAAAGTCGATTTCACTCCATCAGAATGTATACAGAATATCTATGAATGGTCTCTTGCAATTGTTCAATCGCAAAGATAGGACTTAGAATGGATGCTAAATTCGGCAAGTGTCATACAATAACTGATATCATAAACCATCTGCTTGGAACTGAAAGATCCCAGCTTATTCAGGATGGAACCAATGCAAACATATGAATGTGTGAAGTAACAATTGATCAAAGAGTACATCGTTAGTGGTTTGAAGCCCCATCTTTATTAATAATCCACAATAATAAATCACAGACGACATGGGTACTATTGCTTCTAGCCCAGTGCCGTCAGCTTCCAGGAATTGGATTTTGGAAACAGAGGTATTTGCAAGTGCACGCAGGATAACCTGTCGAGGAGAACAGTCAATGTTTCAATCAGCTGAGAGTAACAATGGATGTCTAACAACCCTAGTGCCTCACTACGAGCTTCAGAAAGGCATGGTAATGATATTACCCCTGACTGAGATTGGTCAGATGTAAAATATGAGGAAAAGTATTTAAAAATCACTTTAAAAGTTACCATTATACAGTAAAAATAAGATGTTGATCCAATTGCACCTGAGGTTAAGGGGTAAGCTATGCTAGGATTTCAGCAAAATGTATTTATATGGAATCAGAGTAAGTTACCATAAAAATTGAAAAACTTCCATGCTTCCAATTTCTCAAACTTCTGGTCCTAACATTCATAAAGGCTGGTTTGATTGCTTCAAGCCTTTAATTTTCCTATATTGTAGAACATGTGTAAGTTCTCTGGTTGTCTATGCTAAATTCTCTTTATTTTACATTGGCTTTAAGTGCCACGCATTTTCAAATTTATTCTTTCGCAGGATTTGGGCATCACTGACTTTATTGCCCATCCCTAACTGCCCTTGTGAAGGTGGTGGCGAGCCACCTTCTTTAACCACAGCAGTCCATGTGGTGTAGGTACAACCACACTGCTGTTAGGGAGGAAGTTCCAGGATTTTGACCCAGTGATAGTGAAGGAACGGCGAAACGAGTCAGGATGGTTTGTGTCTTCGAGAGGAACTTCCAGGTAGTGGTGTTCCCAAGTATCCGCTGCCTTTGTCCTTCTAGGTGATAGAGGTCACGGGCTTGGAAGGTGCTGTCGAAGAAGCCTTGGTGAGTTCCTGCAGTGCATCTTGTAGATGGTACATACTGCTGCCACTGTGCGTTGGTGGTGGAGGGAGTGAATGTTTAAGATGGTGGATGGGGTGCCATGCGGGCTGTTTTGTCCTGGATGGTGTCATGCTCTTCAGCGTTGACCAATCGCTTATGAGATTCTGAGGAAACTTTGGCGTATGTTGCCAATGGCAAAATTAGTGTACATTTCAGCGTAACCTGCCGTAGGAGCAATTTGAGGAAATTCCATGCCACTTTGGATTGTGCTGCAGAAAGTAGAGTAGTAATGGCCTGTAATTTTCTCAAAACTTGAGCTCAAGGAATGTATTACATTGGATAAACAGCACAGAAACAGCTATTCTCCTCTTCCTCATATCTTTGTCTAGTTTTCCACTTAAATATATCTATATAATCACTGCAACTACTCCCTGTGGTAGCGTGCTCCACGTTCTTACCAATCTTTAGGTGAAGAAGTTTCTTCTGAATTCTTTATTGGATTTCATGGTGAATATTTTATATTGATGGATTCTAGTTATGCTCTTCCCTATAAGAGGAAACATTGGCCCAAATCTTCCGATATCCACAGCAACTAAATCTGGATGTAAGTCTGTGTTGCGTGTAGGGACCCTAAGGAAGGCCTGGTACCTACCTGACTTGACCACCACCCACAACCCGGCCACACCCCCAACCCAACTACCCACCCCCCTGACCCAATTACCCACCCGACACAAGCAAACCCCCGACACAATCCAACTTCCCACTCACCCACTTACTGACTCACCCACTCACCTGCTCATTCACCCACCCACTTACCCACCCACTCACTTACCCACACACTCACCCACCCACTCACTCACCTGCTCATTCACCCACTCACTTACCCACCCACTCACCCACCCACTCACTCACCCACTCACTTACCCACCCACCCACTCACTCACCCACTCACTTACCCACCCACTCACCCACTCACTTACCCACTCACTCACCCACTCACTCACCCACTCACTTACCCACCCACTCACCCACTCACTTACCCACCCATTCACCCACCCACTCACTCACCTGCTCACTTACCCACTCACTCACCCACTTACCCACTCACTTACCCACCCACCCACTCACTCACCCACTCACTTACCCACCCACTCACCCACTCACTTACCTACCCACTCACTTACCCACCCACTCACTCACCCGCTCATTCACCCACCCTCTCACCCACCCACTCACTCACCTGCTCACTTACCCACCCACTCACCCACTTACCTGCTCACCCACCCACTCACTCACCCGCTCACTCACCCACTCACTCACCCACTCACTTACCCACCCACTCACCCACCCACTCACTCACCTGCTCATTCACCCACTCACCTATTCACCCACTCACTCGCCCACTTACCCACTCATCCACCCCCTCACTCACCCGCTCACTCACCCACTCACTCACCCACTCACTCACCCACTCACTTACCCACTCATCCACCCACTCACCCACTCACCCACTCACTTACCCACCCACTCACCCACCCACTCACTCACCTGCTCACTTACCCACTCACTCACCCACTCACTCACTTACCCACTCACTTACCCACCCACCCACTCACTCACCCACTCACTTACCCACCCACTCACCCACTCACCCACTCACTTACCCACCCACTCACCCACCCACTCACTCACCCGCTCACTCACCCACCCACTCACCCACCCACTCACTCACCTGCTCACTTACCCACCCACTCACCCACTCACCTGCTCACTTACCCACCCACTCACCCACTTACCTGCTCACCCACCCACTCACTCACCCGCTCACTCACCCACTCACTCACCCACTCACTTACCCACCCACTCACCCACCCACTCACTCACCTGCTCACTTACCCACCCACTCACCCACTTACCTGCTCACCCACCCACTCACTCACCCGCTCACTCACCCACTCACTCACCCACTCACTTACCCACCCACTCACACACCCACTCACTCACCTGCTCATTCACCCACTCACTTATTCACCCACTCACTCGCCCACTCACTCGCCCACTTACCCACTCATCCACCCCCTCACTCACCCGCTCACCCACCCACTCACTCACCCGTTCACTCACCCACTCACTTACCCACTCACCCACCCACCCACTCACCCACCCACTCACTCACCCACTCACTCACCCGCTCACCCACCTACTCACTCACCCGCTCACTCACCCGCTCACTCACCCACTCACTTACCCACTCACCCACCCACTCACCCACCCGCTCACCCACCCACTCACCCACCCACTCACTCACCCGCTCACCCACCCACTCACTTACCCCCTCACCTACCCACTCATTCACCCGCTCACCCACCCACTCACCCACCCACTCACTCACCCGCTCACTCACCCGCTCACTCACCCGCTCACTCACCCACTCACTCACCCGCTCACTCACCCACTCACTCACCCGCTCACCCACCCACTCACCCACCCGCTCACCCACCCACTCACTCACCCGCTCACTCACTCACCCACCCGCTCACCCACCCACTCACCCACCCGCTCACTCACCCGCTCACTCACCCACTCACTCACCCGCTCACACATTCACTCACCTCACTCACTCATTCACCAACCACTCACTCACCCACTCACTCATCCACCCACCTACTCACCTACCCGCTCACTCACCCACTCACTCACCACTCACTTATTCACTCACCTACTCACTCACCTGCTCACTCACCCACTCACTCACTCATCCACTCACTTACTCATCCACTCACTTACTCACCCACTCACTTACTCACCCACTCACTTACTCACTCACTCACTTACTCACTCCCTTACTCACCCACTCACTCACCCACCCACTCACTCACCCACTCACCCATCCACTCACCCACCCACTCACTCATCCACTCACTCATGCACTCACTCTTCCATTCAGTCACCCATCCACTCACCCACCCACTCACTCATCCACTCACTCATGCACTCACTCTTCCATTCAGTCACCCATCCACTCACCCACCCACTCACTCATCCACTCACTCATGCGCTCACTCTTCCATTCAGTCACCCAGCCACTCACTCAACCACTCACCCACCTGCTTGCTCATCCACTCGCTCATTCACTCACCCACTCATCCACTCGCTCACCCACTCACTAACCCATACTCATTCATTAAAAGACTTGAGACTTTAAAAATTTACCTGAATTTGGTAGCTAGTGCCGTAAAAAGGGAGCATCCCCTCCTTCCTTTGACTCTCCTGCACTCACTGGACTTACCCTGAAGAGGTTGTGCTGGCCCATTTCTGGCTTCCGTCTCTATTGGAATTCCTGGCTGAAAATGGGCAGTTCTGTTGGGGTGCAAAAAAACTTCATGGGCAGTGGTGATGGCAATGCACCCAGCATTGCTGCTATCTGGAAGATCTGGGCAATTCTCTCTGTATCCACTCTATCAAGTCCTTCCATAATTGCTCTATGGCCTTGGTCTTCCCTGTCTCCACTAAGTCCCCACCCTCTGAGATATCTGTGCTTGTTCTAGTTCTGGAATATGAGCGTCCCCAATTTTAATTGCTCCACCTTTAGCAGCCGTTCTTTAGCTGTCAAGACTCCTAGTTCTGGAATTCCCTCCCTAAATCTCCCAGCCTCTCTACCTCTCTTTTCTCCTTTAAGATACTACTTAAAGCTCAACACTTTGACCAAACTTTTGGTCAACTGCCCTAATGTCTCCTTGTGTAACTCAGTGTCAAATTTTGTTTGACCATGTTCCTGTGAAGCGCCTTAAGTCATTTTACTAGATGAAAGTTGCTATATAAATACAACTTGTTGTCATCCTGGATTCAAAGGTGGTTTTGGCAAAGGAGAATGAGGCCTAATGGTGCCTGATGTGGTCGAGCCAGATCTGGTGATGAATGGTTGAACCAGTGATGCGGCAAATGTGTTTAAATTTGTACCCAATGGGCTTGAGTGAAAGTGAAGGCTGTAATGGGAGTATCGATTGAGAAGGGAGTAAACATTTTCCTGGGTAAAGAGCATCAAAGGTGCAGGACTATGAGTGTGTGAATCGCTGCAGAAGCATTATGACTATGCAAATCCGATTTAGATAATATTAAATAAACAATGCTGGAAATACACAGCAGGTCGGGCAACATCTGGGAAGAGACAAGCAGATGTTGCAGGTCGCGAAGTTGTAAGTGACTTGGGGGCATTGATTTTCCCCAGGCACAGACACATGGGGCAGAATTGTCAGGTCCCATTGGTGGCGGGCGTCATGGTGGGTGGGTGGGTGGGGGGGGGGACACAATTTGGTGTGAGGGGCAGAAATTGATTTCACGCCGGCATGAAAGCACAGCGGGATCATCCGATGGTGTCCGCCATGGCGGATCATGAATTCCGCTGGAGGCCGGCGTGAGCCCGATTGGTATCCCGGTATTGGGATGCAAAGTAAGGCCCGACCGTACCCCCTGCGCCTGATTTACTGGTACTCTGGTGGGAGAGGAGGGTCTAGGTGTGACTGGGAGAGGAAGGGGTACCGGGGGTGGGTGGGAGTGAGGTTGGTGGGGGGAGGGGGTCGAAAGTGTCGAGGGGTGGCGAAAGTGTCGGGGGGGTGGTGAGGTTGGGAGGGGGGAAGAGGGAGTACAGAAGAAGGAGGGTGTAATGGGGGAGAATACTGCAAGCGGGGAGCTAGGTGTAAGAGGGGAGGAAGCTGTAAGGGCGGGAGTTTGGAGGGAGGAAGGAGTATGAATGAGAAAGATGTCTGGGGGGGCAGGAGGGAGTAAGAATGGGGGAGGGAGTAAGGGTGGAGGAGGGAGTAAGTGGTGGGGTTGTCCAGATGAGCATATAAGGGAGGGGTCTGTGAAGTTAATTGCTGCCTCCAGGGGAGTGAACTGAGGGTGGGCATGGTAGGAGAGAATGGTGAGAATGAAGAGGGGAGAGGGAGCCAGTAGAGTGGGAAGGTGAGGGTGCATCGGTAGCAGTAGAAGGGACAGTGATGGTTTTAGGTGGGGACCCGGAGGCAGACACAGACCCTGGGGGCGGGAAGGAGAAGGTCAGCGAAGTCAATGTGGATGGGAATGGGATTCTCAGGAAGATAGGGAATGTGCACATTCACCTGGACATCCTGGAAAGACAGGGGTTCGGGTTGGCAGGTGATGGTGGGGAGGTGGAAGGTGATGCTGGGGGTTGACAGTGATGGGGGAAAGGACTGGGTGACTGGGGAAGGGGAAAGGATGGAGGAGCTAACAGTAAACTTCACTACGACCATGGCTATTGAAATCGAAAGTGGGAGGAGCCTCATTTTGGACAGACACAGGTGCTGCATGGGAGTGTGATCAGTGGGTGGGTGGAGATGCAGCTCAGATGGACAACAGAAAGCGAACCCCAGCACTCAGCATTGAAAATGCTCAGGATGGTGAGATGAGTGTGATGGATGAAGGATCTGCATGCATGGGAGAGTGCTTGCACGAGGCTCCAAAAGGCTCTGCCACACACACATTTCTCCCTCCAGAATCACACGTGGCCCAGCTGCATGCAAACGAACTGTTAGTGTGGGTGATGCAGTGGGAGGACTCGCAGAGCCTGTTAACAAAGCTGAAAGACAACATTACACATTATTGAGTGAAAGTAAATATATTTACAGATTATAAAGTGACAAAATGTGCAACCAATTGTGATTCGAATTTCTTAAGTTTTCTAGGCCTACCACTTCTTCTAGGTGCTGCCCTGACATCCGCAGCAGGGGTGGAGACAGCCTGTGCAATGGTTGGCCCTGTTGCCTCTGATGACTTCGGCATGCATCTTCTGGGGAGCCGAGGCCTTGAGGGCCCCAGATTGCTTTGACTGTCTTCCTGTGGGCCAGCTGCTCCCTCTGCAGTGATAGAAAATAAGGTTGAGGGGGTCACAGGCAAAGGGGACTCAGAAGGAACAGACAGTCTCTGGGATTCCTGAGTGGATGATCCAGGGGTGTCCAGCTGCCACTCCTCTTCTCTCCCGAGGTGCCCGAGGGCCCAAGCCTGATTCCTTGAGCGGAAGGAGTACTTGGAGGGACGTCGAGGTGCTCCATTTCCCTCTCACATTGCCACTGCAGGAACTTGCCCATGGCTCCCGTGATGGAGTGCAGGTCTACACACATCTCTGCGTTCTGCTGGACCAGGGTCTCCATGGTGTCTGCCATTCATGAGGCATGAGGGAGGAGCTGGCCAGAATTGACTGGGAGATGAGCCTAGCAGGAAAGACAGTGGAAGAGCAATGGCAGGAGTTTCTGGGAGTAATTTGGGAGACACAGCAAAAATTCATCCCTAGGAAGAAGAAGCATACTAAAGGGAGGACGAGGCAACCATGGCTGACAAGGGAAGTCAGGGACAGCATAAAAGCTAAAGAGAAAGCATACAATGCGGCGAAGAGCAGTGGGAAACCAGGGGATTGGGAAGCCTACAAAGACCAACAGAGGACACTAAAAAAGAAATAAGGAGGGAGAAGATTAAATATGAGGGTAAACTAGCCAGTAATATAAAAGAAGATTGCAAGAGTTTTCTTAGATATATAAAGGGTAAGAGAGAGGCAAAAGTGGACATTGGGCTGCTGGAAAATGACGCTGGAGAAGTAGTAGTGGGGAACATAGAAATGGCGGAGGAACTGAATAGGTACTTTGCGTCGGTCTTCACGGTGGAAGATACGAGTAACATCCTCAAAGTTCAATAGAGTCGGGGGGCAGAGGTGAGTATGGTGGCCATTACCAAGGAGAAGGTGCTAGGAAAACTGAAAGGTCTGAAGGTGGATAAATCACCTCAACCAGATGTTCTGAAGGAGATAGCTGAAGAGATAGTGGAGGCGTTATTGGTGATCTTTCAGGAATCACGAGTCAGGGAGGGTCCCAGAGGACTGGAAAATCGCTAATGTAACCCCCCTGTTTAAGAAGGGAGTGAGGCAAAAGACGGGAAATTACAGGCCAATTAGCCTGACCTCGGTTGTTGGTAAGATTTTAGACTCCATTATTAAGGATGAGATTTCAGAATACTTGGAAGTGCATGGTAAAATAGAGCAAAGTCAGCATGGTTTCATCAAGGGGAGGTCATGCCTGACAAATCTGTTAAAATTCTTTGAGGAGGTAACGAGTAGGTTAGACAAAGGAGAGCCAATGAATGTTATCTACTTGGACTTCCAGAAGGCCTTTGACAAGGTGCCGCACAGGAGGCTGCTCAGTAAGATAAGAGCCCATGGTGTTAGAGGCAAGGTACTAGCATGGATAGAAGATTGGCTGTCTGGCAGGAGGCAGAGAGTGGGGATAAGGGGGTCCTTCTCAGGATGGCGGCCGGTGACTAGTAGAGTTCCGCAGGGGTCAGTGTTGGGACCACAACTTTTCACTTTATACATTAATGATCTAGATGAAGGAACTGAGGGCATCCTGGCTAAGTTTGCAGATGATATAAAGATAGGTGGAGGGACAGGTAGTATTGAGGAGGCGGGGAGGCTACAGAAGGATTTGGGCAGGTTAGGAGAATGGGCAAAGAAGTAGCAGATGGAATACAACGTGGGGAAGTGAGGTCATGCACTTTGATAGGAAGAATAGAGGCATAGACTATTTTCTAAATGGGGAGAGAATTCAGAAATCTGGAGTGCAAAGGGACTTGGGAGTCCTAGTCCAGGATTCTCTTAAGGTTAACTTGCAGGTTGAGTTGGTAGTTAGGAAGGCAAATGCAATGTTGGCATTTATTTTGAGAGGACTAGAATATAAAAGCAGGAATGTGCTGCTGAGGCTTTACAAGGCTCTGGTCAGACCACATTTAGAATATTGTGAGCAATTTTGGGACCCGTATCCCAGGAAGGATGTGCTGGCCCTGGAGAGGGTCCAGAGGAGGTTCACGAGTACGATCCCAGGAATGAAAAGCTTAACATTTGAGGAACGTTTGAGGACTCTGGGTCTATACTCGATGGAGTTTAGAAGGATGAGGGGGGATCTGATTGAAACTTACAGAATACTGAAAGGCCTGGATAGAGTGGACATGGGGAAGATGCTTCCATTAGTAGGAGAGACTAGGACCCGAGCGCACAGCCTCAGAGTAAAGGGAAGACCTTTTAGAACAGAGATGAGGAGAAACTTCTTTAGCCAGAGAGTGGTGAATCTATGGAATTCATTGCCACAGAAGGCTGTGGAGGCCAGGTCATTGAGTGTATTTAAGACCGAGATAGATAGGTTCTTGATTGGTAAGAGGATCAAAGGTTACGGGGAGAAGGTGGGAGAATGGGGTTGAGAAACTTATCAGCCATGATTGAATGGCGGAGCAGACTCGATGGGCTGAATGGCCTAATTTCTGCTCCTATGTCTTATGATCTTATTCTTCCCATGGAGACCTGCATGTCCACACATGTGGGCACCGCATCATCAGAGAGCAGGTGGATGCACCCCTCCGAATCGCATGCCACTCTGTTGAGGGCTTCCAACAGCTCTGCGTGATGTTCCCACGCCTTCTGCTGACTCTACATGATGAATTTGAAGGCCGAATCCAGAGGCTCGTCATCCGCCTCGGACCTCACAGATGCCTCTTCCCCAGCAGTCCTCCGAGTGCCGGGAAGCTCGGCTCAACCTGCCTCCTCCTGCTGTAGACCACCAGCCTGTGAACCCGAGCCTGCTTTAGATCTATGTCCCACCGAGATGTGTGTCTCTGTGCTGGTGCCAGGTGTGGTAAGCGCTGTGATGGGTCTTCCCGGCTGCTTATTTCCAGCTTTTCAAGGGAGGAGGAGTCCTCATGGCTGGAGGTGAGGACGTGGATGGAGCTGAGTGACTGGCTGGCTGAGGGTGTCGGTCACTTGGCAGAGCTCCCTGTGAACCAAAGTAGAGATAATTAGTGCATGGCAGCAGATTCAAAAGCAGGAGAGAGAGAACTCACATTTGTGTTGAGAGAGGGATGATGTGGTGCAGGATCCTTACGTGGGTGTTCACCACCAACTTCACTGTTGCCACAGGCACGGTCCACATCTTCACCAGTCAGCGCAATGGCCCAGTCCTCATAGTGAGTGAGGGGCCTAATGTGGGCCACTCCACCCCAGGCCACAACCTCTAGCTGCTTTAGTGAGCCAGCTTCTCCTGCATGAAAACACATGGAGAGAGTGTGAGCAGGACACATGGCACTGCATGGAATGTTTGTGTGGTGAGCGGAACCATGGATGGGATGAGGATGTGAGCTCCAGAGGATATGAGCCTGATGGAGATGTGAGGGTGTGTATGAGAGTTAGTGGCGTTGTCCCTCGAGGTGTGAGATCTCTGTGGATGTGTGATGGGTTTGTGAGTGTGTGAGTTGAGAGTGATGAGGTGGTTGACTTACCCTGGCGAAACGGATGAGAGCATTCATCCTCTTCCTGTACTGGATGGCTGACCTCCTCTGTGCTCCGCTGGCACTAACCGTTGCTACCACCGCCTCCCAGGCCAGATTGATGACTCTGGGGCCAGAGTGGGTATACAGGACATCACGGCGGGCTTCCACTGTGTCCATCAGGTGCCCCAGAGAGGCGTCACTAAATTTGGGTCTGCCGTCTTCTTTGCTTTCGAGGCCATCTGTCGCCTGGAGCAGTTCTGGTCTGAAGACGAAGTAGGCTGTGCTTTGGTGCGCTTTAAATATGGCACCTGGAGCAAGGAAGCACTGAGGTCACAGCGTGACTGGCAAATCCAAGCCCTCCCGCCATCAGTGTTTCCTGTGAATGCCTTAGTAATGAGGCAGGATGCGCCGGGGAGGGAAAACTCGCCATTGCGGCCGGCGGGCGAAATAACTTTTTTCCACACCTGCTACCGCACTTAGTGCAGATCTGGGACAACTCTGCCCATAGAAAAGTGGTTTAATGAGGGAACAGAAAGGTGGATGGTAAGGGAAATAATTGGAGAGTGCGTTGCGTGTGATTTATTTAGTAAGATTTTTAGTAGCATGCTAAATGTTGGAAGGAGAATTGGCCACCCAGTTCACTCAATAATCAAGTTCCTGTTTAGGGATTTAATCTAGCCTTTTATTATCTTTCACTCTCCTAATCCCATAGTCTTGAACTCAGTACTAATTTAGAAGATAAGTCAATTCCATTTGGAATGTTTCGGTTGAGTTACCACACTGTAATCTGTAGTGCAAGTTGAGAAATCTAAGTCCAAGGAGGTTATTTCTGAACCTAAAATTAGTTCAAGGCTTTTGTAGGCTATAATCATGTTCTTTGGTGTTTTTCCATCACAGACTTTCTACAAAAAAGTTCTCTACATTCGCTATATCAATTCCCTTTATTATTTCAAAGGCTTGGATCACATCCATACTAAATGTCTCAGACCAGGGAAAACATGTTTAGCTTCCTGAACCTCTCCCATGGTTCAGTCATCTAAAACCTGCAATCAACTTTTTGCCCTTTTCTGAAACCTTCCCCACTGCCTCTCTATTCTTTTGAGCGCAAGTTAAATTGATTTTCCCTGTCGGATAATCCCCAGTAAGATCAGATTTCTGCTAAGAGAAATTTTTCTTTAAGTGGAAGCACAGCCATTGCAGTCACACTTAATCCCACGAAGAACTGAAACTTATTTTTTGGGGTATGTGGAACATTCCCTGTTCCAGTCCTACTCAGGCCCCCTCCCCCAGCTCTTTTCAATGACTGTATTGGTGCTGCTTCCTGCTCTCACCCACATGGGAAAAATTAATCAATTTTGCTTCCAATTTCCACCCTTCTCTCACGTTCAGATGGTCCTTCTCCGGCACTTCCCTTCCCATCCTTCACTTCCCTGTCTCCATTTCCAAGGATATACTGTCTCTTAATATTCTAAGCTGACTCCCACAGCTACCTCCAATACACCTCCCTACATCCTGCTTCCTGTAAGGACTTCATTCCATTCTCCCAATTTCTCCGTCTCTGTTGCATCTGTTCAGATAATGCTACTTTCCACAACAGTGCTTCTGACATGTATTCCTTTTTCTCAACCGAGGATTCCCACCAGAGGATGGTTGACATGGCCCTCCACTGTGTCTGAACCATTTCCCATACTTCTGCCCTCACCCCTTTCCTTCCCCCAAAACTGCACTAAGGTTCCCCTTGACCTCACTTTCCATTCCACCAACTTCTACATTCAAAGGATCATCCACTGCCATTTCTGCCACTTCAAGCATGATGCCACCACCAAGCACAATTTACCCTCCCCTCCCCTGTCAGCATCCTGAAGAGACCATTCCCTCTGTGACACCTTGGTCCACTCCTTTATCACTCCCAACACCTTATCCTTTTCCCACAGCACCTTCCCATGCAATTTCAGGAAATGTAACATCTGCCCCTTTACCCCCTTTAATTCCTCTCTCCTCACTGTCCGAGGCCCCGAACACTCCTTCCAAGTGAAGCAGCAATTTACTTGTACTTCTTTCAATTTAGTACACTGTATTGCTCCCAATGCAGACTGGGTGACCGCTTTGCAGAACAACTCCGCTCACTCTGCAAGCAATACCCCGACCTTCCTGTCACTTGCCATTTTAATTCACCACCTTGCTCTCATGCTCACATCCCTGTCCTTGGCCTGCTGCTATGTTCCAATGAAACCCAACACAAGCTTGGGGACCAGCAGCTCATCTTCTGATTAGACATTTTACATCCTTCTGGACTCAACATTGAGTTCAACAACTTCAGACCAAGAACTCTGTCTTCCATTTTAATCTTATCATTTTTGTAAGTGCCAGTCGGTATCTTGTTTTCATCTCAGCTTTCAGACAAAGCTATCCTTTATTCTGCCATTAACACTTACTCTAGACCAATGCTTTGTTTCTTTACTTCAACCATCATCATTCCCTTTGCCTTTTGTTCCTGTTGGACATTTACTCTGTCCCACCTTCTAATCTACCCCTGACCTTCCCCTTTTGCTCCACCCAGCCCTTCCCCTTTTCTCAACAGCATAAAATCAATCATGTTTCTGCCTTTCTTCCAAAGAAGAATCATAATGGACTTCAAACGTTGGCTGGAATTTTGCGCCCCCATTGGCATTGGTTGTCATGGTGTGCATGAGCGGACAATATGGTGGGAAGGCCAAAAATCACGTCGTCGTGAAACCAATTTGCAATCGTCTACTCTGCCCGTCAATGGCAGACCGCGTTTCCCACTGTCGGACCTCAGGAATGTCATTTTAATACATTTGCACCTAATTATAAGCCCTGCTTACTAGAATCATCCCCCTCCACACTGGATCATTGGGGATGATTCTAGTGAGGGGATGAGGATGAGGAGGTCCTCGAAGTTGACGATGACAGCGATGAGGCTATCGTACTGACCAGACGAGGCAGGCGTCAGGCCCTCATAGCTGCTAGATTCGTGGAGGATGATGACAACATGCAGTGAGAAGACTCCATAGATCCTCACATTGCATCAGTGAACGTTTGACTCCTGTCTGGCTGATGGCAGCACATATACCCTCTGTGATAAGACTCTGTCATGAAAATGCAGCAGATGCCCCAAGTCCCTACATTACAGGAGGATGATGACGACATGCAGTGGGGACACTCCATAGAACCTCACATAGCTTATGTGGATGTCTGACTCCTGTTTGGCTGATGGAAAATCGCTTGCGCTGTGAACAGGATCATATCTTGTAGATGCAGCAGGGAAACTTTAACTTCTCCTGAACCTATAGCATCCACCGTGAACCCTTCATAACCACACTCTCACCGGACACTGATGCTGATGAGATGGGGGTGCCAGCCGCACCTCAAAGGTGCTGGGAACACACAGAGAGAATGATGCAACTCTGTGCTGCCGGCCCAGGACATTCTAGCAGTAATGATAAGCCCCATCAAAGTGCAGTTATGATTGATGTGTCCTGTGGCTGTGAAAGCACAGCATCAATGTGCTGGGAAGGTTGCACAAAGCACAGGGAAGAGGCCCTGGACTGAAACACCTGTCTTTACCTTGTGCAGGAACCAAGGTTTCACATCTGAGTGACACGAACACTGCTCATCAGAACAAGGAGCCATAGACAGGGAGACATTCTTGGGAGTTTATTTACAATAGCGAACATTATGTACAAGCAATTAACACCTGTGCCCAGGCTGTGCAACTGCAACTTCTTAACCTTCTTAACCCTGCCGCTACTCCTTGGTGCCCCTTCGACATCCACAGTGGAGGTGGAGGCAGCCTGCTGACTGCGACACCCTGCCTGTGATGGCTTTGGCAGGCGTCCACTGGAGGGCTGAGACCTCCTGCTTTCGGGGTCGTGCTGTGTGGCAGTGGCACCCATCTTGGCTAGTGGAGCTGGAGCTGCTGGGGTCCCAGGAAGGGGGGATTGGGATGGCCCAGAGTCACCTGGGCGGATGGCCCTGGGCTGCACGCCTGCTGATCCTCCTCCCCATGGGTGCCCAAGGGCCCCTGGCTGACTCCTTGCGGAGAAGGGGAAGCTGGAGTAAGATCGAGCTGCTCTGCACCTCTCTCGTGTTGACACTGTTGGAGCCCAATATGGCGTCAGTGATGGAGTTCAGCCCATGCAGCGGAGCAGGACTGATATCCTGTGCCAAGGTCTTCATGACGGTCGCTGTCCTACCAGTGTTGACCTCAGTGTGTTGACATGCTGGTGGCATCACTTCAGACTGAAGGCGAACAGATTCCTCCATCATGCCTTGCAATCTGAGGAGCACAGCGGACATCAGTTCCTGATGTTCCTGACCTTGTCTTTGCAGCTCCAGCAACTGAGGTGTGACTGAGTCCAGAGACTCCTCATCTGACTCAGACTCAGCAGTTTTATGGCCTCCAGCAGTCTTCCGAATGCCAGAAACCTCGGAGGTGACTGACACCACCCGCTGTGGATCAGGCCATGCAATGTGCTCACCAGATTGTGACCCCGAGGCTACTCTAGAGCTGGGTTCCACCAAGGTACATGTCTCTGCACTGGCTGAGGGTGTGGGTGAGCGCTGTGATGGGTCTTCGATGAGGTTCTCATCAGATTCTTCTTCCGAGATGTCTTCAGGGCTTGAGTCGAGGATCTGACTGGTGGACCTCCTTGGCTGCTTCTCAGATGTGCCTGTGAAAGCAAGGAGATATAATTAGTGCTTGGCAGGGCACTGCGGAACAGGGGAAATCACTCACAGCATGGTTGTCTGATGGATGTTGCACTGCTGGATCCTCACTTGGTTGAGCAGCACCGACTTCACCGTCAGCACAGGAATGGTCCAGATCAACGCCGGCCAGCTGGATGGCTCGGTTTTCAAAGTCTTTTAGGACCTTGATGTCAGGTTTTCCTCCACCAATCTATGATCTCTTCCCTTTGTTGTGTGCCAGCTTGTCCTGCATGAATATAAGTGGAGAGAGTGTAAGCAGGATGTCTGCCAGGCCAGGTGATAAGAATGCCTGGCATATGTGGGTGATGAATGGTGCCTTGGACGGGATGAGGACACGATCCACAGGGCAGATGAAGATGTGTGTGAGAGTGCGAATGGTGATATCCCTTGAACTGACAGTGAGTGAGATCCCTGTGGATGTGTGATGGGTTTGTGAGTGTGTGAGTTGAGTGATGAGAAGAGTGACTTACCCTGGTAGAACGGAGGAGATCATTCATCCTCTTTTGGCACTGGGTGGCTGTCCTCTTTTGCAGGGTGTTGGCACTGACCACTGCTGCCGCCACCTCCCATGCTGGACTGGTGACCTTGCTTGCTGGTCTTCGCCCAGACCGGGGGTAAAGGACTTTGCAGTGGGCCTCCACTGCGTCCAGTAGGTGCTTGAGGGAGGCGTTTCTAAATTTGGGGTCAGAATGTTTCCTCCCTTTGGCAGCCATGAGTTTCCAGCAGCTTCCGTTGCTGTAGAGAGAGCTAGCTCTGTACAGGAGCGCCCTTTAAATATGGCATCCGGATTACTGAAGGCGGGGTGATGAATCAGAGGCCCCCCTGCCAGCAACCCGGCGTGTTTCCTGGGAATGCATTATTAATGAGGTGGGATGCGCCAGGAATGGGAGGACACGGCCATTGCGGCCAGCGGGTAAAAAGTCCTTTTTTCTGCTTGCTACCGCGCTTAGAATGGGATTCTGCCCGTTACGTCTGTTTCTCTCTCAACAGAAGCTGTCTGACCTGCTGAGTATTTCCAGCACACCCTGTTTTTATTTCAAATTTCCAGCATCCGCAGTATTTTGCTTTAATGAAAGTTATTTTAGTTGTTTTGTAACCACATCAACATTTAATTTCAGACCAGTGTAAGGCATATTTTTATGATGCTTGGTGAATGGTGCAGGAGCAGAGGGGAGATTGGGTGCTGGAAAAATGGTCACAGTTCAACATAGCCATTTTTGCACTGAGCACCATTTCCAGCTGACCTATTGGACAGACCTCAAGTCCTGTTGCCTACGATGGCTGACAGCTCAATTTAAATATTATAAGAAATATGAATTAACCATAGTAGGATTCCCATCGACTAATGGTGTGATTGTGCTATTTGCTCTGCTTGCCCATAAGGGCAGGCCTAGAGAAACCTTTAAGTACAATGGAGCTATTTAATAGAAAAAGGCTTTTTAATCATTCATTATTTATCATTTACAGATTTTGTTTAATATAGGTTTTCATTCTGTTGGCATTTTTATTGAAAAGATTTTCAATTTCTTTTCTTGGAGTTTTTCTTTACAGAGTAGTATGTAATGTTGTTCCAGCACTTAAAATATTTTAATCTTGTCTGTTACATTGCTAGAAATCAGACTATATTGAAGTATTTACCAAATTATAACAGAATAGGAAGTGCCCATAAAAAGAAAACATATGAAAGAAGCTTTTTCAATATAAATTTTCAAGGGAACTCAAGGAGACAGAAGTGTTTGCAATAGCATCCCATAGTGGTCGATAGGTGAAGTTTAAATTAATGGTGGCAATTGGTTTTAAAAGATCGACTCAAGGGAGATCGGCAAGCACCTGCTATTATGTCACCACCCATATCTGGAGACTTTTACACATCCACCTGGAAATGACTGAAGGAAATTAGACTCATAGGGTGGAATTTAATGTGACTCACATGGGTGTAGCCCACTGGTTGGAGAACTGGTGGGAAACCAGCGTCACATCTGTCAGGCACTTAACTGGCCAGCGTCAGGCCTTCCCTAGGTTTTGGGACTCCAGGAGCAGAAATCACAGCTGCCGAGAGTTGCCAGCCAGTTAGAGATAGGCAGCTGTTCATGGTCGGCAGTGTCACTGGGAGCGGTGTCTGATGCCAGGATTGCTCCAGGATCTTCACCAGGGATGCCTGAACTTAGGTGGGCGAGGGTGAAATAGAGGTGATGGGGAAGGAATTGTGGGAGAAAGGGACAGGGGGGCCAGAGGTAAGGATAGGGGTAACTTTCAGCGGCCATCACCCCCTCCCTGGTGCTGGGTCCCTCGATTGGGCACTATGCCTTTGAAAGAAGGCTACAGGCAAGCTCAACAGGATTTGCTGGGTGACCTTTGGGAAACATGGGAAAGCTATGCCACTTGCATTTAATCCCTGAGCCACCACTAAATTCCAGTGGGCTCAGGGATAATTGGTGTCAATAATGAGCCTAAATGACATCCCACGACACCCAGACAAATTTCCACTATAGCCCCTTTGGTTTCCAACTTAATCGCAGAGGTTTTCCCACCACTGGGAGATTGACCTGCAGCCTCTCCTGCAATTAAATGGGCCTGGCTGCCATGTTTCTTGCCATGTTGGGCAGCATTAAATTCAGCATGTAGTTTCTTGGGGTAGCACAATTGGAACCACACTGCCAGTGGCAATCAAGGTCACTTCCTGCCATCAACTCCTTCAAGGCTAGTGTGGCGATCAGCTGCAATATCAGCCAATGTACAACCTATGTGAACCAAATAGATGACTTGTGCTTCCTGCTCGTTCACAATGGCTAGCAACATAATGCCTGTGGAATTCGTTACCACAGAAAGTAGTTGAGATCAAAACGTTGTATACTTTCAAGAAGGAGTTAGATGTAGCTCTTGGGGTGAAAGGGATCAAAGGGTATGGGGAGAAAGCAGGAGCAGGCTATTGAGTTGGATGATCAGCCATGATCATAGTGAACGGTGGAGCAGACTCGAAGGGCCGAATGGCCTACTCCTGCTCCTAGTTTCTATGTTTCTATGTAATGTGGCATGCTTGCCCAGTGGCCCCCATTCCCAAATTAGAGGTGTGATTGATGATAGTTCTTCAAACAGCAATTTTGCTCACAAACTGTTTCCTTCATGATGCTTATAGCTGTGCTGATATGTGTAAATGCTGATAAAACAAATGTTACATGCTGCAAAATGCTGCTGTTGTTCTGAGCTAATTGCAGCATCTGTCTTGTAAAATGATTAAGTCGGGTGGTCATACCTTTGTTGGCGGCTTCCAGAGGATATGTGGTCATCTTCCTGATCCCACAGTTTCTGAGTATTGTACACAGCAATAAGCATTGCCAACATCTCTTGCTGGGTATGCAGCATTTAGGGTAATATATATTAGCCTATATAGAGTGCTCTGGTTTGGCGAAGTAACAACAGTAGGGTCAATATGGTTCAGATGTTCAACATGCTAAATGAATCAACACTGGAACTAGAAAATTCTTTCTCTTGTTACTTCAACCTTGGGCACTTATGTGGGCTTCAAAGATAAATTTGCTTCTTTATGATGTTCCCACTTTGAGACAATAGCGGAATTTTCCATGCCTGCTGGCATTAGGCGTGTTCAGCAGTGTGAGCGGACAATATGGCGAGAAGGCCAAAAATCGGTTTCTTTACGTTGTGAAACCAGTTTGCGATCATCCACTCAGCAGGTTGATGGCAGGCCACATTTCCCACTGTCGGACGTCGGGAACCTTGTTGTAATGCATCTGCTTATCATTATAGGGCCAGCCCACTGGAATCACCCCACCATGCTGGATTGTCCGCCCCCATTGGCATGATTGCACGCTGACGTGTTTCACAACAGCATATATAAGGCATGCACTTGGCGTGCTGCATTTTGAGGGGAACTCAGAGGTGAGTGCACAGTAACATTGCACAGTGCTCGTGAGGGGTGCCTGTTCGACATCAAGGTTGAGGCAACTTGGGGTGAGGTGTGTGTAAGGGCTGCCCTGCGGTTGAAGGTAGTGCACAAGCACTTGTGGGGTTGGGGGATGGAAGCATTAGGGAAACCTTTTATAAAGTGACCATTCCTCTGCAGCTGAGATGGTTCAGATGAAGTGAAATTGAAATGCCTGGAGTCGGGCCTCTAGCTTATCTGCCCACTCAAGCGACACAGAGGCATGAAAGTGCCACCAAGTGCTCCAGCGCTTTTCACCCCTTGGGTACAGACTGCAAACTAATGAGCATTTTAGTGGGCTGCAGAACAGTTGGATGACTGGGTACATTTAGCCCTTTGCTAAAGCTGGCCATGGAGCAGTCACTGCTGGAGGTGCTCACAGCCCTTGCAATGTCATCATCCTGGTTTGGACCAGTCTCCCCCATGGTTCAAGCTAACAGTGCAGCTTTGCAGTGCGGGTTAGGAGAATGCCTGCACCTAAGCTGAGAGCACAGCATGCAGTCCAATGGGCAAAGCTGCCGCCAATCGGTCAGGTGGAGTGAGGCGGAGGAAGGTGGGGTTTTGGACAGCCATGCAGCGCACTAAGCTCTGGCCATCCACTTGGTGGACAGCACTCTCTGGGATGTGTTAAGGGGCCTTCAGACTTAACCAAGAGAGGTTCGTAGAACACCCAAGCTAACCCACATTCATCCTGCCGGAGGCGTGCATCAGGAGCATGGAGCCTGATGACCTAGCTGTATGCCTTGTGGCGTAAAGAAGCGAAGACAATGGAGAAGAGAGTGACTGAGGCACCTGGCTGTGCAGAGGGAGGAGCAACACCATCAGGAAGAAGGGATGGCTGGGTCTCCCACACACGCCACCGAAGAGCCACAGCGAGCTGTCGCTAGACCCAAGGTCTATGGACGCCTCCTTTCATTCCTGCAAATGACCGAGAACCAGTGTTGTCGAAGATTGCGCATGTCTAGGGAACTGGTCGGTCACATCTGCCAGCTGCTGCAGGGTTTGGCTCCCTGGGAACATGGGGGGCATCCATTGTTCATGGCCATGAAAGTGGCCATGGTGCTCAATTTTTACACCAGTGGTTCCTTTCAGGGCTCCACAAGTGACCTCTATGGGATATCACAAGCCTCCATGCACAAATGTATCCATGATGCCATCTTTGGGAAGGCACACAACTTTGTGCATTTTGCCCAGGACCAGGGAAGCCAGGATGCAAGATTGCTGGGATTTGCCCAGATCTTGGGTTTCCCACAGGTCCACTCAAATGGCGCTCAGATCTCCGTCGCAACAAGCGGTTTACTGTGTCAACCACACGGGGTTCCATTCGCTGAATGTGGATCTGGTGTGCGACCACCACAAACATATCCTGCAGGTCTGTGCACGGTTTCCAGGGACTGTCCACAACTCCTACATTCTCAGTCAATCACAGATCCCTGACATCTTCCAGGGTCCACAGAGGCTGCAGGGATGGCTTCTTGGAGACAAGGGCTACTCGCAGAGGCCGTGGCTGATGACACCCTTGCGGTGGCCTCAGACTGCAGCAGAGTGAAGGTATAATGAGGCTCAGGCTACAACTCGCAATTTAGTGGAGCAGACCACCAGGATGCTGAAAAGTGAGGTTCCGGTGCCTGGACCGGTCTGGTGGAGCCCTGCAATACCGTCCACAAAGGGTATTGCAGGAGGATGATGATGACATGCAGCGAAGACACTGCATACATCTTCATATAGCCTCTGGGAATGTCTGACTCCTGTCTGGCCGAGGACAGCTCACTTGCGCTCTGTGATCAGGGTCATATCATGGAGACGCAGCCGTGAAACTTTAAAGCACCTGATCCTTGTCCACCTTAAGCATCTGTCCCGTTCAGGAACACGGCGTCACTGGCCAGCCCCACCTCAAGACACTGAGCATGCAGAGAGAATAACAGAACTCTGTGGCACCTGCCCACGACATTCTGGTAGCAAAGACAAACACCATCGAGGTGCAGGCAACATAATGTGTCTAGGAACTGTGAGGCCGGTCCATCACTTTGGCCTGAAGTCTGCACAAAGAACAGGGAAGAGGCCCTGGACTGAGACACTTGCCTTTATCTTGTGCAGAAAGGTTTCACATCTGAGTGACACAAACACTGCTCATCAGAACAAGGAGTCATAGGCAGGGAGACATTTTTGGGAGTTTATTTACAATAGTGAACATTATGTACATGTGATTAATACCCACACCCAGGCTGTGCAATTACATCTTCTTAACGGAGGTGTCAGCTGTGGCTCAGTTCATAGCACCCTCGCCTTTGAATCAGAAGGTTGTGGGTTCATGTCCCACTCCCGGAAACCAAGAACTGTGAATGTACTCGAAAGAGTTACATTCTGTGACTGTTGATAACTCGAAAGAGTTACATCTTCTTAACCTTCCTAACCCTGCCGCTACGTCTTGGTGCTCCCCGGCCATCCACAGAGGAGGTGGAGGCAGCCTGCTGACTGTGACACCCTGTCTGTGATGACCTTGGCAGGCGTCCTTTAGAGGGCCAAGACCTGGAGGGCCCCGGCCTGCTTTCGGGTCCTGCTGTGTGGCAGTGGTACCCTCCTCGACCTGCAGAGCTCGAGCTGCTGGGGTCACAGGAAAGGGGAACTCAGGAGGGCTGGACACTCCCAGAGTCACCTGGGTGGATGGCCCCAGCGTGTGCACCTGCGGACCCTCCTCTCCGAGTGCCCAAGGGCCCCTTAAGGAGAAGGGGAAGCTGGAGTGAGATCAAGCTGCCCCGCACCCCTCTCGGGTACACACTATTAGAGGCCAGCTGTGGCATCAGCAATGGAGTTCAACCCACGCAGTAGTGCAGGAGCGAAGTGCTGGACCAAGGTCTCCATGGCGACCGCTATCCTACCAGTGTTGTCCTCGGTGCATTGGCATGTTGGTGCTATTTCCACAGCCTGAAGGCAGATGGACTTCTCCATCGTGCCTTACTATCTGAGGAATGCAGCGGACATCCCTTCCTGATTTTCCCGAGCTTGGCTTTGCAGCTCCAACAACTGTGACATGACCGAGTCCAGAGGCTCCTCATATGACTCGGACTCAGCAAACTTCAGGCCTCCAGCAGTCCTCTGAGTGTCAGACACTTGGGAAGTCCCAGCCGCCACCTACTGTGGATCAGACAGTGAGATGTACTCACCAGATTCTGATCCCGCGGCTACTCTTAGCTGGGTCCCACTGAGGTGTGTGTCTCTGCACTGGTGGAGGTTGTGTGTGAGCGCTGTGACGAGTCTTCAAGGAGAGTGCCTTCAGATTCCTCTTCAGAGGTTTCTTCGGGGCTTGATTGGAGGCTCTGGGTCGTGGAATCATATTGTGCTTTTAATCTCGGAAAATGTCCCAAGGTTTTCACAGGAGCATAATCAGACAAAAACTGATACCAAGCTATAGAAGGAGATATTAGGAGGGATGACTAAAAGCTTGATCAGAGAACTGTGTTTTATAAGAGAGGTCTTTTAGGAGAGAGAGGCAGAGCGGTTTAGAGACAGAATCTCAGTATTTAGAATTTAGATGGCAGAAAGCACACCCACCAATGGTTGGGTAAAGAGGTTAGAACCCAAAGCCAGAAGAAAGCAGAATTTTTGGAGATTTGTAGGGTTAAGGTTGGTTACTGAGATTGGCAGGAAAAAGGCAATCGAGGTATTTAAATTTGAGGGTAACAATTTTAAATTGAAGGTGTTGGTGGAGTGGGAGTCAATGTAGATTAGCAAGACTCGGTGCAGGTGAAGATATGGACAGCAGCATTTTGGATGAACTCAGATTTATAGAAGGTGGAAAATAAGGTCAGGAGAACATTGTGTTATGAACATTCGAACTTACAAGACATAGGACTGAATTTTCCCCCCGTCAGGGGGGAAGTTGAATGGCAGGTGCGCACAGGCGCGCTTCCGATCAGCCCCCCCCGATCGGGGGCACGGTGCCATTTTACGTGGGCGGGACAATTAAGGCCCGCCCATCATGACCTCCGCCAGGAAATGCTATGCGCTCCCTGTGCGGGCGGGGGGATTCCCAAAATTGAGAGTGCGCTCTTTCACACATGCTCACAAAAGAATGCGCTCATCTCCCTGAGGCTAAGTACAGCCTCAGGGAGATCGGCTGTAAACGTCAAAAAGTTAAAAATAGAATAATAAAATTTCCCTAACATGTCCCCTCATGTAACAATGTCACATGAGTTGGGACATGTCCATAATTTTCACAAAAACTTTATTAAAATTTTTAAAAAGCTACATGAAACCTCATCCCGCCCGTGGATGAGGTTTCATGCTTTTTCCAATTTGCGCCGGGGCTCCTGACCTGCCCGCCAACCTTAAGAAAGGACAGGCAGGTCCTTTAATGACTTAATTGCCTCTGTTAATGGCCTCATCATTTTATGTGCCAGCGAGCGGGCCCCACCCCCGCTTGCCAACACACAAAATTCTGCCCATAATAACTAGGAGCAGGAGCAGGCAATTCAGCCTCTTGGGCCTGGCTGATTTCATTTTGGCCTCAACTCCAATTTCCCGCCCTCTCCATATAACCTTTCAACCCATTACTAATTAAAAATCTGTCTTTCTCCTCCTTAAATTTATTCGACGTCCCGGCATCCACTCTGAGGTAGTGAATTCCACAGATTCACGACCCTTTGAGAAAAGTAATTCTTCCTCATCTCTGATTTCAATCTACCACCCCTTAGCCTAAAACTATGGCCTCTCATTCTAGAATGCCCCACAAGGGGAAACATCCACTCCACGTCTATTTTGTCTATCCCCTTTAGCATCTTATATACCTCAATTAGATCTCATCTCATCCTTCTAAACTCTAGTGAGTATAGGCCTAAACTGCTCAATATCTCCTCATAAGACAAGCCCCGCATCTCTGGAATCAATCTAGTGAACCTCCTCTGAACCGCCTCCAATGCAACTACATCTTTCCTCAACTAAGGGGATCAAAACTGTGCACAGTACTCCAGGTACGGTCTCACCAATGCCTTGTACAGTTGCAACAACACGTTCCTATTTTTATATTCTATTCCTTTAGCAATAAATGCCAAAATTCCATTTGCCTTCCTTATTACCTGCTGTACCTGCATACTAGCTTTCAGTGATTCATGCACGAGGACACCCAGATCCCTCTGCACTGAAGCATTCTGAAGTTGCTCTCCATTTAAATAAAAAGTCGCCTTTTTATTCTTCCGACCAAAATGGATAACCTCACCCTTATCCATGTTAAACTCCATCTGCCAAATTTTGGCCCATTCACGTAGCCTGTCTATATCCATTTGTAAATTTCTTATTTCTTCATTGCAACTTACTTTCCCACCTATTTTGGTGTCATCTGCAAATTTAGCGATAGTACCTTCCATCCCTGGATCCAAGTCATTAATATAGATCATAAATAGTTGGGGCCTAAGGACCGAACCCTGTGGCACCCCACTAGTTACAGCTTGCCATCCAGAAAAAGACCCATTTATCCCAACTCTCTACTTTCTGTTGTTTAGCCAATCCTCTTTCCAAGCTAATATATTACCCCAACTCTGTGTGATCTTATCTTGTGTATTAATCTTTTGTGCGGCACCTTATCAAAGGCCTTCTGGAAGTCCAGATATACTATATCCACAGGACTCCCATTATCCACTTTGCTTGTCACATCTTCAAAGAGCTCTAGCAAATTAGTCAAACACAATTTACTTTTCATAAAGCCATGCTGACTCTGATGGATTGCATTTTGACTTTCCAAATGCCCCATTACTACTTCCTTAATAATGGATTCCAGCAATTTCCCAATGACAGACATTAAACTAACTAGTCTATAGCTTCATAATTTCTGCTTCCCCACCTTTTTGAATGAGGGCGTTATATTAGCATTTTTCCAATCCACTGGAACCGTTCCAGAATTCAGGGAATTTTGGAATATTATAGCCAATGCATCCACTATCTCTGCTGCCACTTCCTTTAAGACCCTGAGATGTAGGCCATCAGGTGCTGGGGACTTGTTACCCTTTAATCCCAAAAGTTTGCTCCGTACTTTTTCTCTAGTGATGGTGATTGTTCTAAGTTCCTCCTTCTCTATACCCTCTGCACTACCTGTTACTATTGAGGTGGTACTAGTGTCCTCCACCGTGAAAACTGAGGCAAAATATTGATTAAGCGTCTCTGCCATTTCTGCGTTCCCCACTATTAACTTCCCAGTCTCATCCTCCAAGGGACCAACATTCACATTAGCTATTCTCTTTCCTTTTATTTACTTGTTGAAGCTTTTGCTATCAGTTTTTACATTTTGCGCTAGTTTTCTCTCATAATTTACCTTTGCTCTTTTTTAGTAACCCTTTGTTGATCTTTAAAATTTTCCCAATCTTTCAGCCTGTCATTGACCTTTGCAATTTGGTATGCCTTAGTTTTTGCCCCTATGTTATCTTTAACTTCCTTGCTTAGCCATGGATGCTTTTTCCCCTCTTACCATCTTTCTTCCACTTTGGGACATATTTTACTTGGGAGGAATTGAATATCTCCTTAAATATCTGCCACTGTTCATCAACTGTCCAACCTGTAGTCTTCCTGCCCAGTCCACTAGAGCCAAACCTGCCCTCATGCCTTTGTTTAACTCCAGAACACTAGTGTGGGACTCACGTTTCTTGCTCTCAAACTGAACTTGAAATTCTAGCATGCTATGATCACTCTTCCCTAGAGGATCCTTTACTATGAGATCATTAATTAATCCCATCTCATTACACAAAACCAAATCCAGAATAGCCTGCTCCCCAGTTGGTTCCACAACATATTGCTCCAAGAAACAATCTCTAATACACTCTATAAACTCTCCCTTGCGGTTACTCTTGCCAATTTGATTGTGTCCAGTCTATATGCATATTAAAATCACCCATGATTATTGCCATGCCTTTCTTACATGCTCCCAGTATTTCCTGGTTTATATTGTGCCCTACTGCTGAACTATTGTTGGGGGACCTATAGATTACACCCATCAGGGACTTCTTTCCCTTGCAATTTCTTATTTCTATCCAGACTGACTCTACATCTTACTCTCCAGTGCCTATATCATTCCTCACTATAGCTCCGATCTCTTCCTTTACTAACAAAGCTACACCACCTCCTTTTCCTTCCTGCCTATCCTTCCGAAACACTGAGTACCCTTGGATAGTCAATTCCCAAACCTGTTCTCCCTGTAACCACGTCTCAGTAATCACCACCAAATCATACGTATTTATCTCTATTTGCGCTGTTAACTCATTAGTTTTATTCCGAATGCTACGCGGACTCAGATACAAAGTCTTTAAGTTTGCCCTATTGTCAATTTTGCTCTTATCTGATTCTTTGGTGCAATATGGCGTTCACACACTCTGTCCCTTCCTTTCACTTTCAATCAGCCTTGTCACTAACCTGCACTCTTACCCTCTCCTTAAACTTTGATTTTTTTATATTTCCATGCAGCTGAACCCTCCCACTCACTATTTAGTCTACAATCCTAGTTATGTGATTCGCTAGGACACTGGTCCCAGCATGATTCAAGTGGAGCCCGTCCAAACGGAATAGCTCCCTCTTTCCCCAGTACTGGTGCCAATGTCCCATGAATTCGAACCCATTTCTCCCACACCAGCCTTTGAGCCACACATTTACCCCTTTAATCTTATTGACCCTGTCCAATTAGCTTGTGGCTCAGGTAGTAATCCGGAGATTATTACCTTTTTGGTTCTGCTTTTTAATTTAGCCCCTAGCTGCTCGTATTCCCTCAGCAGAACCTCTTTCCTCATTCTACCTATATCTTTGGTATCTACGTGGACCACGATAACTGGATCTTTCCCCTCTCACTCCAAGTTCCTCTGCAACCCAGATGAGATATCCTTAACCCTGGCACCAGGTAGGCAACACAGCCTTTGGGACTCTTGATCCTGGCTACAGAGACAGTATCTATTCCCCCAACTATACTATCCCCGATTACAACTACATTTCTCTTTTCTCCCCCCACTTGAATGGCTCTCTGTACCATGGTGCTATGGTCAGCTTGTTCATCCTCCCTACAAGTCCCCACTCTCATCCACACAGGGAGCAAGAAACTCGAACCTGTTGGATAAGGGCAAGGGCTGGGGCTCCTGCAGTCCTACTTCCTGGATCCCTCTACCTGCCTCGCTCATAGTCACACCCTCCTGTCCCTGACCACTGGCCGAATTTAAGGTAGTTAATCTGAGGGGTCCGACTGTCTCCTGAAACACAGCGTCCAGGTAACTCTCCCCCTCCCTGATGTGTCACAGTGTCCAAAACTCAGACTCCAGTTCATCAACTCTAAGCCGGAGTTCCTCGAGCAACCAACATTTGTTACAGATGTGGTCACTAGGAACCACAATGTGGTCCACCAGCTCCCACATCATGCAGCTACAACACATTGCCTGGCCCTGCATCTCTATTTTATTTAATTAGTTTTTCAATTTGTTTTTAAATTTCCTACTGGTCTTTAGTTTATAAATCTGTAAAATATTTCTCCTATTTACCTTTAATCTGAAAACAAGTTAGAATAGAGATTCAAAATACACTTTCTAAAATCAACTGGAACTCGCTCTCTCTGCTGACTTGAAGCTGAAGTGTTAGGCCTCCGATCCTGGGCCCCAGTCGACACCTTTAATTTGAAATCAACTTAGAATAGGTAGTTCAAACTAACAGTTACTTACCAACCAATGAACTTACGGTTTTCCTGCGATGTCACTCTTTGTTTTTTTTCACTCGGCGACAGTGACTGCAGAGGACACTCTTCCCAAGACAATTATGCTTTAAAATGTCTCCTTCATTTGAAGGTGAAACAGAATGTTCTGGATAGGGAGATGCTGGTCATATGAACTTCTGCCTGGAAACAGTCCTATGTGATCTGGTTGTCATGGGGAAAGAAATCCAAACTAAAACCTATTGAAAATCAAGTGATAGTTTTCACACTTTGACACAGAAAAAGGGGCAGCTGCTTTTTTTGGAGACAGACACAGAGACATTGAGAGAGAGAGATGAAAGCAGCTACTGCTGTGAAAAACAGTGTGAACTGTTTTTATGCTAATAACTAAGCAGGATGCTTGTAATAGTTGGTTTTATGTTTGAAAGGAAGGGGACAGGGCTGATGGGACTTTTGGAGATTTAAGGAACAATGAATTTTCAATATGGGTCTTGGGGGTGAAAGTCACTTCTGGAATACTCAGGCTGAGAGGAACAATTTTCGAAGGGCACTGGAAGATTTGACCTGGCTTAGAAGGGAGAGTGAGCCCGCTAGGAAACTGCAAGTAGCTTGGGATTTAATTTTGTATTGCTGCACCTCTTCCAGAGATGAGGTGTGCAGCAAATAAAGCTGTAAAATGTATCTTGGTTGCATTAATTCATTAATGTGAAAATACCTTTTCTTTAGTTTGGTGTATTAGTTGCCTGTGAAGTAATCTTTGATCTATGTTGAATTTAGTTTTGTTTGTTACAGTAAAAGTCTTAAAATGTGAAATCTTTGCCCTTTGGTAATTTCCATCAGTTGCTGGGAATTCATCTCTTACGAAAAGTTAGCAGTCTCTATGTGGATCATAACAGTTAGAATAATCAAACCTATTGGTGACAAAGGAAGGTTTCAGCAGCCGATGGGAAGAGGCGGAGATGGCTATTGTTACAGGGGTGGGAAGGGGATGTCTCTGTGGTGTAATAGCCTGGAAGGATAGCCCCTTTTATTAATCTTTAACTTGTATCTTATTAGATAGGTTTGGAAACAAAAATATTAACAGTGTGCATTACAGTCTGGAATGTGTGTCCTCTTATCCTTCTAGTCGGCAATAGTAACCTGGATGGGGGAGCCTTCCAGGCAGACAGGGACAAAAATGCCCTAATTTTAAAGATAAATATTGGAGTAATTCATTGGGGAAAACCACATTTCTGATATGCATGTTAGCTTCTTGAACAAGCGAACTTAAACTTATCTTTGCATTACTTTCGCTTGCACTTTCCTTGACTTCAATGCTGAGCTGGCAGCTGCTCAGAAATAAATTTTTATTATAACACTAAACCATCACCAAGTGGACACAAGATGGAATGTGTAAAAGCTTTATCCACTGGAAGGACAGTATACTATTACAGTAATAACATTTTATTTCAGGTCAGCACTGAAGCCAGGAATGTGGTTTCAGTGTCCAGCACTCCTAATTTATGCTCTGCCTTTTCAAGCACCATAACACACTCTGAGAGGAAATAACCTAATCACCACAATGACCCCGAAGCACAAGATAGACTTTGTGGATTGAAAACTAAAATAACTCATGCCGAGTTTAAAATTGATTTTCTTTATCTAAGGAAACGACAGACATCAGGGTAAGACTCACTCGAAATATAATTTTTGCAAAGCGCCTAAAATGACTTCATTAAATAACTTAAGTGACTTTGTGGAACTTCAATAAATTTTGCAGATAAGCTCCTGGAGGTTTCTTCCAATTCTTTTTGAAGCTGGACTTGCAATACAGAAAAGGTGAATTTTAAAATCATGGGGTAGGAATTATCTTGGATGGTGCCACAAAATGGGCAGTGTGAATCAGCCACCTGTTATAGGCAGCTGCTGACATTTAATTCTATTGACCGCGATGGAACTGGATATCAAGCGCTGTGTCTAATTGGCAGCTGATCTGATGCTACCCGTTTTGTGTCACTGCCTGGGACGGGATTTTGGTCCGTAGGGCTGAATTTTCCAGGGGGGCGGTGAGGGGTACTGTTTGCCTTCCCCCATCCCCCTTCCCCGAAGAAATATTGGTCCTGAGCTGACCAATGTTAAACAATGCCATCCCACAGCCATAACACACTCCAGGCAGCCTTAAGTAGGTGAGAGTGGGATTTCCGCCCTCAGTGGAAGGAAGTCTCAACCTTGAGAGCCAGCTCAAGCAGTCCCAGCAGCACCAGAGGTGGGCGCTGCAGGCCTGCAGGTAGGACCCAGGATGAAGAAAACATGGGGCTGCATATTACGGACAGATGGCTCCCCTCTCAGCCCCTCCACTGGAAGCAATGTCAGCCGAAAGCTGACTCACTGTAGCCTGGCCTGCCCCATAGCCCATAACGTGTCGTTGGCGGGTTAAATTGACTGACAATGATACTTCCGACCCACTCTGGGGACGAAGTCCCACCACCGTGAGCTGCCAGGCAATCCGATTGGCTGGCAGCACAAGTAGTCCCGGGAGCACCGAGGTCTCATTGGTGGGCGTGGATGGGGCTGCAACCAGTACCAGGAAGAAGGCCCAATGGGTCGCGGAGTAAGGTAAGTCCAGGATATTGGGCGGGGAGGGTTTGGCCAGCAAAGGGATGGGGCTGCACGGTTTTAGAGAGCAGACAGTTAGGAAGAAAGGAGGTACTATCTTAGAGGGGGGTTGCACCCTGATATGCAAAGGGAACCCCCAAAGATAGTACCCCACCTTCCTTCCTGCCCTTTCAAAAACCTTATAGCAAACCCGGCCTGCTGATTCTCACCTGACAGTCCATGCAAACCATATTATGGCGTGGGCAGCCTATTATCAGGAGCAATTGGCTTCTTAACAAGCCTATTTATTTAAATATGTTGGGTGGGCTGCTGATTTCGCCACTCGCTCACCTACTGAGCAATGAGGCGAGCTCAGGAGTGGGCGGGAAGGAGGTGAGGTAGGCACCCGCCCTATTTATGTGCCACCCGCTGAGAACATGCCTGGCACATGAAATCCAGTCCATCGATCCCAGAGTGAGGTAAACCAGGGGATCCTGGGAGGGGAGGGATTGGGGGAGCCTATGAAGGGCGAGGGGGTGGGCAAAGGGAGTGGGGAATGGGTTTGGTAGCCAGGTAGGAAGTGACAAAGGTGGGGTGCCCCCAATGTGCACAGGGCACCAGCACAAAGGAGAATCCCCCCTTCCTTCCCGCCTTTAAATCAGTTTAATTTAAAAAATGGCCTACCCAAGCCCACCTGCCTGCCCATGCCAATTGTATTATGGTGCTGGCAATGTAATATTCAGGTCAATTGGCCTGCTAACAAGTTCAATTGCCCACTAATTTTTTTAAATTAAAATGGCAGAGAGGCAGCCGATTTTAACACCCGCCCTCTTGCTTTGTACTCGGTCATGGGTGTGAGCATCACTGGCAAGGCCAGCATTTGTTGCCCAGCCCTAATTGCCCTTGAATGGAGTAGATTGCTAGGCCATATCAGAGGACAATTAAGAGTCATCAACCACATTGCTGTGGGTCTAGAGCCACATGTAGGCTAGGCCAGGTAAGGATGGCAGATTTCCTTCCTTAAAGGACATTGGTGAACCTGATGGGTTTTTACGGCAATCAATGATAGTTTCATAGTCACCATTATTGAGGCTAGCTTTCAATTCCTGATTATCCTAATTGAATTGAAATTACACCAGCTGCCACAGTGAGATTTGAACCTGTTGTCCCAGAGCATTAGCCTGGGTCTCTGAATTACCAGCCCAGCCACATTATTAGTACGCCACCATCTCCCCAAGATCTAACCCTAACCCTACCCTCCAACCACCTCCCCCCCACCCCACCCCTCTCCCCCGCACAAAACCTGCTGAAAACAGACCCGGTGGGGGGCTGTAAAATTCAGCCCCTGGTGTTTTCAATCATTGCCACTTCCTTTCTCCTGGGTCTTTTTGGAAACCAAAATTGTTGTTAATAAATTCCAGTTTATTATTTATTACAAAAGCTCATACTTTTTGTCAATGCAAGCTTCTTCTCATGATTTTGTATGAAATGTATTTTATTATTTATGGCTCATTGTCTCAAGTACATTTATTCACAGAACCGTGTAAATGCGCAATGTAACTACACTTTATGCAAAAATGACACCAAATCTACCTCCAAGAAGTGACTGACTTCCAGTGAAATGATTCTCATAGGAATGTGACATAGTTTTAGATGAAAACACACCTATTATAGACTGGATTTTCAATGCAGAGTTGGGGACCCAACAGCTGGATCATTTCTGGGCCGCGAGGCAGCACTTTTTTTGTTGTTATTTATTCTTTTACAGGCTATGGACATCACTGGCTGGGCCAGCATTAATTGCCCAGCCCTAGTTGCCCTTGAGAAGGTGGTGGTGAGCCACTTTCTTGAACTGCTGCAGTCCATCTAGTGTAAATACACCCACAATGCTGTTAGGAAGGGAATTCCAGGATTTTGATCTAGCGACAGTGAAGGAACGGCGATATATTTCCAAGTCAGGGTGGTGTGGGGCTTGGAAAGGAACTTGCAAATGATGCTGTTCCCATCCAGCTGCTGTCCTTGTCCTTTTAAGTGGTTGAGGTCACAGGTTTGGAAAGTGCTGTTGAAGAAGGCTTGATGAGTTGCTGCTGTGCATCTTGTAGATGGTACGCACTGCTGCCACTGTGTGTCGGTGGTGGAGGGAGTGAATGTTTAAGGTGGTGAATGGGGTACCAATCAAGTGGATTGCTTTGTCTTGGATGGTGCCGATCTTCTTTAGTGCTGCTGGAGCCACACATCTCTGGCAGGTGTAGAGTGTTCCAACACACACCTGACTTGTGCCTTGTAGATGGTGGACAGGTTTTGGGAAGTCAGGAGTTACTTGCCTCAGAATTCCTAGACTCTGACCTGCTCTTGTAGCTACAGTATTTATATGGCTGGACCAATCCAGTTTCTGGTCAATGGTGACCCCCATGATGTTGATAGTGAGGGATTCAGTGATGGTAATGCCATTGAATGTCAAAGGCAGACAGTTGGATTTTTAATGGCAAAGTCTCTAATTGACCCAGAGGTGAGTATGACACATAGTTAGTGCACCAGGAGCAGCTTGGAGGAGGGACCTTGTTGTGGAAGGTGATTTTAAAATGCAAATGGCAGCCATGACGGGGCTTACCATTGCCTGGAGGAATGAAGTAGAAAAGTGTTCAGAAGGCCAATGCTGGCCTTGGGAGGTGGCCCCTGGTGGCCCCATGTTTCTCTGATGTCTCCCTTGAGGCAATGATGGGCAGTGCCTCAGGGAGAATAGCTGTGTTCTTCCCTTCTTCTGGAAGAAGAAATCCTCCCAGCCAGAGCACGAGAGTATGGATAAAGAAGGCCATGGAGGTCAGCAGCTGGGAGTGATTTGGAGAACATGATGAAAGGGCTTTAATGATCTGATAAGACTTGGAAAGATGAGTGGCAAGCAACACCAGGTTACAGGCCTCTAACTCTGAATACACCAGCATGCACACGAGTTGGGCAGACAGTGCCCATTGTTCTCCTCAACACTGTCGGATCAAGTTGCCAGTTGCATCACTGAGATGCCAGCAACTCTCACACATGAGGCGCAATTGAACAGGGGGCACCACTGAGGAACATAGCATCTCACGTGAATGTCATGCTGGAGTGGGTGAGGAAGGTGAGCCTTTTCATAAATCTTTATCTTTGTATCCTATAGGAGAAAAGAGTGCATTATCAACAAGAGATGTCTCAGGCTGTGGGTGTACCTCAGCTTACGATACTGACCCCTACAGTGGTGGCAACAATGGAGATTGCTAGGGTGCCATGTCAAGCCATGGGCGATGGTGAGACGGGAGGTCATTGAGACCACGGTCATTTGACAGTTCAAACTACAGGTGTAGGGCTTGTAGGAATCTTTTGTCCAATCTGTGCTGTGGCTATCAAACAGTTGTCACCGACTGGGTTGGTTGTGCTGAGGGACTTGTTGAGTGGGCCAAGTTCTCATGACCACCTTCCTGTGTTTCCCACAGGGCTAGTTGAGGGGGGAACAGAATGTTCCAGCCCAGACATGCCGGCCTCCTCAGTGGAGAGAGATGCTCCAGAGTCAGCACTGTCACAACATGTATTTGCATTTTCCACCAGCGCAGATAAATTCACCTTGGTTAGGCCTCAAACTAGCTTAGAACAGAGAACACTGGGTTAATCACACCTCACCAGTAAATAGGAGAGTGAGGCAGAGGCAGAGTCAGCTATGGGCAGTACCCCTCAGGGTATGGAGGATAGACACAGTCATGCTACACAGGGCAGAGACACTGGCCGCAGGTGCTACAAACAAGGTGGGTCTTTCTGGAGTATCAGAGGCAGATGAGTTCCCGAAATTCAAAGATCTCTGAGGTGTTACAGAACCATGGGAAATGGAGGAGTCCATGAAGCGCATGTGCTCTATTATGAGTCAGGGATTTGAGCGCATAGGCTCCTCCATTGAGAGAATGGCCAACTTCTTGAACAGTCATATACGGCAGCCCTCTGAGTGAATCCAAGAGCAGTGTGCTGTTTTACGACTGGTCCCTAGGCAAGGTCCCCCAAATTTATTATGATCCCAGATGAGAGGGATGAACTGGCACCCCTTCTTTATTCAACCATAACAATGTTAATTTAAACTAATTTAAAAGAGATTCCTTCCCACGTGGATACCTTTTCCCAATCCAAATGTATTTATGTTTTAAAAGGAGCCAATTTAACTGGGCTTCCTTGAGTTAGAGAAAGAGTGAGTTTATTAATTATTAAAACACGAGAAAAAATAAATAAAAAGTTACACACATACACACAGATTAGAAACAAGAAGTGAGTCCAGAAATAAAAGTTAAAAGAATATACGAATCAGTCTTTGGCTAGTCAGTGAGGAGTAGATGATGAAACATTATGGCCGTTAAGTTGGATAATTCCGGTAGATTTGACTTTGGGCAGTTGAGCAGTTGGTTTGGAGATTCTTGGTGCTACAGGTTAGCTGAAAGAAATTGCCCTGTTCCTTTTTAGGCTGTGGCTTTGCTGACTTGTGACTTGCTTCCAGCAATGAGAGAGATTTTTTTACCTGCAAGTGCAGGGATGCCTAGTTGATGTTCTTCAGCTATGACTGTCACAACATACCCTCGCACACCAGGCCTGGAACACCAAAACTAGCACATAGAGATCAGGGTTGCAGCTGGCTTTTAACCCCTTTTCTTGGGTATTCCGGGGAGGGATAAAATAAACATCTCTTTCACCCAGACCTGCTTTCTTTTCAACTCACATCATGTCCACTGTCTGGGATATAACTCACAGGAGGTGGTTTTTGCTGAAATGGTAATAATCTCCTACAACCGCAGGAGATTACAGTTCAGTTTTTGCATTGCATCTTTTCCTTTGAAGTGTCTCTGTCTGAAGTAGGCTTTGACATCATTTTAGGTGCGACATTCTGTTCCCTGAAGTAGTTGGTCAAATGTAATCCACATAGGAATTTTCCAGCAAGTGGTTACTTTACAGTCTCAGCCAACTTCTGCTTGTAGTTCCTTCTTAAAAAATGAACACAGGTCTTACTTAAACAGTTCAATATGTTCATAAGTAATTCGGGGCTATGATCCGCTGTTCATGACAGCTGATATGCACAGAATGAGTGAGGCTCTATAGCAATGACCGCTCAGTGTAGCTGATGGCGCATAGATGCACGGAGTGGATGCCAGCTGCGACTCAGTCAGTGGCCTCATCAGCGTGCAAGGACACCATGGAAAGGCTTTTCAAAGAGGGCCAGCATACATCCTTCACCTTCTCGGCCCCTCTGAATGAGGAGCTATCCCTGCCACAAGGCCCTGTAACAAGCTGCCATTGCAATGATGCAGGTGCAGCAGCCTGTGGAGGAACCCCCACGGGACACCTTAATCACAGGATCACAGAATCACACAGTGCAGAGGAGGCCCTTCAGCCCATCGAGTCTGCACCAACACGTGAGAAACACCTGAACTACCTACCTAATCCCATTTACCAGCATTTGGCCCATAGCCTTGAATGTTATGACGTGCTAAGTGCTCATCCAGGTACTTTTTAAAGGATGTGAGGCAACCCGCCTCCCCCACTCTCCCAGGGTGATGAGGACAGAAGCCATGGGCATCTTAGCAATGAGCAGAGTCAGGCGAGCTGGCTGTTTTTAGCCACCGGCCACCCAGAGAAGTGAATGGGAACGCAAGGCGACATCTTGTTAATGCACTTTATGGGTCACTTGGCTGATGCTTTTTGAGTTTGCTTATTCATTGAATTATCCTTTATTGATTATGCTAATGAGCAGACTTGTGTGATATCATTACTTGTTGTCAAAAGGGACATAGAATCAAGGGCCAGGATTGGGGAAGGGGGGTGGTGTTGCTGGGTTACATGAGATGCCAACTTCTGTGTTGGGGAAAAATGTTGGCAGTGTTGACCCAAGTTTCATTCTATGTGTGTGGCAATGAGAATATTCAGATTTGTGTGTTTACTTGATAATTCCACTCTGTAATGGAAGGTGAGTTGCAGAGTCATCCATCGTAAGGGCTAAGAGCCACTCAAGTGAAACATTGCTGAATTAGCATGGCCCTTGCAGCGATGCCAGCCTACTAATTTGGCGTGGGTCTGGGACTGCCTCGGTGGTTGTCCTCCAAAGCCTGGGCATTGGGTTCCTCTGGAATGCCCCCTTCATCCTCCTCTTCACCCTCCTCATGGTCCTCATCCAAGAAAGAGTGGTATTGCAGGTCTTCTTCCTCATCCAGCTCCAGGCCTTTTTGTAGCATCATTATCAGCAGATTTGAGACACCCTGACTGGCACATACTGGAGGCTACATTCTGACTGGCCAATGCAATGAAAACACATCTTTCAGATGCCACTGGATTATTCAATGCAGGTTCATGGTTGTAGGTGGCTCGGTTGTAGTGTCTCTGCCTGGGAATTGAGCACTCACATGCAAGATGTGTTTCCTGTGGTGACAGATCAACTGGACATTCATTGTGGAAGCCTTTTCTGTTCAGGAATTTGGCTGGTTGGCCTGTCAGTGCCTCAACAGCTACATGGATGCAATCGATGACTCACCTGGACTTGAAGAAATTCATCAATGGCAGCAAACCCTAATGTCCTCTATGTCTGCGATGGTCCACCTGACTCAAAATGGATGTAGTCCCCTGCTTTCTGAAATAGGGCAAACATGACCTGCCTGATGGCATGATGGGATGTCACCCAGGTACGCAGCCGATCCCTGGAACGACCCGGATGCATAAAAATTCAGGGCGATAGTGATCTTGACAGCTGCAGGTAGGAGACTTCCATGAGAGCTGTGAGGCCTCAGGTCATTGCGGATCAAAGCACTAATGTCTGAAGCCATCTGCCTGGATAGACACAGTCTCCTATGGCACTGGCACTCATTAACAGGTAGCTGAATCTTGGGCAGTGCACCTGATATTGTGGGCCGCTCCTTCTTCCTCTTGCAGCACCTTGTTCTGCTCCTCTGGCCTCCTCTTAAGCAGGAGAATGCATCTGCTGGAGCTCCTCCCCACTACTCTGCGCAATGTCAATTCCCATCTTAACCCCCTCATCTCCCTCTGGTTGGTTTTCAAGGGCTTCTTCTACCCACATTTGTTGTCCAAGTCAGCTAACAGCCTCAAGTCTCTGTCAAGAAACCAACCACTCACTCCTCAGAAACACAAGCCATTCAGCACCAGTGATGGCAACTCTGTGCCACTGGATAAGTATCTGAGTTTAAATCTCCTGTTTCACACAACCATTGCCCACCACTCTCATGGCTTCCTGCTATACTCCTGACAGCTGCACACTAACATATCCCAGACCCTTCATTTTCACAGTGTTCCTCAATTGAGGATTTCAAACTGTTGCTCCCCAGGTTCTTAACTAATGACACAATAAGTTCAACAATTTGTTACTAGGAGGTGTGCGGGTTGCTGGCTCCGCCTGCCTTGCCTTTGAAAGTCACATCACATTCCTGAGACGTCAGAAACCAATGACACCATCCGAGTTTGTGATTTTCAATGTTCACCCGCGTCTGACCTCGCCCCATGGGCGATTGAAAATCCAGCCCATTATGTCAGCCAAAAGCTTATTATCATTTACTTTGCTGTCAAGCTGAATAAGTTAATACATCTATTTGTACATGGTTGTCAAGAATTGACAGGCAATACAAGATTGACATTCCATTCTGACCTACAATGTACACAAAAGGTACCTGACAAGTTGAACTTAGCCATCTCATCTTTCAAAATGTTGATGGTTGAGCAGTGGTAAAACTTAATGAATATGGGCTCCTGTTTCAGAAAATAAATATTCCATTATGCATTTGCTATGTAATGTTTCCTGTTTTTTTTTCCAAATCATTTCCCACTCAAAAGCTTTATGAACTCCCCTGCTGTGGCAGGTTAAAGTTTTGAGACTACAGGGGTTGGAAGGAGGGATTTATAAACTTCCTGGACTCCCTGCTCCGGAAGCTTTAAAACAAAATGGGCACAGCATACAGGGCATTGAGTAGAATATGGTTCTGTAATTTCTGCTGGTGAACTGATATAATGTGTAATCAAGTTAAAGTATTGCCTTAGCTTAAAAAAAACTATTGAGTTTGTAGGGATCTAGCAATTGGGGAATAGGATCAATGTATAGGGCTTTTAGCTGCTATTGCCTCCATGTATTCATATGTTTTCACTTTAGTGAGAACCAGGAGCCTAAAAAATATACAATTTATTTGCTTTGGTTTGTTTTCATGTTTTATACTGAAATATTAATCTAGCTCAATCTTTCTGTACCGTAAATAAACTCACCCTGTGTGTTCTGTTTGGTTGATTGCTAATCCAGTAGGATTTGTTTCCAACAAAAGTGGCCATTTAAACAAGTCACTGCTATAGAGTACTGAAAATCATTGTTAATTTTTTTTTGAGATATTGTTCCACGCTCACACACTCAGTACAACTTAAAGCACTTAAAAGCTAATGCACTCTGCTTTCTGGTGTTGATGTATGACAGATGTGACCTTGTGAAATTTTGTCTCTTTTTTGGGCATCACCAAATCTTTTAGATTGTCCTAAATGGAGTAAAGAACAAGATAAAATCATCAGTGGGGTTGTAGCAGAGGAAGTACTCGTTCGTTAAATCCCACTCTCCGTATGTATTGTGGATGATTGGGACCAACGCTAAAATTGCTTTTACCAGACTCTTACTCTCAACAGCGGTAGGCAATGATAACTAACAATGCCCTCAGGACCTAGTTAAAGCTGCATCACATTCAGAAAAGCACTTTAATGTAACTGCATTAGGAAACTGTCAGTTGTTTGTGGACAAAACAGATCTTAACCCTTGAAGAGACATTGTCATAGCCGCTGAAAAGGACCTACACTCATCTGTGAACATTTTTGTTAAGAGTAAATAAATTGATTGTCACATGTGGTCCAAAACAAGTCATTACTCATACATTCTCAACTGCTTGAATTTGACTCAAATCTGACTACTGTAGAATGAGATCCACTCATCAAATGTCATCGTCTGCTATATATATATATATATATATATATACTCTCTGATGATGTTAAGCTGAGGCCCCGTCTGCCCCCTCTGGTGGACATAAACAATCCCATGGCACTATTTTCATGCAATAAAAGAATGGTTACAAAACAGAAGGAGGCCATTCAGCCTGTCATGTCTGTGCCAGCTCCCTGCAAGAACAACTCACCTAATCCCACTCTCAACCATCTTTTCCCCATAGCTGTGCAAATATTTTCTCTGCAGATAATTATCCAGTTTTCTTTTGAAGGCTTCGATCCTAACCACTTGCTGTGTAAAACGTTATTCCTCACGTTGTGTCTTTTGCAATCACCTTAAATCGGTGTCCTCTCATTCTTAATCCTTCTGCCAGCGGGACAGTTTCTTCCTATCTATTCTGTCCAGACCCCTCATAATTTTGAACATCTCCATCAAATCTCCTCTTAATCTTCTCTTCTGTAAGGAGAACAACCCCAGCTTCTCAAATCTATCCACGTAACTGAAGTTCTTCATCTCTGGAACCATTCTTGTGAATCTTTTCTGCATGCTGTCTAATCACTTTGTATTTCTAAACTGTGGTGCCCAGACTGGGCACAATTGAGGCTGAGGCAGTGTGTTATACAGGTTTATTCCAACTTCCTTGCTTTTGTACCCTATGCCTCTATTTATAAAGCCCAGGATCCTATATGCTTTATTAACCACTTTCTCAACCTGCCCAGCTACTTTCAATAATCAGTGCACATATACCCCAGGTGTCTCTGTTCATGCACCCACCCCCTTTAGGACTGTACCCTTTATTTTGTATTGCCTCTCATTCTTCCTACCAAAGGGAATCACTTCATACTTCTCTGTATTAAATTTCACCTTCCATTTGTCTGCCATTCCACCAGCCTGTCATGTCTTCTTGAAGTTTACCATTATCCTCCTCACAGTTTACAACATTACCAAGTTGTGTGCCATCTGCAAACTTTGAAATTGTGCCCTAGCTGTGTACCCAAGTCTTGTTTATTAATATATATCAAGAATAGTAGGGACCCCAAAAATGACCCCTGGGGAACCCTACTATATACCTTCATCGAGTCTGAAAATAGCCACTTACCACTATCACAACAACAGCTATAACAACCACTACTCTGTTTCCTGTGACTCAGGATATTTCGTATCCACACTGCTATTGTCCCTTTTATTCTAGGAGCTCTAATTTTGTTGATAGGTCTATTATGTGGTACTTTATTAAATGCCTTTTGAAAGTCCACATACTCCTCATCAACAATACCATCATCAACTGTTACCTCATTAAAACACTTGAGCTAATTAGTTAAATACGATTTTTTTTTAACAAACTTGAGCTGGCTTTACCTAATTAATCCACATTTGTCCAAGTGACTGTTAATTTTGTCCCAAATTATCGTTTCTAAAAGCTTTACACCACCAAGGTAGTTGCGGGGCGTATCCTTACGTCTTTTTTCAACAAAGGTGAAACATTTGCAGAAACTGCTCCTGTATGTAAGGAAAATTATGGCAGGACCTCCACAATTTCCACCCCTGATTCCCTCAGTATCCTTGGATGCCACTCACCAGGTCCTGTTGACTTGCCAACTTTAAGTACAGTTAGCCTATCTAATATCAGCTCTTTATCAATTTTTAGCCCAACCAGTATCTCAACTACCTCCTTTTCATTGTGACTTGGGTAGCACCTTCTTGCTTGGTAAAAACAGATGCAAAGTATTAATTTAGTACCTGAGCTATGCCCCCTGCCTCCATGCATAAATACCCTTTTTTGTCCCTAATCGGACCCACTTCTCCTTTTACCACCCTTTTGCTATTTATGTGCCTATAGTAGATGTTTGGATTTCATTTTATGTTAACTGCCAGTCTCTTCTCATACTCCCATTTTGCTTCTCATACTTTGTCACTTCTCCTCTGAACTTTCTGCAGTCAGTCTGGTACTCACTTGTATTATGCACCTTACATCTGCCATTTGCACCCTTTTTCTGCTTCAACTTGCTCTTTATCACTTTCATCATCCATGGAGCTCTGAATTTGTTTGTCTTACCTTTACCCTTTGTGGCAATGTACCTCCGCTGTACACGAACTGTCTCCTCTTTGAAGGTAGCCCATTGTTCAGTTACAGTTTTGCCTTCCAATCTTTGGTTCCAATTTACCTGGTGCAGATGTGTCCCACCCCATTGAGGTTGGCCCTTCCCCAATTAATTATCTTTACCCTGGATTGCACATTGTCCTTTTCTATAACCAACCTACACGTTATGATATTATGATTACTGTCCCATAAATGTTTCCCTACTGACATTTGACCTACCATATTCTCCAGAACTTTATCCAGCTGTGCCCTCTTTCCTCGTTGGGCCGGAAACATACTGATCTAGAAAGTTCTGCTGAACACACTGTCTATTCTTTACACTATTATCATTCCAGACTATTTTAGGATAATTAAAGTCCCCTGTGGTAATAACTCTCTTTTTTATTGAACCTCTGTAATTTCCTTGCAAATTTAATCCTCTTTCCCACTAGTTGGTGAAGTCAGTGGCATACACAATACGCCCAGGAGTGAAATGGTATCTCTATTGTTTCTTAGCTCTAATCAAATATATTCTGTCCTTTACCCCTCTAGGACGTCCTTTCTCCTTAATCAGTGCTGCTGCCCCACCTCCTTTGTTTTCTTTCTGATCTTTCCTGAGAATTGTATCCTTGTATCCAGGAATATTTAACGCCCAGTTAAAGTTTTTTTGAGCCAGGTCTCCATTTTCGCCACAACATTCAATTCCTATGTGCCTACCTGGGGCTGCAGCTCACCAAACTTATTTACCACCCTCTGCACATACACATGCATTCAGAGTAAACCTGAAGAGCAGAGGATGAAGAGCAGGGAAGTTATCTTCAGTGTCCTGGCCAATATTTTCCCCTCAAACAACATCACTAGAACAGATTATCTAGTCATTATCTCGTTGCAGATTGTGGGACCTTGCTGTGTGCAAATTGGCTGCTGTGTTTCCTACATTACAACAGGAACTGCACTTCAAAAGTGCTTCATTGGCTGTAAAGCACATTGGGACATCCTGAGATCGATAACTTTAATGTATAACTGCATGTTTTTCTTTTTTCTTTTTCACACTGAGCTACATACAAACATAACTTTTGTCCCAGCATAATAAACTAAAACTTGCTACAACTGTACCTGTAACTCATGTGCTGAATACTTCCTTCATATATATTGCTGCATTTCCACCCAGTTATAAAAGTTTGTGAACATTTTAGTTCCTCTTGTCTGCTCATGGGATTGCCTTTGCAGATCTGTATTTTGGAATAGAAGTGGCGAGCAGGTTTGCTATGAGAGTGACCAGCTCTGAAGGATAGATAGTAGAAGTAATGTCACTGCAAAAACAAAATGCCAGGACAAATAGAAGAAAGCTGCAACATACAGAGATTAGAAGGGCTAAGAAGGTTTGGAAAGAAAATTATCTTTAAAAAGAACATAAGTTAATTAGAGTTTATCATGAACACATTAGTATAGTAGTAAGAGGGAAGTCATAGTAGAGATAAGTTTGCAAGGAAGTGAAGGAGGCAAATTTGGACTGAAAGTGAGGGGATGATTGAGGCAGCAAATAGATAGTTTTCCCCTGATTTCACATAGGAGGTGCGAATTGAGATTGTACAACCATGGGAGGTGAATACAAAACAATTTTACCAACCTTACACAATCTTTGAAATAAATAAAGAATAGATAATTGGAGTATATGTAGCAAATGCGGATTTTTAAAAAGCAAATGATAAGTGTAGTAATTATGGTTTTATTTACTGTGCAATGTACCTTTAAGAATAATACAGGTTAAAAAGATCACATGATCTGTAGTGACCAATAGGAGAGTAGTGCGGGCTACATCAGCAGTCAGTGTGGAGTTAGAGTTGGAGTTGAAAGCATATGTATAGTTGCTGCTGAGTATATTGTAAATAAATTTAATTTTCCACCCAGGAAGTGTGTGCAGATCAAATCTATCATTAATAGCACAATCAGCCACCTTACAACAAACTGGTGACAAGGATAAAACAGGATTGAACAGAAGAAATCAAGTTAAAAAGAAATTGGCACTGCACCTCGTCCAGTGATTGTAAGTGGCAAGTTCTGTTAGAATTGAAGAAGTTATCAACTCTCAAAATGCACAGTTTGGGAGGATTGATCCTTTTGAACCTGTCACAGACAATTGGTCTCAATACATAGAACACCTCACATTCTTTTCTCAAGTGGACAAGATTATTGGGGAAGAAAAGAGGTGAGCGATCCTCTTGTGTACTTGTGAGAGCAAAACCTACAGCTTGATTTGAAGCTTGACGGCACCCAGTGCCCCAGATTCAAAGAATTTTGATGAATTGGTGGACCTCATGAAGGGTCACTTTCAACCCAAGCCCTCAGTCATGATGCAGAGGTTCAGGTTTAATTCGCAAAATAGAGCCCCAGGTGAGACAATTGCATGCTACATGGCAAATTTTAAGCAGCTAACAGAACATTGTTTGTTCAGTACAACTCTAAATGACATTCTCAGAGATCGTTTAGTATGTTGTGCGAAAGAGGGCACTATTCAGAAAAGATTATTGTCCAAATTGAATCTGGATTTCAAGAAAGAGCTAGAGATAGCGCTGGCCATGGAAAGCATAGTAAGAGATTCAAAAGCAATATAGAATGCTCAAAAACGGCGCTGTCCTCTACATCGGGTGGAAAACCTGAGCTGAAAGAGGCACAAACAAGCAAGCCTTTGCTGAGAAGCGGGAAACAACCCCCACTAGCTGAAGAATAAAGAAAAATAAGTTAGCAGTGAAATCAAAGAATAATTTCAATAGAGGTGGAAACAAGCAGTCTTTTAGCGGTTGGCAGTTTAAAAAAACTGAATGCTACTATTGTCACAGAAATGGATGTTTAATGAGGTAGTGCAGGGAAAGATTCAAGCAGGCTTGTAAACAACAGAAGAAGCCCAATGACACCCCTGGAGTCCTGGCCAAAATGTATCTTTCAATTGACATCACAATAAAAAAAATCAGATTAGCTGGTCATTGTTGCAAAGCTGCTTGTGGGAGCTTGCTGTACACAAATTGACTGTCACGCTTCTTACATTACAACAGTGACTACACTTTGGGACATCCTGAGATTGTAAAAGACACTATATAAATACGAGTCTTTCTTTCATGTAAACTTATGATATGTATATCAGTATAGGAGCAGAACATGTTGCTCGCTTGGTTGAAACAAAATATGGTTCCAAATTGCTAATTGCTTTTATATGCAAAACTAATAGCATTATTCTGCCCAGATGAGTCCCTGATATGTATTTATGAGCACAGGAATAGAAATAGGCCATCCAACCATTCAAGCCTGTTCTGCCATTCAATTAGATCATGGCTGATCTGTATCTTAGCACCATCATACCCGCCTCAGTTTCATAATCCTGAATACCCTTGCCTAACAAAATTTATTAATCTCAGTTTTGAAATTTTCAATTGACTGAGGGCAGAATTATTCAGTCCCCTTGGCGATTGGCGTCATAGCGGGCGTGGGGGGGGACAATTTGGTGTGAGGGGCAGAAATCGGTTTCACGTCGGCTTGAAAGCACAGCGGGATCATCTGACGATGTCCTCCATGGTGGAACGTAAAACCCGCTGGAGGCTAATGTGAACCCGATTTACATCCCAGTAATGGGATACAAAGTAAGGCCCGATCAAAATTGTCCCCCATGCCCGATTTACCATTATGTTGGCAGGAAAACACACCAGCCCAGAACATGTCTGGACAAGCGTGACTTGCGGATGTCAGGACTTACTGTCAGGGCCTTGTCAGATCACAGACATCCGAGGAGCAGAAGATGCTGGAACCCTACAGCTACTGGACCCTGGAGGAATACATACAGCGCATGCTGGGTGGATTCTCATGGACATGGCTCTGCCATGAAGCAGCTCTCAGCAGTCGGGAGGTCTCCGTTGATGATTCGAGTCTGCTTCAGAACATCACATACTTAGTTTGAAAGGCTAAGAGGTAGCAGAATTCTTAAAGTGCATCCAGGAGAGCTTTTTGTGCCAGCAGGTAGAAAGTCCTACAAGAGAAGGGGCGGTACTGGACCTAATCTTAGAGAATGAAGCCAGGCAAGTGGTAGAAGTGTCAGTGGGAGAGCATTTCGGGGATAGTGACCCTAACTCTGTAAGATTTAAGGTAGTTATGGAAAAGGAAAATGATGGACCAGAAATAAAGGTTCTGAATTGGGGGAAGGTCGATTTCAATATGATAAAACAGAATCTGGCCAAAGTGCACTGGGAACAGCTACTTGTAGGAAAGTCTACATCAAACCAGTGGGAGTCATTCAAAAAGGAAATAGTCAGAGTTAAGGGCCAACATGTTCCTGTAAAGGCGAAGGGTAGGACCAACAAGTCCAGGGGACCCTGGATGTCAAGGAATATAGAGGATTGGATAAGGAAAAAAAAGGGGGCTTATGGCAAATACAGAGGGCTGAAAACAGTGCTCCTAGAGGAGTATAGAAAAGTGTAGGGGGTTACTTAAAAAAGTAATTAGGAGAGTGAAGGGGGGGCATGAAAAAGCACTGGCAGGCAAGATAAAGGAAAATCCCATAGTATTTTATTAATATATTAAGGGCAAGAGGATAACCAGGGAAAGAGTAGGGCCCATTAGGGAAAAAAGTGGCAATCTGTGTGTGGAGCCGGAGGACGTAGGTCAGGTTTTGATTACTTTTCATCTGTGTTCACTATGGAGAAGGACGATGTAGAAATCAGGGAGAGGGACTGTGATATATTTGAACAAATTAGCTTTGAAAGGGAGGAGGTATTAGCGGTTTTAGTGGGCTTAAAAGTTGATAAATCCCCAGGCCCAGATGAGATGTATTGCAGGCTGTTATGTGAGGCAAGGGAACAGATTGCAGGGGTTCTGACACTAATCTTCAAATCCTCTCTGGCCACAGGAGGGGTGCCAGAGGACTGGAGGACGGCAAATGTGGTACCATTATTCAAGAAGGGTAGTAGAGATAAACCAGGTAATTACAGGCCAGTGAGTCTAACATGTTTCCCGTGAATGCATTATTAATGAGGCGTGACGGGCTGGGAAAGGGATGATATGGCGCGAAAACCCACCTTTGCAGCTGGTGGGTAAAACGACTTTCTTCACACCCGCTACTGCACTCAGTGCATATCTGGGACGATTTGGCCCATGGTCTCAACAGTTCCAGATTTTCACTACTCTTTGACCTGAAATTTACAGAGCTTTTAGAGATGAGCTGCAAGGCAGGAAGGTTGGCAAAATGGCACGGGAAGGTGTTGAGTGGAGTGCCCATTGCCTTCCTGCCACCATGTCATTTTGTCAGCAGCAGGAAAGATGGCGTATGCTCCCCACTCCACCTCCTCACCCGGAGCCCAGTTGAGCTACTTAAATGCCACCCGACAACAGGAAGTTGGGGTGGCTGTTGAGAGCCTTCCACCCTGCCCTTGCTGCTGACCCTCTACAACTCCTCCCCCGCAACCCTCACCACATGACGTGGGTTACTCCATGATCCTAGGGCTTCCAGTGGGTGTATTTCCTGTGGCAGCCACCACATTCCCAATGGTGCTGCTGAACTAAACACTTGCCAACCTCGATTGGCCAGCGGCTCTCAGTGGGTGGGATTTCCCACCCTCGGGGTCTTGATTCTTTGGAAGGACCTGCGGATGGAAGGCTGGAGGATCAGTAATAAGTTGAAATGATTAAACGATAGTACTAGGACGATAGTTGGTGGGAAGACTTTCAGACGCAGCAGCAGAGCAAGCAAAACAGGAGAGGTAATGCAGGAAGAAAATTAATCAAGATTAATAAAGCACAACTACGCAAAGTGATGATCTAATGACTGACCTGAAAATATAAAAGGAAACCAAACAAAGCTTAGAGCTAGATGAGCTGAATGACCTTTCTCAGTTTATTAGCTGAAGGAACATTTGACTCAGCAGGCTAAGCAACATCCTTATCTGTATATTTGTACTTTCCAATCATTAAAAATAAACATTAATTATCTGTATTCGTTTTAAGCAAGAATATATCACATTTCTACCATATCTTTTGTTCAGTTTACAGTTGTTGATCTCTTGTGAGTAATTAGTAACCGTAAAAGTTGAACAATTCTAATCAATATCCATTGTATTGGGTGTATAGGTTTATTCAGGGGATTTTTTTTGGGCAGGAATGGACTTTGTTGAGAATAATCGGCTGTGATCTCCATCATAATCTTACAAAGATCTCAGGAATCACCCCTGCTGACAATACGATGGGGCAGAATTTTTCGTCCTGTGGGCAGGCGTGTGTCTGACCCGAGCGGGAGTGAAATAGTGCACGATGACATTGGGACACTCACCCGACATCATTGTGCCCTTGCGCGATATTTCACTCGGCGGGCGCTTGCAGGTGCTGGAGCAACGTCCGCCATTAATTAAGTGGCCACTTAAGGTGCTTAACATGCAAAACGGGCAAGCGCCAGCTGACATTTTCACAAACTTCCTCCAAGGGCGGGATAAAAAGGGTCAGCAGCATCACCAGTGTGAGTAGTCAGAAGTTTTGGAGATAGTTTGCAGATGGTCGCTTATTGGCACTTGTCAGCTTCATCTCTGTTCGGGACTTCATTCTTAGCATTTCCAGGCTTCACTTCAGGACTCATTGCTGTCTTCCAGGCTGCCTGAGAATTCAGACAGTGCAGAACCTTCCAGGAATCAGACAACCTTCCCTTACCCTGGTAATGGGGATTGTGGTCTCCGCTTGTGGCACTTCCTCTGAGGAGGAAGAGAGGGGCAGGAGAGGAGGCCACGTGTCCCAATGCAGCTTCCAGAAGAGGCACCTGTGGGAGGAGAGGCACAGGCACAAGGGGCGCAGGGCCTGCAGGTAGTCCAAGGCAGAAGGGTCCATAGAAGACGCCACTATCCTGCTGCCAGGGTTTATAGGTGGCGATGCAGCTACCTCAATATGTCTGAGGTGCAATGCTGAAGGAGACTCCATCTCTCAAGAGAGACAGTCACCTCCATTTGCCAGATGATCGGGCCTGAGATCAGCTCCGACTGTGTGGGTGGACACCCAATGCTAGTGGCTCTGAAGGTCACAGTAGCCCTCAACTTCTATGCCTCCGGCTCTTTCCAGGGCTCAGTGGGGGATCTGTGTGGAGTCTCCCAATCAGCTGTCCACAGTTGCATAAAGCTGGTGACAGGAGCTCTGTTCAGGCAGGTACTGCCCTTTATTCTTTACCGTACAGACGAGGCCAGCCAGGCTGAGCGAGCCAGAGGCTTTGCAACGATTCAGAGTGTCATCGACTGCACACATGTGGCCATCAAGGTGTCGGCGGGTCAGGTAGCTGCCTTCGTCAACAGGAAGGGATTCCACTACATTCCACAAGACGCAGATTCTGCAAGTCTGTGCAAAGTACCCTGACAATTCCCATGATGCTTACATCCTCAGACACTCACAGGTGCCGAGGCTCTTCAGTGCTCCAGTCTGACTGGATGGATGGCTGCTGGGTGCAAGGCCTATTCACTGAAGAGGTACCTCGTGACGGCTCTCCGCCAGCCAAGAACAGAGGCAGAAAAATGTTACAATATGACTCATGCCCCCACATGGGCGGTGGTAGGGAGGACCATACGTCTTCTCAAGAAGCACTTCCGATGCCTGGACTGTTCAGGGGGAGCACTACAACACCCCTCAGAGTGGGTGTCACTGCCAGTAGTTGTGTGCATGCTCTCTACAACCTGGCACTGGCAAGCGGGGGACCCACTGGAGGAAGAGGACCTTGAGGCAGCTGCACAGCCCACAGATGATAAGCCCAGTAGTGAGTCTGAAGAGGGGCACAGTGAGGAGAATGCTGAGGGCATGGAGGTAGACCTCGGTAACCTGTAGGGAGGCAGAAGCATCAGGGACACCTTGATCCAATGCTCTTTCAGCTAGGTTACCAAAGAGCAACTTCAAACGCATGCCAGGGCTGCTGCCTCCATCCCAGATACCTGAAAGGACCCTATTATTTGAACACAAAGAACACTCAGTCCCTGTGCAATAAAGTTCAGAGCCACCTACATCCAGCATTACATACTGGCATTCCCCACAGCAATGAAATAAAAAGATGAAGCATACTCAGGCCATGAAAACAAAAACACAATGTATGTCATTCTGACAATTCAGTAATGTTAACAGAAACATTTCTGGTATTCAACATCAGACTAGTATACATAAAGTTAACAAACATGAACATAAAATCAACAGTGACCCGTCCCTCTTGTGCTCATGGTGCCTTTAATTTATGTTTGCAAGTGTTACGTCTAGGTACTCCCCCCTTGCTGGCACCGGCATTGGAGCCAACCTGCTGACTCTGCTGTCTTGTTGGCCTCGATGACCTGGGCAGACATCCTCTGGCCAGTGGAGCCTGTGCTGGCCCCGCCTGGGAGGGAGCGGCCAGTGCCATGGCTGGCGTCTCCCCAGTCGCCGCAGCCTCATCAAATGCCACGGTCACTGGCGGAGGGGTGGAGGAGCTGCTGCCACCATCCAAAGCGCCCTGAGAGGAGCCCACAGAGATGACAGGCAGCTCGCGCATCAATGTGAGGTCACTGAAGACATTGATGAACGGGCACCTAGCTGGGATACTGGGTATCTCATCCATCTCCCGCACTGATATTGACCACCTGAGGTCAGTGCCTGTGTGAGGGCTTGCAGGTCCAAACGCAACCCCAGGAACCCCTGATTCTGTTCCTGGAGCTGCCTCTCCATGAGAGTCTCCACTCTCGCAATGGAGGAGGCAGTGCACTCGCCCATGATGGTTAACACAGTGCTCATGTTCCTCATGGGCTCCATCACGGAGACCATGGCACGCAGACCCTCATGGATCACCGCCAGATCCTCCCACACATCTAGCTGGACATCCAGCATCTGCTGCCTAACGGACGACTCCAGAGGCTCTTCATGTCCATTTGATTGAGCATTGTCCTGGTCCCGAGCAGTCCTCCGACTGCCATTGCCCTGGGCACTCCCTGCCTCCACCTACACCTCTAGCGATTGTGAAGTGCCCTCACCAGTGTGCACTAATATACTTGCAACTGCTCTAATACCCCACCGAGGTGCTGGTATCTGCACCGGTGCCTGCTTCAGAGAGTGGGTATCTCGCAGGTGTAAATGATGCCTGGTGGCCCTCTGGTGTCAGGGGTGGCCCTTCGGGGTCCAGAGAGCAAATGCCTGCTAGTGAATCTAAAAGGGTGAAGAAGGACATGTCATTAGTTAAAGTCATCACACTGTCACTGTGCATGCCAGACACGCTGGTGAGACAATGGAGATCTGCATCATGTGCCCTCGTCTTCCAATGATCTATGGGGACTTCAGGTTTGAGGCTCACATCAATGAAGAGACTATGCTAGAATGGTTGCACAAGCCGAAATTCTCAGCTCTGTGCACTGCACTCTTACCTTCATCTGATGCCCCCGTCTCTCCACACCGGGTTGCACTTGGGGCTCTCAAGCTCCAGGGCACCTTGAAAAACTCATGCCTCAGTTTTTCTCCAGTTTAAAATAGATTAAGCTAAGGAAAGGTAAGGGTTCTAGTTTTTATTTAAAGTACATAAGTAATTTAACCTTATTTTACTGTATTTAATTTAAAGTAAGGATTTATTTTTCAACTAGAGGTATGGCAGGGCAGCTCAGTCCTGTGTTTTGTACCACCTGCAACATGTGAGAAGTCCCAGACGCTCCTTGCACTCTCATGACCACATGTGCAGGAAATGCCACCAGCTGCAGCTACTTGAGCTCCGAGTTTTGGAACTTGAGTGGCTGCTGGAGGCACTGAGGTGCATCCGCGAGGCTGCGAGTTTTGGGAATAGCAGGTTTTTTGACGTAGTCATCCCACAGCTTAAGGAAGTGCAGACAGAGAGGGAAAGGGTGACCATTAGTCAAAAGAAAGTGTCAGGCAGGTAGTCAGGAAATCCCCAGGGTGCATCTCACTCGAGAACTGTTTTTCTGTGTTGGAAAACGGTGAGAGTGATGGTTCCTCTGGGGAGTGCAGCCACGTTCATTGCACTGTGAGTGGCTCAGCTGTATGGGGGTGGGGGGGGCAGTAAAAGATGGGGAGAGCAATAGTGGTAGGAGATTCAATAGTAAGGGGAACAGACAGGCATTTCTGCATCCGTAGACATGACTCCAGGATGGTTTGTTGCCTCCCTGATGCCAGGGTCAAGGATGTCACTGAACGGCTGCACAGCATTCAAAAGGGCATTCTAAAGGTGGAGGGAACACAGACAGAGATCATGGTACATATTGGCACCAACGACATAGAAAGAAAGAGGGATGAGGTCCTGCAAGCAGAATTTAGGGAGCAAGGAAACAGATTAGAAAACAGGACCTCAAAGGTAGTAATCTCTGGATTACTTCCAGTGCCACGCGCTAGTGAATATAGAAATAGGAGATTAGTCCAGGTGAATGCGTGGCTGGAGAGATGGTGCAGGAGGGAGGGCTTTAGATTCTGGGACATTGGGGCCATTTCTCGGGGCGGTGGGACCTGTACAAGGCGGACGGGTTGCACCTGAACCGGAATGGGGCCAACATCCTTGCGGGGAGGTTTGCTAGTGCTGTTGGGGAGGGTTTAAACTAACTTGGCAGGGGGGTGGGATTCTGAGAGGAGGTTCAGCAGGGGAAGATGCACAGCCAAAATTAGAAGAGAGAGCAAGTGAGTCTGGAAGGTATAGAAATTATAGGCCAGTTAAGGCACAAGGGAGTTTGGCAAGGTTGGATGGTATTTATTTTAATGCAAGGAGTCCCACAAATAAGGCAGATGAGTTGAGGGCACAAATTAACACATGGACGCATGATGTCATTGCTGTCACAGAGACATGGTTGAGAGAGGGGCAGGATTGGCAGCTCAATATTCCAGGATATAGATCTTCAGGCAAAACAGGGAAGGAGGTAAAAAGAGGAGGGGGTATCACAATATTGATCAAGGAATCAATTACAGCAGTAAGGAGGGGTGACATCTTAGAAGGATCCCCAAAGGAAGCCGTATGAGTAGAACTGAAAAACAAAAAAGGAGCAATCACATTGCTGGGAGTGTACTATAGGCCCCCAAACAGTCAGAGAGAAATAGAAGAGCAGATATGTAAGTAAATTTCAGAGAAACATTAACTGGGTTAGTCATAGTGTGATAGGTTTAGAGGGAGTGGAATTATTAAAATGCATCCAAGAGAGCTTTTTAAGCCAGTAAGTAGAAGGTCCTACAAGAGAGGGGGCAGTCCTGGACTTAATTTTAGGGAATGAAGCCGGTTAAATGGTAGAGGTATCGGTGGGGGAGCATTTTGCAGATAGCGATCATAACTCCATTAGATTCAAGGTTGTCTTCAAGAAGGGAATAGGGAGAGTACAGGGCCAACATATTCCATTAAAGATAAAGGGTGGGACCAACAAATCCAGGGAACCCTGGATGTCGGGGGATATACAGGATTGGATAAAGAGGAAAAGGGAGGCTTATGGCAGATACCAAGGGCTCAAAACAGCGGAAGCCCTAGAGGAGTATAGAATGTGTAGGGGGGATCTTAAAAAGGAAATTAAGAAGCAAAAAGGGGGCATGAAAAATCATTGGCAGGTAAAATAAACAAGTACGTTAAGAGTAAGAGGATAACTAGGTAAAGAGTAGGGCCCATTAAGGACCATAGTGGTAATTTGTGTGTGGAGCCGGAAGATGTAAGTAGAATTCTAAATAAATGCTGTGTGTCGGTGTTCACAAGTGAGAGGGACGACGTAGGTATGGAAATCAGCCAGAAGGACTGTGATATAATTAAAGAAATTAGCATAGAAAGTGAAGAGGTTCTCAGTGGTCTGGCAGGCTTAAAAGTAGATAAATCTCCAGGGCCAGATGAGATGTAACCCAGGCTGTTGAGTGAGGCAAGGGTGGAGATAGCAGGGGCGATGGCAATAATTTTCAATACCTCTCTGGTCACAAGAGAAGTGCCAGAGGACTGGAGGACAGCCAGTGTGGTAACATTATTCAAGAACGGAGGAAGGGATAAACCAAGGAACTACAGGCCAGTCAGTCTAACCTCAGTGGTGGGGAAACTATTGGAAGCAATTCTGAGGGACAGAATTAATACACACTTGGAGAGTCAGGGATTAGTCAAGGAACAGTTAGCATGGTTTTGTTAAGGTGAGGTTATGTCTGACCAATTTGATTGAATTTTTCGAAGAGGTGACCAGGTGTGTAGATGAGGGCAATGCATTTGACGTAGTCTACTTGGACTTCAGCGAGGCTTTTCTTAAGGCCCCATATGGGAGACTGATAATGAAGGTAAGAGCCCATGGGATCCAAGGCAATTTGGCAAATTGGATCCAGAATTGGCTGAGCGGCAGGAAGTAGAGGGTGATGGTCGAGGGGTGATTTTGTGACTGGATGCCTGTGTCCAGTGGGGTTCCACAAAGATCAGTGTTGGGTCCCTTGCTGTTTGTAGTATATATAAACAATTTAGACTTGAATGTAGGAGGGTTAATCAGTAAGTTCGCAGACGACACGAAAATTAGTGGGGTGGTAAATATTGAGGAGGATAGCCTTAGATTACAGGAGGATATAGACAAGCTGGTCAGATGGGCTGACCAATGGCAAATGGAATTTAATCCGGATAAGTGTGAGGTGATGCACTTGGGCAGAACAAGCAAGGCATGGGAATACACGATGAATGGTAGGACCCTGGGAAGTACTGAGGATCAGAGGGACCTTGGTGTGCATGTCCACCGGTCCCTTAAGCTAGCGGGACAGGTAGATAAGGTGGTTAAGAAGGCATATGGGATACTTGTCTATTGACCGAGGCATAGAATATAAGAGGAGGGAGGTTATGCTGGAACTGTATAAAACGCTGGTTAGGCCATAGCTAGAGTATTGCGTGCAGTTCTGGAATCTGCATTGTAGGAAGGGTGTGATTGCACTAGAGAGAGTGCAGAGGAGATTTACCAGGATGTTGCCTGGGTTGGAGAGTTTTAGTTATGAGGAGAGATTGGATAGCCTGGGGTTATTTTTCCTGGAGCAGAGGAGATTGAGGGGGAACATGATTGAGGTGTATAAAATTATGAGGGGCATTGATAGGGAAGACAGGAAGGAACATTTCCCCTTGGTGGAGGGATCAATGACCAGGGGGCATAGGTTTAAGGTAAGGGGCAGGAGGTTTAGAGGGGATGTGAGGAAGAATTTTTTCACCCAGAGGGTGGTGAGAATCTGGAACTCACTGCCTGAAAGGGTGGTAGAGGCAGAAACCCTCATAACTTTTAAGAAGTATTTGGATGTGCACTTGCGATGCCATGGCATACAAGGCTATGGGCCTAGTGCTGGAAAATGGGATTAGAATAGTTAGGTACTTGTTTGAGCAGCGCAGACTCGATGGGCCGAAGGGTCTTTTTCTGTGCTGTGGACCTCTATGACTCTATGATTAGGAGTCCACGACCATTCTGTACTGTTGTGGGCCGTCTTCTCCTGAAACAACAGAGGAGCATTGGTTAGTCCACTCTGCACCCGCAGCGCCATTGCAGCTTGGCCAACCCCAGCTGAGGAGCACCTAGCAGGGCACTTGCGAATTGTGGCCCTCGAGCCGCAAGGCATCATTCCAAGCAGCCAGGGCTTACCCCCTTGGCCAGCTCTGGCGTGATTAACAGTTGCCACTCAGACTCTAGCACAGAAGGAGTGGCCACACCTTAACACTGACTCATGCCAACATGGTACTCACCCTTCTGAGCGCAGCAGGTCATTGAAGCTTTCGGCACTGCACCCAGGAGCGCCGCCCCACATCACAGCTGCTGACCAGCACGGCCACCTCATCCCATGCCCTCTTGGTGAGGTGCGGTGGCCCCCCCCTTCCATCCCTTGGGACAAGGGTGCCCCTCTTGGCAGCCACCTCCTCCAAGAGGATGGCGAGGCAATCATCAGAATAGCAGGAGGCTGAGTGCCACCCAACTTGCCCTGCGACTGCTGTGTCCAGCTGCATTCAGGTCCATCATGCCGGCTGAGGGAAGCCCCTTCCAGGGGCTGCCTGGTCCACTTTTAAACTGGCTGCTGGGTAGCCATTGGACCCGGTGACTGACAGGCTCCCTGGCCAGTGCAGAGCTGCATTTCATGCTGGGTGGGCCTTAATTGTCCCGCCAGCGTGAAATCACAGTCGGGGCCCGATCGCGGGCAGTGGTCCAATTCGCGGCTGCTCCCAGGCCCGCCCGACAAAGGGAAATTCCTGCCCTAAGGGTTTCATGAAAGGTTTGTAACTATTATTTTTGTTTTGCCTCCATATCATGCCTTCCCTGTTCCATTGTCCCTGGCTCCATTGGGGATGGAGCTGGGATTCTGTAACTTGTTCGAGGGTGAGTGAGTGCAAATTGAGTTGAAATCATATTGACAATACAGCTAAACAACCATTTATAGTCTGTTTTGTTTTTGTAGATGATGCTCTGCAGATCTGCTTCTCCATGTCCCTCTGGATTTTTATCTCTAACTTGTTTTGCTGTGGGGTGTTAATCAAACTCTAAGTTAGCATTGTTCTTGCTCTTCAACAAACATAGACAAGGAAACCTTAATAGGCAGGCCTTTCTCAAGATTCATGTGAAAGTGTGAAAGTCCAGACAAAAGTAGAACTATTGGTTCTCTAATATAATTTCCACATTACCCATAGCTGCATGAATGAAATAAAGAGTTCATTCAAATAGAGAGTAAAATAATTGCAGACACATACCTATATTCATTACATTCTGATGCAATGTATACAACATTCTTGCGAGTCAAAGATTGTAACTATGGCATTAGACAAAAAGTCAGTGGGTAATACTGACTTATGGTTGTGCAGTTCTTCATTCCTTCCATCAGACATGGCTCCTCTTTTATTTGGCACCTCCAGGATGACCTTCACTGACGCTGCAGATTCACTAAGTGGATAGTTAAGAGTTGTTTTTAAATTATCTATATTACCCATTGAATTTCTCAGAAAGTAAGTGTGACTTGTTCCTCCTTCAGTGTGAATCCTGTTGTATGGATTGTACAGTAATCAGTAAACTTACATTCATTGACTGTTCATGTCAGCTATTGGTAGCATGAAGATCAGACCTAAATAAAACTGTTGTATTGTGTTCACTGTGCATATTGTATATAAAAACTGTGGAATGATTTAAGTCAGTAATTTAACCTTCAGGTTCAGATGCCTGTTATAAACTGCTCAAGCTTCATTCTTGTGGTTTATGATGTCATCTGAACCCTTCAATTAGATTACTGCCTTGTAATCAGTCCCAGGTTTCCATTACTCTTTATATAATTCCTTTTAGTCACAGAAATTTTACAGTGAAATAATAACTCCATAAAATGTGGCAAAAAACAACGCATTCATTTAATAGCTTTGACTTGCATTGTTACGTTAGGATTATTGGCCAGAGCAGCATTTTCAGATGCATGAGGTTTGGCAGTTTTCCATTCAATCCACCTTTACCATGTTCAAGTTACTCTAACATATAAATCAATGTTCTTTTTATAACACATCCTGATTTGTAGTTGCCCCAAAGTGTATTGCTTTGTCAATACAATGAACCTAATTTAATATTGTTTGGTGCTGGTGTACATTATATATAAATCTGTCAAGTGTCACTCATTTTGGTTTAAAAACATATCCTATTTTGATGCTTGTCACTCTTAAGAATCAACACAACTCCATTTGATTAAATGGGTTTTGAACTTCTCATTAGTTGTGATTATAACTTTGCTCCTAAATTTCTTTGATGTTGACAGCTCCACACATGTTTCGTCACTCACTGGTTTCTGTGCCAGTAAATATATACCACCTGATATGTAATTTTCCAATGCAGCATAAAAGCAGTAATCACCACTTTTCAGGGAATTAGTTAATGGCAAGGGACCTTAGAATGCTATTTAGTATTTTTTCAACCGCATGTCTATGCGTATGGATGCAGACTCCAAAAAGATCAAAAATCCAAAGGGCAAATCTAACTCTGTTTTATTGTTTCACTGTTGTAATCAATGTTCCCTCTAAGCTGTGTGGATGCAGCTGTGAGGTTGCACCTCAGCCAATCTGGATAATTGCAGCACAACAGGGGTGTAAATTTACATTGATGTAAAATAACAGATAGCAGAAATATAACGTTTTAGATTTATTCACGAATTAAACTCCTGTTCCCACTAATTACCTTCCTTCCTCTCCTGAGGTCAGTGATCATTGCTGTGCTACCGTTCACCTGGCATCATCTGCTGAGATCTGCTCACTCAGAAATGCTCAGTTCCAGGGTCAAGTTTGAGACCTTTATAGTCTGTATTTCTCAGTTACTCACTGCAAAGCTTCTTACTGAGCTGGGGAATCTCTCTATGCTATTTAAACATGCCCCAAATTAATACAGGTCACTAGTGAGTAAAAAAATTATCATGGGACATCTCTGGAATGGGGATTTATTAATTCTTCTGTCCTGTGCTCAGAGCTGTATTGTTTGTTGATTGTATCCTGGTCATATCTCACACGATGGTTTTTGTTTTGGATTTCATTGAGTCATTAATGTTTCCACACAAACTATGCAATGTATTTTTTAATGGGAATTTCATTACTTCAAGTAGCAAAACACTTGAATATGGTACACGTTCCAATCTAAAAAGAAAACAAATACGTTTCAAAAAAGAAACACGGACGATTCTAAAACAGTGCTTATTATATTACTCAACATCCATAGCCTTGTTGAGGGAGTGAGTTCCAAATTTCCACTTATCCCCTCTTGTTCTAGATTTCCCCATCATAGGAAACACCTCTGTATCTATTCTATTAAATCCCTTAATTGATTTGACCTCAATTAAAATCACTTCTCGACCTTCTAAACTCAATGGAATGCAAGACAAGTTTATGTGTCTTATGCTCATAACTTAATCCTTTAAGTTTAGTATTATTCTTGTAAACTTGCACCAGATCCCTTCCAGGGCCAATATGTCTTTCCTGAGATATGGTGTCCAAAATTGAATGCAATACTGCAGATGGGCACTGACCAAAACTATGTGCAACTGAAGAATCACTTCCTTCCTTTTCAATTTCAATCCCTTTGAAATAAAGGACATCATTCCATTAGGAACATAAAAACAGGGCTGGGCTATTCAGCCCCTCAAACCTGTTCCACCATTCAATGTGATCATGACTTGGATCCTAATTTCATTTACTCACCTTGGCTCCATATCCTTTTGTGGGCCATGGCTAGCAAAAATCTATTGATGTCAGTTTTAAAATTATTAACTGATCTAGCATCTCCTGTATTTTGTGGAAGAGAGTTCCAAATTCTCTTTGTATGAAGAAGTGGCTTTACCCTGGTTTTAAGTTTAAATTCCCTTTTCCTAGACTCTCCCACTAGTGGTAAAAGTTTGTCTCTATCTAACCTATCAATTCCATTAAAAATCCTAAAAACCTCACTTAAATCATGCCTCAAACCTTCTATATTCCAGAGGCTACAGGCCTCCTTTATGTCATCAATTCTCATAATCTCAGCATTGGAGCTGTGGTCATTCTGGTGAATCTACATTGTTGACATCTCAAGGCCACTATATTCTTTCTAAGGTGGTGTGCTCAGAACTGTACACAGTAGTCCATATTTAACCTTTCTGATTACATTCTGTATCTGTGTCATGCCTTGTCTTGTCTTGTCTTTCATCTGTCCTCATTCCAAGGGTTGGCCACATCATGAAAAAACTTTCTCCATTAATTTTTATTCTCTGATGCCCTCACTGCCTGTCCATAGAAAGGCCAGTCTACGTTCTGATATTATCAATCCATGCCATCTTGGGTCTCCCTTGTGCACGTTTTCCAGGCATTTTTCCTTGCATTATCTCTTTTTCCAAACACTCCCCTCCTGTACACATCACATGTCCAAAATGTGTGAGCTTCCTTATTACCACCCCAAACAAGTTCCTCTTAATGCCAGCTTTCTTGAGCACCCAATCATTTGTCCACTTGGCCATCCATGGCACATGTAATATCTGTCTGAGTCCTTTCATTTCAAATGCTCTTATTCAAGCCTTGGCACACTTCTCAATGGTCCAGCTTTCACAGGCATACATTGTCACTGGCTACACAAAGGCCTTCAGAAGATGAATTATCGTTATAATCGAGATGCTGTGGCTACTCCATACTCTTTTAAGTGAGCTCATAATGCCATGACCCTTGTTAGGTCTAGCCGAATTTATTTGGTAGACTCAGCATCTTCCGTGATGAAGATCCAAGAGAGTGGAAGTTAGCAACCTGTTCAAGCTGTATCTGTACACCAGCCTTTAGTGATATGTGTGCATGGACAGTTAAATCCTTTTGCTCCTCCATAGCTCCTCTCAACGTTAATAAAATATTCTGATCTATCTTTCTCAGGTCCAAAGTGGATCACCTCACACTTCCCCACATTGAACTCCACCTACCATAATTTTGTCCACCCAAACATTCTGTCCATGTGTGTTTGTAACTGTTTTTTCTCATCAACATAACTTACTGCACCTTCGAGCTTAGTTAGAGTTGATCAGTAAAATTCTTGGGGGGGTGGGTGTGGGAGGCTTCATTGAGATCTATATTTAAAGAATAATATTAAAGATTGTGGGCGGGACCGGAAATTCCCAAAGTCAACAAACTTTTGGCTGCTCTCCAAATTTTCCAGTCTCGCCTGCGCCAATTGCCAAAATGGGCCGGACCGGAAAATCCCAGCCATTGGTGCAGAACTAGCAGGTTAACCTAAATAGTTACAAAACAAATTATCTTTCATTGATATAACCCTGCAGATCAGGGTGTACCCTGTGCCAGCCTCACTATACCTCAAATTGAGTTTGCTCTATCAAACACTACACACATTACAGCTGCAGCACAAAGTCATCATTTGCATGAGCTATCATTGTCTTGTGCCCACGTGTCCCACAGCACCATTTTTGAATCGCTCCAGGTAGGTTTCTGAAGCTGCTACAGTCCTTAGTGAAGTCATAAATGGCATTTTATGTGATTGTGCCTGCAGTAAACCATCCCTCCTCATCCTTCTCAGCCTGACTGAAGCCTTTGACACCGTTGACCACACCATACTCCTCCAACACTCTTCCTTTGTTGTTCAGCTGGGTGGGACTCCCCACACCTGGTCCACTACTAATCTCTGCAGTCATAGTCAGTGAATCACCTGCACTGGCTTCCCTTCTGGTTCCTGCACTGTTACCTAGAGACCCCAAATATCTGTCCGTGGCCCTCCTTCTGTTTCTCAACCACGTGCTGAACCTCAGCAACATCATCCAAAGACACATCAGGCTTGACATGTACATTGATGATGCCTAGCTCTACCTCACCACCATATCCCTCAATCCCTCCACTGTTTCTACTTTGTCACACTGCTTGTCTGACATCTAGGTTTGAATAAGCAGAAATTTCCTCCAACTAAATCTTGGCAAGACCAAAACCATTATCCTCATTCCCTGCCGAAAACCCTGTTCCCTAGCCACTACTCCATCCCTCTCCATGGAAACTGCCTGCGTTGGAACCTCTGGAATGATCACCCAACTCTGTCCCTGCCTCAGCTCATCTGTACTGAAAACCTCACCCATGTCTTGTTACCTCTAGATTTTATTTTTCCAATGCTCTCTTGGCTGGCCTACTGCCCACCCCGCCCCCCCCCGCCTTCCACCACCCTACATGTCTGTTTCCTAACATGCACCAAATTCTGTTCATCTATCTCCCCTGTGCTCCCTAACCTGCTCTATCTCCAGGTCCAGAAACACTTCAATCTTAAATCCTCTTCTTTGTCTTCAAATTCCTTCATGGCCTTGCCCTGCTCTCACACTCCAGTCCTAAAAGCATCCCCAATTTTATTTTTTCCATCATTGGCAGCTGTATGTGCCTTCAGCTGCTTCAGCTCTGAGCTCTAGGACTCCATCCTGGATCTCTCCGCCTCTCTACCTCCCTTTCCATCTTTAAGATGACCATCCCTTTATGTGGCTTGGAGTCAAATTTTGTCTGTTAACATTCCTGTGAAGCACCTTGAGATGTTTCCTGTTTGAGATGTTAAAGGTGCTATATAAATACAAGTTGTTCTTGTTGTTTTGGGCCATCTTTGTCTTGAGCCATCATTGTCTCCTTCCAGGCAGGAGTAGAGCATGGAGGCCTTAGGAAAGTAGCTCATTGGGAAATGTGATACAAACATTAATTGCCACATGAGGTAAAATACTAACTGTAGTAACAAATAATTGATTCTTGGTGAAATTCCAAGTGGGTCTGTTCTTACCCTGTATGCAGCGCACCCAGACAGTTGTAAAATGCCTCTGTAATACAATTAAAATCTATTTATTGATTAATCTCTCAAATGAATCAGCTATCTGTATAATCATTGTTAAGTAATTGCACAAAAATCTCCTAATCCTTTTTTAATTGAAATCCCACACATTCCTGAACCACAACACAATAGGATTGTGCAGACGTACTGAAAAGTGCTTTAAGTGTATGGGAAAGAAACAGATTTCAATAAAAGAAAGCACCTTCTATAACTGCTGTGAACAGTACATTTTCAAAGGTTTTTAAGGATAATACGATTGAATAGCAATAAAAAAACTTGCGGTCATACATCACACTGGAATGTTATAGGCTGCTTGATTGAAGACCTTGACCTATTGGTCTCATCTTTCAATCAAATAGCTTATCATCCATTCCAGCCTATTGGCCTGCATTACTGTTTTAATTAAAATATTTCTTTTCCATATTTTTTTTTGATTGTACCGAACTCTTTCGAAAGAGATCTAGCTATCAAAGCAGTAGCAATACTGTTCTTGGATATTTTCTCTTGCTTTTCTCCTACATTGCATTTCTTCAGTCCCATTTTTAAAGAAGAGTTTTTGATGTTTTTGATATTGGGGATGGAACTGACTTTAGCTGGCAGTTTTTTTCCTTTAATGAACACTGTTGGATTAGGTAAATCAGTATCATAAATAGATTCATTTGACCATGATGGACAAGACCCTTAGGTCTATCAAATCTCTCCTACACAATTGTGTTGTTTAATATGTCACAAACCTGATCTGAAAGCCATGTCATCTCCTGGAAGAGGCATAAAAAAGCAGATAAAAATCCAGGATAATTTTGGGGTGCAAAGTCTGAAAAGTTTCTCTCAGACCCCCTTCGGCAATTCAATCTAGTCCAGAAGACCTTTTGTATTCAATGTTCTCTGCCTCAACTAAAAATAGGTCCAGCTCTTGTCTGAAGGATTTAAGCCAATCAGCATTTACCAGAAGATTCAGCAGCCTGAACCAGAAGTCCACTATTTTTTGGAAAATGAACAGCCGTCCAACATCCAACCTAGTTTTAGTTTATATAACATGAAATTGCCTGGTCCTCTCTTGCCTACTTAGTTGAAGCAAGCTATCTACATAAACATAACTTACAACCTTAATCATCTCAAAATCTTTGCTTCTCTAATGTCCTTGAGCATACATTGATAATTAAGATACTTTAAACTGGGACTTAGGCTAATGGCCCTCCCCTGTACGCTGATCTTGAAGCTTGACATTCACAACAGCCCACCAAATGTCACTGGAAAAGTGAAACGTTTGATCTGACTGACAAAATTTTCAAAATCCTGACCAAAATTAAAAAGAAACTACTTACGAATTAGAAATGAACCAACAAATCTGCTGGAGTCTCACCCACTGCGATTTCGATTATACAGTATGCTGTTTTGTAATATGCAGCACTATACGATAAATATCAATGTTTTATTTTGCTGCTTTAAGCAGCCTCTTGTTAAAGGGCCTATCTTGTTAAGGCCACAAAGCCTAATTGCTGTTAGTAATCACAGCCTGTGGTCAATCAATTGAAGACAGGAAAATTACTGATTGATAGGCACTTTGTGGCATAGTAAAAGTATTATACTATTGCATTATGTTGCATAGCACTTACAGTATAGAAACAGGCCATTTGGCCCATCTGGTGTTTATGATCCACACAAGCCTCCCCCAACTTCTTCATCTAACCCCATTAATATAGCAACCTATTCCTTTCTGTACATTCCTTTGGATGCATCTATTTTAATTATCTCAACTATTCCTTATATCTGCAGTTCTACATTCTAACTGGTCTCTGAGTGAAGATGTTTTTCTTGAATTCCCCTTTGGATTTATTGGTGACTATCTTATACTTATGGCTCCTAGTTCTGGTCTCCCCTACAAGTGGAAACACCTCTATGTCTAATCAATCAAACCGTTTCATTATTTTAAAGACTGTATCAGATCATCCCTCTATCTTCTCTTTTCTAGAGAAAAAGCTTCAGCTAGGTCAATCCTTCCTCTAAGGTATGACCTCAGTTCTGGTTTCATTCTAGTAAATCATTTTTGTATCTTCTCCAGTCCCTATTTATCCTTTTAATATTATGGTGACCAGAATTGTTCATGTATGTATCTTGTGGTCTAACCAAGGTTCAATACAGGTTTAACACATCTTCTCTGCTTTTCAGTCTTGTCCTCTAGAAATTAACCCTAGTGCTTGTTTTTGCCTTTTTTATGACCTTATTAAGCTGTGCTGCTACTTTTTGTGATTTGTATGTTTGTATTCACAGGCACTTCTGCTCCTCTACCCCACTTAAACACTTATTTTTCAAGCTGTATGCAGTCTTTCCTTAGTCTTCCTACCAAAATATACACTTCACACTTAGCTATGTTGAAATTAATTTGCCAATTCCACACATTCTGCAAGCTTTATTAATGTCTTTTTCTGTTTTGTTAATTCTAACTTAACTACACCTCCCAATCTGGTGTTGTCTGTAGATTTTGAAATTGTACTGATTCCCAAGTCAAATCGTTAATGTAAATCGTGAGTATCAGTGGTTCCAGGTCCAATCTCTGTAGAACACGACTTCCCACCTTTTGTCAGTCGAGTAGTCATCCTTTACTCACCAGCCCCCCACCTCACCCCCACCTCCCCCAACTCCCTGGTCTCTATTTTGTAGCCAGCTTGCTATCCATCCTGCTACCTGCCCGTGACTCTACATGCTCTGACCTTAGCCATAAGCCTACTATATGGCACATTATTAAAGGCCTTTTGAAAAATCGAAATATATTACATCTGCTATATCACCCTTGTCTAATCTTTCTGTCATGCCTCCAAAGAATCCAATAAGGTTGGCCAAGTATGACCTTCTCTTTTGAAATCCTTGCTAACCACTGTTAATTATATTTTTAGCTTCAAATTTTTTTTATTAAATAAAGGTTCAATTATCTTTCTATCACTGATGTTAAGCTAAAGTATCAATAGTCACGTGGAATTGTTGCTAAGATGGTTAAGTATACCACAGGACACAATGGTATTACTGTTTTGGCCTTTTCCAACACAGTTGGATCAATTTCCATAGCAGCCCCAGTTCTCTCATAACCTGAAACCTCCATTTTTATCCTTTACAGAGTATGTGTTCTCCTAGCTCAAATCTAAAAGTTAACCCTGAATTATTCTAAATCACTGACTGGTGACTATGTGAGGTGCCCAATCCATTCTTTAGACATTTTAGTATTCAGAAAAATAGTACACCATTAGACAACTGCACAGAGCCACAAAACTGTTGATCCAGTGTATTTTAAATTAAAATAATTAGAGCTATTCAACAATTAAAAACATAATTTCAATTAATCTGTCAATTAAAAATTTAATCTCCGCTAATCTTTTTTTTAATCACATATTTAATTAATACAATTACCACATCCACCTCATTCAAGTTTGTTTTATTATTACACAGAATTATCTGGAAAATCTCATTAACAGAACTGTTTATTGTTAAGAGATCATCAAAAACATTTGGGTCATCATATCCAAAAGTGTAAATTAAAAAGGAAAATGGTAAACTTTAGCTACAGACAAAAGAAAAATGCAACACAGTCTATGAACCTAAACAGAACTTCAGTTTTATTTGTTGCTGCCATTTAGCCAGTTGCTTGGTGGGCAAGATTCTCTACCTTGTCAGGATATAATGTTGCTTGCTCCTTAATTACAAAAAGCTATTTTCATGACACTACTGTTGCCAGCATTGCTAAATATTTACACTCCAGCTTTGCTAAATTTTCATGAGCTTTGAGTACCATTGCAGAAGTCAATCTTCTATTAACTGATTCTACTTTTGAAGGATACAAAGTTGGATGGGTTTGCTTTGTTCCATTGTTTTTTACCTCTGAATCAGAAGATGCTAAGAGGAGGCTCATTCTCTTTTTGAAGGTTCAGCTTCCATAATCTGTGCCCCATGGCCTTGACCCTCCACTGGAGCATCGGGGCTATTGCGAGGACAGGTACAGGGTGCAATGTACAAATGGACATTAGGGCTCCTTGGGAATTGCCAGCTGCATTTTCAATCAGAAGGGGTTTCACTCCCTTAATGTTCGAGTTGTCTGTGACCACCAGAAGATAACTATGCAAGTCTGTGCTTGCTTACCATGGAGCTGTCATGACTCATACATCTTATCAACTCCAGTTGCAGCACTATTTGATGCCCCAGCCCAGGTGCAGGTTTGGATCCTGGGTGACAAGGGTTATCTCCTCAGGATGTGGCTCATGGCACCAGTGTGTCACCCCACAGCCACATGGGGGTGTATTACAACACTTCACATTGCTCAACAAGGGCAATCATAGAGCAGATCATAGGATTGCTCAAAGTGTGCTTCTGAAGCTTTGGCCAGCTTTGCAATATGTACCGCACAGGGTGTCCAGGATTGTCATTGTCTGCTGTGCCTTGCACAATACAGCATTGCAAAGGGGAAAAGAATTACCAATGAGAACATGGAGGACCTGCTAAACACCTCAAATGAGGATGACAGGGTGCAATATGAGGAAGTGGTCAGAGACCTCATGGCAGCTCTCCCAGATGCCAGGGCCATGGGGAGACATGCCAGGGCTGTCAGGGACAACCTCATCTTCAATCATTTTGACCATAAGTGATGGACCTACCTGACCATCATTTCCTCGCCTGCAAAAAATGCTCCAATTGTGCGCCCACCTCTGCCAGCCTCCGTCCGGAGCTACTTAATTACACATATCCTCTACTTCCTAGAAGACCAAGGGAATGGACCATTCTCACAAGGGATGAAAAGAGATGACTCCTTCAGAGAATACTGTCCTTGCACTGGTATTCAAGTCAATGAAGCCCTCACGGGCCATCTCTCTGTTGCTTGTCCACATTATCAGGGCCATGATTGCATGAGCAGCACTTCACATCTCGTCAGTGACCTCGACCAATCTCCTTGGCACATCATTTATAGGGAGCCCAGCAGATGCTGCATGTTCAGCCATGTCGCATTGGCTTGAGAATACAACTCACACCACACACATTACCATCCAATAAATACTGCCCCCTAACACACCACCATGTTGTTGCCAACACAAGTGAAATGTCCCTCCGTCCCCTTCATTCAGCAATGTCTGCCAAACATGAAGCATAACCGTGAAATATGCCCCCCAGTAGGAGGACTCCACATCAAATGCACATAATACACACATATATAAAATATATATATAATAAAACAATATCTCAAGACCCATGCCACCATTGTACCTTAAATGTTTCTTAATTTTTGACCACTACGCCATAGTATGACCCCAACATCAGCAGCTGATGAGGTGGCAGGCTGCTGAGAGCGATGCCCCATTGTATGCAATGACCCTGCCGCACGTCTCCAATGGTCAAAGGCCTAGAGCGCCCCTGCCTTCTGGGGTACTAAAGCAAAATCACAGGGGCACCCTCCTCAGCCTCGCCTACTGGAGGTTCTGAAGTCACCGGCAGAGGGGATGAGGAGTGGCCACGGCCAAAGGACAACTGGCTGGTGCTCCCCCTCCCTCTTGGCGCATAATGGCACCTCCCTGTATTAGTGAGGAGAAGCGGTACCTCCAGGTGCTTCGTTCCCTTCTTGCTTAGACCTGCTGTACTGAGCCCATGGCCAGGATGACGGCATGCAAGTCCTCACACATATGAGTCTTATGAGAGATCTGGCTCTCCAATGGTGGTTACAAACCTCTCCATGGAGGAAATCATGCACTCACATGCTGGAGCATGGCAGTAGCCCATGTCTGGATCGACTCCTCCACCATCCATGCAAGATTCTGCATAATCTCTGGAACCTCTGCCAGATCTTCCCTTGCCTGTCTCTGCTTCTCCAACAGGCTTATTGTGGCCAAGACCCGAGGCTCATCATCAGCCTACAGCTCAGCATGGGCCTGATGCGTTCCAGGGGCCTTGGCTGACACAGCTTCCCTCAGTTGCTGGGATATGTCTGCGAAGTGACCACCAGTATGTGCACCGATTCTATAAACGAACCCTTGTTGGTGTAACTACACTGGTGGAGGATGTGGAAGAGGGAGATGATGGTACATCCTCTGGCTGTTCTTCATCTTCATCAGAGGTGGAGTAATCTGTTAACACTATTGGCTTTGGCTGTCTCAGCCTGGGGTGATGGCCTGCCATGAAGAACAAGAAGGAAGACTTTAAGGAGCAACTCAGTCTATCAGGAAACCACAATTTCACGCGTGTCTCTAATGCACCGATGGCTCAACACCAGCTTGGAGGCATTCTCACTCTGCTGGCTGCCTAGTCCAGCCTTGCTGTCTGCAGCTGAGCGTTTTTCCTATTCTCCAGCAATCTCTAAGGCCTCCCACATCAAAGGCATAGTCACTTTCAGCTCAGCTATTTTCTCCCTGTTTTGGCCCTCTCCTTGGCATTGATGTTTCCTTACCTTGATTGAGAAACTGGAGAGTTATTAGCATGTCAAGACACACGTAACGCCCTTGTCCTCATGCATTCGCATGCCACCTACGGGCCACACAATCTCACTGGTACCCCATCATCTTATCATGCACAACTGTCACACAGTCAGGCCTATTTGGCCATGTGGCACTGATGATGAGCACACATTTCCCAGCCTGCCCTCTTTCTCCACTTGCAAAGTCCCTTGGCTTGATACCCTCATGAGAGGTCCTTTGATGCAATATCACATTGCCAATTACCCTGGCTGGTCATTCATCTGTATGTGACACTGGACTCAGGATCTTGGGTGGACCCCATAGCTGCTCACCTCCTCTGTGATCTCTGTCCAGCCTTGGTCAAAAGGGAGGGTGTCCTATACCTATCCCTGGAGAAGAGCACCTCCAGCCTTTCCCTGATAGCCTGGAGGAGAACTTGCAAGGATGTATTGCTAAACCGTTAGGCTGCCCTTTGTCTATAGCAAAACATCTTTGTGAAAGGGGAGGGGACTGTTGGGGATTTAGGAACACAAATTGATAGATGAAAGGGGAGAGTGATGTGGATCACCTGGTGGAGGGTGTCAAAGGTGGGGATGTAGGCTGTAAGTTGCATAAACATTTTCCACACAGTCCTGCAGATCACCTCTCCCAATTGGCACCAGTTCTCCCTGCCTGCAGAGGTGGGCCTTTTATAGCCCACCCTGACCTTGAATTGAGTCAGCTGACAGCATGGGCAGACACTCCCTGCCCACCCCCACCACGTGATTGCACATGAGGCACTTGCCTACTAACACACTAACAATTTACATTGTAATTGGGTGCATGGCAGCTCCATAAGAGAGAAATGGAGCCCACTTCCGGTCCTGATGTTGGCAACCATGCTCTTCTTGTTAACTTCTGCCCATAGTAAACAATGAGGAGGTTGATAACACATTTCAGGAGGTCATGGGCAGACTGGCGAAATGGACAAAAACAAGGGGCTGGATTTTTGCTGAGTCAGGATGACTTGAGAGCCCTTGAAAAATGGTGGACGGGTCCTGACCCGAATTCTGTTCAGGCTAATAGATTTCAGGCAAAGTTGGGCAAAAGTGTAAAGTTATCAATGAATGGCCTTTTTATTTAAGCTTTTCTTGTACGTCCTTTTGTCACTATAGGGTTCATTGGCTCTATACCGCGTAAAGTGCATGGAAGTGCTATACCTTGACATGGGGGCATGAAGAGTCATAGGAGTTGTTTGGGGGCATGCCTTGGCATGGGGGCATGAGGGGCCATGAAGAATGGGTGGGCAGACGCCTTGCCATGGGGGCATGAGGGCCATAGAGGGTGGGTGGCAGTCATGAAGAAAGAGATTTGGGGGATATGTCCACAAATCATTGAAGATGGAAGGACAAGTTGAGAAGGCTGTTAAAATAGCCCTCAGGATCCTTGGTTTTATTAATCAAATAGAAAAGGACAAAAGTAAATAAGTTAGATCAAACCTCTAAAAACACCAGTTAGGCCCCAGTTGGACTACTGTGATCAACTCTAGGCACCCATCTTTAGGAAGGATGTCAAGACCTTCAAGGGGAGATTTACTAGAATGGTACCAAGGATGAGCGGCTTCTGTTATGTGGCGAGACTGGAGATGCTGGGGCTGTTCTCCTTAGAGTAGAGAAGATTAAGATGAGATCAAAATCATTAATGGTTTTGATAAGTAAATAAGGAGAAACTGTTTCCAATGGCGGAAGTCTCAGTAACCAGAGGACACAGATGCAAGGTGACTGGCAAAAACGCCAGAGATGTGTTGAGGAAACTTCTTCTCTACACAGCAAGTTGTTGTGATCTAGAATAAACTGCCTGAAAGGGTGGTGGAATCAGATTCAGTAGTAACATTCAAAGGGGAACTGGATGAATACTTGAAGGGAAAACACTGATAAGGCTATGGGAAAAGAGCAAGGGAGTGGGACTAATTAGATAGCTCAAATAAAGAGTGGATGCAAGCATGATGGGCTGAATGGTCTCCTTCTGTGCTGTAGCATACTATGATTCTATGATCAAAGGAGCAGTTCAATTTTAAGTTCATATCTTTAATTTGCAATTTCATTACCATATGTCATTAGAGGGTATAAAGGAAATCTCCAAGGGTATGGAAGCAAGAAATTGCAGGTCCAATTAAAATGAATAACAGGAATATGTCAGTCTAAATTTCTTTGCTATGGAATAAAAGAGTTTCACTTAAAAATCTTATACAGAATATAATATAGGCCAACTTAGAAATCATAGGAACCTGTTTAAGGAGTTCTGGGCTGATTGGCTCCCTAATGTATGTGTTCCTGTTGAGTCTACACTCTTTTTTTGTGGTTAGTGTTTTGGCAGATATAAAACTCAAAACAAGGCTAGAGGTTACAGCCAACCATAATGATGCTTGATTGCATTACCTCTGAATAATTTGCTATATTGGATCATATCCAGACTTACTGATTTTGTTCCGTTAGCGGTCAGAAAATAAATGACACCTTCCTGAAGGCAAACACTTTGTTGACCAAAAAGTACTATTTCAGATCATGGTGGATGCAAAGAGGTCAGAGAAGATTTCACACTTTTACCTTTGGCAACTGAGGCATGTTTGAAAAGACACAGCTTTCTTTCATTGAATATATCAAATGTCTGTGTCACTGTGGGGCAAGATAGAGTTGACACTTCCGATACAGTTCACTGGAGCGGATCTCCATACTGCAGGCATCAACATTCATTTGCGAGGCTACTGGGTTTTCACCTTTCGGAGAAAAATGGATGAAATGTCATCCAAAAAATACAAGTTGAAAAAATTCCAGATTCCCATGTAATAAAAACAGAATTTGATTTACAATGGTAGCCTCAATTTTAGGGAACAGCAACTCATTTGTATATGATAGCTATAGCCTTGTTTTCTGCCTTCATGGGAATGTGAATGGAATTCTGGAATGCAGTCCCCAAAATATCAATAAAAATAATGGAATCCCATGTAACGAAAATATGATATGGATATTGTTGAAAAGGGAGGCACGTTGCCAAAGCTTTTCCTCTAGCACTCTTCAGAACAAGCTCAAGGATGCCAAATTTCAAACGATCATGACAATTTATACTACAGGAGAAAATTGTTTGACAGTTAATGGGCTCCCCAAGCTCCCAGGTAATTCAAAATAGGTACAAGGCTTGAACATATTCCTATTGTTTGCAGAGAACAGGTCCTGCGTATGAATGTATACTGATTCTAGCGACAGTAAATGAGCCACATTATGAGCTCAACCGATGATCTTAAGTTGGTTGTTAGTTTAGCTATTGGCGCACACACGATTGTTCAACAATTGCCCAATCTCGGAATCATATCAAACAGTAGACATTTTGTTTTGAGTGTTGCAAGCACAGGCTCATCTGCACTCTGTCTATAACGAGCAACCGAAGGAACATGCGTTTGATTTGTTCAGCCAATCGATCGGACAGTTAGGTCGTATGGAAGAATGCCCCCCTTTCCAATTTTTATCCAATTCAACATTACTACCACTTTCTCCTTTACAGCTACATTGGCAGCATCCTCATCGCTAGTGAAGACAGATTCAAAATATTCAATTATTATCTTAGCCCTCTGTCTCCTCGAGAAGGTCTCCTTTTTGGTCCCTAATTAGCCTTTGCTTTGACTACCATTTTACCAATTATATGTTGATAAAACTTTTGGCTTCTCTTTTATGTTAGCCACTAACCTATACTCATACTCTCCCTCTTTGCTCTTCTTATTCCCTTTTTTAGATCTCCTTTGTACTTTCTATATTCATCTTGGTTCTCTACTGTATTATTTACCTTAAATTTGTCATAAGCCTTCTTTCACGGCCTCATTTTAATCTCTATGGGCAGAATTTTCTGCCTGTTGGGCGGGCGGTGCAAGAGCGGGTGCCGGCCCGATCGCCATCTGCGATCGGGTCTGCGGCACCACTTTACGCGGGTGGGCCAATTAAGGCCCGCCTAGCATGAATCGAGGCTCCTGAGGACAGCGGGAGTGGGCGGGCGGCAGCGGGACTGCAATAACCGCCGGGTTCAATGGCGACCTGGCGGCCTGTTTTAAAAAGCTGCTGCAGCCTGTCAAAGGCTGTGACTCAAGGCCAGTGCAAGGGCTCCCCAGAGCGCTGCTGGTGTGCAGACCAGGCAGGAGGGTGAGGAGGCACTGGAGCCCTGAAACGTCCCACTCTGGTTGGGGTGGGCCGTCCACGAAGAGAGTCCAGGTGCAAGTAGCACTAATCAATGCTTTTCTCACCTTTTCAGGAGAAGAATGCACATAATGCCACCGAGCGGGTGAGGACTGGTGGAGGGCCGGCCCATTTGGCGATTCTCAACTGCTTCGAGCAAAAGGCCCTAGATCTGGAGAGGCACCATGCGCCCAGGTCTACCAGTGTCAGTGATGCTGGGGTGCCACGGGCAGGTATGTTCGCCCAGCACTAAGGTCACCATTGTTCTCCCAGCAGCCATGGCAGTGCTGAATGTTCAGTGATTGAAGTTTGCAACATGGCTTGACCATTGCTTGTGGAAGGATGAGTGAATAATGATCCAGGGGACAGGGATGCACATTGACATTGTCTCCACGTTAACTGATCCAATGTCCTTGTTCTTCCTTTCAGCATCAGTGGAGCAGGGCCGGGAGGAGGAGCAGCAGGGGCCCCCTCTCACACCTGAGGGCCCTGAAGTCACGGACTCACCAGCATCACACTATCTCTGCCAGGCAGGTACCAGCACAGATACTAGCACCTCGGTGGGAATTAAAACGTCAGCTAGTGTCCCGGGGCACAGCGGTGAGGGCACTTCACAGTCGCTGGAGGAGCTGGCAGAGACAGAGAGTGCCCATGGCGCCAGCAGTCGGAGGGTTGCAGGGGACCAGGCACATGCTCAGTCGGTACCTGATGATGTGCCTCTGGAGTCGTCCATGACACAGCAAATGCAGGAAATGAAGCCTGGTGTGCAGGAGCATCAGGTGGAGATACATGAGGCTATGCTTGGCTTGGTGTCCATGGTGGAGGAGTCTACGTGGACTATCGCCAAAGCAATCAGCCTCACAGCCAAGCGCCATGCGTCCTCCAAGGAGAGAGTGGCGACTCTCGTGGAGAGGCTCCTCCAGGAGACCAATCAGGGCTTCCTGGGAATGCGCTTGGACCAGCAAGCCCTCACATCAGCATTGACCTCAGCTGGAACTGCCAGTGTAGGAGGTCGTCTGGGCACCAGGTTTCCCAGCTCGGTGCCCATCCATCCACGGTGAGCAGGGAGGTCTGAAGCGACTTCACGTCGGCGCTCAAGCTGCCTGTCGTCTCTGCGGCTCCTCTCAGGGTGCTCCGGATGAGGGCGGCAGCTCCTCCACCCCTCTCCCAGTGACCATATCATCCGGTGAGGCTGTGACGACTGGGGAGATGCCAGCTGTGGAACTGGCAGCTCCCTCCCAGGTGTGGCCAGCACAGGCTCCAGGGGCTAGAGGATGACTGCCAAGGTCATTGAGACCAACAGGACAGCAGAGTGAGCAGGCTGTCTCAGATGCCACTCCCAGTGAGGGGGCAGCACCAAGACGTAGCACCCGAAAACGTAAACATAAGGCACCTTAGGCACAACATGGGTTTATCTTGTGTTGGCCCACAATGAGGTCTTTATGAATTGGTGTGATTTTTAACACCTTTTTCATTCTGTTTTCTTAAGTCCCTTTGGTTGTAATATCTAATTCAGACATGTCACCATGGCTGAGGGTGCCTATTTTCTTCTGCAGGTTGATGGTTTCCAATAATGTTATGAGTGATTTTTGGGACATTCAGCTTTATTAACAAGGCCCTTAGTTAATGTTCCTATCCAGGCAGGTTTTGCACTTAGGTCTTGAGTATGGAGCCTGTGGCCCAGGCTTGTCCTGGAGGTCTATATGTAATGTGCTAGCTGAAGGTTCATTGGATTAAAGCCTCCCAGGTGTCCCTGCCTCCCTGGAATGTGCCTGGGTCAGTGTCTACCTCCTCAGCATTTCCCTGTGCGTGCTTATCCTCGGAATCACTGCTGGACTCATCGTGTGCAGCCGCAGACACTGCATCTACATCTTCGTCCTCCACTGTGTCCCCCTTTTCCAGTGCAAGATTGTGGAGAGCGCAGCATGCAACTACTATCAGTGACACACGATCTGGGGTGTACCAGAGTGCGCCCCCTGAGCAGTCCAGGCATCGGAAGCGCATCTTGAGAAGACCAATGGCTCTCTCCACCACAGCCCTTGTGGAGGCGTTGCTTCTATTGTACCACTGCTCAGCTTCTGTTCTTGGATGCCAGAGTGGAGTCATGAGCCACCTTTGGAGGGGATAGCCGTTGTCACACAGCAGCCAACCATCCAGCCAGGCTGGAGCACTGAAGAGCCCCGGCACCTGGGAGTGTCTAAGGATGTAGGCGTCATGGGAGCTGCCTGATAACTTGCGCAGATGTGTAAAATCAGCATCCTGTGATCAAACACTATTCATGGAGTGGAAGCCCTTTCTGTTGACGAAGGCACCGGGCTCGCCTGCTGGCACCTTGATGGCCACATGTGTACAGTCTATTGCACCGTGGACGCGGGGGAAGACAGCAATCGCCGCAAAGCCTCTGGCTCGCTGTGTCTGGCTTGCCTGGCCCCAACGGTAGTGGATGAAGGTCAATGCACACCTGAACAAAGCATCTGTAGCCTGCTTGACACAAGTGTTGACAACTGATTGGGAGACACCGCAAATATCACCCGCCGACCCCTGGAAGGAGCCAGAGACATAGAAATTGACGTTCAGAGCCACTGGCATGGGGTGTCCACCCACACAGTTAGCGGATATCTCAGGCCCAATCATCTGACAGATATAGTTGACTGTCTCCCTTGAGAGACGGAGCCTCTTTGGCACTGCAGCTCAGACATATTGAGGTAGCTGCTTCGGCACCTGTATATCCTGGCAGCAGGATAGTGGCGTTTTCTGCAGCCCCTTCCACCTTGGACTACCTCTTGCTCCCTTTGTGCCTGCGCCTGTCCTCCCAAAGGTGGCTCCTCTGGAGGCTGAATGTGCACTCCTGTGCCCCTCCCACTTCTAGCCCTCCCCTCCTCCTCAGAGCAGGTGCCTCCAGTGGAGAGTTCAGCTCCCATTCCCAGGCTAAGGGAAGGCTTCCTGAAACCTGCAGGCCCAAAACAGATTCCTCACTGCAGAGTGCTGACCTGAAGGTTGTGAGTCCAGACCAAGCAGCTGGTATGCGTTTTGAAGTATTGCAGATCACACAGGCAAGTATCAGTAACTTTGAAACATCAATATTTGACAGAGCACACTCGCAACCCCACTGAGCCCTCTTATCCCGCCCGTGGATGAAGTTTATACAAATGTGTCCTACCCGCCTGCCCGTTGCGCCTGTGCGCCGACCTGAAGATCGCATGGGCACCGAAAAATTGATGTCGATTGGCACCTCAAGGGCCTTAAGTGGCCCGTTAATTAATGGCGGGTGTGCGTCGGAGAGCATCGAGTGCCCGCCCAACGAAATATCGTGATGGCGCGCGGTGACGTCGGGACACTCGCCTGGCATCACCGCACGTTATTTTACGCGTGGGTGTGCGGGGCCCGACCCCGCCCGCCAAAGGGAAAATTCTGGCCTATGTGTTTTGTTATCGACAGAGTTGAAGCTTTGGAAGTCCTTCTTTTCCTCTTTGTGAGAATGTGTTTACTCTGTACCCAAACCACATTTTGCCTGAAGGCCTCCCATTGTTCAATTACTAATGACCAATTTTCAATTCCAGTTCCTGAGGCCAGATCCTTCTTTGAGTCACTGAAGTTAACTTGTTAGTTAAAATGTTAATGTACTTTTACACTTGATTCCTCCTTGTCCTTTGCCATAATTATTCTAAACCTGAAGATATTATGATTAGTATTCCCTAAATACCATCCCAGTGAAACATTCTCCAATCGTCCTACTTACTTCCCAGAATCAGATCCAGCACTGCTTCCATCCTCATTTGGCTGGTAACACACTCTTATACAGGTTTCAGGAATTTCTCCCTCTCTATGTCTTTTACACTGCTACTTTTCCAGTCAATATCCTGATAATTGAAGACACCATTATCCCTACCCTGTAGTTCTTGCATATTTTTATTACTTCCTGCAAATTTGACTCTATCTCCCTCCCACTATCTTGTGACTGATAATATACACCCAGAAGCATAATAGCTCCTTTATTGATCCTTAATTATAATCAAATATATTCCCTGGCTTTGATCTCTCAACTACATCATCCCTCTCAGTGCTATACTAAGGTATTTGATTAGCACTACCACCAACCACCACCTCTTACCCACTCCCCTATCTTTCATGAATACTGTGTAGCCAAGAATATTAAGTTCCTTATCCCCTTCCTTGTGCTATATCTCTTATTGCCACCATATCATGATTTCAGCCTATGGCTGCAGCTCACCAACCTTATTTACCACACCATAAATTTCTGCACACGCACTCCAAATCCAGCTGAGGCTGTCCTGCATATTCCCCCTACCTACTCCTTCCTGTTTTTGAACCATTCTTTACTATAGTAATTTTGTCTCCCTAGCTTTTTGTCTCTCCTAGTCCTCTGTGTACCTTGTTTTTCCTTCCGAATGCTTCATTCTGGTGCCGAGCCCCCTGCCAAAATAGTTTAAACCCTACTCCACAGCACTAGTTAACCTTCTCATGAGGACAATGGTTCCAGCTCTGTTGAGGCACAACCTATCCACCATGGGCTGGATTTTACACAGCACCATGGTCCTTGCCTCCCCCCAGCCCCTTCCCCTTCCCCTACTGGTTAAAAAGGCAGAGGAGCCCTCCAGGAAAACAACACCAACCCCACAGTCTATTTGGCCATTGATAGGCTGGAGGTGAGATTTCCACCCCTCAGGGACAGGAAGTCCTGCCTCAGCTGCCGACTGATGGGTGGCCAGCAGATCCGTAGTCCCAGCAGCATCAGGCAACATCCCTAATGGATGTTGTCCCTGGCGGCAGATACCAAACAAGTTAAGTAGGGAGTATTTTGCTGGGGTCAGATTGGCAGGCCATGGTGAGGTTGGTGGGTGGCCATGAGAGGCCAAGGAGAGGGGTAAAAAGGGGAATTGTGATCATTGGGGGGATTGGCCACTTAAGGGCCTCAATAGGCCCAAGGATGGGTGTACTGCCCGATGCCTTCACCGCGCCCCATAAAATTTCATACAGGTCGGGGTCGGTGGGATTTTACGAGCTTTACTCCTTCAAACCTGCTTGCAAGGAAGCATAAAATCCAGCCCCGTGAACAAGTCCTTCATGCCCCAGGATTGATCCCAATGGCCCAGGAATCTGAAGTCCTCTTTCCTGCACCATTTCTCCAGTCACACGTAGACATGTCTTATTCTATGGGCAGAATTTTGCCGGGTGGGCTCGGCGGGGGCAAGCGGGAGCGGTCGGGAAACCGACCGCCGCCCACGATCGGGGCCTGACCGCAATTTCAGGCTGGCACGCCAATGAAGGCCTGCCCAGCATGAAATGTGTGCTGCAACACTCAGTGCTGCCTGTGTTGGGGGGGGAGGAGAAGAGGGCGAGCGCGCAAGTTCGCACATGCGCGTGGGTGCGTGCTGCAAGAGCTCCTTGAGGCAGCTCTGTGCCTTAGGGAGATGAAGAGTTTTGAACACTGGAAATATAGAATTTAAAAATATTTACAGCATGTCCCCTCAAGTGACTCTGTCGCATGAGCAGGGACATGTTGGAAATTGGTGTGAAATTTTTTTTAAAATGTGGATGAGGTTTAGCAACAAACCCAAAGGCCGCTTGGCCTTTTTGCCTGCCCACCAACCATAAGGTTGGACGGGCAGCAAAAAATGTAATTCAATTGGTACTTTAATGGCCTTAATAGGCCTGTTAATTGTTGGCGGCCATGCTGCCGACTCCTGTGCGCGCCCGCCAACTGTAATATCACGCGAGTGCGTGATGATGACGGGACGCTCGCCCGACATCACCGCACGTTATTTATGCTCGCTCGGGTTGGGTGCGCACCCACCCGACTTGTGGAAAATTCTGCCCTATGTTCCTACACTCACTTGAACATGATGCTGGGAGTAAGCCAGAGATTAGAAGGTCTGCTCTTCCATTTTGTCCTGAAACTCTACCTGCGGGACATCAACCCTTTCCCTTCGTATATCATTGGATCAACATGAGCCACAAAAATCCTGGTTGTTTCCTTTTCCCTCTCAAAATGTACTGCACCTTGGCAGCATGGAAATGCTACACCATATGAGACTCACCTTGGCAGTTGCAGTAATTATCCTCCTGACTATTGAATCCCTATGGCCATTACATGAAGTGATAAGAGTTCAGCATCTGTCACATTCTCCCACGCATACCTCCTCATTTAAACATTTGGGAACTGTCTTACTTTGCCTATGCAATATTAACTGCAGGCCCCCAAACTGGTCCCAAACCTGCATAAAGCAGGATGGTTGAGTAGAGGGGTGGCAAACCTGTCATATAAAACTCTGCTTGCTACTGAAACAGAAATGGGAAGGAGTCAGTCTTATAGCCAGAACCCTGGAATTGTTATGAGTTCCCTGGAGGATTTTATTAAGAATAACAACGAAACCCTGCAACAGCAGGAGCCTGGTGCCTGAAGAACCTTCTGCTCAAGGTTTGCATAAAGCTTCAAATTGGTTATTGGAACGTATGAATTGCTTCAAGCTGATGAACTAACAGAAGTTCTCAATGAGATGGCTAATAACCCAATCAATATGCTGGACCAGGAGGTGAGCCATGAAGATTGCAAAGGTGATAAAAACTATATTGTCTGCAAGAAGATACCATGGAAGATGTTGTGTTTATCTTTGGTGAGGGAGGTAAAATGCCCTCCACACCATATTGCTACATGAAAAATCCCAGGTGCGTTACTTTAAGAAGCTATTGTTCTGTGCTCAGCACCCACAAACAAACACAACACTGGAAATAAAGACAGCTTTCACATTGTATTGTGGGGTATAATTGGCTGAGGTTTTTTTAATTCTTTCATGAGACGTGGGCTTCGCTGGCTGGGCCAGCATTTATTGCCTACCCCTAATTGCCCTTGAGGAGTTGGTGAGCTGCCCTCTTGAACCACTGCAGTCCACGTGGCGTAGGTACACCCACAGTGCTGTTAGGAAGGGAGTTCCAGGATTTTGACCCAGCAACAGTGAAGGACCAGTGATATATTTCCAAGTCAGGATGGTGTGGAGCTTGGAGGGGAACTTGCAGATGGTGCTGTTCCTATGTGTCTGCTGCCTTCGCCCTTCTAGTTTGGAAGGCGTGATCGAAGGAGCCTTGCTGAGTTGCTGCAGTGCATCTTGTAGTTGGTACACACTGCTGCCACTGTGTGTCGGTAGTGGAGGGAATTTTCCACATTTCTGGGTATCTGCCAGTGCTGTAACTATACTGGAACAGCTTGGCTAGGGGCATGGCTAGTTCTGAAGCACAAGTCTTCAGTACCTTTGCCAAAATGTTGTCAGAGCCCATAGCCTTTGCAATATCCAGTACATTCAGCTGTTTCTTGATATCATGTGGAGTGAATCGAATTGGCTGAAGACTGGCATCTGTGATGCTGGGGGCCTCAGGAGGAGGCCAAGATGGATCATCCACCCGGCACTTCTGTCTGAAGATGGTTACAAATGCTTCAGATTGTGGTTGTAAACAATTCTGCTGCTACTGATGGCCCACAACACCTCATGGTTGCCCAATTTTGAGTTGCTAGATCTGTTTAAAATCTATCTCATTTAGCACGGTGGTAGTGCTACACAACACGATGGAGGATATCCTCAAATTGAAGATGGGACTTTATGGGACTGTGCAGTGGTCACTCCTACCGATACTGTCGGTGACATGTCGGTAATGGACCGATGCATCAGTGACTGGTAAATTGGTAAGGATGAGGTCAGGTGAATTTTTTCCTAATGTTGGTTCCCTCACCCCCTGGCACAGACGCAGTCTAGCAGTTATGTCTTTTAGGACTCAACAAGCTCAGACTGCAATGGTGCTATCGAGCCACTCTTGGTGATGGACATTGAAGTCCTCCACCCAGAAAAGAGAGATGATGCCCTGCAGCAGAATTTAGGGAGCTTGGAAACAGATTAAAAAACAGGACCTCGAATGTAGTAATCTCTGGGTTACTTCTGGTGCCATGCGCTAGTGAGTATTCTGAAAGGAGGTTCAGCAGGGGGAGATGCACAGCCAAAATTAGAAGAGAGAGCAAGTGAGTCTGGAAGGCATTGATATTATAGGCCAGTTAAGGCACAAGGGAGTTTGGCAAGGTTGGATGGTATTTATTTTAATGCAAGGAATCCCACAAATAAGGCAGATGAGTTGAGGGCACAAATTTACACATGGACGCATGATGTCATTGCTGTCACAGAGACATGGTTGAGAGAGGGGCAGGATTGACAGCTCAATATTCCAGGATATAGGGTCTTCAGGCGAGACAGGGAAGGAGGTAAAAGAGGAGGCGGTATCGCAATATTGATCAAGGAATCAATTACAGCAGTAAGGAGGGATGACATCTTAGAAGGATCCTCAAATGAATCAATATGGGTAGAACTGAAAAACAAAAAAGGAGCAATCACATTGCTGGGAGTGTACTATAGGCCCTCAAACAGTCATAGAGAAATAGAAGAGCAGATATGTAGGCAAATTTCAGAAAAGTGTAAAACTAATAGTGTAGTAATAGTGGGGGATTTCAACTTCCCCGACACTAACTGGGTTAGTCATAGTGTGATAGGTTTAGAAGGAACGGAATTCTTAAGATGCATCCAGGAGAGCTTTTTAAGCCAGTATGTAGAAGGTCCTACAAGAGATGGTGCAGTCCTGGACTTAATTTTAGGGATGAAGCTGGGCAAGTGGTAGAGGTATCAGTGGTGGAGCATTTTGCATATAGTGATCATAACTCTGTTAGATTCAAGGTTGTTATGGAAAAGGACAAGGATGGGCCAGAAATCAGAGTTCTAAATTGGGGGAAGGCCGATTTTAATGAGATCAGATATCATTTGGCCAGAGTGGACTGGGAGCAGTTACTTTTAGGTAAATCTGCATCAGAGCAGTGGGACTCATTCAAGAAGGAAACAGGGAGAGTACAGGGCCAACATATTCCAGTAAAGATAAAGGGCAGGACCAGCAAATCCAGGGAACCCTGGATGTTGAGGGATATATAGGATTGGATAAAGAGAAAAAGGGAAGCTTATGGCAGAAACTGAGGGCTCAAAACAGCGGAAGCCCTAGAGGAGTATAGAATGTGTAGGTGGGGGACTTAAAAAGGAAATTAGGACAGCAAAAAGGGGGCATGAAAGAACATTGGAAGGTAAAGTAAAGGAAAATCCAAAGTAATTTTACAAGTACATAAGAGTAAGAGGATAGCTAGGGAAAGAGTAGGGCCCATTAAGGACCATGGTGGTAATTTGTGTCTGGAACCTGAAGACATAGGTAAGGGTCTAAATGAATACTTTGTGTCAGTGTTCACAAGTGAGAGGGATGATGTGCGTATGGAAATCAGGCAGAAGGACTGAGATATAATTAAAGAAATTAGCATAGAAAGGGAAGAGGTTCTAAGTGGTCAGACAGGCTTAAAAGTAGATACATCTTCAGGCCCGGAGAATATGTATCCCAGGCTGTTGAGTGAGGCAAGGGAGGAGATAGCAGGGGCACTGGCAATAATTTTTAATACCTCTCAGGAGAGGTGCCAGAGGATTGGAGGACAGCCAATGTGGTACCATTATTCAAGAAGGGGGGAAGGGGAAAACTAGGGAACTGCAGGCCAGTCAGTCTAACCTCAGTGGTGGGGAAACTATTGGAAGCAATTCCGAGGGACAGAATTAATCTACACTTAGAGAGGTTGGGATTAATCAAGGATAGCATGGTTTTGTTAAGGGGAGGTTATGTCTGACCAATTTGATTGAATTTTTCGAAGAGGTGACCAAGTGTGTAGATGAGGGCAATGCATTTGACATAGTCTACTTGGACTTCAGCAAGGCTTTTGTTAAGGCCCCGCATGGGAGAGTGATAGGTGGAGGGATCAATAACCAGGGGGCATAGATTTAAGGTAAGGGGCAGGAGATTTAGAGGGGATGTGAGGCAGAATGTTTTCACCCAGAGGGTGATGGGAATCTGGAAATCACTGCCTGAAAGGGTGGTAGAGGCAGAAACCTTCATAACGTTTCAGAAATATTTGGATGTGCACTTGCGATGCCATGGCACAAAAGGCTATGGGCCTAGTGCTGGAAAATGGGATTAGAATAGTTAGGTACCTGTTTGACCGGCACACACTTGATGGGCCAAAGGGCCTTTTTCTGTGCTGTAGACCTCTATGACTCTATGACCCAGGGTATATTCTGTGTCCTTACCAACCCCCAGTACTTCTTCCAAGTAGTGTTCAACATGGAGGAGTACTGATTCATCAGCTGAGGGGGGAGATGCTAGATGGTAACAAGCAGGATGTTTCCTTGCCCATGTGTGAAGTCCAGAGTCGATGTTGAGGACCCCCAGGGAAATTCCCTCCCAACCGTAAACCACTGTGCCACTACCTCTGGTAGGTCTGTCCTGCAGTGGAACAGGACATACCCAGGAATGGTGATGGTGGTGTCTTGGACATTGTTTATAAGGTCTGGTTCGGTGAGTAAGGCTATGTCTATGACTAAGCTGTTGCTTGACTAGTATGTGGGACAGCTCTGTCAATTTTGGCACAAGCTCCCAGATGATAACAAAGAGGACAAAGAATAGCAAGGTCGACAGGGCTGGGTTTGCTGTTATTGTTTCCAGTGCCTAGGTCGATGCCAGGTGGTCTGCACGGTTTCATTCCTTTTAGACCTCATAGTGGTTTGATACAACTGAGTTGCTTGCTAGGCCATTTAGAGGGCATTTAAGAGTCAATCACATTGCTATGGGTGTGGAATCACTTGTAGGCCAGATCAGATAATGATGGCAGGTTTCCTTCCCTGAAGGACCTTAGTGAACCAGTTGGGTTTTTATGACAATCAACAATGGTTTCATGGTCACTGTTCCACAGCATGATATCTTGATTGTAATAAGGAACATGAGATTCTAAGGACAACAAAGAGAGACTTTACTTCTGTTTATGCTCCTACAAAAGACAAAGAGCATTTGACTGAAGAGATGCAAAGCTGCTTTGTTTTCCTTACCTTAACTTTATGTTTTTATACATTGACCAATCTCAATGATATGTGTGTCAGATGGGTTTACCCTTTTCCCGTCAATCATTTCCAACAGTTATTAAGTGTTCTTGGGAGATCATTGAGCCAGTGCATCATGGTTTCTTTCATGGTGCACTTTTCCTACAAAATGGAATTGGAATGAGACACAAAATAGAAAAATGACTCATAAAATTATGTAAACGTAAGTGGTTGTTTATAGGAGACACCAGACAGAATTTCACCTGTCCTTTGAGGATAGGCTAGGCAGTGGGAAGGCTGGCAAAATAGTGAGGGAAGGAATCCGGGTGGAGGTGTCCGACGTCTCCCTGCGGCTATGCCACTTTGCCAGTGATTGGGAAGCTAGCATTTTGGCTGGCTGGCAGCTCAATTTAGCCACTTAAATAGCATTAGGGGTCACTTCCCAACTCCACAGGCATTTTTCCCATATTTGGGAGCCCAGTACCATGTGGGGAGACGGCCCAGGGTCCGGGGGTCTGGCCTTCTTTGTGGGTGCTCCATGGTCCACAAAGGGTATACCCTGCAGTAATGGCAGCCCCTGTGGTAATAGCCATCACCGGTGCTTAACAACCCTAACCACCCCCACATACCCCACCACCTGATCACCGTGGACTGGCTGCCAGAGCTCGTGTTCCCCCATCCCGCTTACCCGTCTTCGAGAGTGCCCGGTCATTGAGGCACTCTTTCCTTGCAGCTGCAGCCTCAGCAATGGCCACCACTAGTGGTGGTGCTGTTGAGGCTGCTGAGCTGCCAGCCCTCTGATTGACCATTGCTGGAAATGTGCCTCCCTGTGTCCCACTGTTGGCCAAGACAGGATCGCCTCGCTTTCGGTGGCAGGGCTTCTGCTGCCCCGGTAAAATTCAGTCCACCCTCTTTCCCCATGAAGATACATGTAAGGCAGCATGGGCATCACCAGATCGTAACAAACAAATGAACAAAATGATCATTGCCTCCATAACTAGTTGAGTTGATGAGGGGGAGGCAGTGGATGTGATTTATTTGGACTTTCAGAAGGCTTTCGACAAAGTCCCACATAAGAGATTAGCGTGTAAAATTAAAGCACATGGGATTGGGGGTAATGTATTGAGATGGATAGAAAACTGGTTGGCAGACAGGAAACAAAGAGTAGGAATAAACGGGTCTTTTTCAGATTGGCAGGCAGTGATTAGTGGGGTACCGCAGGGATCGGTGCTGGGACCCCAGTTATTCACAATATATATTAATGATTTAGATGAGGGAATTAAATGTAATAACTCCAAATTTGTAGATGACACAAAGCTGGGTGGGAGGGTGATGTGAGGAGGATGCAGAGATGCTTCAGTGTGATTTGGACAAGCTGAGTGAGTGGGCAAATGCATGGCAGATGCAGTATAATGTGGATAAATGTGAGGTTATCCATTTTGGTAGCAAAAACAGGAAGGCAGATTATTATCTGAATGGCTATAAATTGAGAAAAGGGAATGTGCAACGAGACCTGGGTGTCCTTGTACACCAGTCGCTGAAGGTAAGCATGCAGGTGCAGCAGGCAGTAAAGAAGGCAAATGGTATGTTGGCCTTCATAGCCAGAGGATTCGAGTACAGGAACAGGGATGTCTTGCTGCAATTGTACAGGGCCTTGGTGAGACCACACCTGGAATATTGTGTGCAGTTTTGGTCTCTTTATTTGAGGAAGGATGTACTTAGTATAGAGGGAGTGCAGCAAAGGCTTACCCGACTGATTCCTGGGATGGCGGGACTGACATATGAGGAGAGATTGAGTCGATTAGGATTATATTCGCTGGAGTTCAGAAGAATGAGGGGGGATTTCATAGAAACCTATAAAATTCTAACCAGACTAGACAGGGTAGATGCAGGAAGGATGCTCCCAATGGTGGGGGAGTCCAGAACCAGGGGTCACAGTCTGAGGATATGGGGTAGACCATTTAGGACTGAGATGAGGAGAAATTTCTTCACCCAGAGAATGGTGAGCCTGTGGAATTCGTTACCACAGAAAGTAGTTGAGACCAAAACATTGTATGCTTTCAAGAAGGAGTTAGATATACCTCTTAGGGGCGAAAGGGATCAAAGGGTATGGGGAGAAAGCGGGAGTAGGCTATTGAGTTGGATGATCAGCCTTGATCATAGTGAATGGCGGAGCAGGCTTGAAGGGCCAAATAGCCTACTCCTGCTCCTAGTTTCTATGTCTCTTTGCTTCTATAAAAGGTTCAAATTTCCTTCACGCTGTACTAGATCAGAGTCTAGGAATCCTGCGGGAAGTAACTCATCTCCTGACTCCCCAAAGCCTGTGCACCATCTACAAGGCACAGGTCAGGAGTGTGATGAAATAGTTTCCACTTGCTTGGATGAGTACAGCTCTAACAACATTCAAGAAGCTTAACACCATCCAGGACAAAGCAGCCTGCTTGATTGGCACCACATCCACAAACATTCACTCCCTCCACCACCAATGCACAATAACAGCAGTGTGTACCATCTACAAGATGCACTGCAGGAACTCACCAAGGCGCCTTAGACAGCACCTTCCAAACCCATGACCACTACCATCTAGAAGGTCAAGGGCAGCAGATACTTGGGAGCACCACCACCTGAAGTTCCCCTCCAAGACCCTCACCATCCTGACTTGGAAATATATTGCTGTGCCTTCACTGTTGCTGGGTCAAAATCTTGGTACTCCCTCCCTAACAGCACTGTGGGTGTACCTACACCACATGGACTGCAACGGTTCAAGAAGGCAGCTCACCACCCCCTTCTCAAGGGCAATTAGGATTGGGTAATAAATACTGGCCTGGCCAGCAATGCCCAGATCCCATGAACGAATTTTTTAAAAACTGGCTGTTCATGGGACTGATATTGTCAGTGATCTCCAGCTGTGCATTACTACTATAGAAATCCCCTTGAATTAAGCTAACAAAAAGGAAGGACAACAAAGAATCAGGATTGCTAGACTGAGGGTTTACAATGTGGATTTGAACTGCAGCCATTAATCAGGTATGGAAAACATGTTTGACATTGTGGAAGAAGAAGAGTCGTACGGACTCAAAACGTTAACTGTGTTCCTCTCCGCAGATGCTGCCAGACCTGCTGAGTTTTTTCAGGCATTTTTATTTTTATTTTTGTTGTGGAAGATACTGTTGAGATAGTCTAGGGTGCTCAGTTAGTACAAAGACATGGCATACAATCACTGAGTGGAACACATTCTACTCGACGCATCTAAGCCAGATGATATAAAGTGGAAGAAAGAAGAATTCAAGGAAAAAAAATCAAAGCAGGTAAACACTCAGCACAAGTAGACAAAAGAAACTACATCAACAAACAAGCTCAACAAATAGAAATTTTTGCAGCAAGGTGAAATCGCAGAATAGTGTTGGATTAAAAGGAAATTTATAAGAGTTTAAACCTCAAGGTCCCATCAAAGAAAACAGCATGTGGCAGAATTTTACAGTCCTGCTGACATCAATGGACTTGTGAACAGCTCGCTGCATTTAACAGCCCCACCAGGTCACAACAGGGCATTAAAATTCCACCCAAAGTCTGCTTCTTACCAAACTGGAAGATATAAAGAGGAGGTGGGCGGAGCACTTCCATGAAACCTTCACCAGGTGCATCTCCAGTGAGCAAAACTGACTTCAATTCCTTTCCTGAGATGGATGAACTGCATGCCAATTTTGGTGAAATTACAATGCATGAGCTGAGATCTGTCTTGACTGCCTTGAAGACCACTGGGAGAGGATCAAATATGTGCAGCATGACTCAAAGAAAGACAAGTTGAAAACTTGTCTATTATCCCAATTTAGTTTGAAAAACAGCACTATCACCAAAAACTTAGGCAAAAGGAATCATGGTTAAGTTTCTCAGCCATGGGGACAGTAGTAGTTATAATAACAGGTGTGCCATCAGAATTCGGACAGCTATTGAAGGTAGACTCCAAGAAAACTACATTGGCTTTCGCTAAAACAGCTATTGCATTGACCAGATCTTTACTCTATGTAATATCATTGAGCAAAGAATGGCAATTGCCACTGGTGCTGAATTTCATTGACTTCCAGAAGGCATTGGATAATGTGGACAGAAATTCATTGTGACAGATTTCTGCAGTTTAATAGGCTGCCTATCAAGATCCTGTATTATAAACCAGAAACTGCAGTGCAAACAGCCAATGAGCTTTCTGAACGGATTGGTATAACAGCTAACATCATGGTGACAGAGTGGTAATGTCAATGAACCAGGGGGCCAGGCCAATACACTGATGGAAGATATAAAGAGGAGGCTGGTGGAATTTAAATTCAATTAATAAACCTGGAATACAAAGCTAGTCTCAGTAATGGTGACCATGAAACTATCATTGATTGTCGTAAAGACCCATTGGTTCACTAATATCTTTTAGGGGAAGAAATCTGCCACTCTTACCCTGGTCTGCCCTCTGAAATGTTCAGTTCAATGGCAATTAGGAATGGGCAACAAATGCTGGTTTTGCCAGCAATGCCCTTACCCATGAAAGAATAAAAAAAACAATTGGCATCAGACATGTGCTTCTTGTCCTCTCTACTTGTTAGCATTCTGATGGATTTTGTGATAAGACATTCACCTGGCATCAAATCAGGCATAACCTGGGCCAGTGGAGAACTGGGGACCTAGACTTTGTAAATGGCATTGAGAATTTGAGTTCAATTAAAAAATAAATCTGGAACTGTATAAGTAACAGTGAATGTGCAGCTGTTGCTTTGTTGTGGCACTTCAATGGAGCCATGCAAAAGAACCTCGACAATTACCAGTGTAGATGTCAGCAATGATTCTTTAACATCAGATGATTTAACAAAGTGATGGTAGAAAGTACACAGATGCCACCATTGACTGTAATAGTCCAGGAGAGAAGAGGGACCAAAGGACCAACATTGGTCACATTCTGCAAATGCCTGACACAAGGGATTGGAATTTGTTATGGAGGCAGAGGTGGGTTCGAAGGCAGGTGAGTGGCAAATTCACACAACAGCGCAATGTGCTGGATGCCCTGTGTGTTGCTGTCTCCGTACGATTTTCCAGATGGGGCTTCTCAGGAAGGACAGCCACCCGACAGGGAGGAGTGGGGCGGGGGGGGTGAGGGGGCAGGCAATTAGCCCAATTAATACCACAGTTGGGGGCAGGCTGAGGACATTGCCAAGATTTTCCCAGCATCAGACCGGTGACCCGCTGAATCAGGAGGCTGGCAGCACCTTGGAGGCAACGTCCCAACAGCAAGCTATTGGGCCATTGAGGGCGTTATCTCAATGGCCCCATGAAGCGGCTGCAAAACTCCGAAGGCTGCAGCTTTGGCCATAAACCTTCCTGTGTTAGGATTTGCCATTCACATTGATGGTCCTCTGAGTTGTGGGTCTTCCACATTTTAACATATTAATAATGCTTCCGAGGACACCTCCATGTTGAGGGGTCCTGATGATGTTGAGAAAATTCAGTCCAAGGATCTCAAAGCAAGCATGAAGGTGGAAGTCATGAGGGAAATGAAAGGGAGGTCAATCAATAGGAATTCTACATGATGTAATAATAACCGATGCAGTAGAAGTGAAGATGCAGCAATGTGAACTAGAGTCAAAAGCCCAAGACAGAACTTGATAGTGTTGACTGGCTAGGCGCTTATGGGCCTCATCAGCATAGAGGAGTGATGATGGAGATGTCTCTCTGTACCAAGATTCATTAGCTTGAGGAGTTTATATAAGGGATATCAGATATGATGCAATAAAAATCTCACTTAGATGAGTTATTCATCCACCCTCTCATGATTCTAGGTGTCATTCATCAATAACACTGCGGTTTCTCGTTCAGAAAATGAACATTCATCTGTAGCCATACAGGCAGTTAGAAAGATACTGCTGATTTAAATGATTGCACTTCAGTCAGCACTAAAAGTCCTGTTGAGTGGCTGTATGCAAGTGTGCAGAATCATGAGAAGCTAGCAGGAGTTAAAGCTAGCAGGTCCTATTAAAGCTAACCTACGCCACTAAAAAGGGAGGTGCATTATGACTGCAGCAGCAGCTAGGAACCATTTTAAAAGAGATATAGATATGGGAAACACCCAAATGCCACATCCCATCAACTGCACCATTCAGCTCACATGCTGCTCAATGCACCACACCCCCATCCTTCATCTACCAACAATCTATCAATGATAGCTCATACCTAACATTCATAGCTTCATCTCATCCTCACATGCTTCCCACTGCTGCAAGCCTCATACCCACATCTCACTGCTTCTACACATTACCAGCTATCCAACCATGACAATCATATCATCTCAAACACATTGCACCAGGCTCACTGACACGCTTCCCTGTGTCTTTCAGGACAAAGTCTGAAGGAGGCAGCAGCAGCTAACCGGTACAGGACAGGAATAGCAGCATGTCCTTAACCCGATGGGGAGATGGTGAACACCATCATTGGAGTACTGAAGCTGAAAGCCTGGGTATCCTCAGACCAAATCCTTCTATTCACATCTCATTTTCCTCTCATCCCAGAATTTCTTCTGCTTTACAAGTTGCTGATGGTGTAAGCAATACCACCCTTATACCATTTTCCTTTCAGATACCCAAGAACTGCAACCTGGCCAGACAGTGTTGGAAGCGAAAGAGGTGGAAGAGCAGGAAGACATGGTGCAGAAAAAAACAATGTCATTCACTTTCACAGCCGCAGCCATCAGCTCATGTTGTCAAAGGGTCACTGTCAGGAAGAGATATTAATGTATATAATGTTATTAGAAATTATTTTTTTAAATTAGAGGTTTATCCTGTGTGTATATGTGTTAATTGGATTAAAGCCAGCTAGTCTGTGTGCTTTGACATATAGTAGTTTTGAGATGTAAACAGTAGGTAGGGGGTACATTTGCATTTTGTTGAATACAGCATTCAAGAATGGGAGTGAAATCTTGCACCTAGCTAGGAGGCACCAAGCAATGTTTATATTACTAATAAAATTGGTACTATGAAAGGGGTGCAAAGGGCCTAGTGATACAATGAAAATTTACATTCAAAGGGGAAGGCTATATATAACAGAAAGAAATTGTGTGTGTACAGGCCAGAGGCACGTAAGATCTACGCCTGTAAGCCTACAACTGTCTGCAAAGGAACCAAATTGAAAGGAACTTATTTTGAATTTGTAAGGTGAAAATGCTTTGCTTGGTGCCTGGTTAAGTCTATTGTTGCTTTAGTGGAGATTAATTTGGGAATTCGTTAAAAGTTATCTTGTAGTAATTTTTAGCCATGTGTATGTGTTTAGTTGTTGTAAATTAATAAATGTCTCATTTAGTTTGAAATAAAAATCTCTCGTGAGCTGATGGTCTTATTCCTGAATTTAGAGCAGCAACTCAAAACATACCAATTGAAATTATAGGTAATGACAGTTGTTTAAAGTTTCCCTCTGGGGTTTTAAATAGCTCAGCCTTTACAAACTGCTGTGTCATAACAGTCACCCTCTGGTTTGTCATGATGGCTCAAATGCAGATGCCTCTGAGTACTGCCACAGAATGAAGATATCATGACTGCTGCCAGGATACCTGTATGGACCTTCATTATACATTGCATATGGTCCCACAGCAACTGGACATTGAGGGATTGGAACCTCTTTCAGCTGACATGCATCTCAAAGTTGACATGCGGCACCCAGAAAGCATGAGCATGCACTCTAAGGCACCCTGCATTATGGTGATGCATGCAATCATTGGAAATCTGTGCTCCCACTCTACATGCTTCTCTCCAGCAAGCAGAGAATGAAATGTATTCAGCTCTCTTGGAATTCAGAATCTCATCAATAATTTCTCTTATGCAACAGTGGACAGCAAACTGGGAGATGTTGGAAATATCACTGGTTCCCACTTGGAACAAGCCTGCCACATAAAATTTCATTGGAATAATCACCTTCACAGCCGCTGGCAATGGTATTCATACCACATCTGAGGCTGCAGCTGTGACTGCAGCAGATGGCAGAATTCAGTGAGGATGTCCTTACTGGAATGCAGACATTACAAACACTGTTCTACGCTATGGTTCAGGTAGCAGAATTACTTTCTGAACACCCTGGGTGAATATCTTCCCAGAGCTAAGACCTCGCTATATTTTTTATAAAGGCTAATTTGTAATTTTGTTTTTTAAACTGCACTAAGGCTTTAAAATGGCTGAAGTCATGACTGGCTATGACTCATCTCTACTGGAAAAGTGAATTATCCAGCATCTGTCTTCAACCTGCAGATTCTGCGAAAGAATACACCATTGTTCTTTGATCCTGGACTCTGGACTCAAGTGAAACAGTAGCTCTTATTTTGTCTGTGGTCTTTGCCCTATACCTCTTTCTGTTCTCTATCCCACCTTTATTGTATGAAGGAAAAGGATGACATGTTGCGACCCTCCTCTCGTGTTTGAGTGAATGCAAATCAATTAACCCTTTTAGTTCATCCTATCTCGAGTTTATTGTGGAGTTATTAATAGAGAATTGGATCACACCAAAAGGGGTTCGGAAAATTCACCACTACACATAAAGGGGGAAACTGTCACGACTCACTGGGGGTAGAGCACTGCAATTTCAAGCCCCACTGCTCACCGAGCAGAGACAAATGTGAAAAGTTTGATCAAACCACTTAATTGTTTAATTTAGCTTAACAGAATATGAGCACCACTTTTAAACTTAATAAGTAAATAACTGTTTATTGAACAAATTGTCTTTAACCAGTGACAAAAGAAAGAAATATGGACTGCTAATTTCTAACTCTATAACCTAAACTATGCCCCTTCTTAAATCCTTATACACACACATACAAGACACTTAAGACACACAAAAACATGGATTTTAAGGGTGAGATAAAACAGTTCAATAGCACCAATTCTGGAGTATAGGATTCAATGGGTTGATTTTGATCTATGTCTTCCACATTCCTTTCAGTTCTTTGTTGATGACATGAGGTGATCTTCCCAGCACTTTCAGTCTTTAGTTCACTGGTTGAGCACTTGCTTTTCAATGTCTCTAGTGGTGATTTTCCCCTTTTCCTCATAACAGGGGTTTTTTCAAAGAGAGAGCAAGTTATAGAGATATGGCAAAGACAAAAGAAAACAGCTAGCTATTATTGTAGAATTACTGGAATCTTCGACACACAGGAGAAAGAGGTTTTAGGGCTTTTCTCTTTTCAGGCTAGGAGCTTCTTCTTTCTGCTGCACTGCTCTCACACAAACTCTGGTCAGCTGGTTAGGACTCAATTAAGACTTTGCCAGGCAGTTCCCCATTAGACCGGACTCCTCCTCAGCACTATCCTGTCTTTCATGGCACACTCTGTTCCAGGACAGCAATATTTTATATATCCCTCACACTGTTCCAGTAGACATGTCTTTCAAACTGCAGCCATTGTGATTTTAATCCATGGTCCAACAGATATAAAAAGATATGTTCTTTACACAAAACCAAAAATCAAAAACACCTTTCCATTTATGGACGGGTGGTGAGAGGAGAAATCAGGGCTGTTTAAATTAAACCTCTCCTGTCTGTGACAATATGGTCCTCTGCTGGGACCCCTTTTCCCCTTCTCCCTTCTGTTCCCTCTTCCAGCAGCTTGTCCAGCTGTGTGTCCCCTCTGTTCATTCTCCATGTTATGCTTCAGTCCAAAGTGGATGCAAACAACTGGACCCATTTCCAGGAGTGAGTGGTTAGTGCAGAATCCCTGAAGTCAGAACAAAGTCTTTCACCACATGCTACACAATTCCCCGTAGACTTTAGCAACTCTAAGGAATTTTAGAAACCACCAAGTATTTCCACAATCATAGCAACCGCCATTAGAAATCAATCAGCAACTATCCTGAAAATGGTTGGTGATCCTTTTAAACAGTGCTGGTTGGATACCCTTCCTGATGCTAAATGTATGTTCAACTGTGCAAGGTTAAGAGAGGGTGTTGGGCTTCAAAATGATAGCACCGACGTCAAATCAGTGTTGCATACTGATTACAGTCACAATTTGCCTGCTCTACACACTTACAGCAGACACTCCGTGCATGCGACCTAATAACCCCACTAAAATGAAGTCGGCTGTAGTCACACCAGAAGTGTGCACCAGATGTGTGGCTGTAAATACCTTTTAGGAGGGAGAATCACACTTATAGCACTAACACAATCCAGCTACATAATAGAATTGCAAAGGCTCAATGGAAACTCAAGGGCAGAGAGAAAAGCTTCTTTGAGTAAACCCACTTAACAACTGGTACATACATGTGCTTTTGCATTTACAACCAATAGATTTTTCAGTCTGCTTGGATGTTTTTTCAATATATCCCTCTGTAAAGAGTCCTCTTATTGGAAGCGAGGAATCAGCATAATCCACACCATTACCAGTTTGAGCCAATGGAATATTTCCACTGCCTGAAACTTGGAACTGAACATCCCTCAGAGCCTTTTGCGAATGGCTGCTTGCTTTCCTGAGGAAGGGGCAGAGTGCTTGTTTTGCTGTGGAAAGCATGCAGATATTGTTTCAAAGCACAGGAGGGAATATTCTCTTCCAGCCTTAAGAACTCTATACTTCATTTGCTTCTAAACTGCAAACATTCTAAATATTGGGAGATAAACTAAATGTGCATTAATAAAAGAAGTGGGAGTGACATTATCCCTCCATACATAATGCATTCACTCCCAAATCTGTATTATTCTCTATATATCTGAACCCATCAATAGAATTACTATACTGGAGTCTATGTAAACGATCTGAATTTACAGAGTCATAGTCAGCCCAAGTATTCATTATCTCTGTACAGTTATCTTCATTCCTCAATTATTAGAATTATAATGCCTGAGGTCCATTGTTTTCTGTATCATTATTGAAGCATTTTGGAATACCATTAAATAACTTTTCAGTTTTATTTTAAATGAATTTTCGACCTCCCTCATCTATACTTGTCATGAAGTATCTACTTATCCTCCTAGAGAGCAAATACTTTGATATTGCATTATGTTATCATTTTTTTTAAGCAGAACAAAACATATTGCAATATTTTTTTCCAATAAGGACTGTTAAGGTGAAATATTGTGTTAATTTTTTCTTGGGAAATTATCTGTAATAATCAGTGAAAAGCAAAAAATTCAACCTATACTAATTATTTGATAGTGAACAGCAATCTACACATAAAAGCAGAAGGACTGCAGCACAATGTTAAATGAAGGAAAGGCAAATTGAAGCAAAATGCCATGGCTGGAGGCAATAGCTTGATATTTAAAATAAAAAATAAAAAAACCTGGAAAGCATATCAGAATTCAAAAATGTTCACTTTGATCATTTTAGTAGTTTGTCACTAAAATTGTCTATGGCTCTGATGGCAAAATGTAAAACAAAACAATGAAAATATAAAAAGGAATTGACTATTCTGTCCATTGGTAAATTTAAAAATCCACTTTTTTTGTCATGTAGACAGACATTTATTTCAATGTTAGTGCCTGGGTCACTAGATAGTTCTAAGTAATGCATCATCTCTTTATGTACTGCTTCTGCACTGATTTTCTTTGCAGTTTACTGAGCATGAATGGGAATAAAGGATGCAATGTAATGGATGGATTGTTTATAGTCTTCTTTGAAATAGCTACAGAATTTATTGAAATAAGCAAAACAATATAGAAGGGTTTCCCTTTAGTCTTATTGCTCTTAAGGTTAAAATTCAAGGTTCTGGTACAATCAGGGAAAGCTTAAAACTTATGTGAATATCATACCATTTCATGCCTTTTCTCAGTCATTGGCATTAGATGTTATATACAATAATTGAATCCCATTTTAAACATACAGTGAGATCTGAGAATTACAAAGACTGTTACATCAGTGCAAACCTGTATGAAATGAACTTTCACTATTTACATGTGTCACTGGCAGATAAGGGAATATAACAGCCTTGGAGGCATAATAACAATGCACTTCTTGTTGCAAATAAACCTTGTAGAGATGTTCTACAAACTTTTAAATAAGAAAAACAGTAAAACTATACTTTTATTGAAGTGAAGCTCAATTTCTTTTTCTTTTATAATACTACTCCAGGTAATTATGAATTCACTGTGAAATGCTCCTTGCTGGAATAAACAATAAATCAGCAGAGTCATACCTCTGTTTCATGTTATACTTCAGTGTGAATCTAGGCAATATGTTTGATTTAGCTCCTGTTATGTATTGTTGTATTATCTGTAAATGCCTAGGAACTAATTAGATAGGAACTAATTGTTACGTGTAAGTATTCCAGGGGCCACATTTCAAGGCTGCACTAGGGAGTCATGTGATATGTACAGAACCATTGTAATCCACTCCTTCTATTGTACCAGATGCATGGCAAAATTAAACATAAATAGTCCTTTCCAAGCTTGAAGTGTGATTATTAACAACAACTGGGAAACAAAAGGCAGCAAGAACACATAGCAGTTCCAATTAGGACTCTATATAAATTAAAGAAGCTGTAGTGCCAGCTTTGCTTAGTTGGTAACACTATTACTTTGATGAAGAAAGTTGTTGGATTCAAGCCTTCATCCAGTAATTGAGTGTATACCCTAGGTTGATATTTCAGAACCGATGTTGCAGCTTAAAATCTATGCATGAAGTACTGTGGGGCATCAATGGCAGCAGAATTCTATCCAACCACAAGCTGTAACCTCATATCCCTCACTCTTCCATTACCATCAAGGCAGGGGATCAACTGCGGTTCAATGAGGAATGCAGGAGAGCATGCCAGGAGCAATGCAGGCATACCTAAAAATGAGGGGCCAACCTGGTGAAGCTACAACGTAGGACTACTTACTTGACAAACAACAGAAACAGCTTGCAATAGTCAGAGCTAAATGATCCCACAACTAATGGATCAGATCAAGGCTCTACAGTCCTTCGATATCCAACAATTAAAGAACTAACTGGAAGAGAAGGAGGCTCCACAAATATCCCCAACCCCAATGATGGGGGAGTCTGACACACCAGTGCAAAAGACAAGGCTCAAGTATCTACAATCACCTTCAGCCAGAATTGCCAAGCACATGATCCATCTCGGTCTCCTCCTGAGGTCCCCAGCATCACAAATGCCAGTCTTCAGCCAATTTGATTCACTCCACATGATATCAAGAAATGGCTGAAGGCACTGGATACTGAAAAGGCTATGGGCTCTGACAATATTCTGGCAATAGTACTGAAGGCTTGTGCTCCAGAACCAGCTGTGGCTCTAGCCAGTCTGTTCCAGTACAGCTACAACACTGACATCCATCCGGCAGGGTGGAAAATTGCCCAGGTATGTCGTGTACACAAAAAGTAAGACAAGTCCAACCCAGCCAATTACTCCCTATTAGTCTACTGTCGATCATCAGCAAAGCGATGAAAGGTGTTGCCAACAGAGCTATCAAGAGGCACTTACACAGCAATAACCGCTCACCGATGCTTAGTTTGAGTTTTGACACTTCCAATCAGTTCCATACCACATTACAGCCTTGGTCCAAACACGGACAAAAGAGCTAAACTCAAGAGGTGAAATGGGAATGACTGCCTTTGGCAACAAGGTAGCATTTGACTGAGTGTGGCATCAAGGAGACATTGCAAAATTGAAGCCAATGGGAATCAGGGAATAACTCCTCACTGGTTGGAGTCACACCCAGCATAAAGGAAAATGGTTGTGGTTGTTGGAGGTCAATCATCTCAGTTGCAGGACAACGCTGCAGGAGTCCTCAAGGTAGTGTTCTTGGCCCAACCATCTTCAGTTGCTTCATTAATAATCTTCCCTCCATCATAAGAACAGAAATGGGGATGTTCGATGATGATTACACAATGTTCAGCACCATTTGCGACTCCTCAGATACTGAACCAATCCATGTCCAAATGCAGCAAGACCTGGACAACATTCAGGTTTGGGCTGATAAGTGGCAAGTAATATTCATGCCACACAAGTGCCAAGCAGTGACCATCTCCAACATGAGAGAATTTAACCTTCTGCCCTTGACATTCAGCTTCATAACTATCACTGAATCCCCCAAAACATTAACATTGACCAGAAACTGAACTGGACTAGCCATATAAATACTGTGGCTACATGAGTAGGTCAGAGGCTGGGAATTCTGTGGTGATTAACTCACCTCCTGGCTCCCCAAAGCCTGTCCACCATCTACAAGGCGCAAGTCAGGAGTGTGATGGAATGCTTTCCATTTGCTGATGGAAATTATAAGTATTCGCCTAAGGCAATGGTTTGGATCTTCCAGTTTCCAGATTGTCGGAGACGAAACCCAAGATGCACATCGGGAGCCTGCAGAAGTCCTGATGTGCTAACTGCTTTGGGAATTGCCCGGGAAGTTTCAACTTCCATTGGGCGATTCACCCAGGAATCTCCATGACTGTCTCCGACTCTGAGTTAGAATTGGAGACTTAGGACAGTTCCGTGATACTTTCCTGGATACCCATTTACTCATTCACTAACATTCACACTGGACAATTAAACTTACCACACGACAGCTAGTGCTATAAAAAGGGTGTGTGTCCTATTCCCCCACCGCCCACCGACACTACAGCACTGCGATGGAGCTGTTCAATGAATGCTGTGCTCCACATTTCTCTAGAAGCTGGGCCCAGCAAGAATTGTTGGCCAGCGTGAAAAAGTTCAAGCAGAGCAGCAATCCAACGATGATTACCACTCCGCAGAAGATCCGAGCCAGTGATTGTTTAGTAGTGTTTGCTTGACTTGTTTCTTGTGTGATAAAATTCATTTGTTTTAAATCATGGGATTTTGTGTTGTAATTTCTTTGTATTGATCATCAGGGCCGGAATTTTACGGCCCTGTCATGGCAGGAAGAGGGCTGTAAAATGCGGCGAGCCACCCTAAACTCCATTGACTTCCGCAGGAATGTAAAATCCCGCTAGCGTAAAATCCCACCCCAGGTGTTAGAATTTCCCTTTAAACATTGACTGTCTCCACAGGGGTTGTGAGACTGTTCTCCAACACCTTCTGAATTCATACTATTGCGTGCAACTCTGGGAACCCACTTTACATGGTTGCCCTGTCCGTCTAAATATTGGGAAATAGTTTGCAGCAAGCCCACACCTCAAATTAATAAGTAAATGAAACTCCCACCAGTTTCTTACTTCAGTGTTCCTCACGGGGAATTAATGCTCTCTTGCACACTGGTCGAATTTGAGGGCATTTTAAATGTGGCTTGATTTCTTTCTCAAGGGAGAGAGGTAAACGCTTTAAATTTCTTTAGGCATCTGATCCCTGCAGCATCTGGCTTTTTCTGCAACACCCCCTCCCCCTTCACCCCCACTTCCCCTTTTGGTGGACATTCCAACACAGGCAGGAGTATGACTAGGAGCTTACCAAAAATATTTTGCATAAGGCTGGTCCCAGAAACTCATCAGGGTCAAAGGCAGGGAAACCAGCTGAATGCAAAACCCAGCCATGGTTATGCAGTGTAACTGACTGCCCGCCTTGCCTGTGCTGGCTCTTCTAAAGAGCAGTCATGATTAGTTTCGCACCATTGCTTTTTGTCCCTGACTCTGTAGGTTCCTCATCCTCAAGTACCTGTCTGGCTCTTTTAAAATTATTTAGGAACATAGGAACAGGAGAAGGCCATTCAGCCCATTGAGCCCAGTCTACCATTCAATACGATCATGGCTGATCAAACACTTCAATACCTTTTACCCACACTATCCCCATAACCCTTTACGTTATTGTTAATCAGAAATCTATCAATCTCTACCTTAAACATACTCAATGACTGAGCTTCCACGGCCCCCTGGGGTTGAGAATTCCAAAGATTCGCAGCCCTCTGATTAAAGAAATTTCTCCTCATCTCCTACGTGGCTTCTCCCTTATTTTGAAATTGTGTCCCCTAGTTCTAGACTTCCCAACTAGGGGAAACATCTTACCTCCATCTACGCTGTCTAATCCTTTAAGTATTTTGTAGGTTTCAATGAGATCACCTCTCATTCTTCTAAACTCTAGAGAATACAGGCCCAGTTTCCCCAACCTCGCTTCATAAGGCAGTCCCGCCATCTCCAGAACAAGTCTGGAATCTTCATTGCACTCCCTCTACGGCAATAATATCCTTTCTGAGGCAAGAGGACTAAAACTGCACAAGGTACTCCAGGTGTGGTCTAACCAAGCTTCTATACAATTGAAGCAAGACTTCACTACTCCTATACTCAAATCCTCTTGCGATAAAGGCTAACGTTCGATTAGCCTTCCTAATTGCCTGCTGTACCTGCATGTTAGCTTTCAGTGACTTATGGAGAAGGATGTCCAGGCCCCTTTGTACATCTACACTTTCTAATCTCTTACCATTAGGAAATGCTCTGCACATTTGTTCCTTCTACCAAAGTGGATAACCTCACATTTTTACACATTATATTCCATCTGCCATGTTCTTGCCTACTCACTAAGCCTGTCCAACTCCTCCTGTAGCTGCTTAACATCTTCCTCACAACACACATTCCCCCTTAGTTTTGTATCATCCACGAACTTGTAAATATTACATTTGGTCCCTACATCCAAATCATTGATATATGTTGTGAACAGCTGGGGCCCAAATACTGATCCTTATGGTATCCCACTAGTCACAGCCTGCCAAAGCGAGAATGACAAGTTATTCCTACTCTGTTTTCTGCCTGTTAGCCAATCTTTAATCCATGTCAGTATATTGCCTCCTATCCCCTGTGCTTTTATTTTGCTAATCAACCTCCTGTGGGGGACTTTATCAAAAGCCTTCTGAAAATCCAAGTATACTACGTCCATCGACTCTCCTTTATCAATTTTGCTCGTAACATCCTCAAAAAACTCCAGCAAGTTCGTCAAACATGATTTCCCATTTGCAAATCCATGCTGGCTATGCCCAATCAGATCATGATTATCCAGATATCCATTTATCACATCCTTTATAATAGATTCTACCATTTTCCCTACTACTGATGTAAGGCTAACAGGTCTGTAGTTCCCTGTTTTCTCTCTCCCTCCCTTCTTAAATAGTGGGGCAACCTTTGCTACCTTGCAATCTTCAGGAGCCATTCCAGAATCTATAGAATTTTTGAAAATGATCACCACTATTTCTATAGCTACCTCTTTCAACACTCTGGGATACAAAATATCAAGTCCCGGGGACTTATCAACTTTCAGTCCCATTAATTTCTCCAACACAACCTTCTCACTTATACTAATTTCCTTTAACTCCTCATTCTTCCTAGTCCTTTGGATCTATAAATCTGGGAGATTTCCCATATCTTCCTCAGTGAAAACAGAGACAAAATAACCATTTAGCTTCTCTGCCATTTCTCTATTCCCCGTTATGAATTCTCCTGACTCTACCTGTAATGGACCCACATTTGTCTTAGCCAAACGCTTCCTTTTTACATACCTATAGAAGCTTTTACACTCTATGTTTTTTGCTAGATTGCATTCATATTCTATTCTCCCTTTCTTTGCCAGTTTCTTGGTCTTCCTTTGCTGTATTCTAAAAACCTCCCAACCCTCAGGACTACTACTTCTAGCAACTTTAAAAGCCTTTTCTTTTAATCTTCTACAACCCTTAACTTCCATTGTCAGCCATGGTTGACTGACATTTTTTGGGTTTTTGCACCTTGAAGGAATGTATAGGTGCTGTAAGCTATGTAATAGTTCATTGAAGACTATCCATATCTTTTAATGTCATACCTTTTAATGTAGTTTCCCAATCCATCTCAGCCAATTTATCCCTTATGTCTCCATAATTTCCTCTATTCAACTTCAACACCTTTGCCTCAGAGTGAACTACCTCACTTTCAAACATAATGTAAAATTCCATCATATTGTGGTCACTCATCCCTAAAGGTTCTTTTACAACAAGATTATTAATTGGCCCTTTTTCATTACATAATGCTAGATCTAAAAGAGCCTGACCTCTAGTTGGCTCCTCAACATACTGCTCTAGAAAACCAACCCTAACACACTCCAGAAACTTGTCTTCCACAGCATTAGTGCTCAGTTGGTTTACCCAGTCTATAGGCAGATTGAAGTCACCCATGATTACTGTATTGCCCATGCTACATGCTTCTCTCATCTCCTGATTAATACCATGCCCCATATTACCACTACTGTTTGGTGGCCTATAAGCAACTCCAACCAATGTCTGCTTCCCTTTGCTATTTCTTAGCTCCACCCAAACAGATTCCATATATTGTTCTTCCAACCTGAGATCCTCCCTTACTAATGCATTGGTCCCATCTTTTATTATCAGCACAACTTCACCTCCTTTCCCTTCTTGCCTGTCCTTCCTAAACATCGAATATCCTTGAATATTCAGTTCCCAGTCTTAGTCACCATGCAGCCATGTTCCGTGATGGTAATTATATTATATCCATTTACTGCTACTTTTGCCTTTAGATCATTTACCTTATTGCAAATGCTGCGCACATTCACATTATTCCGCATCCAAAGCATACTCAATGCTCTACTTTGTTTCTCCTGCCTTCTAGTCTCACTACTACTTCCTGTTACCAACTTTACTTTCTTCCAATTTGGTTCCCACGCTCCTGACAAACTAGTTTAAATACACCCCAGCTGCACTAGCAAATCTCCCTGCGAGTATATCAGTCCCAGTCCTGTTAAGATGTAACCCGTCCAGATTGTACAGGTCCCACCTGCCCCAGAAATGGTCCCAATGCCTCAGAAGTCTGATGCCCTCCCTCCTACACCAGTTCTCCAGACACGTATTTAATCGATCAATCCTCCCTTTCCTATACTCACTAGCACATGGCACTGAGAGTAATCCTAAGATTACTGTTCTTGAGGTCCTGCTTTTTAATTTCCTTCCAAACTTCCAGAAATCTGCTTTCAGGAGCTTATCCCTCTTCCTACCTACGTCAGTGGTACCAATGTAAACCAAAACTTCTGGCTGATCCCCCTCCCCCTAAGGATGTCCTGCAGCCGCTCTGTGATATCCTTGACCCTGGCACCAGGAAGGTAACACACCATCCTGGAGTCATGTTTACTGCTGTAGAAACGCCTGTCTGATCCCCTGACAATGGAATCTCCTATCACTATTGTCCTTTCATTCTTCTTCCTCCCCCGTACAGCTGAGTCACCTGTGGTGCCACAGGCTTGGCTCTGGCTGCACTTACCTGAGGAACCATCACCCTGAACTCCCCTGAGGAACCATCGCCTTCATCAGCATCCAAAATGGAAAAATAATTAGCAAGCAGGATAGACTCAGGGGACACCTGCACTACCTGTCCGGTTCTCTTAGACTGCCTGGCAGTCACCCACTTCCTCTCTGACTGTATGCTTCTGACCTGCAGTGTGACCACCTCCCTAAACTTGCTATCCACATAGTTCTCCGCCTCGCGAATGCACAACAGTGACTCCGGCTGCCACTCAAGTTCTGAAACCCGGAGCTCAAGCTTGTGCAGCTGTTGACACTTCCTACAGATGTATTTGTCAGGGACACATGGTGCATCCACAACTTCACACAGGATGTACATTCCACTTGGCCAAGCTGACCTGCCAACCTGTAACTCTAAAAACTATTTATTACACTTAGAGTAAGTAGAATGAGTAGAATAAATTACTAGTAGCTTAATTTTACTACATTTATGCTAACTTTATCTTATTTTGGTTTACTTTATTACTTTATTTCACTTTGACTTGATTTAACTTTATTTCCCTATTGCTAGTGTTCCTTATTGAAATCTAAGTAGCTACTTCTTTATAAATGATACGATTTTGTAGTTTTAAGCAATTTAAACACACTCCATAACAGCAGTTTCTCATCAACCAATGAGCTTACAGTTTTTCTGTGATGTCACTCCTGGATTTTGTTTTTCAAACTCAGCCCACTGTCCGAGTAGAGGTGCCCCTCTCAGATCTGGCTGTCTCTGCTCCTGGAAGGTGAGTGAAGGCCCCGAGCCTCACTCTCTATTTATCCACTTCCCGAGTACAGGTGTCCCTCGCAGGTCCGGTTGCCTCCACTCCCGGAGGGTATGGAATCAACTTGCACCATCTTTTTCAGATAGACCATTTCAGGTCCTGACACGCTCTGAGAGAAAATGTTCTCATCTCCCTGATCTAAATCTTTTACCAATGATTTTAAATCTATGATCTCCTGTATTGACCCACTCGCCAGAGGTGTCTATTTATTCTATTAAAACCTCTCCATCTTGAAAACTGCTCATAGGTCACCCCTTAACCTTTTCTATTCTAAAGAGAACAGTCCAAACTTTTCCACCTTCTTCTCATAATTGAGGTCCCTCATCCCTAGTAATATCCTTGTAAATTTCCTCTGTACTTCCTTTCCTATTTTTGTCAAAAATGTTTCCCCCTTTTACCTTAGTTCTGAGCCCTATATAGCTATAGGGGTGCAAGAGCAACCTGAAGTAACTGTGTGACAATCTGGGGCTTTTGCTATAATCGACATAAAAGCTGCATTCAAACACAAGCCTTGCAAAACCTAATCCGATCACATAGTGAGTGGTGTATTGCATACCAAAGGGCCAACAATCTATCCTTTCCCTGTTAGGTTGCAAGGGAAATCACACAGGGCAGGAACTGCATGTGCATAATTTCTGCAATAAATTGAAATAAATATATCACCGATAAAATATCATTGTCAAGTTGTGGACGTCCCTTCAAGTCCATCAGTTATTGCTCATCCCTCATACATTGTGAAAGCGGCACTAGGGGCTATCTGCAACTACGGTGGTCCATGAACAATTTGATACAATTGAGTGGCTTGTTAGGCCAATTCAGAAGGCAGTTAAGAGTCAGCAGCATTGGTGAGGGATTGGATTCATATAGAGGCCAGACTGAGCAAGGATGACAGGTTTGTTTTCATAAAGGACATTAGTGAACTAATAGTTTTTATTGACAATCAGATTTCTAATTTCCATATTTTTTAAACTGAATTCCAGTTCTCAGACTCAATTCTTATAGTGGCTTTTGAAGTTGCATTCTCTGGTTTATTGGTGTTACGGTCTTCTATTCAACGTAAACGTACCAATCACACGACAAGGATTGATGAAACATTAATGTGAGTGATTTATTTGAATATAAAATTATATACAAAAAGACTTAACTGGGAGACTGTGAACAGTATATCTGATCTCTATTGCTGTCTGCTTGGAGACTGAATATATCAGGGGGTTAATACATCACATCCTGCCTAAGTGGTAGTGATTGACACCAGCTTAAGGTATGCCCCCTTAAAGGTATATGCTCCTCATAATACAACATCTTCCTCTTTTCTGAACTAAAAGTTTATCTTTACAGAATAAAACTATTTACATGACAGCAAACTATAACAACATTGTGTCTGAATAAACCATTATACAAAAGCAATACAATTATACAGCCATTATACAATACAATGATACAACCATTATACAAAAGCAATACAAGTCTCTGAAACATATCGGTGGTTTGCTTTTGCATCAAGATTTGTTTATGATGACCTTTGCTGGGGGCTGTTGTACATTTTCAGAATGCTGGTTAGGGGTGCTTTTTAATATTGCTTCTTAGATCATGTTCTAGTCGCGATGAGGTTACTCAGTGTTTCTGGTTGTCATATTGTTCTGATTTAGTATCTGTTTCATTGCACTGTCATGCCATTTATTGTTCATACTTGATACGATCTTAGTTCTTGGCATATGCTGACGACTTCTCCTGGTTTCCAGCTACCATCAGTTGGGTGTTGTACTCACACTTTCTGTCTGATGTTCAGGTTGGGTAATTCATTATCTGCATTCCGGTCATGGGTATCTTTCACCTTCTTCTGGTTTTTGATTAGTATGTCTTGTACTCCTGGAAGTATCAGCCAGTGATGGTTGTGGAGGGTTGTCCAAATTCCATATTGGTTCTGCAGTTTGCAAGTTGGAATGGGTATATGTATTTGGTTAAAATTGTAGCATGTAGCCTGTTGGCTGATGGTCTTCATTGGAGAGTTAGGTGATATTCTCCCAGTGCAAGCATCAGATTTCCAGTGTGCTCTTTGTGGTCTATGGTCTTCGCCATTGTCTTAACAATACCATGAATGGTGACCAAGGACAGTTCCCTGCACACTGGTAGGCCTACAATCACTGGACCTATGGTATCCATAACATCAAATATCTGGGGTGACCAGGGTGAGCTATAGCAACACTTGAGTGTAATGGATCCCAGGGACAGAATCTCTGAGCCATTGTACACAGTGAGTTTATCAGTGGTTGGTTGAATCATGACTTGCCATTTCTGTGGGTACATACATTCAGTGTATGAAGTTGAAAGATGTTAGTATCTGGACCTGCATCCAGTTTTACATATAAGTTTTGCATTTGTGGGCATTTAATCTAGATGGTGGCAAAGGCTTCTATTGGTACCACTGTGCCAATACGTTCTTTGATGTTCACCGTGGTGAATATCTGTTCGCTTTGTGTGTTGATGGTCTGGTCATCCTTATCATCTAACCATGTCATTTGGTTAGACATGTCATGGATCTTGTCATGATGCTGTTTGGTATGTGGTCTTGACTGTTTAGAGTGCTGTACCTGTGTGGCCTTTGGTTGTAGCTTCTCATGATGTTGAACATGATGTCGGGGGAGGCAGTGGAGTAGTGGTTTTGTCACTAGGTTGGTAATCCAGAGACACAGGGCAATGCTCTGGGAACCTGGGTTTGAATCCCACTAAGGCATATGGTAGAATTCAAATTCAATAAAAATCTGGAGTCAAAAGTCTAGTGATGACCATGAAACCATTGTCGATTGTTGTAAAAACCCATCTGATTCACTAAAGCCCTTTAGGGAAGAAAATCTGCTGTCCTTACCTGGTCTGGCCTACATGTGACTCCAGACGACACCAATGTGGTTGACTCTTAAGTGCCCTCAAGGGCAATGGGATGGGCAAAAAATGCTGGCCTAACCAGTGACGCCCACATCCCAAGAATGAATAAATGAAAAAACTACTTGTCCTGGCTGTTGCCTTCTGCATTGGCACTTCCAATGCCCTCTGGTGTCACATGACTTACATACAGCATTAAAAGTGATGCATTTTCTGGTTGCATGTATGAGACTGCTTTGCTTACTATGCTTGCCTGTATTAACTATCTTGCCAATGGTGGAAAAATTACACACAGCCTGTAGACTCTGTCTACCCAGCAGTATGGCCTCATATTTGCATCCACTTTGTAGTCGTGCTTCTAAAGTATAACCTTTGGGTTGGTCAAAAAGATTTTTTTGGAACATTTCTATTGGGGCAGATGATACCACATGCTCAATTATGTTGGGCTAGCTCTGTTGCTGTAAAGTCACAATGATGCCCCTTGTTTCTGCACATACTTATGAATTGGCCAATGGCATCTGTCAGTTGTTGTCTAAAAAGACATGAATTCCAAACAGAGTATGCAGAAGTTGAGTTTCACTCGTAATTAATCTTTGAGTGTTGACCATAGTTTGTCTGGATTTTCAAGATGGTCATCGGACATACCTGATGTCTTCAGTCTGTGCATGCCTTCAGTACCTATAGCAATTTAAATTTTAATGACATGTTTATTTGGTTCAGAAATATTGAGGTCCAGAAAACACAGTTTGACACATTGTTGGAACAAAGTAGGCTCAGATAGGAGATCTGTTGCCTTCCAACTGGGTGTTGGAAATTTTATGGTCATCATTTAGCTTTTTTCAGGATTTTTAATGCTATCTGGAACTGTTGACAGCTATTCAGACTGTTTTGACAGTTCTTCTAAAATTAATTTAGCTTTGAATTGCAGTGCTTTTAGTGGGCACCGCCTTAGTTTTTCATTGGTTATTGCTTGACTGCAATGGTGGTGTTGTTGAGCTCTGTTTCTTCTAGTCCAGGTTAGCTCTAAGCATTGCGCATAAAACAGTTTTAGGCGTGAATTTGTACTGCAGACTTCAAAAGTAAAATTAAATGGTGTAAAAAGTTTTTTTGCAGTCTCTTGCCGGCTGATAGAGAGCTGTTGCAGGGTGGAATCTTCTTCCCAGCCCAGTCTCAGGCATTTTGACTTCCCCTGACCCCCTGAAGTGACTTTAAGCAGCAGTAATGGAGTCTCTCCTGTCTGTGGGTACTGCTTAAAGACTTTCCTTTCCAGAGTCAGCTATTTAATTTCTGTTCCTGCTTAAACTTCACAGCAGGTAGATTTATACTGATTAAACTCGCCCACATTTGAATAACCTTACTGGTGCCTGCTGGCTGTGAGGCGTGATCCCAGAATGAAGGTGTGATTTGTGGGATCCACACAGCGCTGAACAATTACTTACACAGGGTGAATATTTTACAGTTGTTTCACTTTCACACCAATTGTTCTTCTGCTGCATGTGAAGGGTTGAGGCTTGTATATTTCTTGGTCAAATCTTCAAAACTATTCTGCCACCATGTTATGTTCTTCTATTTGACATAAATGTACCAATTACACAACAAGGATGATGAGAAAATAATGTGGATTCTTTCTTTGAAGATAAGACTGCATACAAATAGAGTTAACTGGGAGTCAATGAATAGTACATCTGATCTCTGCTGCTGCTGTTTGTAGACTGAACGCAAGTCATGGGACTACTGCATCACATCTTGTCGGGGTGGTAGTGATTGATAGCAGTTTAAGATACGTGCCCTTAAAGGGACATGTATCTCATATCTCAACAATTGGGTCTAGATCTTTTTGGATCATTAGTTCAGTAATATATTCGAGTTAAAATCAGCAAAACAAATCTATTGTAGAACATAAAGCTATATAAAAATACAGGTGAATCAGCAGATAAGGTAGAGATACTATACTTAATGAAATGTGATTTTTTAAATACCATCAAAACAAAGTATTTCAAAACTGTTGGGCCATTTTTTTCCAGAGTTCTTTAATTGAAGTTTGGGCAGATTTCCATCTCGCTGTTTATTGGTTCAAGGATATAAGTTGAGGATGAATAGCTGCCTCAAGGCTTTTACACAAAAAGAACATTTTAAGTTACAGTATTCATTTTGAGATAACTACTTTCTAGCAGGATATAGATAATGGTTTTCTCCTTCTTGCAGTGGCATTCATATATACACTGTCCGCAATTATACTCAAATCAATTTTAGCTTGATGGGGACTGTGCACAGACTATACCCCAGAGCTTCAAAATGCTGTAAACCAGAAATGTCCAAGACATTCCAGATCACAAGCCCCATTAATCCAGGTAAGAAAATCTTTCCTTTCTTTTTATTCTTTTGTTCAACACCAACATTCAGCCTCAGCTCTTAAGAATTTGCATGTCTTTAGGATTAAAATAGGCTTCTCCCTGATTGTGGGATTGAGAGATCAACCATTACCAGTTCTCAATCCCAAGAGGAGGTCCAACCATGTGTTTGAAGCTTCCAAATTTTCCAATTTAGGTGGCAGCAGACTCCAAGACAACAGTGGAGAAGATCACAGTGGGAGCGAGAAACTGAGGAAGATAACAGATGTCTGTGAACCAGACCAAGTCAGGCAGAAGAAGAACTGTATAATGGAATTCAGCAGACCAGGCCAAGCAGGAAAATGCAGAGAAAAATGGCAAGTGAAATATTGGCAGCCAACTTCCGTTAGAGTGCTTTGCTAATTTGCATACGGGGTCCTTGCTTTTCTTTGCATGCGAGAGCTGAATATGTTTTGTGTACATGTGCTTGGATATTTTATGCATGGTAGGTTTCAACTTATTTTCTGTATTGGGGTTAAAATTTTGTGTATGGTGTAATTGTGCACAGTCCTGTCACTGTCATTTATCCTAAAGGCTGAACACCCAGCTATAGATTGTGCGTGTTGTTATGCATAAAATTATATATTTCAAAATTATATTACATACCAGAATTGTTTAATTTGCACCAAGAAAGAGATTAGCTTCCATAAAAAAAACTCATCCTCCAGCTTTCCTCTCTCCTCTCCCTAGAGCTCAAGTTCCATTCAGGAACACCATGGTTAACAATTCAGAACCCACTACCCACACTCAGCACTTTTATCTTTGAGAACAATGGACTTGCAGTTAACGTTTTATACACCTCCTAATAATCAATCTGCAGTTGCATGTCATACACTCATTGTTTTCCGTGATGCCTTCTCACTTTCTTAAAATTTTTTAAATACTTTGTGATTAGAAGGAATAAGTAAAGATATCATTTGCACATTGTAAAGTAAGGAAAAAACTTGCCTTTCGTGGCATCAGGACATCTGAAAACACTACACAGCCAATTAGCGACTTTTGAAGTGGAGTTACTGTTACATTGTAAGGAAAAGTGGGAGCCAATTCACAAACAGCAGCATCCCACAAATCCCCGTGTGATAAGTGATTCAATCATTTGTTCTAGGGGTGTAAGTTCAGGGTTAAATGTTGGTCAGGACACCTGGAGAACCCCCTGCTTTCCTTCAATTAGTGCCATATACATTCACCTGAAAAGGCAATCAAGGCCTCAGTTTCACATCTCATCTGACAGCACAGCATTCCCTCAGTACTTCGCTGGACTGTCAGCCTAGATTATGTGCTTTTATCTTCAATGCAGATGTGCGTGTGCAAGCATTAGGCTATGGCTGACACCTTTAATAGAGACAACTTTAATACAAAATTAATAGAGTATTTGGAGAATGGGGTGATTGATTTGGGTTCAGTATGTGCTGCACCACTTGTGAACATGCTGGGCTGAAGCAACCTGTAATCACAAGTCTCCTTTAAGTTAATTAAATCCACTATTATGGTAACATAGTATTGATAAAGGTTTAATTTACAAAACTAATGAGAAACATGGATTTCCTTGAAATATGTGTCCTTTTAGAAGGAGCTAAAATAAAGGGGCTATTTCCTCTACCCAATCTTAATGATTTACCTCTTTCACTGCCAATTCATAGGAGGCAAATAAACCAATCAATTTAAAGCATCATTGCTTATATGACCTTCTGGTGACCTCATGAATAATCACTTGGAAATTTGAATCACAGTTTGTAACCAAGTGATTATTCACAGGTATCATGTTTTTAATTTATCTACTAACCAGGGTAAAAGGACACATGATTGGGGTCAGGGCTGGTTTATATCTGCTTGTGTAATACCACAGCTGCCCACTTATTTTCCAATAAGATTATCACTGGTGCACAATGGCTGCAGTGTGCACCATCTATGCAGCAACTTGTCAATGCTCCTTCAACAGCACCTCCCTCCCAAACCTGTGCCTTCTACCACCCAAAAGGACAAGGACAGCTTGGGAATACCATCCCCTCCAAGGCATGCACCATCCTGACCTGAAAATATATTACCATTTCTACACCACACAAACTGCAAAGGTTCAAGAAACAACACCACCTTGTCAAGGGAATTATGGGTGATGTGGTAATCTGATGGGTAATATACCTTTAAGGCAAATGTTGTAATGTAAGATCACATAATCTTGATACCCAATAGCACAGTAGCGCGGGCTAGTCAGCAGCCTTGAGTTAGAATCTGAAGAGGAAAGACAGAGTTTTGAGTTGTAAGCACGCAAGTGTAGCTGCTGAGTTCCTTTTGTAAGTAAATGGAATGTGTTTCTTCGAAGAAAGGTCTACTGATCTTCTCTGTCTTGGTACCAACTCGGTTACTCTGTAACAAGCATGCAACCCGGATCCTTTAGCCCCAGCAAACCAGGGCCCTGGATCCAACAAACTGGCGATGAGAGTAAAAAGCAAGAAAGAACAAAAGAAATCAGAAGAACTGAAATCGGGCCATACCTCACAAGAGTTGTAAGTAAAGAAAAATTTCCTCCCTGATTGTTGAAGCAATCCCCTCAGAACATGCCGCAATTTGGAAGAGAGCAGCCTTTCAACCCAACCTCGACTGACTGGTCTCATTATGTTAAACACCTTACGCTTTTCTTCCAGGCGAACGACATTGCGGGGGGGGCGGGGGAGGGGGGGGTGGAGAAGAAGCGCGTGATCCTATTATCCACGTGTGGGAGTAAGACATATCGATTAATTCGAAATTTGTCGGCACTCAGTGCTCCAGATTCGAAAAGTTTTGATGACTTAGTGAACCTCGTAAAGAATCATTACCAGCCCAAGCCATTGGTGATGATGCAACGGTTCAAATTTAACTCAAGAAATAGAGCCACGGGGGAGACAGTTTCTTGTTATGTGGCAAGTCTGAAACAATTAACGGAATATTGCAAGTTTGGTACATCTATCAATGATATGCTTAGAGATCGTTTGATGTGCGGTATAAATGAAGATGCGATTCAGAAGAGATTACTGTCTGAAACAAATTTAGATTTTCGGAAGGCATTGGAAATCACTCTGGCAATGGAAGATGCAGTGCGAGACTCGAAAGCCATACAGGGAGCACAAAATGGCCGTGCTCCACATTGGGCGGGGAGCCTCAGCCACAAAGATCGTGAAAGTGCAAAGCTTTACTCAGAAGCGGGAAGCAACCACCGCTAGCAGACAAATTAAAAGAGATAATTTAGCAGCAAAAACATGGCCTAATGGTAACAGAGGTGGAAGCAGACAACCTTGTAATAAATCACAGTTTAAAAAGATCAAATATCTTTTCTGTCATCAAAATGGACACCTCATGAGACATTGTAAAGATAGAATTAGGTAGGCTTTCAGACAAAAGTAAAAACCCAATGAGATTAACAGCATTGAAAAGCCTGAAGTAACAGATTCAGATATTTATTCATTATATAATTTAAAGGTAGGAAGAACAGAACATATCTTTGTAACCATGAGAGTGAATGAGAGACCTGTCAGAATGGAGGTGGATACTGGAGCAGCCACTATGGTGATAGGTGAACACACTTTTAAATACCTGAATCATGGGGAACATAAACTAAATTTGCTGATGCCAAGTTGAAAACTTACATGGGAGAAGATATACAAGAACATAGGTAAAGTCACAGTACACTACGGAGGTCAAACAGTGAAATTACCCCTAATGGTAGTAGCTGGCAAGGAACCTAGTCACCTCGGACAAAACTGGCTGAAAGAAATTAAATTGGAATGGGCTGAAATCTTCCAACTGAGACCTAATGGGCTATCAGAGCTGCTACAAAAATGTGCCTCAGTTTTCAAGGGCGAACTTGGAAAGAGGGGTTACAAGCAAAAATTCATGTGAACTGTGAATCTACCTTGTGACCTAGGTAAGTTACCTCTTTAGCTTGGAATGTGCACTTTTCTTTTTTCAACCGCACCCCAACCTGCGAAAAGTGTTTCAAAACTTCTCCCAAGTCCATCAAATGTTCCTTTTCAGCGAGTCCAGTCACAGGAATGCAATAAACAATAATGTGAGGCAGTCCCTGTAGTAAACTTTCCATGGCTCTTTGGAATATGTTGCCAGAGGCAACGCCAAGATTCATGAAGGCAAGACCAGTACCTTATGCAACGCGGGAAAAGGTAGACGCCAAACTGGACAGATTAGAAAAACTAGGAGTGATACAACCAGTGCAGTTTTCAGAGTGGGCAGCACCAATTGTACCTGTTCTCAAACCTGACCGAAGCATTTCAATTTGTGGGGACTACAAATTAACAGTCAATAAAGTGACTAAGTTGGACAGACACCCTGTACCAAAAATTGAAGACTTGTGCGCTAAACTGACAGGTGGAAGTGCCTACATGAAGCTTGATATGAGTCATGCCTATCAACAACTGGAATTAGAGAAGGCCTTCTGGAAGTTTGTCACCATTAACACACACAAGGGATTGTACCGATACACCCGTATACCTTTTGGTATATCTTCAGCTTGCGCTATATTCCAAAGAACCATGGAAAGTTTACTACAGGGACTGCATCACGTTATTGTTTATTGCATTCCCATGACTGGACTCACTGAAAAGGAACATTTCATGAACTTGGAAGAAGTTTTGAAACATTTTTCGCAGGTTGAAGTGTGGTTGAAAGAAGAAAAGTGCACATTCCAAGCGAAAGAGGTAACTTACCTAGGTCACAAGGTAGACTCACAAGGCCTACATCCAGTTGAAGAAAAAGTGAAATTCATTAGAGAAGCACCAGCGCCAAAGAATACATCCGAACTGAAATCATTCCTGAGGATGATCAATTATTATGGACACTTCTTGCCTAATTTGTCGACAGAATTGGCACCCCTGTATTACTTGCTCAAGAAAAAACAGTGATGACCTTGGCAAACACCACAGGAAGAAACTTTCACAAAAGTGAAACAGCTGTTACAATCATCTACACTTCTAGTATATTTTGACCCAAAAAAGAGTTGATATTAATTTGTGACATATCTCCCTATGGAGTGGAAGCAGTGCTTTCCTATTGAATGAATGATGGATCAGAATGACCTATAGAATATGTATCGAGAACACTCAGTACAGCAGAAAAAAGGTACTCTCAAATAGAAAAAGATAGCCTGTCAATCATCTTCAGTGTTAAGAAGTTTCACCAATATGTACACAGTCGTCATTTTACCATCATATCGGACCACAAGCCATTATTGGGATTATTCAGCGAAGACAAGGCTATACCCCCTAATGCCTCAGCAAGAGTACAAAGATGGGCACTGATCTTGGCAGTGTATGAGTATACTTTCATTCATAGACCCAGAAGTCAAATTACAAACGCAGATGCACTCAGTTGTTTGCCCTTGAAAGTAAAAGATGAAGATGTTCCAATTCCTCAAGAATTCATTTTATTATTGAACTTCCTGGGCTCATTTCCGATATGTGCTGGACAGATTAAAGATTGGACAAATCGAGACCCAGTCTTATCCAAAGTGAGAAATCAAATTCTTCATGGTTGGTCACAAAAACAAGAATCTAATTAAATGAAACTGTATTTCCAGAGAAGTTACGAAAATAACCAGCCAAGAAGGAATCTTATTGTGGGCAGCACGAGTGATTCTTCCTCCAAAAGGATGAAAGCCATTGTTATCTGAACTTCACAGTGCACATCCCGGAATTTCCCGAATGAAGCCCACGGCATGTAGCTATTTATGGTGGCCTGGGGTGGATGGAGAAATAGAAAACTTAGTGTGAAGTTGTATGCAGTGTCAGCAAGTACAAAAATTACCTTCAACAGCTCCGTTACACTTTTGGGAGTGGCCAGGAAGGCCATGGGTGTGAGTAGACATCAACTATGTGGGATCTTTTATGGGAACAATGTTTCTACTTATTGTCAATACACATTTAAAATGGATGGATATATATGAAGTGAGGTCACCAAGTTCTTCTGCTACAATAGACAAGCTACGACAAAGTTTCACAATCAATGGACTACCTGAAGTGGTCATACCGGACAATGGAACAGTATTCATGAGTGCTGAATTTCACCGATTTATCAACCTCAATGGTATCACTCATGTGAGAACTTCAGCATACCACCCTTCTTCAAATGGACTGGCCAAAAGAGCAGTTCCGACAGTCTAATCTTGTATGAAGAAATTGCTTGGAGATTCTATAGCGACTAGATTAGCACATTTTCCTTTCCGTTATAGAACCACCCCTCATACGACAACAGGTGTCACACCTGCGGCATTGTTGATGAAGCGTTGTCTCCGGTCGAGATTGAGCCTAATTATGCCAAACCTTGGGGGGGAAGGTGGAAAGAAGTCGGGGAAGTCAAAAAACTGGACATGACTGTCACAGTCGTGACAGGACGTTTAATGTAGGAGAGAGAGCATTTGTGAAATATTTTAGAAAAGGACCAACATGGTTGTTTGGTGAAATAAGTGTAGTAATGGGACCTCTTTCCTACCACGTGAAAGTGGAAGATCGAGTCATATGGAGACATGTCAATCATATAAGAAGAGGAGAAACAAAACACCCAGAAATGATTCCACCAGTGTTCATGGATTGAATCAACGTCTCCTGTTGAAAGAACTCAACTGAATACAGATGTGTCTGAAGGGCCAACTGTAACTGAAAGAGTCAAAGAAACAGATTTGTAGGTTCCTACTGAAGAACCAGATGCTCAGACAACTACAGTGAGGGAGGTTCTGGATGAAACATCAGAAGCTTTAGAGCTGAGATGTTCTACACGCATAAGGAAACCCCCAGAAAGAATGACTTTGTAAATTATTGATCTGTGTGAATAATTTGATATTCTGAGAAAAATTGTAAAATGTACTTCTGAGTAAAGGGGGAGGGATGTAGTAATCTGATGTGTAATATACCTTTAGGACAGATGTTGTAATGTAAAATCATATGATCTTGGTACCCAATAGCAGAGTAGCACGGGTTACTTCTGTAGTCAGTAGTCTTGAGTTAGAGTCTGAAGAGAAAAGACAGAGTTTTGAGTTGTTAGCACATAAGTGTATTTGGGGCTCTGACCCAAATTTTTAATTCCTCTCTGGCCACGGTGGGGGAGGTGCCAGAGGACTGGAGAACAGCTAATGTGGTTCCGCTATTTAAGAAGGGTTGTAGAGATAAGCCAGGGAACTACAGGCCAGTGAGTCTCACGGCAGTGGTAGGGAAACTATTGGAGAAATTTCTGAAGGAGAGAATCTATCTCCACTTGGAGAGGCAAGGTTTGATCAGGGATAGTCAGCATAGCTTTGTCAGAGGGAGGTCATGCCTAACAAATTTGATTGAATTTTTTGAGGAGGTGACCAGTTGTGTAAATGAGGGTAGTGTAGTTGATGTAGTTTATATGGATTTCAGCAAAGCCATTGACAAGGTCCCACATGGGAGACTAATAAAGAAGGCAAATGCACATGGGATACAGAGTAATTTAATAAGGTGGATTCAAAATTGGCTTAGTTGTAGGGGACAGAGGGTGATGACAGAAGGATGCTTAAGTGACTGGAAGCCAGTGTCCAGTGGCGTACCACAGGGATCTGTGCTGAGTCCCCTATTATTCGTCATTCATATAAACGACATAGATGACTATGTGGGGGGTAGGATTAGTAAGTTTGCGGATGACACATAGATTGGTCAGGTGGTTAACAGTGAGGCTGAGTGTCTTGGGCTACAGGGAGATATAGACAGGATGGTCAAATGGGCAGATAAGTGGCAGATGGAATTTAACCCTGAAAAGTGTGAGGTGATACACTTTGGAAGGAGTAGTTTGGCAAGGAAGTATTCAATGAACGGCATGACACTAGGAAGTTCTGAGAAACAAAGGGACCTTTGTGTGTCCATAGATCTCTGAAGGCGGAGGGGCATGTTAGTGAGGTGGTGAAAAAGGCATATGGGACACTTGCCTTTATCAATCGAGGCATAGATGACAAAGGTAGGGAGATCATGTTGGAGTTGTATAGAACCTTCGTGAGGCCACAGCTGGAGTACTGTGTGCAGTTCTGGTCGCCACATTTTAGGAAGGATGTGATTGCACTGGAGAGGATGCAGAGGAGATTCACCAGGGTGTTGCCTGGGATGAAACATTTAAGTTATGAAGAGAAGTTGGATAGACTTGGGTTGTTTTTGTTGGAGCAGAGAAGACTGAGGGGTGACCTGATCGAGGTGTACAAGATTATGAGGGGCATGGACAGGGTAGATAGGGAGCAGCTGTTCCCCTTAGTTGAAGGGTCAGTCACGAGGGGACATAAGTTCAAGGTGAGGGGCAGGAGGTTTAGGGGGGATGTGAGGAAAAGCTTTTTTATCCAGAGGGTGGTGATGGTCTGGAATGTACCGCCTGGGAGGGTGGTGGAGGCGGGTTGCCTCACATCCTTTAAAAAGTACCTGGATGAGCACTTGGCACGTCATAACAATCAAGGCTATGGGCCAAGTGCTGGTAAATTGGATTAGGTAGGTAGGTCTGGTGTTTCTCACGTGTTGGTGCAGACTCGATGGGCTGAAGGGCCTCTTCCGCACTGTGATTCTGTGATTTTGTAGCTGCTGAGTTCCTTTTGTAAATAAATGGAATGTGTTTCTTCTCAGAATGGTCTACTTATCTTCTCTGTCTTGGTACCAACTTGGTCACCCCAAAACAAGCGAGCAACCCGGATCCTTTAGCCCCAACAAACCAAGCGCACTGGATCCAACAGATGGTAATAAATGTTAGCATTGCCAGCGACGTCCACATCTCATGAATGAATAAAGAAAACCTTTTTTTTCATTCTCGTCTCCTGCCAGTTTTCTCCACAATGGTTTCCTGTGCACATAAACTCAGTTCGATTTTGCTGCCAGGGTAGTCAGCTGGAAGAGCTCCCAGCTCCCAGTAAAATTACTGTCCATTCTCTCCCAAGAGAACCTCCACAGAATAAAAGCCGCAGTGACTAAGTGAGTCTGCAGTGATTGCTGTTGAGGGTTTACCTGAGAAAACATCCATTACACGTGCGAGTGAAACCACACTGTGGTAAATCATCTGGGTAAAAGTGAATCCTTGGACTTTATAGTACTTTTCAAAATCACGCCATGTTAAGTTGTGTGAATTAAGGTTGTAAAAGAATACTTGTTGGACTACTCATTGATGTCAAGGGTTTCTATGCCTGTAACAGAATGATGGAAAATGTGCTCACATCTGCAGTTTCTCGGATCAAGCAGTTGGTATATTTTTTCTCAATAAGTCTTCCTGGCTTGTTATTATGTATCTGGGAGCAAACTGTTATATGCAGCTTTGTCAGAAGCCTGGGGGATGGTTCTTACCTCATTCTGTTAAGTACGAGCTTCATGAGAAAGAAACTTAGAGGAGGCAAAATAACAAAAAATGGAAAATAAATGAATGAATATGTGAACAGTTCCAAGGCGAGCATGTGAAAGTTATCAGGCAGGTCAGGCGGCATTTAATTTAAGTAGAATAAGGCTATTACAATACTCTTACCTCTGCAAGATAGAAACGATACCCAATCTTCAGCTACTGAATGAAATTTCACATGAAACGAACTAAATAATATCCAGAAGGATGTATTACGCATGAGAAGACCATTCATACCATTGGGTTTTCATTTGACAATATACAAATTGTACCATATGTTTTCTTTTCAATTTCTTTAATCTTGTAAGAAAAATGAGTAAGCACAAAATACATTTCTAGCCAAAAAGTTTGCTATTTCAATACTATTCCCCAAAGTTAACTGGATGAAAACTCTAGCATATTATCACAGGTTTCAATATCCTTAACTAAATCCAGAATGTTTAAATACACAAAGTACCAAGGCTGATGGCAAACCAGAATTCTGGTTCCTATTGCAAGAGCCTTTATGTAATGAAAATAGCTCCTCCCAGTAACTTACATCGCCCAGGTAGTTAAGGAGGGGAGGAATTCTGAGACGATGGATTCGTAGTAGGTAACAAATTCAATGGTATTTTGTAACATGAGACACCTATAACTAACCCTATATTTTCATTCAATGATGAGTGGCTACTTTGAGGAAGTATTCCCCCTTAGTCTTCCCTTAAAATATTTATTTCCACAGTGACATTGACCAACTAACAGAGCATGCAATTGTCTCAAAAATGAAAGCCAAACTTCTGTATGGAAACATCCATGTAGTCTCAGTTTCTAGCAGTCAACTCACATACTTTGTTTCCTTATCCGATAGAAGTTTCAGGGTATAGTGTCACCCATCAAGTTACGGTATGTAGTGTTAAGATGCAGGCTCAAGACCACAATCATCTAATCCTGAGTTCTTCAATACGACATATTGAGTGGATGTTAGTTGCTCCTCCAAAATAGAAAGAAGTCAAACTGAAAGATTCCATTTCAGTGGCTGATTTTGAGTGGATTGGCATGAGAGGATATGTTGCCCCTTCACACAGGGATGAAACATGGACAAAGAGATTCCAGAACAGGGTAGGGAAGAAAGAAAGCATCCAAGTGTTTTGAGACATCCTCACTCACTAAAAGGTAAATGGAATTAACACAACCTTGATATTGGGAGAGACACAGTAATTAAAACAGAATTAAATTAGAGACAAGACAAATGTGTAGCTGCCTTGTACCTGCAGGATTCATGCTTAAGAAGGGCACAGGGAGATGTTTGGGTAGAGTTGGGTAGGGAGGTGAGGAAGTGCCCCTTGAAAGGTCAAGGTATGGAATGGATCATCAACTGTCGTCTCAACCCGAGATAGAAAATATTTTACCTATTCCACATTTGGCAGGATTTTATGGGTGGCGGGGTTTCCCCACGGCCATTTAATGCTTTGAGGAGTGTTAATTAGCTGGAGATAGGACATTCTACCTTAGAGAGCTGCCGCCAATTTGATTGGTTGGCAGCTCTGTAATCACAGCAGGGTCAGTGGCAACAATGAGCAGGACTAGGATTACAAGCAGTGCTCAGATTCTAAATCCCAGTGATGCCAGGACCAGGTAAATGAGGGGGATCTCACATAAGCAGAGGAAGTGAAGCCAGGTGGGGTTGGGGAGAGAGCGGTGGGAGTGTTGATGGAGAAGCCGATGGTCGGGGGAGGGAGAGCCCACAGAAGGCAGACATGAAGGGGGTCCCCGATATGGAAAGGGGACCATTGAAGGAGGCACCTCCTCCTAACCTGCCCAAGGCCTGAGCAGGGTGACAGACCGGGCTTCCCTGCTGCCCCTGAATTCCTCTGGCCAACCTCAAAATCGAGGGCGGATGGGAAATGGCCCTTAAATGACCAATAAGGGTCTTAATTGGGGCGAGAGCAGGTGGGTTGCCCTAGGCCTTGCCCACCCCCCACTACCATAAAATTGTAGGCAAGCCAGGGGCAGGCAGGAAGGCAGTGGGAAGACTGCCTGGGGAGTTTTACAGCCTCCGTCCCACCTGCAAACCCGCCGGCAAAAAATTGTGAGCACTATTGTTATTGCTTGTTATTAATTATATATCTTCCACTTTTTCCAGAAAATCTATTTGTCCGTATGAGAATCACCAAGAATTGTTCAGCGATAGTTTAATTGAATTGTATAACAGAGAAACATGTGAGATATGAATATTCCCCATGTATTTTAGTGATTTCATTTAATCCCAGATTCAGAACTGTAGTTGTAGCACAGTTCCTGTGCATCACTTGTAGGCCACATTCCTCAAGGTTTGAGAGTTAAAAAGTGAGATGAAGGTATGAATTTTGAATTCGTCTTAAGATAAAGACGTATTTCCCAATGAAGCATCAAGCCATATGGACCAGAGGATTGTAGGTTCAATCTCAGTTAGCTGATTGCTGCCAGGTCAAAAATTGGAATGCTACAATGGAGGTAGAAAAGAACAATATCAGCAGAGGTCCTGCTCCTGACTGCTATCCACAGAGCTCTGTTGCTAAGCATGTTCACCTTTATCTATGGGTACTGGCAGATGGGCATGGACTTCTCCAGCATCTCTCTAATAGCTGTCCTCTTCTTTCAAATATCTGAGATTTGGAGATTGCCTCTGGGAGTCCCAACAGTGATGACACTTCAAAAGCTGTGTCTGCCTTATGGTGAAGGTGATGCTAGTATATGGCAGACAAAAGTTGGGTAATGGTGTGAAAGGCATCATACAAATGTAAGTTCTCCTTTTTCTTCTTCAAGTGATGATACTGGAAGCTAAAAATAAATACATTTAGAACATACATTCATATGCAGGGACTTACTCTGCAAGCAAAGGAATATATTCAAGCTTGCACCTTTTTTGAAATATCCAGGAGCTTGGGGAGCCTATAGTTCCCCATTTTTTTCTCCATAGCAATGCCTCAGCTAATAAGAGTCAACTTGTCAACCAATCAGCATTCTGTAGTATAAATTGTTGTGATCATTTGAAATTTGACATTCTTGTGTTTGTCCTGATGAGTGCAAGACAAAAAACTTCGGCAACATGTCTCTCTTTTCAGCGATATTCAAGTTCTGTTCCACCAAGTGACATTTAGAACAATTGACACAAAGGCCCATAAGAACTTAAGTGCCAGCAAAAAACAAAAGAGGAAAAATGGTCCAGAAATGGCTTTAAACCTGTCGAATCAATTAACTTAATATACTCCTGAAGTGAGCTGATGGTCACAGTTGATTCCCTAGTAACCCTAGTTACCCATTATTCATGGATATATACATCATTGAGTAATGTGCAAGCACAGATGTTGGGAAATAACATTCCGCATGCTTAGTGCCTCCTCTAAAATATTTTAATAATGCTTCAGCCAGTGCTTGCTCCTGCTCTCCCCAGACATACAAATGCAGTGTGAAAGCTGAACAGACATGCACCATTATGGATCACCACTGAATTTTCCAATGAGGTTCACCTGCTTTATGCTGATCAGACAATCTAAACTTCACTGTCCATGTTCACACATGGTGAGAGCCTCAGGGCCGGTACATGATGCCATGCACCGGCATCACCTTCACTAGAAGACAGATAGGCCTGCATCATTTATTGCTCAGAAGGGGCTCAAAGCGCTTCACACAAGTCCCTTTTGAAATGCAAATGAAGCATCTAATTGGCACACAGAAATATTCCACAACAGTACTGACTGGTTAAACTGCTTTTGGCTTAGTTTGACAGGATTGGGACAGTGACCCTGTAAATTCCTTGTGTTGGATCATGTGGTGTCTGTCTGGCCCTCACCACTTCTTTGTGCATCCTGTAGTGTTTGAGTGATGTGATTGGGTGGGATGAATGTGGCATTGGCTTGAAAAATAGCTATGTCATTCAGGCCTACCCTCACTGTGCCCGTGCTGTTGAGTGTATCCTCAGTGCGCCCATTGATCTGCAAGGAAGCAGACCCAAGAGCAGAAATGATGTTAGTAAAGCCCTGCTTGAAGATTCTTTCCAGTCAATTTGAGGGAATTCTGAAGCTGCACAAGAGAATCTTTAGTACATTAGACCCTAAAGCATCTACAGTAGTCTCAGCATTCCTGAGAGATATACTGGCTTTATATATGTCACTGAGATTTCTTTTGAAGCTGACCCTGATCTTACGCTCCACATTGGACCATAGTTCAAATAAACATGTGCCACTTCAGACATGGGAGAAATAGATCCTCCAAGGTCTCCACCAATCATTGCCGGGTGCTTTTTTTTTGCGCACCTTCAAATGGCTGCGTAAAGCATTAGTTCTTCAATAGCAGTTTTTTTTTTACATGCAGATCTATACGGTGCCAGCCCCTGTCTTCAGTAGAGATGATGTGCAGCGAACAGCAGCCTGCTCCTCCACATGTTCCCAACTGATGCCTTCTCACTCGTGCTTGGTGTTGCTCCCTTCTCAAATTAACTATTTAAATTCCCCAAAAAGAATGTTGCTGTGCTGCTCACAGCTTAATATCGCAATTAAGGTACAGCTTAATCTGTGACACTGGATGCTGCAGATAGCATTACGGGATGTCTATAGGAACAGAAGTGGAACATACATTTTTTTGACAATTGCATAGCAATATATTGTGGCTTTGTGTTGTGCTGTGGTATGTGTGTGACAGTAAGTATGCCAGCAGGCTGCCACAGGCTCTCCTTCCATATAGGCTATTGACCTTTTCTATTCTGTACTTCTGCAGCTCCAACAACACTGAAAGAACTCAACACCACCCAGAACAAAGCAGCCCACTTGATTGGTATCCCATCCACTACTTCAACATCCACTCGCTCCACCACCTACGCACAGTGGAAGCAGTGTGTACCATTTACAAGATGCACTGCAGCAATTCACCAAGGCTCCTTCGACAGCGCCTTCTAAACTGGTGACCTCGACCACCTAGAAGGATAAGGGCAGCAGATGCATAGGAGCACCACCACCTGGAATTTCCCCTCCAAGCCACTCACTATCCTAACTAGGAACTGCATCGCCATACCTTCACTGTCACTGGGTCAAAATCCTGGAATTCCCTTCCTAACAGCACGGTGGGTGTACCTACACCATGTGGACTGTAGCAGTTCAAGAAGGCAGCTCACCACCACCTTCTCAAGGGCAACTAGAGCAACAAAATGCTGGCCCAGCTAGCGACACCAACATCCTGTGAAAGAATAAAAAATACATAATGTAGCAAAAAGACGAAGCAGGACAGTTTGAGATTTTGGAAGTTGAAAGATGAAAGATATTGCCCTCGATAAGTACAAGGAGGCAGGGAAGGATGTACTTTTAGTAGTCGAGAAACCTGGAAATACAGGGAATGCAGAAGTCCTGCCGAATTTAACAGCAGGACATCATGTAAAAAAAAAATGTTTCCAGCCCAGCAGCTTGCCAGATTGTGAGGCTGACTGGCTGATGGGTGGGAAGATGTCTAGTAGAAGGCCACAACAATACCAGAGAGGAGGAAGGGATAGGTCACAGCGGATAGAAGAGATAGCGGGGGGTGCTGGGTGGAGGGGCAGGCTGTGTGTGTCAGCTTTGTATATTGACTTCCCAAACTTTGGGAAATCTGGCCCACAGGCATTGAATCAGAATGGCTGCGAAAATCTGAGGTGAACAGCTTCATTAACATATTAAAATTACTTACCCCATTTCAAGAATGGATTACTCACCCACCTCCCCAAACCCACCACCCAACCTGCATGGATAAATTGGAACCAGGCTCACCAGTGGCAGGTTCAGGTCAGGTTTATTATTTTTCTTTAGAATTGAACACGTCTCCTGCCCATCCTGGGGGGTGAGAGAATTAAAATGCATCCCACTGATGCTTGCACTTTGTGTAAGAGTCAATGAACATGCACTGGGCTCCCAGACTTTCTTAGATGCTTGAAATGTGACATAGGTTTCAGATGGCATTGGAGACATTGCAGCAGTACAGGCATGAATGTGAATATATGAAAGAGCTGAAAGGTTGCCTGAATGTTTTGCAATTTGTCTCCTTCAAGCTGTATGGCAGATTGAGAGGAAACTGTTTGCAGCAGGCACACTTTGCCCATTTACCTTATCCAGGCCATTGCCATGCAGTTATAGCTTGGCATTTTTCTTGATGCTAGCAAACATTTCCATGTATATTTCCAGTTCCTGTAGACATATAGGGAACTGAATTGGATAGCCCCCTTAAACAATTGAGGGGATCATGACTAACTCACACCCGTTCATTGAAATGCAGGTAGCATGCCAATTTCGTGCTGCCAGCTCATTATAGTAATTATAGCATGCAGCCAGCACTGACCGCACTGTTCACTGGCTATATACGTTAGCCAGGGCTTCAAAAGCATAATTTCCCAGCACCTCTTAAAGCTAGCCTGCACCTCGTAAAAAGGAAGGTGCGTTGTGAATGGAGCAGGGCTTGCAGTTGTGCAGAAAGTGAAACTGGCCTGGGAAACAGTGAAGAATGACCCAATAAGGGAGAGGGAGGCCCCCAGCTTTTTCAATTGCTGCACTGGAGGCCTTGGGGAGAAGGTGGAAAAGAACAGAAATGCCCTGGATCTGCAGGGATTCAGGAGACGCTCCAGACACAGCTCATAGGGCATCGGAAGCAGATAGCTACAACAGTCATTGCCAGGAGTCAAGCCTAGGGACCTGGATGCAATGCCACAAGAAGTTCAATGGCCTCACAAGAGTGGTCAAGGTCAGCGAGTGCATCTGCAAATGTCAAATCCTACAAATTGCACTATTAGCCTCAACCACTGGTCAATTCATCACATCCCATCACTCACCTGCCAACAGTCTATCAATCAGGTCTCATACCCCACATTCACACGTCACCTCAACCTCACACACTTAACACCGCTGCAGGCCTCACGTCCACATCTCACAGCTTCAACACACTTCCAGCTTCAATCACCCAAACAGATTACATGACACTTGCTGGCACCATTCCTTCTCACAGCACAAGGTGACACACAACCACAGGCAGCAAGAACTAGCTGGAAGGCAACAGATGTGCCTATCTTAACCCCCATGAAGGAGACAGTGCTGGCTATTATTGGAATAACTATTACTGAGGCCATGGCCAGTGGTGGGGCTGAAACCATCAAAAGTGATGGTAACCTCATAACAAATTCTTCTTACTTTCCCCTTCCCCTCATCCCACAATCTCTTCTGATTTACAAGCTTCATATGGCGTAAACATGCACCTTTTTCTTTTCCCTCATCCGTGTATCACAACCTAATGCTTGTGCATTTCAGATACTGAAGAGGTACAACTTGGCCAGCAATAGAGGAACACCAAAAAAAGAGTGATGGTGAAGACACAGCATCATCATTTGATTTCAGGCTGACAGACCCCAGCTCAGATAGTGACACAATGCATATCTTAGAGGATAGATTAGAGGCAGAATCTAAACATGGTGAGACACTGGGCATGAGTGGGCTACAGTCAGGGCAGGGGACAAGGATAGTGCAGGTGCCAGCTCACCAGAGGGCGAGGCCACAAAGGTGTTCCACTTCAGAAGACACAGATGAGGACTCCAATGTGGCAAACATAAAAACACTGATGGAAATGCATGACAGCAATAACTTGTATTTATAAAGTGCCTTTAACGTAATGAAACATTACGGGCTTAGAAACATTACAAAGGTCAGAAGTGGGGATGTTCACTGATGAGTGCACAATGTTCAGCACCATTCGCAACTCCTCAGATACTGAAGCAGTCCATGTCCAAATGCAGAAAGACCTGGACAATATCCAGCCTTGGGCTGACAAGCGGTAAGTAACATTCGTGCCACACAAGTGTGAGGCAATGACCATCTCCAACAAGAGAGAATCCAACCATCGCCCCTTGATATGCAATGGCATTACCATCACTGCATCCCCCACTATCAACATCCCGGGGGTTACCATTGACCAGAAACTGAACTGGACTAGCCATATAAATACTGTGGCTACAAGAGCAGGTCAGAGGCTAGGAATCCTGTGACGAGTAACTTGCCTCCAGACTCCCCAAAGCCTGTCCACCATCTACAAGGCACAAGTCAGAAGTGCGATGGAATACTCCCCACTTGCCTGGATGAGTGCAGCTCCTATAACACCCAAGAAACTGGACACCGCCCAGGACAAAGCAGTCCACTTGATTGGCATTACATCCACTAACATTCACTCCCTCCACCACCAACGGACAGTAGCAGCAGTGTGTACCATCTACAAGATGCACTGCAGGAATTCACCAAGGCTACTTGGACAGCACCTTCCAAACCCACAACCACTACCACCTAGGGGGACAAGGGCAGCAGATAGATGGGAACACCACCACCTGGAAGTTTCCCTCCAAGTCACTCACCATCCTGACTTGGAAATATATCACCATTCCTTCACTGTCACTGGGTCAAAATCCTGGAACTCCTTTCCTAACAGCACTGCGGATGTACCTACACCAAATGGATTGCAGCGGTTCAAGAAGGCAGCTCACCACCACTTCCTCAAGGGCAACAAGGGATGGGCAATAAATGCTGGCCCAGCCAGCGAAACCCACATCCCGTGAATGAATAAAAAAAAAATCCCAAGGTGCTTCACAGGAACATTAGAAAACAAAGTATGACACCAAGATGTATACGGAGATATTAGGTCAAATTAGCAGAAGCTTGCTCAAAGAGGTTAGTTTTAAGAAGTGTCTTAAAGGAAGGAAGCAAGGTAGAGGACTGAGAAATGTAGAGAGAGTATTCCAGAGCTTGGGGCCTAGACAACTGAAAGCACGGCCACCAGCATTTATAATTGAGAATAGAAAAGAGGCCAGAATTAGTGGAGCACAGATACCTTGGAGGGTTGTGGGGCTGAGGAAGATTACAGAAATAGGGAGCGTCTTGTTTTTTGTTTCAATAATGCACACAGGCCATTGGCATTGTAGCTGAGCTAACTTTATTGATAACACATTTTCCTAACATAAATACATATCTCTGCAGTAACTGAATTCTGTCAAGATAGGCTCCAACATGTGCTCAGCAGGTCTGACAGCATCTGTGGAGAGAAAGACAGAGTTAATGTTTCGAGTCCATGAGACTTCTTCAGAAGAAGACTCGAAACGTTAATTCTGTCTTTCTCTCCACAGGTGCTGTCAGACCTACTGAGGTTTTTGAGCATTTTTTGTTTTTGTTTCAGATTTTCAGCATCTGCAGTATTTTGCCTTTATCCAACATGTGCGATCTGACCATCAACTCTTAGGTCAGGTGACCCTATATCTAGTACAGAGTACTGTATAGTACCTAATACTAGAGTCCACTACCACAATCAACTATTATCATAATATTTCCCTTTTTTAAAAAAAAACTTTTATACAGCTCAAGTACACAAAGTATCCTATCTATTCTTTCTCACTTTGACTTCATCAGTCCAGCTTTATTCATTTCTGGATCTCTGTGGTTTGTTCACAATTCTTCCACTGGATGTTCTGAATGGTGACAGAGGTGATTTTGAAGGACAAGGGTCCTTCTCCTGCTCTGTGTCACTATCACCCCTTGGATAGTTTACATGGCCCTCAGGCTTTGTCGGGTTATCTGTTGCTTCACTGGTGAATTCTGGTTTTTGATCTTCAGCTACACTTTCTGGTTCAGAGCAGGGTTGCATTTCATTTGTTTTCCGTAAGAATTTCCGGTTTCTCCTGTACTGTTGACCGTTTGGAGTCTGCACTATATAAGACCTTGGTTCTCCCATGATTCCTGTGACAACAGCAGGATTCCAGATCCCTTCATGCTGAATCCTCACTGTCTCTCCCATGTTCAGGTCAGGCAGAGGTTGGGCGCCTCGATCAAAGTACTGTTTCTGCTTCTGCTGTCTCAGTTTGAACAGGTCCTGCACGCAGTAGCTCGCTGGCTGTGGAAATAACAGTTGGCGCACAGTTGGAAGCTCCATTCTTAGTCTTCACCCCATCAGGAGCTGTGCTGGAGCTGATCCAATGCCCTCTAATGGAGTATTCCTGAAATCCAGCAGAGCCAGGTAGGAGTCTCTACTGTCCGCCTTTGCCTTTTTCAACAGGTGTTTTAAGGTCTGCGCTGTACATTCCACCATTCCGTTGGATTGTGGATATTTGGGAATTGACGTAGTGTGGCAAAACCCCCAGTCCTGTGCAAATTTGTGAAACTCAGTGCCTGAGAATTGTGGACCATTATCTGAGATGAGCACTTCAGGTATGCCGTATGAACAAAAATTGATTTTAAATGATTTATTACAGTGATGCCCTTGCTATCGTTTCTCAGGAGCACAGACTCAAAGAACTTTGAGTAATAATTTACTGCTCGTAGGTACTCACTGCTGTCAAATGTGAACAAGTCCACTCCAGTTTCCTGCCAGGGCCTCTCTGGAACACTGTGTGGTTGAAGTGGTCCTTTTTGTTGCGACTTACTGTACTTTTGGCACTCTATACACACATTCACCATTTCCCCAATTTGTGCTCCCATTCTAGGCCAATACATTACATCTCGAGCTCTTCTCCTGCATGTTTCTATGCCGAGGTGACTTTCATGTATGCACTGCAGCATTTCTTTCCTCAGTGTTGCAGGAATTATGATATTTTCTCCCATGAAGAGTATTCCTTCTGCTACATGAAGTTCCTCATGAAAGTTCCAGTACTCTTGTACAGCAGAAGGGGCTCCACTCCGATGTGTGGGCGAACCAGTTTGCATAATCTGCAGCAGTTTTCTCAGGGTGGTGTTGTTCTTGGTCACTTCCCTGATCTCATCCAGTTTGGTTACAGCCACAGGTAAGTTTTTCGTCAGCATGTGAACCTGTGCTTCCGTTTCTTTATCCTCTTCCTCCGTGATGGGTAGGTATGCACGTGATAGAGTGTCTGTGATGTACATTTCCTTGCCTGGTTTGTATTTAACTCTGACCTGGTACTTCTGTAGATGCATTAGTAATCTTTGGATTCTTGGTGGTGCACAGTTCAGGGGCTTTATAAGTATAGTTTCCAAAGGCTTATGGTCAGATTCTACCCCCATGTCTTTGCCATAGACAAACTGGTGGAAGTGTTCTAGGACAAACACAATTGCTAGCATTTCTTTCTCTATTTGGGAATAGCACTGTTGTGTTTCAGTCATTGCCTTTGAAGCGTATGCCACTAGTGCCTCATTTTTGCAAGAGGACAGCTGTCAGGCCAAACTTTGAAGTGTCCACTGAGATCTCGACCGGCTGACTGACATCATAATACTTTAACACTAGTGCCTGGGTCAGAGTTCGCTTCAGACTGGTCAAAAATTCCTGGTGACTTTGTTCCCAGTACCATTCCACATCATTTTGTAGAAGTTCTTTGAGAGGTACAGTCAGGTCTGAATGATCGGAATTAATTTCCCAAGATAGGTCACCATTCTCAAAAACCTCTCCAAGTCTTTCTTACATTCTGGGAGTGGCATGTTCACGACTGCTTCAATTTTACTCAGGTGCAGCTTCAGTCCCTCACTTGTTAGCACATGTCCCAAGTACTTGATTTCATGGAGACCTATTATGCACTTTTCCTTCTCAACTTGAGGTTCCTTTCTCTAGCTCTGGCCAGCACCTGCCTCAGTCTGTGGTTGTGTTCTTCTCATGAATCTCCCCGGACCAGCACATCGTCGATATAGGTTTCCACACCCTCTAACCCTTCAGACAGCTGCTTCACTGTTCTGTAGAACACCTCAGGAGCTGAATTAACACCAAAAGGTAAGCGTAAAAACCTGTATCACCCGAATGGTGTGTTGAAGGTACAGAGATAGGAGTTGCATTCATCCAGCTTGACTTGCCAGAAGCCTGAACTCGCATCCAAGACTTGAATAGTATTTAGCATCAGCTAGCTTATACGTGATCTCTTCTACTGTGGGCAGCTGGTAATGCTTTCTTTGTACTGCCTTGTTCAGGTCCCTGGGATCCAGACAGACTCATAGATTCCCATCTGATTTTTCTGCAATTACAATTAGATTAACCCACTTTGTCGGTTCTTCAATTTTCTTGGTGACGTGAAGTTTCTCCATTCTGTCCAACTCTGCCTTTAGTCGGTCTCTCAGCATTACTGGTATTTTCCTGGGCGGGTGTATTTTGGCTATCACAGTTTCATCAATCTTCATGGTGTGTTCTCCTTTCAGGCAACCGATCCCCTGGAACACATCTTTATACTCGCTCAGGATGTCATCAGTGGTGACAGTCATTATTCTCTTGATTAGTTTCAGATTTTCACAAGCTTTGATTCCAAGAATGGGTTTTGCATCAGTTTTCAGCACTATGAATGGAAGTGCTTGAGACTGTTTTATGTAGTTTACTTAAGTGTGCACTTGGCTTCTACTGCAATTTTTTCACCTGTATAAGCAGATAGCTTCACTTTTATTTTAGTTAGCTGATTTTCTTTGCTTATCTTACGATACAGGCTTATGGGAATGACATTTGCTTGTGCACCTGTGTCAAGCTTGAAATTCACCATCATGTTGGCAATTTTTAAATCGACCTTCCATTCATCTTCTATGGAATTTGTCTTTACTGCACCAACAATAAGTTCAGATTCAGTGCACTTACTTCGATTTACACATCTTAGCAAAGTGATTTAGTTTATCACAGTTCTTGCACTTTTTTCCCATAGGCTGGACAACTATGTGGTAAATGCTCTGTTCCGCATTGGCTACATTTAAATGTATTAATAGTAGTTATGTTCTTTTTACGTTCAGACTGTCTATTTGTTCTTTCCTGTGGCTGTTTCTGTTTAAGTGCATCTAACTGCTTGACCGTGTGTGGATTATAATCTTCTGTCATCTCTTTAATCTGGCATTTCACTGTCTCTGCCACTCTGCAGATATTTATTACTTTCTCCAATGTGAGATCAACTTCTCTCAAAAGCTGTTCTCTCAGAGTGTCATTTACGATTCTGCAAATTATTCTATCTTGGATGAGTGATTCTACAAGCTTTCCAAATCCACACAATTTAGCTCATTTTCTCAGCTCAGTTATGTACTGAGTAATGTTGTCACTGCCTTGCATGCATGTAAAAGATCTGTATCTTTCATATGTGATGTTTTTCTTAGGGCTGCGGTAGGCTTTGAATTTTTCCATTATTTCTTTCAAGTCATTTTGTTTCTCATCACTTTCAAACGTGAATGTGTTATATACTTCTAGGGCTGTTCCCCTGCCAGGTGAAAAAAAATGGAAGACTATACCTGAGGGTCTTTTTATCACTGCCTGTCGCTGTGAGGTACAGCTTTAATCGCTGCCAGAGCCTCCTCCAGTTTCCGGAGTGATTGCCCTCCAAATTGAGCTCTTTTGGTGGTTTCGGAGCCTCCATTGTTGCATTTAGTTTACTTCTGATGCCATGCTTTGTTTCTTGTTTCAATGATGCACACAGGCCGTCGACATTGTAGCTGAGCTAACTTTATGGATAACACATTTTCCTAACATAAACACATATCTTTGCAATAACTGAATTCTATCAAGATAGACTCAACATATGCTATCTGAACCTTCAACCCTTAGGCCAGGTGACCTCATATCTAGTACAGAGTACTGTATAGTATCTAATACTAGAGTGCACTACCACAATCAGCTATTATCATGACAGGGAGGGTCAAGGCCATAGATGGATTTGAAAAGAAGGATGAGAATTTTAAAATCAAGACGTTGCTTGACCAAGAGCCAATATAATTCAGCAAGCACAGGGGTGACAGGGGAACAGGACTTGCTGTGACTCAAGACTAGGCAGCAGACTTCTGGATGACCTCAAATTTACAGAGGATAGAATGTAGGAGAGCAACCAGGAGTGCATTGAAATAGTCAAGTCTGGAGGTAACAACGGATGTTTGAGCAGCAGATAAGCTGATACAGTGGTGAAGTTGAATGATGTTATGGGAGTGGAAAAAGGTGCTCTTAGAGATGTCATGACTATGCGTCAGAAGCAAACGTGAAACAATAGTTGCGAACAGACAGACTTAATTTCAGACTGTTTCAAGGGAGAGGATTGGAGTGGGTACCCAGGGAACGGAGTTTGGAATGGGTCCAAAAACAATGGCTTCAGTCTTCCCAATATTTAATTGGAGGAAATTTCTGCTTAACAAGTACTGGATGTTGGGTAAGCAGTCTTAACAACAGTGAAGGAGTTGAGAGAGGTGGTAGTGAGGTAGAGCTGGTTATCGTTAGTATGTGAAGACTAATGCCATGCCTTCAGATGATATCGCCAAGGGGCAACATTTAGGTAAGAAATAGGAGGGGATGAAGTATAGACCCTTGGGCGACACCAAGGTGCAGGAGCAGGAAGAGAAGCCATTGCAAGTGATTCTCTGGCCAAAGAGCGAAGTGTTTGGTGCATCAGGAAGCCTGTCAGAAAGCCTGCATTCAATGTCAAAGAAGATGGAGCAGTCAAATACCAATTTGACACATGGCTTTATGCAGAACTTGGAACCCATCTTGTTCAGCATGGAAGTGGTGTCCTACTCCATTCATCTATTTGTGGATTCGACCACAATGCAGCATCTGATAAAGAAGTAGCACCTGGGTGACCAACCATCCAGGTTTTATGGGACCATCCCGTTTTAGAGGTGGCTGTCTTGCCATGTCCTGGGTTATTTGCTGCCGGGACAGCCCTTGTCCAATATTTCAGATCTGTACCCACCCCCAGTTCCCACAGTCTACACAGCTCTCCCACTGCTCCTGCAACCTGGACAGCACCTCCACCACCCCTGCAGCCTGAACAGCAAGGCTCCCCCTTGCCCCTTCCGCCCCCCACTCCCACAGTATAAGCAGAACACCCCACCCCCACCCCACAATCTGCATAGCACAGCCCTTCTCCCCACTTCCGCAAAGTGGACAGCAGCACCCTCCCACCCCACCCCCACCCTCCACTCCCACACCCTGCTCCTGCAATCTGGAAGGCAATCACCAGTCCCCCCTCCCCTGGCCCCCACAGCTCTCACAGTGTGGACAGCACCCACCATCCCCTGCCCCACAGTCTCAACAGAACCATCCCTCCCACTTCCCCCACTTGTATGGTCCCCCATGCCTAAGTGTCCCTTATTTGTTTCCCCAAGAATCGGTCACCCTGAGCAGCACCCACCCAATCTCCGAGTGCTGCAGTGGAAGTTCAGACTGCTGTCATGATGGCTGTGATTACCATGTGCACAGGGACTTTCAGGGTCTTACAGCAGTTCAGCAATCTGTCCGCCAACAGATTACAAGGATTGCTGAGGTGTCACCTTGGGGGGTGTCAGTGGCTGCATGGAGCATGAACACACTGTCTTCTCTTAAAATGACAGCATTCTCCCTCCCACCCCTGCCACTCCACCAGTGCCCTTGTTGTTTCCTTGCCAGCCAGACCGCTGCTGCCTGTGCAGTCTGAAACCAGGCCTTCCAGACCCAGAGTTGCTTGAGGTCATCCTCTAAAGCTTTCTGCAGTCTCCTCCACTGAAAGTCAGCGACCTTCCACCAGTCACACTGCAGCCACTGGGGTAGCACTGCACGGGAGCACTGGGGCAAGCAAAGGCACACTGAAGACAGGCACTAAGGGAATGCACAAGTATGACTAATTAACCTTTGTGTGTAAAATGGCATGGTTTCATTAATATATTTGGCTTGGAATGTTTATTTTGTGATGGCTTTTATTTCAGCATTGTGACAAGCAGACACTATGATATCCAGTGACAAAGGAAAGATTTGAGATTGTTGGTGAATGGGGAATTTGAGTTGCTGTCACTTGTATCGAGCTTGGGTGGGCTCATCATGGACAGCCCAGGCAGAAAAGGCTGTTTGTGTTGCCTCCTCCTTTCATCTTCTTCCTCTTCTTTCTCCTCATGCTCCTGCCCTTTAGCTGCTTGCCATATTGCTGATGGTTTGGGCGATCCCCACATGATGGTTGAGGTGTGCAACTTGCAGTATACAACCACAAGTCTTGCCATGCACTCTGCCGAGTACTGCAGGACCCCCCTACAGCAGTCAGGCAGGAGAAGCGTTGTCTCAGAGTGCCAGTGAGCTGCTCATCCACATTTTGTGTGGCAGCATGTCTTTTATTGTATGAGTGCGGTGCACATGTGTACAGGTTGCGTAATGGAGTCCTGAGCTATGCCATCAGGAGATAGTTCTTCCCTCCCAGTACCCAGCTTTTGGTTTCCTGTGGTGGCAGAAAAGCAGCTGGCACAGTGAACCGCAGCAGAATGAAGGCATCATAACTGCTACTAGGATACCAGATATTGGCCTGCATGACTCGTACACCAGCTGGACATTGAGGAAGTTGGATCGCTTTCGATTCAAGTAAGAGCAGTGTTGACATGCAGCCACAAAACAATACACCATTCTGGAGCCTGCAATCCGAGCAAAACAACATGCTCGCCCTGCCTGCTGGTCTCTGACAAAAGAGAATAAATTATAATTAGCTGTCAGTGAATTAGAGAGCCTCAGTGATCTCCCTTACACAACAATCAATGGCAAACTACGAGATGTTGCAAATATTTCCAGCTCCAGCCTGGAAGGAGCTGAAGTCATAAAAGTTCATGAGCACAGCTAACTTAACAGTCAACTGCCAAAGCTGTGAGGCTGCAGCTGTGGCTGCAACAGGTTGCAGATTACAATAAGAACTTTGTTATTGAAGAACAGACATCACACAGATTATCCCTCACTAAAGTTCAGCCAGGAAAATTACTCCCCGAGCACTGGCAGATTTTGCCTCCTGGTGAGAGCCCTTCTTTTATTATTCATTCACGGGATGTGGGCTTCGCTGGCTGGGCCAGCATTTATTGCCCATTCCTAGTTTCCCTTGAGGAAGTGGTGGTGAGCTGCCTTCTTGAACTGCTGCAATCCATATGGTGTAGGTACATCCGCAGTGCTGTTAGGAAGGGAGTTCCAGGATTTTGACCCAGCAACAGTGAAGGAACGGCGATATATTTCCAAGTCAGGATGGTGAGTGACTTGGAGGGGAAGGTCCAGATGGTGGTGTTCCCATCTATCTGCTGTCCTTTTCCTTCTAGATGGTAGTGCTCATGGGTTTGGAAGGTATTGTCTAAGGAGTCTTCATGAATTCCTGCAGTGCATCTTGTAGATGGTACACACTGCTGCTACTGTGCATTGGTGATGAAGGGAGTGAACGTTTGTGGATGTGGTGCCAATCAAGCGGGCTGCTTTGTCCTGGATGGTGTCAAGCTTCTTGAGTGTTGTGGGAGCTGCATTCATCCAGGCAAGTGGGGAGTATTCCATCACATTCCTGACTTGTACCTTATAGATGGTGGACAGGCTTTGGGGAGTCGGGGGTGAGTTACTCGTTGCAGGATTCCTCGCCTCTGACCTGCTCTTGTAGCCACAGTATTTATATGGTTAGTCCAGTTCAGTTTCTGGTCAACGGTAACCCCCAGGATGTTGATAGTGGGGGATTCAGTGATGCTATTGCCATTGAATGTCAAGGAGTGACAGTTAGATTCTCTCTTGTTAGAGATGGTCGTTGCCTGTCACTTGTGTGGCACAAATGTCACTTGCCACTTGTCAGCCCAAGCCTGGTTATTGTCCAGGTCTTGCTGCATTTGGACATGACTGCTTCAGTATCTGAGGAGTCACAAGTGGTGCTGAACATTGTGCAATCATCAGCGAACATTCCCACTTCTACCTTATAATGGAAGGAAGGTCAGTGATAAAGCAGCTGAAGATGGTTGGGCTGAGGACACTAGCCTGAGGAACTCCTGCAGTGATGCCTTGGAGCCAAGATGACTGACTTCCAACAACCACAGCAATCTTCCTTTCTGCTAGGTATGACTCCAACCAATGGAGAGTTTTCTCCCTAATTCCCATTGACTCCAGTTTTGCTAGGGCTCCTTGATGCCACACTCAGTCAAAAGTGGTCTTGATGTCAAGGGCAGTCACTCTCACCTCACCTCAGGAGTTCAGTTCTTTTATCCATGTTTGAACCAAGGCTGTAATGAGGTCAGGAGCTGAGTGGCCCTAGAGGAACTCAAACTAGGTGTCAGTGAGCATGTTATTGCTAAGCAAGTGGCACTTGAGCACTGTTGATGACCCCTTCCATTACTTTACTAATGGCTGAGAGTATACTAATGGGGTATTAATTGGTCAGGTTGGATTTGTCCTGCTTTTTGTGTACAGGACCTACCTGGGCAATTTTCCACATAGCTGGGTAGATGCCAGTATTGTAGCTGTACTGGAACAGCTTGGCTAGGGGTGCAGCAAGTTCTGGAGCACAAGTCTTCAGCACTATTGCCAGAATATTGTCAGGGCCCATAGCCTTAGCAGTATCCAATGCCTTCAGTCGTTTTTTGATATCACATGGAGTGAATTGAATTGGCTGAAGACTGGCACCTATGATGCTGGGGACCTCTGGAGGAGGTAGAGATGGATCATTGATTCGGCACTTGTGGCTAAAGATTGTAGCAATGCTTCAGCCTTATCTTTTGCACTGATCTGCTCGGCTCCCCCATCATTGAGGATGGGGATATTTGTGGAGCCTCCTCCTCCAGTGAGTTGTTTAATTGTCCACCACCATTCATAACTGGATGTGGCAGGACTGCAGATCTTAGATCTGATCCATTGGTTGTGGGATTGCTTAACCCTGTCTATCACTTGCTGCTTAAGCTGTACGGCATGCAAGTAATCCTGTATTATAGCTTCACCAGATTGACACCTCATTTTTAGGTATGCCTGGTGCTGCTCCTGGCATACTCTCCTGCACTCTTCATTGAACCAGAGTTGATCCCCTGGCTTGGTGGTAATGATAGAATGGGGGATAAGCCAGGCCATGATGTTACAGATTGTGTTCGAGTACAATTCTGCTGCTGCTGATGGTCCACAGCGCCTCATGGATGCCCAGTCTTGAGTTACTAGATCTGTCCGAAATTGATCCCATTTAGCATGACCACGCAACACGATGGGGGGTATCCTCAATGTGAAGGCCAGACATTGTCTCCACAAGGACTGTGTGGTGATTACTCCTACCGATACTATCATGGACAGATGCATCTGTGGCAGGCAGGTCGGTGAGGGTGAGGTCAAGTATGTTCTTCCATCTTGTTGGTTTCCTCACCACTTGCCACAGACCCAGTCTAGCATCTATGTCATTTAGGACTCGACCAGCTCGGTCAGTAGTGGTGCCACCAAGCCACTCTTGGTGATAGACATTGAAGTCCCCCACCCAGAGTACATCTGCACCCTTGCCATCTCAGTGCTTCCTCCAAGTGGTGTTCAACATGGAGGAGCACTGATTCATCAGCTGAGGGAGGGCAGTACGTGGTAATCAGCAGAAGGTTTCCTTGCCCATGTTTGACCTGATGCCATGAGACTTCATGGGGTCTGGAGTCAATGTTTAGGACTCCTAGGGCAACTCCCTCCCGACTGTATACCACTGTGCCACCACCTCTGCTGGGCCTGTGCTGCCAGTGGGACAGGACATACCCATGGATGGTGATGGTGGTGTCTGGTACATTATCTGTAAGATATGATTCCATGAGGATGACTAGGTCTGGCTGTTGCTTGATTAGTCCGTGACACAACTCTCCCAATTTTGGCACTAGCCCCCAGATGTTAGTAAGGAGTATTTTGCAGGGTCGACAGAGCTGATATTGCCGTTGTCGTTTCCGGTGCCTAGGTCGATGCCGGGTGCTCCGTTCACTTTTATTCCTTTATTGAGACTTTGTCGCCATTTGATACAACTGAGTAGCTTGCTAGATCATTTCAGAGGGCATTAAAGAGTTTCCTCCTCTTCTCCTCTCCTCCTTTTTCCTCTTTCAGCAGATTATCCCTCCTTGCCTGTCTTCCACACACTCCCAGTTGTTGGATTCTGAGGCAAATGTGTCGGAGCAACTTATTTATGCAGAAGCTGAAGTCAGCAAAAACGCCCTTCCATACTTGCCACACCACTCGCTGTGGACTTTTGTAACTTGTAAATAAAAGCACCAAAAATTTGTAGAATCATAGCAACAGCCAGAAGAAATCAAACAGCAACTAAATAGTTACTTGATGAATCATATAAATAGCAATGGTGGGGTCCTTCCTGCTGCTTAATGCGTTTGTGAGGTTAAAAGAGGGCTTTGGTTGGGGTGTTCAGCTCCAAAATTACAGCATTAGTTGGCATCAAAACAGCATTCCACATTAAGTGATATTGCACCCTGCCTGCTCTGCATACTTTTAGTGAATATTAGCTGCACATCCATGCTAACATCATCACCAAGATGGTCTCTGGTGCAATTCAAGGCAGTATTGTATGTCAGGCACCATTTCAGTCCCCAAACATTAACCCACAGCATCCAAACAACTGGGGCTATCAAGTTTGCACCCTTAGTTGTACAACGTTACTGTGTGCGCTTGCTGCAGCACTAAGAATATTACACCTGAAAATTGGGGAGTTCCTGTTATTCTCTCCTCCAAATTATTGATTGGAATAACTAGATCTAGAGACTGCGCAGCAGCAGATTGCCTTCGTATTAGAAGTATCGCATTAAGGGATGCACAAGAGATCCCACCTCTGCATTAAGTGAGCTCCCAGCGCCAGGCCCAATCCAGACCAGGAGCGGGTTATGAATATTTAATTAGGAGAACCTCTGAAGGTTACATAGGCTGCCCTTGATGCAAACCAGTGAGTTCAACACTCACTCCAATTCAGTCCTGCCAACTCGTCTGGAATATTTACTTCAAATATAAATCTCACTGCTCTATCAGAAATATAGATTTTTTTCCATCCTCAAATAGTTGTCCATTACCAGTATAGCTCCTTCTGAAGTAAAGCAATTTCCTTGAATTAGCTAAACTAATTACAGGTTAATTCATATGCTTATTTAAATTACAGAATGAAGCCCTTATTTTGTTGGTAAAGAGTCTTCGGGTAGTTGCAAGGGTATTTATTTTTAAATTCTTTCAAGTATTGAGCATTTTTATTTCTTATTGCTCACAACATCCTGCACTCTTGCAGTGCAAAGCTGAATCGTTAGATTTCAATTTCCCCTGCACTGTTCAATGAGGCAGTGAAAATCTTGCTTATTTCAATTCCTTAACCAGTTTCTTCATGTCTCTCACAAGTCTAACCAATAACCATCATCTCTTATGGTTGATGGCTCCATCTTTAGTCCTTCTTCATCTATTGACTGTTACGACGGGTTGGGAGGGAGTACACAGTTTACCTAGACCCACTACTCCACAGGTCACATCATTAGCCTAAATATTTAATGCACTCACCAAAAGGGCCAATTGTTTACTTTCGTGACTGTTAGACCCAGAACAAAAGAGACTTTAACCAGGCTTCTTTCAATAAATGTAGAATGATTGATTTATTATAAAACAAAACTCTTCTTTTAAACAAGTTGCAAGAACTGGTTAACACACAATTTGTAATCTGGAAGTGTAACCATCTATCCCTTTTAAAGTACCCAGCATACACACAGACACACACACACACACAAACAAACAAAGGACAAACAAATAGGGTCTCTGCAGAGACTGCTGGATAAAGAAAAACTTAATGAAAAAGATGAAGTTTGCAGAGTTTCGACGCTGTTGATCTGGCACTCCCTCATGTGAAGACAGATCACTAGTCCCAGTGGGTATCTGGGGGTTCTCACCAATGGAGCTTTAGTGTGAAGGAGATTAAAGCTGAATCAATCCTTGGGATCTCCCTATCATCTCAGTCTCTCAGGTTTCCAAATATAGACAAGTTCCGCTGAGATGAGTCCTAGCTGGATATTGAAAACCACACTGTATTCCAGGTAAGGCAAGGAGAATGCAAGTTTGGCAGCTTTCCCCTTCTCAGTTTATCCCTAACTGAGTTTTAAAAAGTTCAAAACATAAAACTCATCTTCACCATTTCCAGTAAATCACCAGGGCCCTTGCCTTTAGAACAGGATTATTTTCCCTAGCCATTAAAGTAATTACAGTCCAAATAAACAAATAGCTCTCCTCCTCAAGTGCCATGCAGGTTATGTAGCTGGAATCATGTGATTTCTTGGAAAAGTCATGCTTGCTCACAGTCCAAAGTGAACTTATGACCATATTTAAAACACAAAATCCAGGTCAGTTCCCAAGCATCCGATAATGCAATGTCCTTCCAAATTTTAAAAGAAAATACAATTCTTGAAGACATGGTTTCCCAACATTATCTGTCAACCTCACAATCTTCTCTGATCTCATGTGGAATTTTCACTTCTTTATTACCAAAGCTGCCACCAACTATGTGTCTTATTACATGTGGCAGACTGTAGATAACTGCAGTGAAGATAGCAATAATTCCAGTAATTTAAAATAATTAACAGTCTAGAGCTTTCTGCTCAACTTCCCAGGCGCGTTACAGATGTGTAACTATTATTTTTATTCATTTTTATGGGATGTGGGCATCGCTGGCGAGGCCAGCATTTATTGCCCATCCCTAAGGCGGTGATGAGCTGAACTAGATAGCAAGGCTCATGAAAAAATAAACTCTCAAAGCCTAGGGAGCATGGATTCAAAATATTGGAGATGAAAAATCTAGACTAAAGAAGATTAAAAAAACTAGACTGCAACATCTTCTAAACTCCAACTATGTCATCCTACACGCTCCTTATTATATTCTAATCAAGACACATCACTGTACACTCCCCGTACTCCAAAACTTCTAAAATTGCTCTAATGCTTTTAGCAGAGAAATTGGGAAATGGGAAGGAAAGAAAGGTTAATATATAAAATCCATAGGTTTATTGTTCTGACTGAGAAACAAAAATCTCCAAGCACTCATTGCGCGTGGTATTTCACGGCTGATAAAATAAAGCAGAAGGCAATTCAAATCAGGAAATAGGTTATATTACATCAAGTTTGCTCACAGACATAGGGGACAATTTTCCTCAGATACTTTAGGTGTTAAAGAGACTCCAATGTGGCCAAAATGGAGTCCTGAGCTGCAACACTGTTTAGCCCATGTTTAGTGCGAGATGAAATCTTGCTAAAGAAGTTGAAACGTTTCTAGGAACATCTGCCCTGAAGATTGTTAAGGCTGTAATTGACAAATAAAATGCCTGCTAGCACTCATTAAACAGGCTGCATGGCATTTTGGTGGCTGTGGATACCAATGCTCAAAGGGGGCTTTCAGGGTCTCACAGCATTTCAACAATCTGTCCTCCAGCAGATTATTAGGATTGCTGAGGCCTTGTTAGTGTGGCAGTGGCTCCATGGAGCACAAACCCTGAGAGCCCACACATCCATTAGACTGTTGAAACAGTTGCAGACCAGGAAAAACATTGGGTCTCTGATCTATTCTGTCAAGTGCACTATGTTTATTTATACAAGATAAAGATGTTTCAAGTGCTTGCAGCTTCTGATATTAATACTTTAAAAAGGGCCTGGATGTCTGGCACTTTTATAGATCTATAGTGATAGGATTTTTTTAAGAAAGGAAATTATGAATGAATTACTTTTTTAAAATATAAACCTTTTCACGCACCCTATTGGTACTCTAAGGTTCTTTGGTTCTGTACATGACATATAGTAGGTAAGTGGGCATGGACATGCCATAGCTTGGCATGGAAGTTATGACAGGCTAGGAGAGTGGGTAGGGAGTATAGCGTAGCATGGAGGGTATGAGAGGCCATAGGTGGGTGGAGGGGCATAGCTTAACATGGAGGGTATGAGGGGCTGTGGGGTGGGTAGAAGGACATAGCTTGGCATGGGGGTCATGGGTTAAGCCCTTTTGAACTTACCTTTCAAACGGTTCCCTCATCCAGACTATGGTTCACGGTACCTTTGAAGTGCTGTGAACCACGAGTCCTTTAGCAGCTGCCACAACTCCATGAAAATTGTGGAGGACTAAGCCATGCCTATCCCCACAATGGAGCCAACCAGGTCGGGAGTGCAGGGTGTGGGCTTGTGACTCCCACCAGCCAGCACCCTTAACCTGTACTGGTGAAAATTGGGGGTGCTGGGAATGGGATCAGAAATCCCGAAATCAGGTCACAGCCACCATTTTTATACCTGCATGGAGTCTCCCCAGCTCCATGAAAATCCAGCCCATATTATTAAAAATGTTCATGTCTACATTTATGATGGAAATTCCTGGGAGCGGGATTTTGAGTTTGGCATGCTGGCGCAGTCAGTGGGCATGGGAGCGGGATTTTGAGTTTGGCATGCGGCGCAGTCAGTGGGCATGGGAGTGGGATTTTGAGTTTGGCATGCTGGCACAGTCAGTGGGCATGGGAGCGGCTAGAAAATGGGCTGCTACCCACGTTCGGCCCCCAATTTCATGCTGGCCAATTAAGGCCTCAAAACTGGATTCCCCACTGATCATTGAAAGATGATGACTCCATGATGCAGATCTCCATGGTCTCATCAGGGTACCTGGTATGCACAGTGACAGTGTGATGACTTAAACTAATGACATGTTGTTGTTCTCCGTTAGATTTGCTACTACACACCTTATCGCAGGACCCTGAAAACCCACTCCTGACACCAGAGGACCGCCAGGCTCCACATGCACCTACGTCACACCTGCTCTCTGAAGCAGGCACCAGCGCAGGTGCCAGCACCTCGGTGGGTATTAGATCTTTGGCTAGAATGTTGGTGCACACCAGTGAGAGCACTTCACATTGCTTGAGGAGCAGGCGGAGGCAGTGAGTGCCCAGGGCGCCGGCAGTCAGAGGACTGCTGGAGTCCAGGACGATGCTCAGTCAAAGGTAGATGATGAGCCTCTGGAGGCGTCCATTAAGTGGCAGGTGCTGGATGTCCAGCGAGATGTGTGGAAGGATCTGGCGGAGATCCATGAGGGTATGCGTGCCATGGCCGTCGTTATGGGGGAGTCTATGTGGGGCATGACCACTGCATTGACTCTCATGGCCAAGCGCACTGCCTCTTCCACTGAGAGAGTAGTGACTCTCATGGAGAGGCAGCTCTGGGAACAGAATCAGGGGCTGCTGGGTTGCACTCAGACCTGTAAACACTCACACAAGCACTGACCTCAGGTGGTCAGTGTGGGAGATGGATGAGGCACCCAGTATCTCAGAGAAGTGCCCATCCATCAATGGTGATCAGGGAGGTTCAGAGTGACCTGACTTTGGCGCACGAGCTGCCTGTCGACTCTGTGGGCTCCTTGCAGGGCAGTCTGGATGACAGCAACAGCTCATCCACTCCTCTGCCAGTGACCACGGCATCTGATAAGGCTGCGGCGACTGGGGAGATGCCAGCTGTGGAACTGGCCGCTCCCTCCCAGGCAGGGCCAGCACAGGCTCCACTGGCCAAAGGACAACCGCCAAGGTCAGCAAGGCCAATAGGACAGCAGAGTCAGCAGGCTGTCTCCAATGCTGCTGCCAGCGAGGGGGGAGCACCAAGACGTAGCGCTCACAAACGTAAGTTTAAGGCACCTTGAGCACAAAAGGAACTGGTCGCAGGTGATCCAAAACAAAAACAGAATTACCGGGAAAAAATCAGCAGGTCTGGCAGCATCGGCGGAGAAGAAAAGAGTTGACGTTTCGAATCCTCATGACCCTTCGGCAGAACTGAGTAAAGTTAGGAGAGGGGTGAAATATAAGCTGGTTTAAGGTTGGGGGTGGGGTGGGGTGGGGAGAGAGAAGTTGGGGAGGGGGGTGGTTGTAGGGACAAGCAAGCAGTGATAGGAGCAGATAATCAAAAGATGTCACAGACAAAAGGAACAAAGGGGTGTTAAAGGTGGTGATATTATCTAAGAAAATATGCTAATTAAGAATGGATGGCAGGACACACAAGGTACAGCTCTAGTGGGGGTGGGGTGGAAAGACTGACGACAGGGTATTACAGTTATAGATTTAAAAATAATGGAAATAGGTAGGAAGAGAAAAATCTATATAAATTATTGGAAAAAACAAAGGGGAGGGGGAAGAAATGGGAAGGGGATGGGGATGGGGGAGGGAGTTTAAGATCTAAAGTTGTTGAATTCAATATTCAGCCCGGGAGGCTGTAAAGTGCCTAGTCGGAAGATGAGGTGCTGTTCCTCCAGTTTGCGTTGGGCTTCACTGGAACAATGCAGCAAGCCAAGGACAGACATGTGGGCAAGAGAGCAGGGTGGCATGTTAAAATGGCAAGCGACAGGGAGGTTTGGGTCTTTCTTGCAGACAGACCGCAGGTGTTCTGCAAAGCTGTCGCCCAGTTTGCGTTTGGTCTCTCCAATGTAGAGGAGACCGCATTGGGAGCAACGAATGCAGTAGACAGCCTTCCGGGCTGAATATTGAATTCAACAACTTTAGATCTTAAACTCCCTGCCCCATCCCCACCCTCTTCCCGTTTCTTCCCCCTCCCTTTTGTTTTTTCCAATAATTTATATAGATTTTTCTCTTCCCACCTATTTCCATTATTTTTAAATCTATGACTGTAATACCCTGTCGTCAGTCTTTCCACCCCACCCCCACTAGAGCTGTACCTTGTGTGTCCTGCCATCCATTCTTAATTAGCACATTTTCTTAGATAATATCACCACCTTTAACACCCCTTTGTTCCTTTTGTCTGTGACATCTTTTGATTATCTGCTCCTATCACTGCTTGCTTGTCCCTACAACCACCCCCCTCCCTAACTTCTCTCTCCCCACCCCACCCCACCCCCAACCTTAAACCAGCTTATATTTCACCCCTCTCCTAACTTTACTCAGTTCTGCCGAAGGGTCATGAGGACTCGAAACGTCAACTCTTTTCTTCTCCGCCGATGCTGCCAGACCTGCTGAGTTTTTTCAGGTAATTCTGTTTTTGTTTTGGAGTTCCAGCAACCGCAGTAGTTTTTTGTTTTGGTCACAGGTGATCTTTTGTATGCAATGTTTTGTTTATTTTAACTGTTCTGGAGTTGAAGATCAGAGAAGGTTCTATTAATTTGTTTTGACTGTCAGCATGAGATAAATTTTCTTTTGTCGCAATAGCCTGAGTATGCTTCACCTTTTTTTATTTAATGTGGTGCAGGGTACGCCAGTATGTAATGCTGGATGTGGGTGGCTCAAAACTTTGTTGCACAGGCACTGAGTGGACTTTGGGGTCAAAGGAAGAGTTCATTTCAGACATCCAGGATGGAGGCAGCAGCCCTGGCATGAGGTGGTGGCGCTTATTTGGTAGCCCAGCTGAAGGAGCATTGGATCAAGGCGTCCCTGGTATCCCTGCTTCCCTGGAGATTACTGAGGTCTGCCTCCACACCCTCAGCGTTCCCCTAACCGTGCTCCTCTTCTGACTCACTACTGGACTCATCATCTGTGGCCTGGGCAGCTGCATCAACATCCTCTTCCTCCAGTGGGTCCCCCCTTTCCAATGCCAGATTGTGGAGAGCGCAGCATGCAACCACTGTCAGTGACACCTGCTCTGGGGTATTGCAGTGGGCCCACTGAACGGTCCAGGCATCGGAAGCACATCTTCAGAAGACCTGTGGTTCTCTCTATCACGGCACTTGTGGAGGCGTGTCTCCTATTATAAAGCTGCTCTGCCTCTGTTCTTGGGTGGCGGAGAGGCATCATAAACCACCTTTTCAATGGATAGCCCTTGTCACCCAGAAGCCATCCATCCAGTTGGGCTGGAGCACTGAAGAGCCTCGGGAGTGTCTCAGGATGTACACATCATGGGAGCTGCCAGGGTACCTTGCACAGGCTTGCAGAATCTGCATCCTGTTGTCTCACACTATCTGCATGTTCATCAAGTGGAATCCCTTCATGTTATCGAAGGCACCCAGCTGACCCACTGGCACCTTGATGGCCACATGTGTGCAGTCGATTGCACCCTGGATGTGGGGAAACCCAGCAATCACCACAAAGCCTCTGGTTCACTTTGCCTGGCCGACCTCGTCTGTACTGAAATTAATGAAAGTCTGAACAGAGCTCCTGTCACTGGCTTGATGCAACTGTGGACAGCTGATTGGGAGTCTCCACACAGATCCCCCACTGAGCCCTGGAAAGAGCCGGAGGCATAGAAGTTGAGGCCCACCATGACCTTCAGAACCACTGGCATGGGGCGTCCACCCACACAGTGGGAGGTGATCTCAGGTCTAATCATCTGATAAATGGCAGTCACTGACTCCATTGAGAGGCGGAGCCTGCTTTGGCATTGCACCTCAGACATATTGAGATAGCTACATCGCTGCCTGTAAACCCTGACAGCAGGATAGTGGTGTTTTCTGCAGCCCCTAATTCCTTGGACTACCTGCTGGCACTGCGCCCCTGTGCCTGCGCCTCTCCTCCCACAGGTCGCTTCCCTGGAAGCTGCATTGAGACACCTGGCCTCCTCTCCCTTCTGCCCCTCTCTTCCTCTTCAGAGGAGATGCTTCCAGCAGAGACTACAATCCCCATTACCAGGGTAATAGAAGGCTGTCTGATATTTGGAAGGGTCCACACGTGCTGAATCTTCCAGGGTCCTTGGAGACACCAAGGAGCCCTGAAATGAAGCCTGGAAATGCTAACAATGAAGACCCCAACAGAGATGAAGCTGTCATATACCAATAAGTCACCAGCAGCAAACTGTCTACCAAACTTCTCACTACTCACACTGGCAATGCTACTGACCCTTTTTATCCCGCCCGTGGGTGAGGTTTTTGAAATTGTCGGCTGGCCGCCTGCCCATTTTGCCTGTGCGACGAGCGCGAAATCGCACAGGCAATGAAAAATTGGCATCAATTGACCTTTTAATGGCCTTAACTGGCCTCTTAATTAATGGCGGGCACGGGTCCGGCACCCGTGCATGCCCTCCAACCGAAATATCGTGCGAGTGCACGATGGCATCAGGATACTCACCCGACATCATCACGTGCTATTTTATGCTCGAGCATGTTGGGCGCACGCCCGTACGCCGAGTGAAAAATTCGGCCCCTGATGTCACACTGTAGTTCCAGCCTCCCAACAGCGGCGCCACTGTCTCACCTCTGTCTTCTGTTTCCCAGCACCTCAGCCCATACTGCAGAGAAATTTCTCCATTTCCATCCTTTCAAAATTGTGTAAGTTTTCTGTCTAACAATTAGCAAAGAATTCAAATGAAAGTACTGTATTAAAGTAAAGACAGAATGTTTAACTTTAAATGGGTAGTTAATAATGTCTTCGTACCCTTGTTAAATTTCTCAGCTAGCCTCTAATCCTGCCTGACCTTCGATTTACGTTTTGGCTTTACTCCTCAATGATTCGGAGATCAAATATGCAAAATTTTAAATTGGGAGGTTGCATTGATAAAACTGTAAGAAGGGGCATGGATTCTAGATTTTATGAACTTCAAAGAGGTTTTACTAAGCCTATACAATTCATCGGTTGGGCCCAATTTAAACTCTGTGCGAGTGGGTGGGTTTTGAATGGGTTAAAGTGGGCCCGTTGTGTTCAATTTAAAGTGCCCTGCATCAAAAAGTTTGAAGATGAGAAGAGATTTACTGAGATGATGCCAGGAATTAGCGGTTTGGTTCTGAGTGGAAAAACTGGGGTTATTTCCACTGGAACACTGTAGGTTAAGATGAGATCCGATTGATGTGTTCAAAAGTATAAAGGATTTCTATCAGGTAAATAGAGAAACCAGTTTTCACTGGTCAGTAAGTCACTAGAAAGCATCAATTTAACTTTGAAACCAAAAGAATGAAAGAAGAGGTTTTTTATTGGGAGTTCGTACAGCACAAATGGAGACTTGTGAAAAATGCTAGAGACTTGCTGTTGAATTGCCCTGATGATACAGCATGAAATACTGGAGGAGTAACAAGTCATTTGATTATGGCTGACTTTACATTTAGAAGTCACTTTGTGCTTGAAAACCATAGGTTACAGACAATTTACTTTTCCAAGACAAAAACAGAAAATGCTAGAAACATGCTGCACTTCAGGCAGCATCTGTGGAGGGCCCAGGCCTGATTAACTCGTCTGCTTTTTCCACAGATGTTGGCTGACCTGCTGAATGTTTTCAGTATTTTCTGTATTTGTTTCAGATTTCCAGCATCTGCAGCTTTTGGCTTTGAAGCCCCTCTTCCAATTTAATTCTAATCCATTGTGCTTAATTTAAACAATTGAAGAAACATTGACAAATTCTCATTCCTGAATTGAAACATCAACGCTTACTGATATCGTGGGAGCATCTACAAAGGCCCATATTCAAGTTGAAGTATCAATATAGACATCACCCATAAAACTGTACCCTATCATGAAGCAGCGCTTCTGAAATGAAGGGAGCAAATGAAACCCAGAGGAGCCCTATGCAAAAAGTGTAGCAGAATGGACAAACCTAATATGGGAAGTAATATAATCTGCAATAGTGGGGGCATAAAAACAACTGAACTGCTCATTCATGTCTTCCTTCAATCAAGATGTTTAAAACACAAAACTGCAACTTTCTAACTAGATCAAACTGTCAATGTACTTGATAATGTGCATCTTTGTTAGGAGGAGGATATTTGGCAGTTTGCCGGTATGGAGGATTTCCTGTCACCTTTAAAGTCACAGTTAGCAGTCACAGTCTTCAGCTTCACTGTATAATTACTCTGACAGAGCTCTAGCCACAGGGTGTGTGAGTGGGACTGCTGCTTAAACTGTAAATTATGAAGGGATTAGCATTTATGAATTTTAAAGCATGGTTGTTGTAGGAGACACTAAAGCTGCTTAGTACCAGAAAATGCTGCATTTTAGCATCAGTTCTTAGCAGATTTTGCTGCTGAGCTTGTGAACTATGTGTTAACTCTTTAGCTGATTGGATGGTTGTTCACGTCCATGTTATCACTGGGCGTTACTGTCACTCTTCCGACCACTTAACAAGTTCTAGTCTCCAGACCTGCCCAAAAGAAGGCTCTTATGCCTGGGGTAATAAAACTCCAACATGTACAGTAGTCTATATTGTTCGCTATTTGGAATATGCTGCTTGCCTTTTCCACAATGTCAATGCTTTCTTAAGCAGTTCAGTTGTTTTTATGCCCCCACTATTGCAGGTTATATTACTTCGCATATTAGATTTCTTAATTGATGGCAACACACAAATATAAACTTGCTGTGCCACACATGGAAAATGTGAAATCACAAACTAGCTCTTTATAAATAATGGTTACCATTTTCATCAGCTCAACACACAGAGGAAACTTTCCCCATAATTACCATACTACATTGCAAGAAATTGGACCTAAAGTGATCGTTCAGCAGGGCAAGCTAAGAACCAGCCTTCTGGTCCCAGGGTGGCTCCTTATTAAAATACTGAATGCCCTGTCATATTTTCAAATTAGGAACGATGGAAAGTATGAAACGAGGCAAAAAAAAAACTGAGCCCATAAAATAATCCTTTCACAGGCCACATACAATCTGCTTTTCGTAAACTCTATACATTCTATTTCATGAAAACTGGTGGCCACCAATTGAAAATCAGAGTTTTGGGGGTTAGTTTCCTTTGCTCCCCAAGTTTCTGCTGATTCAATCTTCAGGCAGGCCTGTAAATGGCCACCTGCTGAAACAGTCATAATCAAAGCTAATTTTCATTTTAGATTTAGTTCCTGCATTAGCAACTAACCGTAGGGATGAACTCCACTGCCTCACAACCTTGTAAAGAAGTTTTTCCTGCCCTCAGTTCTAATGTAATCTTGTATTTATGGACCCTCTTTCTTTACCACTCAACCACTTCTATGTACTCTGTGCAATATCCTTTCAGAATATAAACACTATTTTAGAACAGGGCATGTGTTGAAGTCATACCTAGCACAAAGGAAGATGGTTGTGGTTGTTGGAGGTCAGTCATCCCAGTTCCAGGACATCACTGCAGGGGCTCCTCAGGTAGTGTCCTCAGCCCAACCATCTTCCACTGCTTCATCAGTGACCTTCCTTCTATCATTACGTCAGAAGTGGGGATGTTCACTGATGATTGCACAATGTTCAGCACCATTCATGACTCCTCAGATACTGAAGCAGTCCATGTCCAAATGCAGCAAGACCTGGACAATATCCAGGCTTGGACTGACAAGTGGCAAGTAACATTCGTGCCACACAAGGCATTGACCATCTCAAACAAGGGAGAATCTAACCATCGCCCCTTGACATTCAATGGCATTACCATTGCTCAATCCCCCACTATCAACATCCTGGGGAGTTACCATTGACCACAAACTGAACTGGAGTAGCCATATAAATACTGTGGCTACAAGAGCAGGTCAGAGGCTAGGAATCCTGCAATGAGTAACTCACCTCTTGACTCCCCAAAGCCCGTCCACCATCTGTAAGGCACAAGTCAGAAGCGTGATGGAATACTCTCCACTTGCTTGGATGAATGCAGCTCCAACAACACTCAAGAAGCTTGACACCATTCAGGACAAAGCATACACTTGATAGGCACCACATCCACAAATATTCACTCCCTCTGCCACCAACGCACAATGGCAATCGTTTGTACCATCTACAAAATGCACTGCAGAAACTCACCAATGCTCCTTAGAAAGCACCTTCCAAACCCACGACTGCTACAGACTAGAAGAACAAGGGAAGCAGACACATAGGAACACCATCACCTGGAAGTTACCCTCCAAGCCACACACCATCCTGACTTGGAAATATATCATCGTTCCTTCATTGTTGCTGGGCCATAATCCTGGAACTCCCTTCCTAACAGCACTGTGGGTGTACCTAAACCACGGAGAATTCAGCAGCCAAGAAGGCAGCTCACCACCACCTCCTCAAGGGCAACTAGGAATGGACAATAAATGCTGACCTGACCAGCGAAGCCCATATCCCATGTATGAATAGATAAAATATGTAGTACTTTATAGTTGCCTGCATCAAACAAGAAATACTCTCAAGCTTGATGAAGGCTAAAAGCAGAAATCTACAGAAATTAGCAACATTGTTCAGTTCTGAAACAAAACTGAAAACTCTGCAAAAATTCATCAGTCAGCATCTGTAAAGTGAGCAGATAAGTTAACATTTCAGATGTATAAACTCTTCATAAAAACAGGGCAAAGGTACCAGTGAATAACATTCAAAAGGAACGGAACAGCAGGAAGGAGAGAGAGAAAAAGCATTCAACACAAATGAGACAGGAGGTAGAATGATCTGTAAAGGGCTTAAATAGAAAACGGGAGATGGTTAAATGGCTGAAGTGATACTAACAGGAGACAATAAAAAAAACAGCATAAAGTAAGGGATTCAAGATAATTAACAGACACAGAGAACCTATGAACAGGTATTGAGGACTATAACAGGATTAATTTTGCCAAGCCCCCAGAGGAGGCTTTGGAGGTGGGGGTGTGGAGCGGAAAGTTGAAACCAGCTCAGCTTCATGATGTCTTCCCACCTCCGAGCACTACTCCTGTAGGTGGGCTCCCAGTGGCAAGCTACCAGCATGGAAGTGGCAGGCAGCCAATTAAGGCACTTAAAAGGGCAATTGAACCCTATTTTTGGACAGAGTTTAAATTTAGTGCCATGTCTGCTCCCCGACAGATGAGAAGAGGCAGCTTCACAGAGGAAGGTCAGAGCCTCAGAACTACTAAGGCTGTGGAACAGCTCACTGGCAGGAAATCTCAAGATTACCATCTGTCCATATTGCAAACTTTGAATTTAGAAATAGTGGAGATGGGTGTCTCCGATAGCCATATGCATGTAAACTTTCACCATGCTGTCGACACTAATGGCTGTCTAGTGCCTCCCTGTTGTTCCATCAGTCTGACCATCAGCAGCGCTCCAATTGCTCTCAGTGAGTGCTGCTGGCCTCCATTGGAATAAGCTGCAATGCCATCTGCATCCGCCTCCAGAACCCAAGTGGATGGCAAATAGGAAGGATACGAAGATTGCACCAGACAATGTAGACTTCAGACACCAACAGGATCGGGATCTGGAAATGGTCCCAATGTCAGGTTCCTGACACCTGCGGGAACATTTAACCCAGCAAGTCTGAAATGGAAACAGGATAAACTGAAGAAAGTGGTTAAAGTCAAGATTTAAAGCTCTTAAAGGCAATATTAAAACCAGAGGACTGCAAAATGCTACATAGAAAAATACAAGTTACTTTTTCTCCAATTTCTTTAGAAGTGTAGACAGTTGAGGACAGGGAGGTCAAAGTAGAATTGGGACATGGAATTGAAGAGTTGAAACTTCTGGACTTTGAAAGTTTTCAGCAGTCAGGGTCATTTTCAGCTCCTGATCCCACTCAGAGCAGCATCCTGGGGTACAGTTAAGAGTCCACCTTCGGGATCACCATCCAATTAGGGATGGTGAGCAGGGTCGTGGAGGTGGGAGGGTGAGTCAGAGTGTGAGATAGCAAGGCCGGCTGCAACCTTCACTATATATTCAGTGAGGATAGAAAACTGTTGTGTGCATGGAACACAAGAAAACTGGACAAAATGGAGGAGTCAAACATTGGAGCCAATAGCCACCACTTCCTCAGCAGGAGCACTGTTCCATAATGCAGTCTCCAGGAGATTGGAAGGGAATTGTGAAGCCTCTGCCTGTGATGGACCTCAGGCTTACTGACTTGCACCTTAAGGTGATTTGATTTAATCTATTTGTCATAGCACTCTGACCTCTCGCTCTGTGTGCACCTCCTTTTACCTGGCGAGCTGTAGGCACAGCAGGGGTCCCAGGCAAGACTTGTGAAATCTCATTTGTACCAGAGAATTGCTGCTAATTGGTTGCCGATGAGACTTATTTAGCTTTCCACTGCTGCTCGGTGGGGTTGCCACACTGGAGACGCCTCCAGGAAAAACACGTGAACCAGGATTTTACGCCACCCCCCAACCCCCCAACCCCGTGGGGTATTACGGTCCCGCCGAACTGAATGGTGATTTAAATGGCTTCCACATCCACTGGAGGTGAGACACGCAGCGGCAGGGGCAGTAAAATCCTGGCCATGGAGGCAGGAACATGGTGGGGAATTTAAATTCAGCCATTAGCTAAATCCAGAGTAGAAAACTACTATTAGTGATGGTGACCATGGAATTTCCAGATTGTCGTAAAATTCCACCTGGCACATTACCATCCTTTAAGAACAGAAATCCGCTGCCCTTACTCAGCCTGACCTATTTCTGACTCCAGATCCACAGCAATGTGGCTGACTCCCTTAACCAGCCTCTGAAATGGCCTGGCGTTCAGTTAATGGCAAATAGGGAGGCAAAATAAATGCCAGCCATGCCAGCAACATCCACATCCCATGAATGAATAAAAAAAAAAGCTAGATAATGGTGTGGGAGGAGGTGAATGGGCGGATGTTACTTCACCTGCACTGGCATGAAAAGTGGCAGGTGAAAGAGAGCAGATGGAGTGCTGGAAAAGAGGGAAAGATTCCAGCACAGAGCAGAAATAGGAGAAGAAAGAAAAAGAAGATGCATTTGGTGGTGGGATTATGTCGGGGCTGATACGAATGGCAGGAGATGATCTGACAATGCAAAGGTTGGTGGGGTGGAAGGTGAGTTCAAGGGAGCTCCTATCACAGTTGTGCAGGGAGATGTGGTGAGAGCAGAAGGATGTGCTCAGTCGAGGGTCCTGTCTACTGTAGCAGAGGGAAGTCCTTGGCTAAGGAGAGGGACATTTGCAGAAGCTCTGGGGCAGAAATTTTCCCTCACTGGGCGAGTGTGCACCCGACCAAACAAGAGTAAAATAGTGCGTGATGACGTCGGGCGAGCATCCCGATGCCATTGCATACTCTCACGATGTTTCGCTCGGCAGGCACGCGCGAGAGGCAGCAGCACACACCCACCAACGATTAAGAGGCCTATTAAGGCCCTTAACCAATTAATTAAACCTTATTTTTTGCTGTCCGTCCAACCATTCAGTTGGCGGGCGGACGAAAAGGCCAACTGGCCTTTGGATTTTTGAGGAACTCTCATCCACGGGCGGGATGAGGTTTCCAATGTTAACTAAAAATAAAATAAAAATGTTTAAATCTCATTTATAATGTGTCCCTGCTCAGGGGACGTGTTCATCTTATTTTGTAAATGTTTATTTATAATGTTATGATTCAGCTCCCTGAGGCAGCTCTGTATCTTCAGGGAGCTTTCAGCGTGCGCGCTCACACGCCTGCCCACATTTCAGCGCCCACCCTCTTCCCACCCCTTCCTCGGCAGCGCTGAGCGTTGCAGCGCGCAACTCATGCTAACTGAACGTTAATTGGCCAGCCAGCGTGAAATCATGGTCGGGGCCCAATCGCGAGCAGCTGCTCCCGGGCCCGCCCACCGCACCCGCCTGACAAGGTACAAATCCTGCTCCTGGTGTGGAAAGTGCCATCGTCTAGCTTGGCCCCACCTAGTTCAATCCATTATCAGCTATAATTACCCTAGACAGATAGTTATTAGCACAACGCTGCTAATGAGCCGAAACTATTAGTGTTTAAAATATCTATAAATAGAAACTCAAACCAATGGAACCTGTTTAACAGAGTTCTAAAGCACAAAGAAGACATTAAAGATGCCAGTAAGTGGCCCAGTTTTGTTACAGGCAATGATTTAAGACAGATCAATTTAACCAAGTTATGCTGCTGGTTTTGTGTCATAAATATGGCTCCTTACTTAGGGGAAAGAGAGCTCAGTGTATACATACTTATATGCAGCTCACAACCCCACTCTCCAGTGGCCACATTTCTCGCGGAAGTAAAGAACAGGTAGGACAGGTGAATATCTGCTAACATTAAATGTTTAAAAATAAATACAAGTAAAGAAATTAAATTGGGCCACCTGAGCTTTTTTTCAATATTTGCTTTGCAGTGGTTTAGCCTGACTGCAGCAAGTGTGAACTGAATAGATGCGATACCATCTCCTCAAAGTGGTCTCATATCACTCCTCTTGGGATGAATCCCACAAAAATTGCTACAGTCACACAGCAGATCTGTGTCAGAATCAGAATCACCGAATTGTTACGGTGTAGAACGAGGCTATTCAGCCCATAATGTCTGCACTGGCTCTCTGAGCGTTTTAACATAATGCCAATCTCCTGCCTTTTCCCCGTAACCCTACACATTGTTTCTATCTAAATAACCATCCAATGCTCTCTTGAATGCCTCAATTGCACCTGCCTCCACCACACTTCCAGGCAATGTGTTCCAAACCCTAACCAGTCACTGTGTGAAAAAGTTTTTTCTCACCTCTTTTGCAAAACACTTCAAAACTGTGCCCTCTGGTTCTCCATCTGTTTACGAGCAGGAACAGTCTCTCCCTATCTACTCTGTCCAAACCCCTCATGATTTTGAAAACTTCTATCAAGTCTCCTTTTAGCCTTCTCCTCTCCATGGAAAACAGTCCCAACTTCTCCTATCTTTCCTCATAACTAAAGTGTCTTATCCCTGGAACCATTCTCGTAAACCTCTTCTGCACCCTCTCCAATTAGTTCACATCCTTCCTATAGTGTGGCGCACAGAACTGTACGCTGTCCTCCTCACAGTTTACAATTCTCCCAAGTTTTGTGTCATCCGCAAACTTTGAAATTGTCCCCTGCACACCAAGATCTAGATCGTTTACATATATGAGGAAAATCAAGGGTTCCCCTGGGGAACTCCTCTACAAACTTTCTTCCAACCTGAAAAGTACCCATTAACCATTACTCTCTGTTTCCTATCCCTCAGCCAATTTTGTATCCATGTTGCTAGTGTCCCTTTACTCCATGACCTATAACTTTCCTCACAAGTCTGTTGTGTGGCACTGTATTGAACAGCTTTTGGAAGTCCATATACACCACATCAACGGCCTTGCCCTCATCAATCATCTCTGTTACCCCTTCAAAAAACTCCAGCAAGTTAGTTAGACACGATTTTCCTTTAACAAATGCATGCTGACTCTTCCGAATCAATCCACATGTTTCCATGTGACTATTAATTCTCTCCCGAATAATTGTTTCTAGAAGTTTCCTCACCACCAGAGTCAAACTGACTGGTCTGTAATTGCAGGGCGGATCTTTACAATCTTTTTTGAGCAAGGGTGTCATGTTTGCAAAAAATGTACTGTAAGAGTTAGTGATTTCACAAACAAGGGGAAAGAAAAATTAAATGGAAATGGCTGTAAGTAGAAAAGTACAGATCAAAAAGTAATGGACATAATGGGTGGAATTTTACAGCCTCATTATGGTGGAGGCAGGGCCATAAAATGTGGCAAGCCATTCAAAACTCCATTGACTTCAGTGGGACCATAAAATCCCAGCAGCATAAAATACTGCTCAACATGTAGGGAAACAATACCATAACCTACTGATTAATCTGGATCCACTAATGCTGTGGCACTTTAAAGGCTGAATTGTTGTGTATAGAAAATATAACATAAAAAACAAAACCAAACATACAAGTGGGATAAAAATTGAAAACAAAAATAGTAAAGGAAGACAAATTAGAGGTCAGAAAAGAATGAAGTGGGAAGAAAAATTACAGCAGAAAAATTAAAATTAAAGGAATAAGTAAGATAAATATTTGGAATATTAATGAAATAGAATTAGCTCATGCATAAAACATGAAATACAGAAATATAGAAAAGAATAATATGAGATAATGAAAGCATCTTATAAGCTGTAAATGTAGACAAAGATCTTTTTAACAGGAGGAATCACTTTCCTTCTGTATTTTCCAGCTACTTTACAAATCATAATTTGATTAATTTTTTTTACCTAGGTGCTAATATAGCAATGGTGTGTTCAACAATGCTATAAATTATTCAGCATGAGACTGAAAAAAGATAGATGAAATTGAAGGTAGTCAACATTTGTAATAATTGAGTATCATTGTAAGTGTAACAGAACTAAGACCTCACACATTATAGTTTTATAAAATATGTAGATATCCTCCTGCCTAATTTCTAAAAATTTTTAAAACTGGACAAAGATTTTAAAAAAGCTGAAGCTGTGTCTGCCTGTAACGCTGAACAAAACGAACTTTCTGGCAGTAACAGAGGAGCTGAGACCTCATTATTTCTGGAGAGACACTAACGATCCTGTGGGCTACAGAGACCAAATTCAAAGGGAATGATACCAAGGCCATCTACATTTCATAAGCCAGGCCCGGCCATTGGAGTCACCTAGTCTGCTAGGACAAAGGACCCTGCAACCTCCTTTCAAATTCTTCATGGTTGGAGCATTAACAACCTCAGGAACCCAGATGAAGGAATATACACCCTTTGTCAAAGCCAAAGTAGAGAAGTGGGAGTCATGTGACATGACCCCTTAGCTGGAAGAGCCTGTAATATTGCCTTGTGGAGCTGCAAAGCTCAGTCTGCCATCTTGCAGCAAGCAAGCAGCAGCTCAAATCAAGGGCTCAGTCCAGGTTTGAATGTCTGGCCCATCTACATTGTTTCTACTAGGACTTCTGAGCTTCCATATCATCGCCTACAAGACTAATTCATCTCTGCATGCCTATCTCATTGTGGAAGTCAACTTTACTGAAAAGTGGATTATTCAGCATTAGTTTTCAACCTGCTGACCTCTGTGAAGGGATACATCATTGGACTTTGATTCTAGACTCTAGACTTACGTAAAACAATAATTCTTTGCTCTGTGGTCTTGGCCCTGTATTTTTTTCCTTCTATATGCCTCTTTTATTGTATGAATTCACGGGGGGGGGGGCACATAGCAACACTCCCTCCCACATTCTGAGTGTGTGCGAATAAATTAACCCTCTGAGTTTACCCTATCTCGAGCTTGCTGTGGAGTTATTGATAGAAATTGGATCACACCAAAGCTGAGGGTTTGGGAAATACGCCACTGCTTCTAAAGGGGGAAATAAAAATCAAAAGACCTTTCTGTTTATGGACAGGTGGTGAGAGGAGAAATCAGGGCTGTTTAAATTAAATCCCCTCCTGTCTGTAACAAAAGCCTCCTGACATAAAATCATCAAGCTATTACCTTATTCCACCTCCTGACATCAGTCTATCCCATCTGATTCTAAACATATAATGCAGTTATGTAAATATATCAATAAACGTAGCTTGGGCCCATGTTGATCTGTGCCAGCTAGCATCCTACCCAATTAGTTTGGTGGCAATATGGGGATTAGCATCAAGTTCAGTATTTCTACACTTTATTGTCAATACTTTTTGATTTACATATTTATTCAATGGAATCTATTTTCTTCTTGATCCTGTTATGCATCCATTGTGATCCACAAGACTGTCTAGGACCTGAGTCCTTGGTTCTCCAACTTTACTAGGTATCTTCACATCAATGCAGTCCAGAGAGCTAGCAACATCTCCATAGGAGGTGAATTTTAAAATGCCTAAGGGTAAGACACAGGAAGCTTTTGGCAGGAAGTTTTGTTAGCGGGATAGGTCAGGGAGCTGTAACATGTTCTTCTTTGATCCTTTCTACATTTCGGTATTTTACATTTTATGCATGAGCTACTTCCATTTCATCAATATCACAAATATTTCTCTTACTTTATCCTCCAATTTCCATGTGCTTCTGACTTTAAACCATACACCCACTTTAAGCCATACCACTTCTGACTTTAATAATCATGCAATGAGGTATGCAACATGCAGGACCCTGAAATGTATAAAAGGCAGAGTATTGCGCTCGTCGGGTGAGCATATGCCCAACCCAAATTAGCATAAAATGACACACGATGATGTTGTGCGAGCCTCCCGATGTCATCGCACACTCGCGCAATATTTCGGTCAGTGGGTGCGCGTGGGATTCGGCACCCCACCCACCGACAATTAAGCGGCCTATTAAGGCCCTTAATCAACTAATCATTTGGAACTTTGTGCTGCCCGTCTAACTGTCATGTTGGCGGGTGGGTAAAAAGGCCAAGCAGCCTTTGCATTTTTGGCAAAACCTCAACCATGGACAGAGTCACATGAGGGGGCACGTTTTCATAATTTTAAAATTCTTTATTTATATTGGGAAAAATCTTCAACTCCCTGAGGCAGCTCTCTATGCCTCAGGGAGCTTTTACTGCATGCACCCGTGCGCATGCGTGAACTTCAGCACTCGTGCTCCTACCACCCCCATCCCAGCAGTTAATTAATTGCCCAGCCAGTGTGAAATCATGGTCGGGGCCCAATCGCGGGCAGCGGGCGGCTTCCCAACCACTCCCAGGCCTGCCCACCCATCGAGCCTGCCCGATGAGGGCAAAATTCTGCCCAAAGCTATTTATTGGGTGGAGTTTAATGCCTCCCACAAGGTGAGTTTGGAGGTGAGAAGGGCATTTAATCAGGCAGGAGGATGCCAGATGTGAACTCCGCTGCCTTACCACGTCTGCCCCAGTTAGATTCCGGGTGGGAAGGCCAATTGAAGCAGTGGGTGGGCAATTAATGCCCGCTTAAGGGCCTCATCCACCACTGTTGGTATTCAACCACCATGCAGTGAGTCAAAAAAGCAAAACACTGTCAGTTGCTTGCAGGCTCCCAGGCCCTCATTGTCAAGCATTGAGGGACACGGCATCAGAAAGAGGTGGGTGCTGAAAGCCATCCACTGCCCTTTCTTCTGACACCCCCCCCCACAAACCCCCCCTCCCAACCACACCCACCCTGGCCAGCAAACCCCTCCCTGTGACTCCCATCCCACACTCACTTGCCTTTGGCCTTGGGTGTCTCGTTGATCCTGGGCCTCTGGTGGGTGCATTGCCAGCAGCTGCCACCACTCTCACTGGCACTGCCTGCAATGAAGAGCTTCTTGGGAGAGGGGGGCTTGCGGGATTTCTGCCCCCAGCATCCTTGATCCTTGGGAAGGTCTTCTATTGACCACTTAAGTGCCTGATTGCTGCTTAATATGGAGGGCCTTCCCCAAAGGAGATGACGCAGGCATCTCACCAGCTCTCCAGCTAGCAATTGAGACCCCGTTGCCTGGATTAAATTCCATACTTGCGAGGATCCACCCTGTCCCCTAGTGGTCCACAGCACTGCTTCTAATTCTAATTTGAAACCATACAATGGAGGCCAGAAAAATGGATGATGTAGCTATTACTAAACCATGTTTTATTTTGAAAATGACTTTATTTAGTTAAGTAAACTGAAACCACAGGATAAGTTTACTAAGGCTGACAATAGCATTTTAAGTGACCTAAACAGTACATAAGAATGCAAGAAATAGGAGCAGGAGTAGATCATGTGGTCCATCAAGCCTGTTCCTCCATTCAATAAGATCATGGATGATCTTGGGCTTCAACTCCATTTCCCCATCCACTCCCCATATCCCTTAACTTCCTGAGAAACCAAAAATCTGTCTCTCCTAGCCTTAACTGTATTCAACGATGGAGCATCCACAACCCTGTGGGGTAGAGAATTCTAAAGATTCCCAACTCTTAGGAAATCCAGGTAGTTTAAGTAAGTTATATTGGTATTTGTGGGTGTTAGGGATCAGTTTTATCTTTAATGCTTAATTTTGATTTGTATTTCTGTATCTATGTGTGAAGAAAAGGTCAAGTTGAGTTTTAATTTCACTTTAAAAGGGACTGCATTTCTAATGAGAGTTTACGACTGTAAGAGAAGCTAAGCTAACACAAGAGTATAAAAAACTGTGATGTTGCCGAGCAACAGGGGTCCAGAGAGGCAGGTCCCTCCCACAGACACACACACAAGAAACTAGAAACGCCAGGTTTTAAATTAGTTTTGAAGACAGCAGCCAAGCAGAAGTAGCCTAGAAGGAGCAGATAGCTAGTTCCAAGCTAAAGTTGGTTGAAAGTAGCTGCCAGAGAGAGACTGGAGCAAAGGAGACAGATAGCCAGTCCTAAGCTAAAGTAGAAAGTCCCCAAATCCATAGGAGTGGAACAGGAGAAAGTCTCAAGCAGAACTTCTAGTCAAAAGAAGGACCGGAATCGGGAAAAGATCCTGTTAAAGAAATTAAGATTGAGGAGCAGGGAAAGACTCCAAGCTTCAAGCTTAAAGTTCCAAGCTGCAGGAAGCAGACTCAAAGCGATATAAAGGCTTGTAAGAAGTCAGAAGGTCCAAAGAGGCAACTGAAGGCCTGTAAGTATTTGATATGGGCATGTGAAGCAGTGGTGTCCTGTTGACAACTGAATCAGTGAGAGAGAGTGCATGGAAGAAAGCTTAAATGCATATGGTGACCCAGGGGAGAGGAACATTAGAAGGAAAGTTCAAAACCCTGGAGATGAATCCTTGTGGGAAGGCATCTGAGAGAAAACATTGATTTGGGAGAAGAATCCAAAGCAAGTTCTTGGAGAGTGGAGATTAGAATCACTTATGGAAAAGACAGAGTTCAGTGAGACTAGTTGGCTCATGGTGTGTCAAGCATCTGGGGGGTGAGTTGATGAGAGATCCATAGCATCTTGCTGAGGTGGCATTGCCACTTGGGGCAGAATTTTGCCCTCATCGGGCGGGCTCGGCGGGGGCTGGTGGGAACGATCAGGAAGACAACTGCTGCCTGCAATCAGGGCCAGACCATGATTTCATGCTGGTTGGCCAATTAAGGCCCGCCCAGCATGAAACATGGCTCGTCACTGACCAGGAAGGGCCGAGGGGGGCAGGAGCCTGTCAGCCACCGGGTCCAATGGTGGTCTGGCGGCCTGTTTAAAAATGGCTTAGGCAGCCCCAGAAAGGCTGGCAGGGAAGGACATCTGTCTACCGCTGCAAGGATGGAGTCCAGGGTGTCAGCAAACGCCAAGCGGGAGGGCAGGTTGGGGGGGGACACTTGGCCCCCTATTTTTCCGATGAGTGCCTCACTGCCCTGCTGGAGGAGGTGGCTGCCAGAAGGGTCCTTGTCCCCAGAGATGGGAGGAGGAGGCCACCACAGCTCACCAAGAGGGCATGGGAGGAGGTGACAGCCCGGTTGAGCAGCCACAATGTGCTGTGGTGAGACTGGGGTTGTCAGACGAAGTTAAGATTGCAGGTAAGAGAATTTCAGCTTCTGCAACCATACTAGTACAGCCTCTTCATTGATGGGATCCTCAAACCTGGAGTCCCCATTGATCATTGAAAGACGATGGCACCATGATGCAGATTTCCATTGTTTCACCAGGGTGCCTGGCATGTACAGTGATAATGTGATGACTTTAACTAATGACACGTTCTTTTTCTCCCTTTTAGGTTTGGCAGCAGGCATTTGCTCTCTGGGCCTTGAAGGACCACCCCTGACACCAGAGGACCACCATGCTCCCCAAGCACCTACGTCACACCCGCTCTCTGAAGCAGGCACCAGTGCAGATACCAATACCTTGGTGGGCAATAGTTCGGTGGATAGTAGCTCGGTGCACACTTCACATTCGCTTGAGGCGCAAGCGGAGGTAGAGAGTGCCCAGGGCGCCAGCAGTCAGAGGACTGCTGGGGACAATACTCAGTTGAAGGCTGATGATGGGCCTCGGGAGTCGTCCATTAGGCAGCAGACGCTGGATGTCCAGCGAGATGCACAGGAGGATCTGGCAGAGATCCAAGAGGGTATGCATGCCACGTTCTCCATAGTGGAGGAGCCCCTGTGGAGCATGAGCACTGCGTTGACCCTCATGTCCGAGCACAATGCCTCCTCCATGGAGAGAGTGGCGACTCTCAAGGAGAGAGTGGTGATGCTCATAGAGAGGCTGCTTCAGGAACAGAACCAGGGGTTCCTGGGGTTGCACTCGGACCTGCAAGCCCTCACACAGGCACTGACCTCAGCTGGTCAATGTCCATGTGTAAAATGGATGGGGCACCCAGTATCCCAGCTCAGTGCCCATCCATCAATGGTGAGCAGGGAGGTCCAGAGCAACCTCATGTTGGCACACGAACTGTTTGTCATCTCTAAGGGCTCCTCTCAGGGCGCTCCGGATGACAGCAACAGCTCCTCCACCCCTCAGCCAGTGACTGTCATCTGATGAGGCAGCAGCAACTGGGGAGATGCAAGCCATGGCACTGGCCGCTCCCTCCCAGGATGAGCCAGCATGGGCTGAAATGACTAGGGGACGACCGCCAAGGTCAACAAGGCCAACGGGACAGCAAAGTCAGCAGGCTGTCTCCAATGCTGGAGTCAGCGAGGGGGGAGTAGCTAGATGTGGCATCCATAAACATAAATTTAAAGCACCTTTAGCACAAGAGAGACTGCTCATGGGTGATCTTTTGTTCCCCCATTTTTTTTTATTTTTAATGGTGTGACTACCAACATCAATTTCTTTCTGTTCAAGACTTAGTGAGTTCAAATATACTATTAAATTTCCTTTTGTGTTATTGGCCTGAGTATGCTTCATTTGTTTTGTAGGTGCAGGGTAGGCCAGTATGTAATGCTGGATGTGGGTGGCTCAAACCTTTATTGCACAGGCACTGAGTGTATCTTGGGGACGAAGTAAAGGGCCCTTTGTGCGATTCACGATGGAGGTGGAGGCCTGGCAAGAGGTGGTAGCTCTTATTTGGCAGCCTAGCTGAAGGAGCATTGGATCAAGGCATCCCTGGTGTCCCTCCCTCCCTAGAGGTTGCTGAGGTCTGGCTCCATGCCCTCAGCGTTCTCCTCACCATGCTCCTCTTCTGACTCACGACTGGATTCATCCTCTGTGGTCTGTGCAGCTGCATCAACATCCTCTTCCTCCAGTGGGCCCCCCTTTGCCCGTGCCAGATTGTGGAGAGCGCAGCAAACAACCACTATCAGTGACACCCGCTCTGGGGATATTGCAGTGTGTCCCCTGAACGGCTCAGGCAGCGGAAGTGCATCTTGAGAAGACAAATGGTTCTCTCTAACACAGCCCTTGTGGAGGCATGGCTCCTATCATACCACTGCTCAGCCTCTGTTCTTGGATGGCGGAGAGGCATCACGTGCCACCTTTTGAAGGGATAGCCCTTGTCACCCAGCTGCCATCCATCCAGTCGGGCTGCAGCACTGAAGAGCCCCAGCACCTGGGAGTGTCTGAGGATGTAGGCGTCATGGGAGCTGCCTGGGTACCTTGCGCAGACTTGCAGGATCTGCATCCTGTGATCACAAACTATCTGCACGTTCATGGAGTGGAAGCCCTTCCTGTTGACGAAGGCACCGGGCTGACCCGCTGGCACCTTGATGGCCACACGTGTGCAGCCGATTGCACCCTGGATGCAGGGGAATCCAGCAATTGCTGTAAAGCTTCTGGCTCACTCCGCCTGGCGGGCCTCGTCCATACGGTAATGAATAAAGGTCATTACCCACCTGAACAGAGCTTCTGTCACCAGCTTGACATGACTACGGACAGCCAATTGGGAGACTCCACACAGATCCCCCACTGAGCCCTGGAAAGTGCTGGATGCATAGAAGTTGAGGCCCACGGTGACCTTCAGAGCTACTGACATGAGGTGTCCACCCACAGAGTCGGAGCTGATCTCAGGTCCAATCATCTGGCAAATGGAGGTCACAGTGCTCCTTGACAGGTGGAGCCTCCTTCGGCATTGGAGCTCAGACATATTGAGGTAGCTGTATCGCTGCCCATAAACCCTGGCAGCAAGATAGTGACGTCTTTTGCGGCCCCTAATGCCTTGGACTTCATGTTGGCCATGTGCCCATTGTGCCTGCGCCTCTCCGCCCACAGGTCGCTCCCCTGGAAGCTGCACTGGGACACCAGGCCTCCTCTCCCTTCTGCCCCTCTCTTCCACCTCAGAGGAGGAGGTGCCTCCAGTGGAGACCACAACCCCCATTACCAAGGTAAGGGAATGCTGTCTGATACTTGGAAGGGTCCACACAGTCCAAATCCTCAGGGGGCCTGGAAGACACCAATGAGCCCAGAAATGAAGCCTGGAAATACTAAGAATGAAGCCGCGATCAGAGAATAAGCTGCCAAGTCTCAATAAGCCACCAGCAGCAAACTATCTCCAAAACGCCTCACTACTCACATTGACAATACTGCTGACCCTTCTTACCCCGACAGCGGGTGAGGTTTTGCAAATTGTGGCCTGCCCGTTTTGCCCACAAGCAAAAACTTGCACATTTGCAATGTTAAAACACCATCAGTTGGGTTGTTAAGGGCCTTAATTGGCCTGTTAATTAATGGCGGGCACGGCTCCAGCTTCTGTGCCTGCCTGCCGAGCGAAATAACGTCAGGACGCATGCCTGCCCGTTCAGTAAAAAATCCTGCCCTTGGTTTCAGAGTGTGGTGTGTCCAACCACAGGTTGCATATTGGTTTACATGGACTGTACTTACTGTGAACATTAGAGTATAAAATAGCTTTTGTAACTTGTGTTATCCTTACAAATCTGTACATATCTGTAAAGGTATAGTTGTGGGTGAAGGAATATTGTAATATAGTTCATCTTTTCTTGTTTAATAAATGTTTTATGCTTTTGGTAAAAGCTCTTTTGCTGACTCTGGTGACTCTGTTCAGTAGCGACCCTCCATGTATCCAAACAAACAAATAAAAGTTAGGATCTATCAAGCCAGGTTCCACCCTGGGATCAGGCTTGTCCAGTGCTAACCTCAGCTGGAATCATAATACAACTCTTTGAGTAAAGTAATTTCTCCTCATCTCAGTCCTAAATGATTGGTCCCTTATCCTGAGACTGTGCCCCCATGATTTAGACTCCCCAATCAGTGGAAACAATCTCTCAGCATCTACCGTATCAAGCCCCGTCAGAACTTTATAGGTTACAATGTGGTCGCCTCTCATTCTTCTAAACTCCAGGGAATATAAGCCTAATTTATTTAGCCTATCAAAATAGAACAACCTCCTCATCCCAGGGACCAGTTTAGTGAACATTCGCTGAACCGCCTCCACTGCAGGTATATCCTTTCTGAAATGTGGAGGTCAAAACTGCACACTGTATTCTGTATGTGATCTCACCAAAACCCTGTACAACTGTAGCAAGACTTCTTTATTCTTGTACTCTAATCCTCTTGCAATAAAGGCCACCATACCATTTGCCTTCCTAATTGCTTGCTGCGTCTGCATGCTAACTTTCTGCATTCCCTGTACGTGTACACTCAAGTCTCTTTGAACATCAACACTTACAAGTTTCACGACTTTTAAAATATATTCTGCTTTTCTATTCTTACGACCAAAGTGAATAACTTCACACTTCCCTATATTATACTCCATCTGTCATTTTGTTGCTCACTCATTTAACCTGCTAATCGCTTTGCAGTCTCTGTGTCCTCCCCACAGATTACCTTCCCACCTAGCTTGGTATCATCAGCAAACTTTGATACATTACTCACAGTCTTTTCATCTGAGTCATTAATATAGATTGTAAATAGCTGAGGCCCCAGCACTGATTGTTGTGGCACTTTGATATTCACTGCCTGCCAAATTGAAAAAGCCCTTATGCCTATTCTCTGCTTTCTATCCATTAACCAATCCTCTATCCATGCTAAAATATTACCCCCAACCCCATGAGCCCTTATCTTATCAAAAGCCTTTTTGGAAATCCAGGTATACTACTTCTACTGGTTCCCCTTTATCTGCCCCACTAGTTATATCTTCAAAAAAACTCTTATATCTGCCAAACAGGATTTCATAAAATCATGTTGATTTGTTCTAATTATACTATGCTTTTCTAAGTGCATTATTAAGCCTTCCTTAATAAATTCCACCATTTTCCCAACAACTGATGTTAGGCTAAATGGCATGTGGTTCAGTGTTTTGCCTCTCCCTCCTTTCTTGCAAAACAGTGCAACATTTGCTAACTTGCCATCTAACGAGATTGTTCCCATTATCTAAGGAAGTCTGGAAAATGATAGCCAGCATGTCCTTTAGCTCTGCAGCTATCTCTTTTAGATCCCTAGGGTATAGGCCATCAAGTTCCATGGATTTGTCGTATTTTAGTCCCTTAAGTTTTGCCAATACTTTTTCTCTGGTGATATTAATCTCCTTAATTTCCTCACTCTTTTTAGCGCCTAGGTTACTATCTATTTCTAGTATGGAACTTGTGTCTTCTACTGTGAAGAAAGACACAAAATATTTGTTCAATGCCTCCGACATTCTTCATTCCCCGTGATAATTTCTTCTGTCTCTGCTTCTAAGGGACAACATTTACTTTAGCTACTCTCTTCCTTTTTATATACTTATAAAAGCTCTTACAATTTATTTTTATATTTCTGGCTAGTTTACTCTCATATTCTATTTTTTCCCTTTTTATCAACTTTTTGCAGGCCCTATCCTGGTTTCTAAAACATTCCCAATCCTCAGACTTGCTAGTGTGTTTTGTAACATTGTAAGCCTCTTCTTGTAATCTAATACTATACTTAACTTCCTGACTGAGCTAGGGATGGGTCTTTCTTGCTGAGTTTTTGTTTCTCAATGGAATTTATTTTCATTGAACATTTTGAATTATTTCTTTAAATGTTTCCGATTGTTCATTTACCTCCATATTATATATAGTATATTTACTCAATTAACCATAGCCAGCTCTCCACTCATACCTATTGAACAGTAGTTCTTAAATTGACAAAACATTTACATAACTTCACCTGGCAAATTACAAAGCTATCAGAAAGGACCCATGCTGTCTTGAAGCAAGCCACCAAAGACAATCAGCTTAAGTGAGTGAATGTCCCATCCCCTGAGCTAATCACAGAATTCCAGGCATAATCTGTTTATTCAGGTGGGTGCAGACCAAGCCATTAAACTCAGTCATTTTGGACAATGGACCACTGCTGAGAAGGGGATTCCACCAACCATCTAAACTGCTGTGACTATATTTGGTAACTGATCAGGTTGTGAATGGGGGATATGTGATAGCAAAGTAACATGTTGTGTTTAAAGAAACTGCTTTTCCACCATCAGTCAGAGAAGCATAAAGAAGTGGGTAACAATGAGAAGAGAACTCGCAGTCCCTCCCCACCTCATTAGATGTTCTGCAAGCGTGTGCCCTGCCCGTATCTGACCAGCCAAAAACCATAGATAGTATCTTCAACTTAAACTGCACAGCTGCTGACTTCAAAGGAAAAGACCAAGATTGTTCATCAAGAATTTAAATCGTCTCTTTGCTGAATCCAGAAAAAAATCACTCAACACAGCCTGAAACTATTCAATGCATCAACTACAAGATTCATATATTATTGACTTTCCTTTTGGATACTCTTAAACAATTTAACCTACCCTCCCTCCTTGTAACTCATTGCTGTGTATGTGTGAATCACTTGGGTACATGTGTGAGTGTGAGTTGGAGCGTGTTTTATTAATTTGATAATAAATATTCCTTTTCTTTTAAAACTTACGAGAAAACACGTCTGTATGTGTCTTTTACAGTCACAGCACTTAGACAGTTAAAGACTCATTAAATTGGCAAGCAGATTCTTTCAAAAAACACCTGTCAACCGAGAAGTGGAAGGAGAAGGGAGCCATTCTGCCATTTCCCACCTGGCTGCAACATAGAAATAGAAGTGGCATGCTTGTACTGTAGGGATACTCTTCTGAGGTAAAAGCTAACTGATGTTGTTGAGGTCAAGCACAAGGGAGTTTTATTTGGTAGCTATAGTTGTGAGCTGTACCTGACCCATAAATGAGTGATATTGACACTTGGGAGTGAGTTTCCCTCTTGTGCACTCCCTGCAATGCAGATTTCTACACCAAATAAAAATTTCCTCCTTGATGTTTAAGTCTGTAAAGTCATCAGCACTAACATTGATAATCTTCGCAAACAGAAACATTAACCCCAAGCCTGATGGAATAAACCTCCATTGGGATAAGTAGGAGGCAAGAGAGAGGCTACTTGAAACACTGCGCCGGCAGTACTGATCATCCTATATCTAGATCTGTTTGAATTTATAGCTTACCTGCCTTCATTTTTCTATTAGCATTTCATAAGTACAGACTTTCACCAATCTGCATACTCTGCTATTCAACCTAATCCTGCAGAGGTGACATTCGTCTTCTCCAGTAATGGGAAATGGGCATTAGTAAATCGACAGCCTGTTTTACAATGTGCCTTTTTCATTGACTTCAGAGGAAAAGAAAGTTGAGTGTGCTGTAGAATGGTTTTCCAATTGTTGTCACTGGCACTGCTAACAAAGACCCATTTCAGCTCACCTTGTCTCTCAAACTACTTAGGATGTCCAAGTCGGTGAGTAATAAGCTTGTGTGAGTGCACATGTCTGTTGTAAGTTAATAAAAATTAGTTTGTGAAACCTGTGTCCTACGGCCTGCTGTTAGCAGGCACTGCAAAATTTTGGTGGCCCAACAAGTGCCCTGTCTGGATGTATCATTAAGTTTTAATTAATTGTTTCATTCACTTAAAGATCAGAATATGTCTTTTGATCAAAGAATCAATTGGGATAGTATCCTTGATTTAATTAGTAGTCTGGTTTCTTTGATATAAAAAATTTATTTTTCCATTGAAAGATTTTGCATGCTTGACACAGACATGCAGAAAGTATGTCAGGAAATACTTATGTTTCTCTGTTGCCAATTGTATAGACTGGAAAACTCCACTTTCAAAAGATGATAATGAAAGTGTTGATTTGATCTAAATGGTTAAATACTCAAGCTTGAAACAAGTGCTAAATTATAGCACTTGGCCAAATGAAAGGTTCAGCCCATCTCCCTCCTCAAGAAAGGTGTTATTTTGTGACATAGTACACAGAGACAGAAAATGTTCCAAGAAGGCACACAGATATCACCCCTGAGGGATTTTTCCATTGAATATGGGTTTATGCATTTCATAATTACCTTATCTTTGTTCTTTACTACATAATTGCTATTTATTTTTGTGGCTTTCATCTGAACCTGGATGGTACTATGGCCATTTTCAGAATAATTTAGTAGCATGGAGCAGGGAATACTTGTTATTCCTTTATGTTGCACCTCTGCAGAGTCAGGATACAGAAAACCCACAATTTCCACATCATAAGCAGCAAGAGCCATTTGCTGAGGTCTGTCAAACTGTCAAGCAAGATGGTGGTTGTATAAAAACCCAAAACTGTAAGAGGTTTCTAACATCACTACTGTAATTGGGAAGTTGTTCTTTTGTAGCCATGCTTACACATAAGCTGAAAATCTGTGTTTCTTTTAACAGATGAAAAATATGTGACCCTTTTTACCTGTAATATTCTTTAGATTCTAGAAAATACTATCTTCTGGCATAGCGATGTTAGTTGGGTTTGCCTTCTTGCAACATTTTCCATCTCCATGTATTTTATCATTTCACAACATATTGCCTTCTTGGAGGGAAAAAGACTGAGGACGGAATTTTCCGCTCCCATTGGCAGCGGGTGTCAAGGCAGGCGTAAGGCTTGACAATATGGTGAGAAGGCCAAAAATAGGTTTTATGGCATCATGAAACCAGTTTGCGATCACCCGCTCTGCCCGTCAATGGTAGGCTGCGTTTCCCACCATCCAAATTGGGAACTTCATTTTATTGCATTTGCATCTCATGATTGTGCCTGCAGGCCGGAATCATCCTCTCACGTCAAATTTACCTCTCATGTCATTGTGAGTTCAGGATGGTGTGTTATGGCTGCCTTTATAAGGCGTGCACCTGGCGAGCTGAACTTCCAGGGGAATTCGGAGTTGAATGCACAAAACCTTGCGCAGTGCTGGCGAGGATCGCCCATCGGACATCAAGGTAGAGGTGCCATGCATCTGGTGTGGGGGGGCGGGGGGTTGGGGGGGCACAGGCAAGTCACCTTTTCCTAGCTGGCTTTCGGTGCGGTGCCGGGGGAAGGGCTCCAGGGTGGGTGGGGCTGGGGTTTGGGTGGGTGCAAGGCAGCACAGACTGAAGGAAGTAAATAAGCATGTGCCGGGGGGTGGGGTGCGGGCTGTGGAGGCATGGGGGAAGGGTGAGGGAAGTGAAAATGCACTTGGAAAAGCTTGTCAAAAGTGAGCATTCTTCTGCAGCTGAGACCATTCAGCAGCAGCTCCATTGACACGCTTGGAGTCGGGCCTCTGAAGCTTTTCTGCCCACTCAAGCAACGCAAAAGCATGAAAGTGTCACCAAATGCTCCAGAACTTTCCATCCCTCGGGTGCAGACTGCAAATTAATGTGGATTTTAGGGGGCTGCAGAGCAATTGGCCGACTGGGCAAGTTGTAGAGTCCCCTTGTGAAAGGTGGGCATGGCGCAGTCACTGGTGGAGGCGCTCACAGCCCTTTGTAATATATTTATTAAGGTTTGGACCTGTATCCATTATGAGCACAATGAGGTCCTCGAAGGCGAGGATGCCGGCGATGAAGCCATCACACTGGCTAGACAAGGCAGGCATCTTTGTGAGGCCCTTATAGCCACAAGATTCGTGGAGGATGATGACGAGATGCAGTGAGGACAGTCCCTCTGATAGTTTCTTCATGCCTGTTTTTTAAAGGTTTGTACTGTTCTTCCTGCTAACCCATTGGACGAGGGATGATGCGGGTGCTGTTCTGACGTGTTTAATCCCATTTAGGCTCACAAATGTTTGGAATTCAGTGCTAGTGAAAGCCGTACCATTATCTGACACAATAACTTCAGGTAAACCATGAACACTGAAACTCTGGCCCAGTTTTTCAATGGTTGTAGACGAAGTAGGCAATCCCACTTCAAACACATTCATCCACTTTGAATGTGCGTCGATGATCACCAGAAACATGCTACCTAGAAATGGACCTACATAGCCTATATGTAGTCTAACCCAGGGTCAACCAGGCCACTCCCACAGATTCAGTGGAGCGGAAACAGGCAACTTCTGCTGTTGCTGACACTGAAGACAGTGTTTCACCATTTTTTCTATATCACTGTCAATACCTGACCACCAGACATAACTTGGTGTGAGCATTTTCATTTTTGAAATACCAGGATGTGCACTATGAAGCTCTGTCACTATGGTTCTCTTTCTTGCACAAGGATAACGACTCTTGCTCCCCATAACAAGAGACCATCTTGACAACTCAGTTCAGATCTACGTACAAAGAATGGTTTTAATTCTTCAGGGACTTGTGTATTTGACCATCCTTTCAATGCCTGTTCATGGGCTCTTGATAAAATTGAATCCCGGTTTGTCCAATTTTTTATCTGTCTCGCGCAGACTGGCAAAGAGTCCAGGAAATTCAACATAAGTATTACCACTTGAGGTACTGGAACATGTGTAATAGTATCTGGCAAAGGGAGACGACTGAGGCCATCTGTATTTACTATATGCACACCCAGACGATGCATAAAAGTGTACTCACCGACAAAATTAAAGCCCATCTTTGAATTCTAGCAGAGGCTATTGGTGGGATTGCCTTATCTTCACTAAACAACTCTAACAGTGGTTTGTGATCTGACACTGTGGTGAAGTGTCGACCGTGCAAATATTGATGGAACTTTTTTACTCCAAATACACTGGATTATCTCTCTTTTTCAATTTGTGAGTATCCTTTCTCGGCAGCAAAAGGGTTCTGGATACATATCCTATCAGTCTTTCAGATCCATCCTACACCTTGTGTAACAATACTGCTCCCACTCTGTAGGGACATGCGTCACAAGTGAGTATCAATTCCTTAGACAGGTCATAGTGCACTAGCAGACATGACGAGTGTAAAAGCTTTTTAACTCTTGTGAAGGCTCCCTCTTGCTGTGCCTACCAGGACCATCTGTGGCTCTTCTTCAATAATAAACATAAAGGGGCTAACACTATAGATGGATCAGGCAAGAACCAACCGTAAAAGTTTACCATGCCCAAAAAAGACTTGAGCTCGTGCCATTGGGAGGAGAGGGCACTTCTTTGATTACCCTGACTTTCTCCTCTAATGGATGCAACCCTTGGGCATCCACTCAATGAAACAAATATGTAACTTCTTTTGCTTGGAAGATGGCTTTCCATGGCCCTTTGGAAAATCACACAGGCAGATGACACTCCAAAGAGTAGGCGTGTATATTGGTGCAGGTCCTTGTGCATGTTTATGGTGACGTAACTTCTCGATGTGTTGTCTAGCTCAAGTTGTTGATACACATGGCTCATGTCCAGTTTAGTGTAGGATCTTCCTCCTGCAAGTTTAGCGTACAGATCTTCAATCCTTGGGAATGGGTATTTGCCTAATTTCGCAGCCTCGTTCACAGTTAATTTATACTCTCCACAAATGCGAATGGTTTGATCTGGTTTCATCACAGGGACTATGGGTGCTGCCCATTCTGAAAATTGAGCTGGCTGTATTATTCCTAAACAACATAATTCCACATCTACCTTTTCTTGAGAGCATAAGGCACAGATCTTGCCTTAAAAAACCGGAGTGTTGCTTTGGGGTCCACATATATTTTAGTTTGTAGAGCTTTGATTTTCCCCAACTCATCTCGGAATTCTGTCAATCTTTTTCAGCAACTCTAGAATTCCTCCTGTCCTGACCTGAAAAATTTCTGACCAGTTTAGTTTCATTTCTTTCAACCAATCATGTCCCAGGAGGCTAGGTCCTTCTCCTGGTACAACAATTATTGACAGCTGGGTTGTCTGTTGTCTATATGATATAGGTACAGAGGTGATGCCTTTCACCTGTATTGCTTCTCCTGTATATGTTTTTAACAGAGCAGCGGTTTTGTCCAAACGCAATGGCTGGTTACCTTCTTTGAGATATTTAAAGGTGTGTTCTCCCACCACAGTGGTCAATGCACCTATGTCCACCTCCATGACCAGAGGTTTTCCATTTACTTGAAGTGTAACAGTGATTGGTTTCTTTTTCCTGGCCTTCAGATTCTGTAGGGATATAAACGTCAGCCTCAGTAACTTCTGGCTCATCTACATTGTGCACTTCATTTAACTTGACCTGCAGTCTGAATGGCTGCCTTGATCTAATCCTGCACTGTTTAACAACATGCCCTTTTTTATGGCAGTAGTGGCATTCTGCCGCTTTAAATCTACAGACTCCAGGTGCATGATTTCCCCCACAATGGCAACACTTTAACTTCTGGGTTGCTGGTGAACTGCTTCCAGTATTTCTTTGTTTTTCGAGTGGTAGGGACCATGTCCTGCTTCGTGGCCGCCTCCCTGATCTTCGTGCCACGCCCGATGGCAGGTTTCCGCCCTAACTGCAGAACGGTGCCATGTTACACACTCTGCAAAACCTGCAAATCCCTCTCAACACTTTCCATTGCTAACGCTATCTCCATGGTGGGCTTCAGGCTTATCTCAACTTCTGCAAGCAAATGGCGCTGAATGGCGTCATCATTTATGCCGCACACCAAACGATCTCGCAACACGTCATTTACAGTATCACCACAGTCACAGTGCTCCATTAACTGTTTTAACTTTGTGATATACATTGCGATCGACTCACCGGTGGCCCTTACGTGTAAGTTAGACTTGAATCTTTGCATGATCACCGAAGGTTTAGGCTGAAAATGCCCTTTCACGAGGTCTACTAGCGCGGTGAAGATTCTAGAATTTGACGTGTTTGGAGCCATCAAGCTATGGATTAGATCATATGTTTTGCTCCTGCAGACACTTAGGGGAATTGCCTTCTGCTTCTCCTTCGCTGTTATTTCGTTAGCTGCAAAGTAAAAATCTAATTGCTCAATATACTGACTCCAGTCCTCGATGGATGAGTCGTATGGGTCAATTTTGCCAAAGACAGACATTGCTGGTGAGAATACTTCTTTTCTTCCATCCCTTAAAATATTGGAATACTCACAGTTGCGAAGTGAGGTGCTGTTTTGGCACTATTTGTCCTTGTCGCCAATTGTAATAGACTTGGAATGCAGGGCTAGTTTCTTGTAAGAAACAATAAACTTTATTTACAGGCTCCTGATGAGGTTACATACTTGTTCCCAGACGAAGTCTAAAAATCTCCACCCCTAAGATTCCCCACGCTTAGGGCTGATTCGTCTTTACAGTCACATGATCCTCATAACAGTAAGAAATGGTTTAACTTACAATTACTACAGAGACATTCATGGGAGTTTATTTACAATAGTGAACATTATGTACAAGTAATTAACACCTGTGCCCACGCAGTGCAACTACATCTTCTTAACCTTCCCAACCCTGCCACTATGTCTTGTGCTCTCCCGACATCCACAACAGAGGTGAAGTACAGGGCGTTGTCTATAATGACTTTGGCGGGCGTCCTCTGGAGGGTGGGGACCTGGAGGGCCCCGGCCTGCTTTGGGTATCCTGCTGTGGGCCAACTGCACCCTTCTTGGCCTGTGGAGCTGGAGATGATGGGGTCAAAGGAAGAGGGGATTTGGATCGGCAAGACATTCCCAGAGTCACCTGGGTGGATGGCCCCAGGGTGTCCAGCTGCTGGTCCTCCTCCCTATGGCTGCCCAATGGCCCCTGGCTGACTCCTTGAGGAGAAGCAGAGGCTGGTGTGAGATCGTGCTGCCCCCTATCCCTCTCGCGTTGCCACTGTTGGAGGCCAAGTATGGCGTCAGCAATGGAGTTCAGCCTGGAAAGCTGTGCAGGACTGAGGTCCTGGGCCAAGGTCTCCATGGCAGTCACCATCCTGCCAGTCTTGACCTCGGTGCTATCACCACAGACCGAAGGCGGACGGACTCCTTCATTGTCCCTTGCAATCTGAGGAGTGCACCAAACATCCCTTCCTGATGTTCCTGTGATTGTCTTTGCAACTCCAACAACTGATTGAGGACCGAGTCCAGATGTTCATCATCTGACTCAGACTCAGCAGATTCCTTGCCTCCAGCAGCCCTCCGAGTGCTAGTAACCAAGGATATGCCTGCCTCTGCCTGCTGTGGAACAGATTGTGTGCTGTGCTCACCATCCTGTGATCCTGAGGCTGCTCTACTCTGTGTCCCACTGAGGTGTGTGTCGCTGCACAGGTGGAGGATGTGGGTGAACGACGTGATGGGTCTTCAACGGTGCTGCTCTCAGGATCTCATCAAAGGTGCCCTCGGTGCTGGGGTCAGGGTTAAGGTTGTCTGAGGGTGACATGGCAGATGTGCCTCAGAGAGAAATTGGAGATTATTAGTGCTTGGCAGCCACGTTACATACAGGACAGTGGACTCAGAGTAGCGTTGAAATAGGTGTGGTCTGATGCAGGATCCTCAATGGATGCTTGCCGCCGACCTCACTGTCGCCACAGGAACAGTCCACATCCTCTCTGGCTAGCGTGACTCTCGAAATGAGTGAGGACTTTGGTGTCCGGCACTTCACCCCTGGTCTGGGACCTCTCCCAGTGATAGTGTGTAATTTTGTCCTGCATAAAGACAGATGGAGAGAGTGTGAGCAAGGCACATGCCAGGCCAAATGAGAAGGATGCCAAGCATGCGTATGTGCTAAGTAGAGCCACAGAAGGGATGAGGAGGTAGTCTCCTGAGGAGTTGAGGCCAGATGGAGATGTGAGGGTGTGCCTGAGAGAGTGAGTGGCGATGGCCCTTGAGATGCCAGTGAACGTGTGATGGGCTTGTGAGTGGGTGAATTGAGAGTGATGAGAGGGCTGACTTACCCTGCCAGTACGGATGAGATCATTCATCGTTTTTCTGCACTAGGTGGCTGACCTCTTATGTGCAGCGTTGGCGCTGACCACCTCTGCCACTGCCTCCTAAGCCGCAGTGGTGAGATTGATGGGCCTCCTGTGGTCGCAGTGGGGTAGAGGACATCACAGCGGGCCTCCACGGCATACAAAAGGCGTCCCAGGGATGCGTCCCTGAATCAGGACCTGCACTCTTCTTGGCTTTTGGGGCCATGTTTTCACCGAAGCCGTCCTGAGCTGCAAGGATTCAGAAATGTGCGTGTGGCTGCAATTTAAGTATGGTGCCTTGAGTGAGGAAGCGGTGAGGTAACGACATGGCAGGCAAGTCAGAGGCTGGCCACCAGCGAGACGGAGTGTTTTCCATGACTGCATCATTTATGAGGTGGGAAGGGGATGACACGACATGAAAATCCGCCATTGCAGCTGGCAGGTAAAACTTCTCTATTCACGCTCACTACTGTACTTAGTGCACATGTGGGACAATTCTGCCCTGAATCTTTCATTTGAAATACTAGAGTTCAAACCTGTTTCAAGTGTTTAGTTACTTAGGCCAACCTGATGTCTGTACACTATTACAGGTGGATCTCCCAGACACAATTGTAGTCAGTAGTGTTAAAAACGTACAGTCCAACAGGTTTTAAGAATTCATAAACCTAAAGATCCAAGGCAATCACAGGCAGTAACAACCACAGCACCTTGCACTTATACAATTCCTTCAACATAAAGAAATGTCCCGAGATGCTGCACAAACATGCCGAAGGAAAATGGATATTTAGTCAGGAAGAGAGAGGTTAGAAGGAGCAACTGGAAGCAGCACGCTATAGATGGAGCTAGGCAATCTCACAACCAATAGATCAGATCAAAGCTCTGTGGTCCTGCCACTTTCAATCATGAATGGTGGTGGATAATTAAACAACTAATGGGAGGTAGAAGCTCCACAAATGTCCCCACCCTCAATGATAGCAGAGCCCAGAACATTAGTGCAAAGGACTAGGCCAAAATGTTTGCAACCATCTTGGCCTCTTCCTGACGTCCTCAGCATCAGAGATGTCAGCCTGCAAACAATTTGATTCACTCCACATGACATCAGTAAACAGCTAAGCACACAGGATACAGCAAAGGGTATGGTCTCCATCAAAATCCCAGCAGCAGTAGAAGACTTTTGCTTCAGAACTGCCCCTAACCAAGCTGCTCAGTACAGCTACAACAAATACATCTACCCGATAATGTGGAAAATTGTCCAGGTGTGTCCTATCCAGTAAAAGTAGGACAAATCCAATCTGGCCAATTATTGTCCCATCAGTCTACTCTTCATCATCAGCAAAGTGATGGAAGGTGTCATCGACAGGGCTATTAAGTGGCACTTACTCACCAATAACATGCTCAGTGATGCTCAGTTTGGGTTCTAATCAGACCTTCAAATTCCCCGTGGCTCAGTTCATAGCACCCTCACCTTTGAATCAGAGGGTTGTGGGTTCATGTCCCACTCCTGGAAAACCAAGAACTGTGATTGTACTCGAAAGAAGTTGCAATCTGTGACTGTTGGTAACTCGAAAGAGTTTCCTACATGTTAAAAGAGGTGTCAGCTGTGGCTCAGTCCATAGCACCCTCGCCTTTGAATCAGAAGGTTGTGGGTTCATGTCCCACTCCCGGAAACCAAGAACTGTGATTGTACTCAAAAGAGTTGCAATCTGTGACTGTTGATAACTCGAAAGAATTTTGAGGTGTCAGCTGTGGCTCAGTTCATAGCACCCTCGCCTTTGATTCAGAGGGTTGTGGGTTCGTGTCCCACTCCCGGAAAACAAGAACTGTGATTGTACTCAAAAGAGTTGCAATCTGTGACTGTTGATAACTCGAAAGAATCAGCAAAGTGATGGAAGGTGTCATCGACAGGGCTATTAAGTGGCACTTACTCACCAATAACATGCTCAGTGATGCTCAGTTTGGGTTCTAATCAGACCTTCAAATTCCCCGTGGCTCAGTTCATAGCACCCTCGCCTTTGAATCAGAAGGTTGTGGGTTCATGTCCCACTCCTGGAAACCAAGAACTGTGATTGCACTCGAAAGAGTTGCAATCTGTGACTGTTAATAACTCGAAAGAGTTTCTAATCAGACCACTCAGCTCCAAATCTCATTACAGCCTAGTCCAAGCATGATGCAAGAGCTGAATTCCAGAACTGAGGCAAGAGTGACTGCCCTTGACATCAAGGCAGCATTTGACAGATTGTGACATGAAGGAGCCTTAGTAAAATTGAAGTCAATGGGAATTGGGGAAAACTCTTCACAGGTTGATGTCATATCTAGCACAAAGGAATATTTCATTCCCAGGACATCACTGCAGGAATTCCTCAGGGTAGTGTCCTAGGCCCAAAAAAATTCAGCTACTTCTTAATGGTCTTTCCTCCAAAATAAGTTCAGAAGTATGGATATTCGCTTGTGATTGCACAGAGTTCAGTTCCATTCACAACTCCTCGGATGATGAAGCAGTCTGTGCTCGCATGCAGCAAGACATAGACATCACTCAGGCTAGGACAGATAAGTGGCAAATAACACTCACGCCACACAATGAGGTAATGACCATCTCCAACAAAAGGAAATTTAACCATCTTCCCTTGACGTTCAAAGGCATTAACATTGCTGAATCCGCCACTAACATCTGGGTGTCACCATTAATCACAAATTTAACTGGACCAGCCACATAAATGCTGAGGCTACAAGAGCAGTTCAGGGACTCCAGAATCACCAAAGTTTGTGTAGAATTTGCAAGACGCAAGTTAGGCGTGAAATGGAATTCTCCCCACCTTCTCCAGAGCAATTCATGGTGGACAACAAATGCTGGCCTTGCCAGTGACACCCTCATCCCATGAAAGAATTTAAAAAAAACATGGGCCCAGGTTTTCACTCCTGAGTCAGGAAGCTCAAGCTGGGAAATCTCCCAGCTTGCCAGAGCTGCCTTAGAAACTCACCCGAATGGCAGGATCTTTGCTCCTGGGGGCGGTTGCAGAATAGAGTTGGGCACTGGAGTGAGACCTCAACGGAGTGTTGGGAGTTTGGTGAGTTGAGGGAGTTCAGTAAGGAGGGAATCAAGGTGCTCCTTTGGTTTTTCTAACTTTTTCATCCTGTAGGATTGGTTCTTGCTCTACTAGAGGGGAAGAAGCTAGCTGTTTGGTGAGTATCTGGTAAGTATCTGGTGAGTGGTTAAGGCCTGTTCTTATTGCTTAGTGTTAGGGACCACGTGTTAATAGCCAGCTTAGGACATAGGAGGTAAGGTAGATCTATTAATAAAAATAACTTAAACTTTAAAATTAAACTAAAATAAAATAATTAAAATAAACACTTAAAATGCATGCCTGTGTAGTTAAGAAACATGCAACTTTTAGTTGTCAGTGGTACTGGCATTTAATAAGCACAGTAAAGTATAGCCTACATAGGAATTGCTCTAAGTTAATTAAGAAAGTAATTAAATTAAATTAAATTAACTAAATAACATAAGTAACAATGGCAGGACAGGTGTTATGTTGCAGCTGTGGAATGTGGAAGCTTTTGGACGCCAAGGCAATCCAGGACAAACACATCTGCAGAAAATGTAAGCAGCTAGAGGAATTCCAGACCAGGATTATTGTTCTGGAAGCCAAACTGCAGACACTGCGCAATGTAAGAGAGAGGGAGAAATACCTGGACACTTTGTTCCAGAAGATGGTCACACCGCTTAGAATAGGGTCATCCGTTTTGGTCAGCAGTGAGAGACAGGAGTTTGTGACTATGCGTGAGGCAGGTAAAGGAACAGAGCAGATAGGAGTGGAGGAGCCTCAGACTTTGCAATTGTCAAGCAGGTTTGAGGTGCTCACAACCTATGTGGACAAAAGCGAGGTCTGCAAGGTGGATGAGCAAGCTGGCCATTGCATTATGGTACAGAACGCCATTCAAGCAGGGGGAGAAAACACAAATGTAGTTATAGTAGGGGGAGAAAACAGTATAGTGATTGACACTGTTCTCTGCAGCAAAGGGCAAGAGTCCAAATGGCTATGTTGCTTGCCATGGTGCCAGGGATCGGGATATTTGCTCAGGGCTGGAGAGAAACTTATAATGGGAGGGGGAAGATCCAGCTGTCGTGGTACATGTAGGTGTCAACAACATAGTCAAGACAAGGAAGGAGGTTCTGCATAGTCAGTGTGAGAAGCTAGGTAACAAATAAAAGCTCATGGTGCAAGGGGTAACATATTAACATGGATAGAAGATTGGCTGGCTGGCAGAAAACAGAGAGTATGCATAGATGGGTCTTCTTCTGATTGGCAGGATGTGATGAGTGGAGTCCTACAGGGTTCTGTGCTGCAACCTCAACTTTTAACAAGTTATATCAATGACTTAGATGAGGGGAGTGAAGGCATGGTAGCTAAATTTGCAGATGACACAAAGATAGGTAGGAAAGTTTGTTGTGAAGAGGACATAAGGAGGTTGTAGATGGATGTAGATAGGTTGTTTGAGTAGGCAAAATCCTGGCAGATGGCGTACAATGTGGGAATTGTAAAGATGTTCACTTTGGCAGGAAGAATAAAAAAGCAGAGTATTACTTAAATGCAGAAAGACTACAGAATTCCAAGGTGCAGAGAGATCTATGTGTTCTAATACAAAAAGTTAGTATGCAGGTACAGCAAGTAGTTAAGAAGGCTAATGGAATCCTATCATTTATTACGAGAGGAATTGAACATAAAAGTAAGGATGTTATACTTCAATTATACAGGCCATTGGTGAGGCCACATCTCGAATACGGTATGCAGGTTTGGTCTCATCTTTTTCATTCATACAATGTGGGCATCACTGGCTAGGCCAGCATATATTGCCTATCCCTAACTGCCCTCGCTGCAGTCCATGTGGTGTATGTACACACACAATGCTGTTGGGAGGGAGTTTCAGGATTTTGACCAAGCAACAGTGAAGGAATGGCGATGCATTTCAGGATGGTGAGTGGCTTGGAGGGGAACTTCCAGGTGGTGGTGTTCCCATGTGTCTGCTGCCCTTGTCCTTCTAGATGTTAGTGGTCATGGAATGTGCTGTTTAAGGAGGCTTGGTGAGTTTTGCAATGCATCTTGTAGAAGGTACAAACTGCGGCCACTGTGCTTCAGTGGTGGAGGGAGTGAATGTTTGTGGATGGGTTGCCAGTCAAGTGAGCTGCTTTGTCCTGGATGGTGTCAAGTTTCTTGAGTGTTGTTGGAGCTGAACTCATCCAGGCAAGTGGGGGAGTATTCCATCACACTCCTGACCTGTGCCTTGTAGATGGTGGACAGGCTCTGGGGAGTCAGGAGGTGAGTTACTTGCCACACGATTCCTTGTTTCTGACCTGCTCTTATAGCCACATTATTTACATGGCTAGTCCAGTTCTGTTTCTGGTCAATGGTAGCCCCAAGGATGCTGATAGCGGTGGATTCAGCAATGGTAATGCGGTTGAATGTCACTTAGTTAGATTCTCTCTTGTTGGAGATAGTCATTACCTGGCACTTGTGCGACATGAATGTTACTTGCCTCTTGTTAGCGCAAACCTGGATATTGTCCAAGTCTTGCTGCATTTGGACATGGGCTGCTTCAGTATCTGAGGAGTCATAAATTGTGTTGAACATTGTGCAATCATCAGTGAACATCCCCACTTCTGACCCTATGATGGAAGGAACGTCATTGATGAAGCAGCTGAAGATGGTTAGGCCTAGTACATTACCCTGAGGAACTCCTGCATTGATGTCCTGGAACTGAGATGACTGACCTCCAACAACCACAGCCATCTTCCTTTGTGCTAGGTATGACTCCAACCTGCAGGGAGCTTTTCCCCTGATTCCCATTGACTCCAGTTTTGCAAGGGTCCCTTGACGCTACACTCGGTCAAATGCTGTGTTGATGTCAAGGGCAGTCACTCTCACCTCCTCTTATTTAAGGGAGGATGTAAGTTAGAGGTGGTTCGGAGGAGGTTTACTAGACTGATACCTGGAATAAGTGGGTTGTCTTATGAGGAAAAGTTGGACAGACTGGGCTTGTTTCCACTGAAGTTTAGAAGAGTGAGGAATGACTTGATTGAAGTATATAAGATCCTGAACAGTCTCGCCAAGATGGATGTGAAAAGGAAGTTTCCACTTGTGAGTGAGTCCAGAACGAGGGGGCACTGTTTTAAAATTAGGGGTCACCCTTATAGGACAGAGATGAGGAGAATTTTTTTCTCTCAGAGGGTTGTGCGACTTTGGAACTCTCTGCCTCAGAAGGCAGTGGAGGCAGGATCATTGAATATTTTTAGGGCAGAAATAGATAGATTCTGTTTAGGCAAGGGAACCAAAAGTTATCGGGGTAGATGGGAATGTGGAATTTGAAACACAAACAGATCAGCCATGATCTTATTGATGGCAGAGCAGGCTGAAGGGGCCAAATGGCCTATTTCTGCTCCTATTTCGTATGTATGCATGTATGTATATCCGTAGGCCCCCAGATGCAGGTCAGAGACGGCCACAGGGACTGTCAAGTGCTGATGCAGGCTGTTTAAAAGGCTCACCTCAGTTTTCTGGGACTTCATCCCAATTGATTTGTTAAATATGAGGCCTTCCAGTTCTCAGCCCTCACACTGTCTCAACCTCCCTATCCACTCCCAATGGCTCATCCTTGCCAAGTCATGCAAACCATGTCCCTACCAATCCCAAATGGCCCCTTATACTCTCCATGCCAACTCATGACCCCACCCACTCCCAAAGTCCCTTAAGCCCCATGCCAACTCATGCCAACCCAACCACCACCCTTTGCCCTTACACTCTACATTCCAACTAATCCAGTATCCACCATGGACAGACTTCAGGAGCCATGTTGAAATGAAATAAAATAAAGGTCTAAATAGCTTTTGCAGCATTTACTATAGTGAAAAATCTCCCATTCATGAAAATTCTTTCAAAACATTTATATCCCCTCAATTAGTTAATCCCTTATCAAAACTAGCAAACTATCATAACCTCACATGAAAGACAACTAATCCTTTAATAACCTCCTTGAGCTATCAACCAAATTCAGGATCCCTTACTGAGATACTGATAGGTTGTGGAAAACAGCCAAACATTAAAAATAAAAAGACTGCCTTTGTGAGTAAGAGTTGAAAAAAATCTGTCTAGTAGTTACAATAGCTGTTTGTTGACATTACCTCAAGGGCTATCATCATGTTATTTTAAAGGGCTGGGGATTTAAATAACTTTACATTGTAACAATTCTGCAGACCTCATCCAACCTTCACAGCTTTTATGACCATTCTAAGAATTCATACCTCCCACGCAGGTTAAGACCCTTTCTACAGTGAAAATGGGTTCTGTTTGAATTTAGCACTGAATTCAAATGGTCCTGTTGAGTTTGGGTTTCTCTCATGCGTGAATCATACCCTGCCCCCTTTCCCCTACCAGTGAAAATGGGATCTGTCAGAAATAGGGGTGGGACTTTTGGATCTGGGTTCCACCCGACATTTTAGAAGGTTCATGGAGTTTCCACATCTCCAAAAGAAATCTGGGTCATGGTCAAGAAGATAGGTCCTGAAGAAGTGTTTGAAAGTGGAGTGAGAGTTTGCGTGGTTTCAGGAGGGATAGAAAGAAGGACTGAAAACTTTACCATCATTGGTGGGATCAGGGGAAAGGGGTTTGCAAAGAAGGCTAGAGCGGGTGGAATTAAACTTTTGGGAAGGGATATAAGAAGAATATTGCAAGAGCTGGATTGAGGAAGGCCATGCTGGTATTTCAAATAAATACTTTGGAAGATTCAAGGCTAGTTTAAGTCAGCTCGGAAGGAGGTGATAGACGTGGAGCTTTAGTACAGGATATAATACATGCAGTAGAGTTAGAACAACTGGACTTTTTAGAGGGTGAGTAATGGAGAGCCAGCAAGGACAAAATTAGAGTAGTTGAGTCTTAAGTTGACTAATACATTTATTAAGGGTTTCAGTGATGGGCATGTTAAGGTAAGGATGAAGGTGAGCAATGTTTTGGAGATGGAAGTAAGCAAGTAAGTAGGTGATGCATTGGACTGGAATTATAAATCAGTTCAGGATTCTCAGAATGCCACGATCGTGAATGGTCTGGTTCAACTTAACAGAGTGGTTATGCAGGGGAGATGGAATCAGTGGAGGAGTTAGTGTCAAAAGCCAAACAAAATGGCTTTGGTCTTCTCAATGTTGAGCTAGAGGAACTTGTGACTCAAATAAGACCTGATGTTGAACAAGTAGTTTGACAGCAGAAAGAAAATTGAGGGACTGAGAGTATGGCAGGAAATGTAAAGAAAAGGTGCTCTTACTTAGACATTATGCAAAATAATGGAATTAATTTTCAGGAGTAAAAGTAAAGGCTGATCTATATAATTATTGAATGAACAGTTGTCAATGTTGGGCCTGAAGGGGAAGGTTTTAGATGACAAGTTTCCCTGAATTTTGAGGAAAAGACATCCCTAGTGAATTGTTGAAAGTCCCATCATATGATTCGCCTGGTCTTCCAAAACATATAAAATTCTGTATGAATGACAACTATTTTTGCTCAGAGTTGTGGGAATTCAGGATAAACTTTGGAACTGAATAATACATCAGGCTGAATTTTACCTTCTGGAAACGGGAGTGTTCTTGACCCGCAGCAACATAATACCTGGCGTGATGACATCAGGTCAACGTCATCACGCTGCTGGTAATCAGTAATACAGTGGGCAGGCAGGCTACGAAATGGGGAACCTGCCTGCCATTCTGAAATTGATAATTAAGATATAGTTAACTTCATTAGCAGTTCGGTCGACTGCAATAATACGACTTGACTGCAATAATTTGTTCTCAGCACGGGAAAAATGCCAGGTGGGGAGCTCATTTTTTTATAATAAAATAAAAGCAAAATACTGCGGATGCTGGAAATCTGAAATAAAAACAAAAATTGCTGGAAAAACTCAGCAGGTCTGACAGCGTCTGTGGAGAGGAAGACAGAGTTAACGTTTCGAGTCCATATGACTCTTCATCAGAGCTCATTTTTTTTCATGGTTGCTTGTCAGGGTGGATTTAAAGGCTGCAGTTGGGTGTGTGTGTGACTTCAGGAGGAGAGACTGCTGAGAGGTTTGTGACTTGCAATTCTTGGAAGGTGTGGAATTTCTGGCCATCATCAGGGCTCCTAACCATTCATTTGCCTGCAAACCTGTGGACTTTGTGCTTTACTTACACTGCAGTATTTGGGGATCATGGTCTCTTTGGGAGATATATCTTCCAATGAGGAGGAGGAGGAGAATGAGAAGGAGAGGGAGGAAACCAGATGTTCAGGGGAAGGAGGCACAGGAAGTGCATGAGGGAGCAACATCTGCAGAGAAGCATGGGGCTTCTGAGGGCAGGCTGCAGCAGCTACGGACACACGAGAGGAGGCCTGACCCCCCTAGTTGTGTTTACAGGGTAAGGATGGCCTATACACAGATGACAGAGACACAGTGCCCGAGGAGGCTCCAGCTTTCAAGAGCGACTGTGACTTCTCTCTGTGAGATGCTGACTGAGGAGATAGCATCTGACTGAATGGGGGGACATCAATGCCATTTGCCCTGAAAGCCATCATGGCTCTTACATTAACATCATGACCAGGCTCTGGGTGTCTTCGACAGAAGAAAGCTGGAAACCATACTGTTGCAAACTAGTGAACATTCATTGAATACTTACATTATTTACAGAGTTGGACTTTAGCAAGATTCCGTTAGAACCTACTTCCCTCAGGTTTCAGTTTCATGTGATCTGACATCATCTGAAATCACTGATGATGCATTCTGGCTATTAGCATAATAGTTATCAACCCTTTATACTACACCTTCCCCCAAGTCCTTCATTCTGTACATAAAATATTTACATTTTTATCCTACTCCCCCCACCACACCCCCTTCCCCAAAAGCCACTAGTCAAAGGGAAATATGTTGCAATGGCTTAACTAATCTGCCAGACCTCCTCGCTTCTTTTGGAGGAGGGTTAGGAACACAGGCAACATGTGAAGGAGGTTGTGAACAGTCCACTGAGGTAGTCGGAGCTTCTTCCCTTTCGTCTGGGCGGTCAATCCAGATCTGCAAAGGCCTGCAAAAAAAATTTAATTTATTTTTTTCCTTAGTTCTGTTGAAGAGTCATGCGGACTCGAAACGTTAACTGTGCTCCCTTCCACAGATGCTGCCAGACCTGCTGAGTTTTTCCAGGTATTTTTGTTTTTGTTTTCGATTTCCAGCATCCGCAGTTTTTTGCTTTTATCTGCAGAGGCTGCTTGCTGGTTGACTGGGGATGCTGCCATCAGTGTTGACCAAGTAAGAACAAAGATGAACCAAAGGGCTCAAAAGTCGGCCAGGCTGGTTCTGGTCTCAGATCCACACAGACTCCCCTGCACAGAGTGCTGGCAGTTGCTACACCTTATGGCGGCAGCTGAATTGCATGATAGTGACCCTCTTTCTGCCGGACCCGATCCAAGTTGGCCTCTGTGATACCTGGTCAAAGAGTACACGGGAGACCCGAGAGCCGAATATGTAGCGTCCTACCCATTAGGAGCTCTGAAGGAGTCAGGCCATTGTGTAAATGTTTTTTTTAAATCATTCATGGAATGTGGGCATTGCTGGCTAGGCCAGCATTTATTGCCCATCCCTCATTGCCCTTGAGAAGGTGGTGGTGAGCTGCCTTATTGAACTGCTGCAGCCCATGCGTGTAGCTACACCACAATGATGTTAGGAAGGGAGTTTCAGGATTTTGACCCAGTGACAATGAAGGAATGGTGATATATTTCCAAGTCAGGATGGTGAGTGGCTTGAAGGGATTATGTTCCCATTTGTCCTTCTAGGTGGTAGTGGTTGTGGGTTTGAAGGTGCCATCTAAGGAAGCTTGGTGAGTTCCTGTGTGGACCAGTACATATGCAAGGCCAAGTCAGACCCGCCGTTTGGCCTCGCCATTAGCCTAGGTGAGCTGGTGACATGTGGGAAACAACACAATTCAGTGAAGCTTTTGAAGCATCAAAGCAAACCGCAGGCCATTATCCAAAATGACCATATCCAGGATGCCTTGTGTGGCAAAAATCTCTTTAAGTATAGTGATAACCACCTTCGAGGTGGGGCCATGTAATTGCTTGAACTCAATCCACTAGGAATAGTGGTTAATGGCAATGGGAATGGTTTTACCTTTGAAGATGAACAGATCCATCCTGAGGCACTTCCATGGGTGAGATGGGAAAGATGAGGTCATCAGGGTTCCCTGCAGTCTTGCCTATGAATAGCACACGTTGGACAATTAGAGACCATGTCTTCAATGGCCTTCGATATACCAGGCCACCAGACGGAGGTGTGGGCTTAAGCCCAGCACTTGTAATGCCCAGGTGTCACTGGTGTAGGCATTGGAGAAGGTCCAGCCTGAGAGCCCTGGGAACAACATTGCAGGTGTTCTAGACTCTCAGGTCATCCATAAGGCTAAAATGATGGTGTTATTCAAAGCATTGTATTAAAATGTAATTAGTGGGAACATATGCAGGCTAGCTAGTGATGCAATATGCCTGAACTTCAAGCATTCAGCATCAGCTTTATGAGCTGTACGAATTTCTTCCAAATTTTGAACGGTTGCTGGGAGAAACTTAGAGAGGCATAGGATTCTACGTCTGCAACAAAGGAGACATAATTCCATGCAGGCTTCCCCACCGGGATGTGGGTTAAAGCATCAGCCGTGCACTGGAGTTTCGATGAATGTATTCTGTGGTGGTGTCAAAGCGCATAAGGCATCACCAGAACCTTTGGATTCAGGGTGGCATCTTTGTCAGCTCCTAGTTATTGAGGAGGGTTACTAATGGTATATGATCCATCTGTGTGGTGAATTAGAGACTGAAGACATAATCAGAGAACTTCTCACAGGTCCATGTGACCGCCAGGGCCTCTTTCTCGATGACAGCGTACCGCTGTTTGATATTCGTCAATGTCCTGGTGGCATAGTAGACTGGCCATTGGGAGCCATCGTGCTGGATTTGAAATAAAACCACTCCTAAGCCAATTGTGGAGGTACTGGCTACAACAATAGTGGGGAGTTCCAGGTCATAATGGGCCAGGTTTTGGGTAGATGTGAGCACGTGCTTTATTGTATCAAAGGCCCATTGTTGGTATGTGTCTCAATACCAAGCTTGCTCCTGTTGTAAAAGCTGTCTCAAAGGTTCATGGTGTGCGCCAGGTTGGGCAGAAACTTGCCGAACTGGTTAAGCATTCCACTGGAGTTTGGTCACATTAAGGGACGGCAGAAAATTCTTGATAGCCACTGCCTTTTGTGGATCTACCTTGACTCCTGAAGTATCGACAATGTGACCCTGGAATTAGAAGGTAGGTTTGGAAAACAACGCTTGTGGTTTAGTGTGAGACCCGCAGCCTGCAGATGTCGCATTACTGCCCATCCCCTGGTACTGTGTTCCGTTGTGGTGGAGCCATGGATGAGAATGTCATCTATATGACAGATGACACCCGCAAGGCCCTCTAAGATGCCTGTCACTGTGCGTTGGAAGATTTCGGGTGCTGAGGTAATTCCAAACAGAAAGCATTTAAAACAGTATCTCCTAAAGGGAGTGATAAACATAGTTAAGAGTTTGGACTCTTCGTCCAGTGGAAGCTGCCAACAGTCACTGCTGACATCTAATTTCATGAAGACTGAGGACCCCGTGAAGTCTCTTCCACAGACACTATCGGGTGAATTTCTCTTTCTACCGCCTTATTCAATTGTGTAAGGTCGACACAAATACACAAAGTACCGTTAGGTTTAGGTACGGGGACCATGCAGGGCATTCTGAAGGGGGACGTGAACAGCCAAAGGTTGTGGTCCATATCGGTATCAACAACATAGCTAAAAAGAGGAACGAGGTCCTGAAAGCAGAATATAGAGAGCTGGGAAATAAAGTAAAAAGCAGGACCTCAAAGGCAGTAATCTCAGGATTACCTCCACTGTCACGTGCCATCGAGATCAGGAATAGGAGAATAGACCAGATGAGTGGCTGGCTGGAGAGATGGTGTAGGAGGGATGGATTTAGATTCCTGAGGCATCGACTGATTCTGGGGAAGATGGGACCTGTACAAGCTGGACAGGTTGCACCCCAGCAGGACCAGGACCAATATCCTCACAGGCGTATTCGCTAGTACTGTGGGGGAGGGTTGAAACTAGATTGGCAGGGGGATGGCAACCTGAGCGGGGAGACATAAGAAAAGGAAGCAAAGATGGGAATGAAAGACAGAAAAGGAGAAAAGAAAAGTGGAAAGCAGAGAAAACAAGGGCTAGCAGCAAATAGGGCCATAGTACAAAAATGATGTGTAAAAATGCTAAAAAGACAAGTTTAAATGCACTGTACCTGAATGCACGGAGCATTCGCAATAAGGTCAATGAACTGACAGCACAAATAGATGTAAATGGGTACAATATGACTGCGAGTACGGAGGTATGGCTGCAGGGTGACCAAGGCTGGGGACTGAATTTCCAAGGGTACTCGATATTTAGAATGGAAGGCAAAAAGGAAAAGGAGGTGGTGTGGCATTGTTAACTAAGGTTGAAATCAGTGCGATAGTGAGAGGGGATATTGAGTCAGAAAATCTAGATGTAGAATCAGTCTGGGTGTAGCTAAGCAACAGAAGGTGAAAAACATTTGTGGGAGTTGTCTATAGACCTCCAAACAGTAGTGATAAGGTAGGGGGTGGCATTAAACAGGAAATTAGAGATGCATGTAACAAGGGTGCTATAGTAATCATGGGTGACTCTAATCTTCATATAGACTGGGCAAATCAAATTAGCAATAATGCTGTGGTGAATGAATTCCTGGAGTGTGTACAAGATGATTGTTTTAGACCAGTATGTTGAGGAACTGACTAGGGAACAGACTATCCTAGATTTGGTATTGTGCAATGAGGAGGGTTTAATTAATAATCTTGTTGTGCAGGGTCCTTTAGGGAACAGTGACCATTACATGATAGAATTCATTAGGATGGAAAGTGAAGTAGTTCGATCCAAAACTAGGGTCCTAAATCTAAACAAAGGAAATTAGGGAGGTCTGAGGTGTGAGTTGGCTAAGATAGATTGGGGAACTTCATTAATGGTGGATAGACAATGGATAATATTGAAGGAACGATGTATGCATTGCTACAGTTATACATTCCTTTCTGAGGCAAAAACACAACAGGAAAAGTGGCCCTATCATGGCTAACAAAAGAAATTAATTATTAGATCCAAAGAGGAGTCATATAAAGTTGCTAGAAAAAGTAGCAAGCCTGAGGATTGGGAGCAGTTTAGAATTCAGCAGAGGAGGACCAAGTGATTGATTAAGAGGGGAAAAATAGAATATGAGAGTAAACTTGCAAGGAACATAAAAGCAGACTGTAAAAGCTTCTATAAGTATGGAAAAAGAAAAAGATTGGGGCGACAAATGTAGGTCCCTTACAGTCTGAAGCGGGAGAATTGATATTAAAGAAAACAAGGAAATGGCAGAGCAATTAAACAACTACTTTAGTTCTGTCTTCATGGAGGAAGACACAAATAACTTCCCAGAAAGAGAAGGAGGAATTGAAGGAAATTAGTATTACTAAAACAATATTGCTGGAGAAATTAATGGGACTGAAAGCCAATAAATCCCCAGGGCCTGATAATCTACATCCCAGGGCACTAAAGGAGATGGCCTTGGAAATAATGGATGCATTGGTTGCTATCTTCCAAAATCCTGTAAATTCTGGAACAGTCCTGGCAGATTGGAGTGTAGCCAATGTAACTCCACTATTTAAAAAAGGAAGGAGGGAGAAAACAGTGTATTACAGACCAGTTGGCCTAACATCAGTAGTAGGGAAAATGCTAGAGTCTATTATAAAGAATGTGAAAACAGGACACTTAGAAAATATCAATGGATATTTTCTAGCATGGATTTATGAAAGGGAAATAATGTTTGACAAAACTACTTTGAGGACATAACTAGCAGAATAGATAAGGGAGAACCAGTGAATGTGGTGTATTTGGATTTTCAGATAGATTTTGATAAAGTCCCACATAAGAGGTTAGTGTGTAAAATTAAGCACGTGGGATTGGGGGTAATATATTGGCATGGATTGAAAATTGGTTAGCAGACAGAAAACAGAGTAGGAATAAATGGGTCTTATGTAATATTTCCAAATATGCTGATGACGTGAAATCTGGTGGGAATGTGCGCAATGAGGAGGGTGTTAAGAGAATTCAAGTTGATTTAGACAAGTTGAGTGAGTGGGCAAATACATGGCAGATGCAATATAAAGTGGATAAGTTTGAAGTTATCCACTTTGGTAGGAAAAACAGAATGGCAGAGTATTATTTAAATGGGTGACAGATTGGGAAATGTTGATGTATAAAGGGGCCCTGGGTTTCCTTGTACACTAATCACTGAAAGCAAGCAAGCAGGTGTAGCAAGCAGTTAAGAAGGCAAATGGTATGTTGGCCTTCATAGCGAGAGGGCTTGTGCACAGGAGCAAGGATGTCTTACTGCAGCTGCACGGGGCCTTGGTGAGACCACCAAGTATTGAAGTATTGTGTGCAGTTTTGGTCTCCGCACCTAAGAAAGGATATACTTGCCATTAGAGGGAGTGCAGCGAAGGTTCACCTGATTCCTGGGAAGGCAGGTTTGTCATATGAGAAGATATTGGATCGACTAGGTCTGTATTCACTGGAGTTTAGAAGAATGAGAGGAGATTTCATTGAAACATACAAAATTCTGACAGGGATAGACAGACTGGATGCAGGGATGATATTTCCTCTGTCTGGGGGGTCTAGAACAAGGGGGTCACAGTCTCAGGATATGGGGTAGACCACTTAGGACTGAGAGGAGGAGAAACTTTGTCACTCAGAGGGTGGCAAACCTAAGGAATTCTCTGCCACAGAAGGTTCTGGAGGCCAAGTAACTGAAGATATTTAAGAAGGAAATAGAAAGATTTCTGGACTCTAAAGGTGTCAAGGGGTATGGGGAGAGCGCAAGAGCACAGCGTTGAGATAGAGGATCAGCCATGATCACATTGAATGGTGGAGTAGGCTTGAAGGGCCGATTGACCCACTCCTGCTCCTATTTTCTATGTTTCTATGCCAGAGCACCGAGAATTGTGCTGGGTGACAGGTCATATCACCCCCTGATCCAGCATGACGTTTACCTCCCTCCTGACCTTTTATAAGAGAGGGTGCAGAACCTTCTGCGGGGTAAATAAGCACACTGGCTTAGCAGTTGGTTTCAAAGTGATGTGGTATGTTATTAGTAGCTTCTCCAGTCCAGTTAACAATCTAGGGAATTCTCTCTTGAATTTGCCAGGCCTATCTTGATGGACTGACTCATCTATCTTGCAAATAAGGTGCAAGTCAGTTCAAGATCTGTGGCTCAGTAGGGAGGACTCCTGATTGTGTATGATGTAAAGGACTTCAGTAATTTCTCTTCCTTTATGGTAAGGAGTGGCAGTCATCTGGCTTTGTACCTTCAGTGGAGTTCCCTCGGGCCATGGGGTCGGATGGTGGATGGCTGGAGGAACCCAGGTTTCAACCAGGGTGTGTTATCAGAGAGAATGGACACTTCTGCTCCTGTATCCAATTTAAAAGTTGTCTTGTGGCCATTTAACAATATTTCAGTGGTCCAAAAATGCCCTTTGGATTCTGTGACATCAGCTAAATTAAGTGGTTGATACTCATGAGGGGTTTTCTGTTGTTGGGAGTAGTGTGCCTTTAAGTTTCTGACCTGGAGCTGGAAGCTTTCTGTTTGAAAAGGCCCCCTCCTGTGGCAGGAGTGGCACTCTGCGTTAATGGCAGGACAGGCATGGCGGTGATGTGATCGTTTCCTGCCACAATTGAAACATCTAACAACGGCCGCAACCACACCCGCTCTGCTTATGTGGGAGAGTTCTGGGTGACCTGTCATTTCTCTTATGAACCGGCAGCAGATAACAATCATTGTGAAAGAATCAATACTTGCTGCAGAGTTTTGGGTGGCTCTGTCAAACTTTTCCTGGTCTGCACCAGTATCGCGTTTTAAAGTGGGAGTCAAAGGCACTAAGGACTTCGGTGTACCCAGCGGTTTCCTCATCGATCTGCTGCCATACTAAAATGTATTTGGCTCTGCTGCCAATTGTCTACGGTAGCACACTGACCTGATCCTTATCTGGTTTCTCTGTGAGTCTGGATGCGGTGTGGCAGCCGTGAAGTGGCGATGACAGTTGATCCAGTGCATGGCCTGGTCGAGACCTTCCACATGGTCCAGGGGCTCGGCAAGTGGTAAGGCTTTCTTCACATCTTTGCACACCTATTTCTGGCTGTCGCGGGACTCCAGTAATAATTCGTCACTCCATTTGCTGCTATGCGTGTTCCTCAAGTGTGCTCTGCTGAACTGACTGCTTTTCCACTTTCCCGTCTTTCTGGTGTCAATGGGGATCCTTTAAAAATGGTTCACAGGCCGCTGCCATCATGTATTAATTTAATAACCGACCTCCAGGTGTCTTCGATAAAAGAGAGCTGGAAACCATGCTATAGCAAACTAGTGAATATTTATTCACTATTTACACTATTTACAGAGACATGCTTTAGCAGGACTTCATTAGAAACTTCTTTCAGGTTCCAGTTACATGTGATCTGACATCATCTGGCATCACTGATGATGCACTCTACCTACTAGTATAACAGCTATTAACCCTTTATATTACAGCTCTTAATTTTTTTTTTGCCTCTGGCTCTTTTCAAGCCAGGTGTGGAGACCTCAGTGGCATTACACAGCCTGTGACATGTAGGAAAATACATCTCCTTCACCACTGACCGCAATAGTCAAACTGAAAGAGCCAGAGGATTTGCAGCCATGGCAGCTTTCTCCATTGTGCAAAGAGCAATTAACTGAATCCATGTTGCCATAAGGGCACGAGCAGGCCAGCCCAGGGCATTTGATAAGAGGAAACACTCACTGAACTTCCAGTAAGTGTGCAGCCACCAGCAGTGCATCCTGCAGATTTGCGCTAGGTACCCAGGGAGCCATGACCCCTATAAACTCAGAAACTTTCAGGTGCCTGTCAGGTTTTCAGGCCTTGATGCTTTGGAAGTGTGGCTGTTGGGTGACAAACGTTACCCCTTAAAGAAGTGGTTGCTGACACCAATTCAAGGTCCAAGGATGGACGTTGTGCACCGGTATAACGAGAGCACAACCAGGTCCATCATAGTCCAAATGATTGGCCTCCTCAAGATGAGGTTTCCCTGCCTAGACAGATCAGGAGGAGTTCTCCGGTCTGCACCATCCAGTGTCCCTGTTGGCGGTTTTGTGTTGTGCTCTCCACAACCTTGCACTCCAGAGATGGGATCGCCTGGCAGAGGAGGAGCCAGGCCAGAACATTCATTCCATGGATGGGGAGATAGAGCAGGAGGTGGCGAAACCACCACCAGCAGATGTGCAAGGGCCTGTTTGGGAGCGAATGGATGATTGAGAGACATGGGGGAATTTAATCCTGCGGAGGTTCCAGTAGCTCAGACAGTTGAAGCTTTATCACATTTTACACACCGTTTCCTTTTTTTCACACCTACCTCTTCAGGAAACCAGTTCCTTAAATCATGTTAGCAAGGGGATGAAAGGTTATCAGGTGTAGGTGGGAATGTGAAGTTCAGGTTACAATCAGAGCAGCCATGATATTATTAAATGGTGGAGCAGGCTTGAGGGGCTAAGTGGCCTACTCCTGCTCCTAATTCGTATGTATGTTCGTATGTATGCACAATCACCACAACCATCGTATTCCCCTGGTTGGAACTTGACACACATTCACATGGAATTCATCTAAATCCAGTTTTTCACACTGGGAAATCATCCTCTCCATGATGCACACATCATTTATTTACACATGACCTTATTGGCCCTTGCAATTGGTTCAAATTTTAAACTCACCCATGTGTACCAAAATGTGACTAATATGTGGTCTTTTTGATTCTCTTCCAAGTGCTGCAGCATGGTGTTCCCCTCTCGTTTTCAGTTGTGGTGGAGACAGGCTGCTGACCCATTTGCCCCCTTGCCTTGGATGACTTTGGCGGCCGTCCTCTGGTCGGCTGAGGCAGTGAGGGCCACTCCGTAGTGGGAGTCTCCTGCAGAGTGGCAGGAGGCCCTTCTGTTGCCATTACACTCAAAGGTGTCTGTGCCAATGGCAGAGGGGCAGAAGAGAGGTTGTCTCCATTAGAAGCATCTAAGAGATGCCCCCAGATGCTGCTCACTCTCCGAGGTGAGGGTCAATTGGTTCTACTTTTCTGAGAGGGACAAAGTGCTGGATGTGATTCCAGGCTCCTGGTCCCTCTATCGCCCTGACTCTGGGCCTTTGAGAACAGAGAGAGGGTGATGGAATGCAGGTCAGAATGTACATACATGATTGCTTCTGCAATCTGCTGGGTGTGCCCCTCCGAGACATTCCCAAAGCCCATGCCTGAATGCACAACGCCTCTGGTATCTCCATCACATCTCCACCCACCTTGCACTGGACGAGCAACATCTGCCACCTCACAGACTATTCTAGAGGCTTGTCAGCCAACTGTCAGAATCTGGCTCACCCTCCAGCACTCCTACAGCTGCCAGAGGCATGCTCCATCTCAGTTTCCAGAAGCTGCATGTGCAACTGTGATGTGCCCTCACCACATTGTGCTTCCACTTGTTCCGAGGCACAATACCCTACCAAGGCGCTAATGTCTGTGCTAATGCTTAGTGCAGAGCAAGGATGTGCCACTGCACCCTCTATGGCTTCCCTTTCCTCCTCAGAGGTTCGTGTGGGACCCAGTGGAATGTTTGCGCCAGCATTCAATGGTTCACCTGCGCAGGAGACAAAAACAAGGAAGGTTACTGCCATCTTCAAACTCAACCATTGAATTGAGTACACATAGATATACTTCAGCATTGGCAACACCTCAGGCATCCTGAGGTGTTACTCCATGGTCCCGTTTCACAGGTCGCAACATACATTCAGTCATTCATCACTGATGCATGAGAGTGTTCTCGAGTAGGTATCAATTCCTCTTTCAGTACAACATACAAGACATGATAATCCTCCCCTTAGCTCTGTAGACACATGTCTTCCTCAGTTGCACATAATGCCTCTTGACAATCTCGCCACCCCCAGGCATCCTCTGATCTCGCCTCCCCCAATGGATTGGCTCGAATCATTGTATGCAAGCTCCAAAGCCACCTCCTCCACTGGCATGAGGATGGTCAGATCTGGCACACCGCCTCCTATCCTCGATCTCTCACAGGCAAAGAAAATGCAACATTACAATGATTTAGCAGATAGTGCACAATCATTCCTTCACTCATCTGACCTCTGAGAACTCCACAGCATGACGAATCTGCAGTGCCAAATGGACAGTGCGCCTTTCACACTTCTTCCCCCCTCCCACCCCCAAAAACCCCTTTAATAGGCCTAGGGACAGTGTACTGTGGTGTCAGTACATCAATCCACCTCGCACTTCTGATCAACACACATAATAAACATGTTGAGTCATCCCACATCCCTCCATGTTTGTTCATCTCCTAAGTGGAGGCTCACTCACGCTTGCTGATCATAAAAGGTCATTGAGATGCTTCCTGTCTGCATCCAAGTCCTTCTGACCACCACAAGGCTATTGACCTCCACTGCAACCTCCGTCCAGGCTGCTGTAGTCAGGCTGGAAGATTTCTTGCCATCAGCTGGCATTAGGACCTCCTATCAGGCCCTTACAGCATGGAGGCATCATCAAGCTTTGGGGCCATCCGTTTTCTTCATGCTGGTCAGCAGCTCTCTGCCTTCTCTCAGCCTTCTGTAGAGACACAAGGAGAGGTTAAAGCCAGATTCTCAAGATATCCCGGAATCATCAGGGTTACGCTTGGAACGTTTTCAGCTTTCTCCAGCCTGCCACAGTTCCACTAATCTACCCAGAGATAATTAAACACACAAACAGATAAAAAATTGACACTCACCTGTGTGAATGAGTCAAAATCTTTGCCAGCAGCAATAAGTTCTTCTTTGCTCATGAGTGTTCTCAAACCTGGGGCACCTGTCACAGCCGCATGCCAGGGGACCCTTTAAATGAGTGGCCGGGACCTCCTTCCAGGTCACGGCCTGCCAGGATAGTGCCTGGACATTCCATCCTCCATGGGCCATTAGGTAAGCAGCCCGCTCTTAGGAAGCCCTGTTGGCCGAGAAAGTGCTTGGTGGCCATTAATTGGCCAATTAGCATACTTTTCCAAGTCTATCCAAAGTTTGGGGGGGGGTTGCAGGGCGAGTCAATGAACCATGCATTTCTGAGTTGAACACCCACCTACTGCAACGGAACGTAAAGTTCAGCCCCTTGTCTGTAGGGTAGAAAACTGCGGGTACTTGCCAGAGAAGTTATGACAGGGTGGTAGAGAAGGATGCGCTTAATGGTGTCTCCCAGAGATCGATATTGGGGCCATTACCATTTCTACTTTACATCAATATTGATTCAGTGGAAATTAGCCGCCTTTGCAGATTATTCAGAAAAGCAATCAACTAAGCAAATAGAAAGTTAGTCCATACAATCAAAAGCAGAGTACAAGTAAGAGGAAGCCATACTCAAATTATATTCTGTACTGGACCATGCCTTGGGTATTGTGTCTTGTTTCAGAGCTAGACATAAGTGAGGTACTGAAGTTCTGCAGGCAGTTCAGAGAAGAGACGGTTGATCCTTAATGAAAAATGAGAAAATAGTGGTGAAACCTGAGGCCTGATTTCAACCCTGCCGGGTTGGAGCAGCGACTTCTTCCGCTGATCCTGCAGCATTCCTGTAGGAGCTCAAATCTCCTTGGCCTCACTTTGTGAAGGCCAGCTGGTTTTCCACTTGCCTCGCCTCTATGCTTTAGACTTTTACATTCTTGAAAGGAAGAGCCTGAGAGGTGATGTTATAAAGATATGTGAGGTAATAAATGTGATACAGAAGCTAAATCTGTAATATTCCTGTATCTGCAAATTCAGAACAAGGGGGATAAGAGTGAAAAAAATGTATTTAAAAGAGGATTATCGAAAATAGGTTTATTGTCTATCCTATTTTTCAGAAGCTCTCAAAGATCACTAAAGACAATGCTAATATTGCAATAACAGACTGTTGGAGGGCATTATGGTCATTAAGAACCCTGAGGTGCTTATTACCAGACTAAACATAATGAGGCCCTCAGGGTCAGTAATGGTTATATCATCTAGACAAAAGAATTGTCTGAATGTTATTATCAATTTGAAGTTTTCAGGGCTGTGGTAGCAATATTTGTGACCTTTTGATTTTAGCTGTTTTGTAGTTTTAAGTACTGTGCTGTTTCTGCAATTATCAGCACAATAAATGCTGTGTTTATTCTTTCCTGGTATAGCATTGAGTCACAGACCCCTAAACTCCATGGACTAGCATATAACTCTCTCACTGGTCAAATGGTATGTTATTTTGTGGGCTGTTTGCTTGGCCATAGTGAAGTGAATTATTATCCCTTGGTTTTCTTTATCACTTTGACCAAATTATCGTTTACCCTTGTAGACTAATTTCATTCATTATACTAATTCCTACGTGAGAGGTAAGCTTCAATAAAGCTGCAACATTAATATGTACCAGCTTTTGCATTAACATGCTACAGCAGGTTCAGCATATTACCTCTTTGGTTATAGAAATCAATGTTTCTATGATTTAGTTTTAAAGAAAAATCCAACCTATGCTTTCAAATCTCAATAAATAAAACTTAATAGTAATTGTTAGTAATTTGTAGACAACTCTGTATGCTTAATTCAAGTAAGCTTATAAAACACAGGGCACAGCCTATGGGCCCTGACAGCATTCTGGTTAGAGTGCATGAAAACCTGAGCATCAAACTTTGCTGCTAGCTGAGCTCTTTCAATATAGTTTTGGGACTGATGTCTCAGCAATGTTGCTCAAGTATGTCCTATCAACAAAAACAGGATAAATCTAACCCAGCCAATTAACACTCTACCAGTCTCCTTCTAATCATCAATAAAATGATAGAAAAAGTCATCAACATGCCAACAATTCACATCGACTACCAACAATCTGCTCACTAATGCACATTTTAGGTTCTGCCAGAGTCTCTCTGCTCCAGATCTTTTGATCCAGACATGGATATGAGATACTAATACTAGAGGAAAGGTGAGAATATCTACCTTGACATCTAAATAACACTTAACTGATAGAAAAATTGAAGCCAATGTTGGTCAATGGAGAAGGACGCTCCAGCGGCTGGTGTCATACATCACACAAAGGAAGGTGGTTGTGGTTGTTGGAAGCTAGACATCACAGTCTCAGGGCTTCACAGAAAGTGTTCCTCAGAGAAGCATTCTAGGGCCAGCCATCTTCAGTGCTTCATTGGTGAACTACATCCATCAGAAGGCCTAGTGTGGAGCTGTTCACTGATGAACCTACATTATTCAAGCCATTCACAACTCCTCCAATAATGAAGCCCTCACCAGCTCTCAACTGCATTGGGATAATATCCAGGCTTGGGAAGGTAACATTGAGCCATATAAATGCTAGGTAATGAACAGTTAGAACAAGCAAGTGCCCAGCCATTTCCCATGACCTTCAATGGCATACTCTTCACCAAGCCCCTTATTAGTAGCATCTTGGGGGGCAACATTGATCAGAAATTAAATTGGACTGACCATAGGTGCATATGACATAAAATGTGCCAGGAGTTGGCCACTTTGAGGAGCCATTGTCAGCCTTTCCCCCTGCCCCTGATAAAATGTGGACAGACAAGTATATCAGCCCCCTTTGTATCAGGCTGGCTGATCCAGGTAGTAGAGTAAAGAATGTTTAGGTTCTGCCAGACCATAATCCTAACCTGGACATGCTAGAAAGCACAATTACTACTGGTTTAATGACCTGTACACCAGGTTCTTCCTGATTGGTGGATGACATGAAGGCCAGGCCCATGAACATTCCTTTCCATTAGATGGAAGAGAACCAATAAGAGAAGGGGCGGTGAAGGAGGAGAGGAAAGGGATAGTAAGGGAGGATAGAAACATTAAGAGAATCAGGAAGTGGGACAGGAATAGAGAGGAGCTGTAGTGGTAAAAATAGACTGTGAAGGAGGAGAAAAGTGGAGGAAGAAGAAAACAGTTGGAAGGGGAGAAGCCATTGCCTGGCCTCTCCTTTCCAATATTACTAACTCCTGCTCACTCCTGCAGATACTTTTATTTCACTATATCTATAATGCCCACTTTCTGTGTTGGTGCTTGGGAAGGTGGAACGAATGACATTTCATCTTCACAAAAGTAGTTTTCCTTTGTCTCCAATGGTCTAGAACCCAACTCATTATCTGAACCTGGAAAAGGAGTAGACGGGCACGGATCAGCAGGTAATGGGAACGATATGCAGTAGAGGAAAGGTGGCAGTGCCATGGAGCACCAGGTGCCAATGCTACCTCTATATGTGATTGTGTGAAGAAAGAGGAAAAGTGCTGAAAGAGCCAAATACCCCCTGCACTTGATTTTTATTATTATTACCTCCGATGCTGTGCAATCTCTCTGCACCAACGATCGCCAAAGCTGTCTCCTCCATCTGACAGGTCTTGTATCTTGACTGGCCCTATCCTGGTTCTGGTCCTCCTCCAGTTTTTATTCAACAACATTTCCTGCAAGAGGTGTAGGTGTGAGTTAGTGTGTGCTTCTGTAAAAGGGTTGTGTGAAACAGTTTCATATTGTGTGAATATGCTGAGCTTAGTGGTAATGTGCAACAAAATGGCTCCATTATCCAATTATAAGAGGATGTAATTATAAGAGATCAGCTAACTTATAAATAATAATATATTAAAAATAATTATTATATATAAAATATAATTATAAGAGGTCTTCCAATTGCTCCAAAGATGAGGTTAACCAATTTAGATCTTGTCTGCTAAAACTTACTTTGCAAGACATATCAAGGAACAGTGTTGAGTATGAGTTCTGCTAGAGAGGCAAACATAAACAATGTGTATTGTATTACAGGTCATATGGATCAGAGTTTGAGAGTGAAGAGCTAATGTTATTGCATCATAAAAATAAGTGAAAACTTTGCTCCAGAAAGGTGTTTTTTTCCTTTGACCTATGCTGGATAGAATTTGAAACATGCCACAGCTTGATAAAGGGGTTGCATTCCTCATTACATAAACTTATGAAAATCAACAATAGTTTCACCTGCCCAGGATCATCAGAGCAATGTTTTTAAAGGCACACACATATCATGAATATCTTTTCGTGTTTGGACTGGCAGAAGGTTCGTCTACAATGAGGTTTGACTCCATTCGTTGCAAATTCATAATTTTGCTACAGATGTCCCAGACATGTGGTGTTGTAGACTTATTGGACTGACCTTTATTTGATCTGATATACAAAGTAGGAGATTTGCATTAAACTACTGTAAATGACTAATTCATTAATCAATAAAGCTGTGCCGGGCATCCGGTTAGCACATGCAGCTCAATGGGTTTATTCCAATGAGGATTGTCCTAAAGCCTCTCTTCTGGTGCCCGGGCTCAGTATGCCGACCTTTGTGCACTCATCAACTCCCAGTATATCTATTAGGATTTGTGTTTAATATGAACTGCATCAGACAGGCAGCAAAGCACAGCAGGAGAGCACAGGCACTGCTAGCAGCTTTCAAATCAAGAGTTTGAAAAAACAGGGGGAAAAAACCAAGTTTGACATTGCAGGAAAGCAGGTTAGCGATTGGTTGGTGAGTATTTCTTTTTCTCTCTCTAAACTAGGGCATTGGTTTAAGCAAAGACCTGGGAAATTAAACACTTCAATCAGGGGTGTGCAAAACGGTAAGATGGTAATAAGAGTGTGAGCGCATAGCAGCTTCACCCGAGTACAAATTTCACTAGAGTGCAAAGGAATTCGGCATGTGCGGGAATTCTGTGAGGTGGGGGCTAAGGTGTGCAGCTTGTTATATTTTTAAAATGCAAACAAAAATGGTTAAATTATAGGCTAAGTCATAGGGACAACTTAAAACATATAGCTAAACTTAATTAAGTAAACAAGGATATTACCTAGAGTAAAAACTATAGACAATTGAGTGATACTTTAAAGCTTAAAAATCGGAGTAGTTAAATAAAATGCAATAGAGATGGCAGGGCAGATGATGTGTTGCAGCTGTAGCATGTGGAAGCTAATAGACTCATTGACAACAGGCACATCTGCAGCAAGTTTCAGCATCTCAGCACAGAGTTGATCAGTTGGATTCTGAGCTTCGGACACTGTGATGGGAGAGAGAAATTTACCTGGACATTTTGTTTCATGAGGCTTTGGTTAAGTGCTTCAGATTTGATCCATAGTCAGGGGGACAAGAGCATGTGACTATGAGTGAGGCAGGTATGGAGATCGAGAAGGTAGCATTGGAGGAGCATTGGAACAGATATGAGATTTTTGCAGCCTGTGTGGATGAGAGCAGAGACTGCAGGGAGGATGAGGCATCTGACCACAGCACAATGGTTCAAGTTGGGGGAGTAAAAAAGAATCTATAGTAGTAGCAGGCCGTATAGTTAAGGGGATCGAGCCTATTTCCTACGGCTAAGAGCGTGAATCACAAGGTTGTATTGCAAGCCTGGGGCCAGGGTTAGGACCATCTCCTTGGGACTAGAGAGGAACTTAGTGTGAGAGGGGAAAGATCCAGTTGACAGTGGCCACATAGGTGCCAATAACATAGGTAGGATGAGGGAAGAGGTTCTGTTGAGGGAGTATGAGTAGCTAGGGGCTAAATTAAAAAGCAGAACCACAAAGATAATAATCTCTGGCTTACTACCAGAGACATGATCAAATTGGCACAGGGTCAATAAGATCAGAGAGTTGAATGTGTGGCTCAAAGATTGGTGTGGCAGATGTGGGTTTCAAATCATGGGGCACTGGCAACAGTACTAGGGAAAGAGAGAGCTGTATGGTTGGGCCAGGCTTCAATTGAATCGCGTTGTAAACAAGGTCCAAGTGAATCAAATAACTAGGGCCGTAGACAATGCTTTAAACTATAAAGTGGAGGGTAGGGTTCAGGTGAGGGGAAATTTAGAAAGTTAAAGAGAAAGGAATCTTCCAGAGAACCCAGGCTTTGAGGAGGTTTAGATTTGAGGCAGGGTTTGTTGTCAGCCTGGAGTCCTGCTTTGGTGTTGACAGGCTGGATATTAACAGCAGTCTGCCCTGGGAGTGCAGAAATGTAACATTAAAATTTTCCAAAGGCCAGAGGAGCTGAGGTCATGTGGTGTTACCCATTGATGAGTCAATTTCAGGTTAACAATCAGTTTCTATGGGCAGATCGCCACTGCCGAAACGGGCCCCATTGCCATTTTAATTGGGAGGGCCAATTGAGGCCCGCCCAGCGTGTCGGCTGACGGGAAGCGCTATGCACTTCCTGTGCGGGCGGGGGGGAGGGGATTCCCCAACTGCCAGAGTGCACTCTTTCGCGCATGCACAAGAAAGAGCGCACATCTCCCTGAGGCAAAGTGCTGCCTCAGGGAGATCACTGAAAACCAGTGAAACTTTAAAAACAGAAAAATGAAAAAATCTTTAACATGTCCCCCTCATGTGAAAATGTCACACGAGATGGGACATGTTAATGAAATACACAAAAACTTTATAACAACTTTTTAATTCCAATATCAAACCTCATCCTGCCACTGGATGAGGTTTGTAAAAAACATCACTTACCCGCCTGCCCATTGGGCCTGTGCGTTGACCCGAAGTTTGCACGGGCCCCTCAAAATCCTGGTCATTTGGAGAGTTAATGGCCTTAACAAGGCCTTCAATTAATGGCAGGCGCACGTCCCGCTGCATAGCGCACCCACCGACCGAAATATCACGATGCCGCACGCTGACGTTGGGACGCTCGCACGACATTTTAAGCACTGGAGCGTGGACTCTGCCACCCGGACACCAGCCAGAAGATTCTGTCCTATGTCTCTGGTCAAAATCCATTGTTTACCTTAGGAGATAGATGGTGGCTATTAGCGTCTACACGGTATAACGTGTTTTGATGGCTGTCGCTTTGTTATAAGTCCAAGCTGGGGAGACAGACAATCTGCTGCGCCCTTGTTTCATTGATTGTAATGTATCCACACAATTATAGGTGTGAGATTCCACAAGGATGAGCTTTGTCCTGTAGTTCTGGGAGTTCCAGAACATAGCCAACTTGCAAATCATGTGACCTGGAGCAACCATGTTTTTGGTCCAGCAAAGTCCAGTTTTAAGTAAGCAGAAAATAAAGTTTGATTTACATGGCTTATGATATCTTTCATGTCTTATGGACATGACATTCTAATAACTTTCTCAGTATCTTTTCCCTGGTGATTGTAATTTTTTTAAGTTCCTCCCTCCCTTTTATCTCCTGACTCACAGTTATTTCTGGGATGTTATTTGTATCCTCTTCAATGAAGACAGATGCAAAATACTTGTTCAATTCATCTGCCGTTTCCTTATTTTCCATTATTAGTTCCCCATTCTCACTCTCTAGAAGACCAATGCTCACTTTACTTACTTTTTTCTTTTTTAAATACTGTAGATACTCCTGCTATCTGTTTTATATTTCCAGCTAGCTTTGTCTCATACTCTAATTTCTCTGTCCTTATTAATCTTTTTGCTATTCTTTGCTGTTCTTTATATTCTTTACAATATTTTGGCCTGCCACTCATCTTTGCAGAATTAAACGCATTTTCTTTGAATTTGATACATTCTTTAACTTCTTTAGTTAACCACGGATGGTCCCTTCCTTAGCGTCTGTCTTTCTCACTGGAATGTATATTTTCTGATTATTCTGAAATATCTCCTTAAATGTCTGCCTCTGCATCTCTGCTGAAGTACTGGGCAAATAATGGGACTAAAGGCTGACAAATACCCTGGATCTGATGACTTGCATGTTAGGGTCTTAAAAGAAGTGGCTGCAGAAATAATGGATGCTTTGGTTATTATCTTCCAAAATTCCCTAGATTCTGGAAAGGTTCCAGCGGGAGACAGAAAACAGAAGGGAGACAGAAAACAGGAACCTACAGGCCAGTTAGCCTAATGTCTGTCATTGGGAAAATGCTGGAATCCATGATTAAGAAAGTAGTAACAAGACATTTGGAAAATCATAGTACAATCAGGCAGAGTCAACATGGTTCAAAATAAGGGGTTTCACATTTAAGACAGAGTTGAGGAGGAATTCCTTCTCTCAGAGGATTGTGAATCTTTAAAATTGTCTACCTCAGGAAGCAGTGAAAGGTGGGTCATTTATTCAAGCCTGACATAGACAGATTTTTGAATTAAGGGAGGGTCAAGGGTCATGGGGAACAGGAAGGAAAGTGGAGTTGTGGCCAAGATCAGATCAACCATGATCTTATTGAATGGCAGAGGAGACTCAAGGGTCCATATGTCCTGCTCCTGCTTTTTCTTAAGTTCTTATGCTCATTTAGTTTGGATCATTCTGACTTGAACTCAATATGATCTTGCCGTAGAACAAAATCTCTTCATAACACTAAATAGAAGCACTGCAGAAAGTTGCAGGCAGAGGTACAAAGTTGGTATGCTTTACACGGCCTCTCTATTAATGAGCAGGCCAGAAACAATGCATCATATTTGTGAGTCTTATTGGAAGCGGGATCATTCATGTGTGTTTAGTTCTTTCTGATGCATGACACCCATCATATTCTTTCTCTGTGTTTAGCTTGTGAAGCATTTCCATTTCGTATTGAGCAGATTTAACTGTCTAGCTATTTTTCCATATACCTATATACCAACACTCACCCATCCATTGAGACATTGAAATATAGAATCATACATGGAAGAGGCCATTTAGCCCATTGTGCCTGTTCCGTTCTTTGAAAGTGCTATTCAGTTAGTCCCACTCCCCTGCTCTTTCCCTGCAGCCCTGCAATATTTTTATTTTTAAGTATATATCCACTTCCCCTTTGAAAGTTCCTATTGAATCTACTTCCATTACCCTTTCAAGCAATGCATTCCAGATTATAACAACTTGCATAAAAAAATTCTCCTCACCTTTTCTATGATCTTTATGTCAATTATTTTAAATCTGTGTCCTCTGTTAAGTGAAATATATTTTCCTTAAGTTATAAAGTGAAAGAATATTTCTTTATTAAACTGTCATTATAAACCAATGGTAGAAGCTCAGATTACTACAATTAATAAAAATATCACCTCTAACTTTATACACAGAGAACAATATACACCATTAAAGTGACATTTTGGCTGATGTCATGGAGAAATGTGCGCTGGGCTCTGATGCATATAGCCTGGTTCAGTCCAGAATTTACTCTGAGGGGTAAAAATCAGGACTAGTATATACCAAGCTAATAAATGTATTCCATTTAAACCAATCACCATTGATTCACATGCCATGCATTTTGCAATTTATTCATTTTTTTTTAGCTGCAATAAAATGAAAATATCTGCATTCCCCCCAATTCAGGCTCCTAATCTTGTATCTGCTAATGGAAGATGGAGTCACAGTTCAATCTCACACATTCCCATCTTGCACTATGCAGTAGCTGTGGAGTTAGTGAGACACAGTCAGGCATTGGCAACATCTGGCTTTCCACCCTCTCATAAAGCAAATACTGTGTGACAAGGGGATAAAGATAATGGCCAGGCGTCATGGGCAGGATGGAAAATTTGGCAACCCAGCAAAATGTCCATTGAGTTTCGGCGCTCTTTTCCTTAAACCTGATTTTTATTTCCCAAATCTAGTCACTGATGGGTGAGAGGGCTGATGCAAAACTGATGGAATCAAATAAATATCACCCTGTCCCCCTGATTTGGTGCAATGGATATTTGATTATAATTGCAAATAAACTGAGAGACGTCTAACTGTTCCGGATAGAATAAATCTGAATGAATATATATTGCATAAGGAAGCTGTAGCTTTTAGTCGTTATTAATAAATTGCTAAATTGTGACACTACTGATAACAATTGGTAATAAAAAATATGTCGGCTCTGAAATTCCACAGGATTACCACTGAGTACTCATTGCAATTCTGACAAGAGGCTTGCAGGAATCAGAGAAACAGCATGAACAGCTGAATACAATCATCTCCACCTTTGATTTGGATTTTTTTGCCAGTCTCCCAGTGGAAATTCAACCTAACTCTGGTGCTGGTGCTGTGGAATTTCAGAGCCATAATGTTTAAACTAATTTGAAGGAAAGGACCACTCTTACTGCATTGCCAGAGTGTCAAGTTCAATCTGGGTGGGTTGACCAGACTGCTGTTTGCTGTTCCTGTACACCTTCAGTCTGACCCTGCATCACAGCTTGCCCATGGGCCAGTGAGAGATGTAATAAGTGCTTAATCTTGTATAATATTCCAGCTGATGTGGAACTATAAGGAAAGATTTCCTCTGTTTTCAGACTGTAGCTAAATTATAAATGTGTTCTTTATTAAACGTGTTTTACAATTTTACTACAAAAGACACCGAGAGGAAATTTACCCTTCCCCCTTCTCAAGTTGAGTAAGAAGTTTTGGACTCTGCTGTGATGCACCCATACAAAGTCACCCACTGAGTTTCAATGTTCCGATACATATGTAAAAAGGATCTGAGAGGTAGATATAAAACAGACCCCGTGACTCCCAGCATAACATAGGAGGGGGAGGCGAGGGGAGTGAGGTGAAATTGGTTTTGGACAGCAGTGCAAATGGGTGATCACAAATCGGCAACCTATTTGACTTCAGTGGAAAAGAAACTGGGATGGGTTGCAAAACAGGCAGCCATTTTGCTATCGCCTGCTCTACACTGCAGCCCAAAACCAATTTCACCCGCAACCTAAGAGAATTAGAGGAGAAAAAAATAAGTCTAGCACACTCAGGTTTCAGCTGTTGTTCTAAGCTGATCACTGAATGCGAGGTTAGACCATGGCAACAATGATCTCAGTGTATACCTATCACTGATTTCATTCTAATGGTATCCATTTCTCGAGTGGCTTTGCTGTGAGCTATAACATCAAGTGATAGTCTGAATCCACACAAAATACGTATCCTTTTGAGTTCATTATCTTCTGAGTGTTATAGTTTAACAGTCTATAAACATCTTTGTGCTCTGAATTTTATTTATGGCTAATTCAGTAGTTCAAATGATTTTGTAAACAAAGACATATTTTTTTAATAACAATTTTATTGCATGTATGCAAAAGATGAAAGTTTCATAAACTTGAGCCATAGAACATCGGGGAGCTTTGCACTTTATCAGAATGAGCAGTGTTTCCCATCAAAGGTTGGTGTGGAAATTGATCCTATTCTTTTAAGTCAACTGGAGTAGGCTTGGGAGCTGGAGCAGCTTAAATAAATATAAGCAATAATTGAAATGCAGCATGAAATTACTGCTGTAAACAACAGGCATTCATTACTTTCAACATTTTTATGTGGCTTCTTTCGAAGGGAGGGGTTTGGGGGATTGTACGAATGGAACATTTGTTTTCAAAATTAATATTGTTGATTGATACCCAGAATATTAAGAATTGGTGCTGTTTTATTTTATTAAGTAGTTTTATGTATTGAAGATAGGTAGAGAAGGCTGATGGAAACATTCTGCACACCCAGTTACGACCCTTGAGAGAAATGTAAACACCAGAGTGCAATAACATGACAGGACACTAATCACATTTGCAAAAACAATATTAAATCTGTCTGTTGTGTTTAGTGTGTTAAAATTTTGCTGTATTGTAATTGTCATTGTAAACAGTTGGCTCGTGGGAGATTAAACAGCATTGATATAAGGTGACTGCTCGGATTATTATTACTTTATTATTACCTGGTATATGTTTATTAAAACAATTTGTCATGCAGAACAGGAGCAGGAATGGGAACATTAAATCCTGATATGTTCAAGCAGAAGAAATGAGTTACGATAAAATTAATGGCATAAGGCTTAGCCACCACCGTCACAGCGTATAACAACACACTCATTGGTATGATTATTGATCATTTCCTGTTAAGGTTGAGCAATTCGATTATACATTCAGGACTGTTGTAGTAACTACATAGTAATGGATTTTTGCAACGCAATAATTGCAGCCTGTAGATGTTCGTATCACCTTATTAAAAAATGTATTATTCCATATACACAGCCAATATGTTTATTTTAAATGTGAACATATTATTCTGCATGGACAGATAAGGGTTATCTAACTGACCCTGCAGTTGGTCCAAGTTCACGGCCTTATATTGTGACAAGCAAGCTTAACATCATATAGTAGCAACTTTCTCAGCCCAACCAATAGAATAAAAGTCTTGTTTCTTTGGCTATCGGGGATCAAGGAATCTTAATGAAATGAGTTTTGCTAGTCTTGACAGAGGTTCCAACGAGAAGGACTTCATGGGACAAACTGCCTAGAATTTGGTGCTAATTAGTGTTGGCAGAGTGGAAAATGGAAATTGCAAACAAAATATGGCACACTGTTATAAATGCGCACAGAGAGCTTTACATTGCAGCTAACAAGAACTATCACTGACCCAGACTGAAATGCAAGTCACCCGCATAAAATAATGGCTGAATTTGCTGGTATGTGCATACAAATAGCTTATCTTTCTTTCCCTGGATACCATAAAGAGACAGGTAACCTGAAAGTGATCTAAACTTGGCCAAATTTCATTATTAATGAATTAGCCTAAAATTTGTATCACAAATCATGCATTTTTTTGAATAAGTTTCATATTGATCATCTTTGGATTTTCTTGGCTGAAATAAAACCTATACTGTTTCTATTATTCCCTGCATATGGTTATTCCTGCGCCATGCATTTTCTCTGGCTAAGAGATCAGGGTGACCCCTTAGGAACTTTACCAAAAGGATTTTCCAGCCAATCGCTTGGTTACAGCATAAGGTGATGCAGATTAAACTGCCCCCTTTGCTCTCCCAACAATATATTTTATACCTGACCTCAAAGGCATGGAGGACAAATTTCCCATTTCCCATTCCAACTGCCCTGTGGCCTTTCTGAATAAGAATGACATTGTGCCAACTTATGGGTAATTTTGTGTGTGGGGCCATGCCCATTTGGAACTTGATTCAGAGTATCCAAATTCACAAGGCTTTTACTGCCAACTGAGAGAGGAGGTCTTCATCCATTGGTTTAGGATGGATTCTAATCCATCTGTGCAACACAGCAGTGAACAGAATGTACTGATTGCAACATTCAGGCCCTTTGTGCTTATTCTTAGAGGTCAACTGCATAAAGTGAAAATAGTTTTAAAAGTAAATTTCTAGAGGTCATAGATTTCTACATATGTATTGAAATTGTTTCAAACATAAATTTACTGGTGAGAAATAGAGAAATCTGACTCTTCAATTTTCCGGCTATCTGATTACTTGAAAATCTGTTTTATTGAACTTTCTTGACAACATGTCTTAGAATACAGTGAGTAATCCCAGTCATTGAATAACTGTTCATGCATTTGAGAATTTGGCATCAAATACTTCAAACTTGTTGAAAGAAAAGTCTCTTTTAGTGACAGATTTTGCTTGCAGTGTGACGGTGAATGAATGGAATACCATTAAGGGTGTAACAAGCTGGAGAACAATTCTGTACTTGCTGAAATTACAGATTTTGGTTTAGAACAGGAAATGCTGGAAAAACTCAGCAGGTCTGGCAGCATCTATGGAGAGAAAAAAAGTTAATATTTTGAATCCGTATGACTTCTTCAGAGCTGAATCAGAGCATGGGAGGGTGGGGGGAGGGTGGGGAGGGGAAGCGTGGAAGAGTGATCTGGGGTTTTGGAGAGTGCTAAAGTCTATACTGGTGAATGAGCTGGTGTCAGGCTGAAAAGAGGGAAGGCCTCAGGCTTTAGAACCACTAAGGACCTGTATACAAAAGGTCATGTGGTCTGGAAAAACAAGTGAATGGAGCACCAGTGTCTGGGAGCATTGCAGACACTAGGCCCTAGGGTCTGTATTCATGGAGGATGAGGGTGACTCTGCTGATACTGATCATGCTTGCTGGAAAGGAGTTGACAGAGTTATCAATACTACAACATGGGTTCTGGAAGTAGGAGGTGCCTTCAGGAGTACCCCAGACAGACCCAGGAGAATCTCATCTAATCAGCCCTCATCTATCTCCAGTCATTTGTTTGAATCCTGACCAAAACCATGTTATTGTGCAAATTTGCTGCTACCATTTTTTCCTGTGGGCACACCATCACCAATCAGTATAGTTAAGGTGCTTCTTCCAATCAGATGTGCTTTCAAGCCATGATCTGTGCTGGTAGCCCCAAATCTTTGTAAAGGGATGGTGGAGCCTGATGACTCAGAACAGCAAATAGTGAATTGGGGAAGTGGAATACAGCTGGAGGTGGGTTGGAGAGTGGTTGCTGACAGTCAAGAGTGGGCCAGATGACATGGCAGCAAAGTGTTAATAAGTTGGGAATGCTCAGATGGAAGGAGGGGGAGGGACAAAGAGTTAAGAACAGGTCCCTGTCCCTTTCTGTCTCTCATTCACTCTTATTTCTGCTCTCTATGATATTCTTTCCATGCCTTTCCATTTTTGAGCATCTCTGTCCATCTGTAGCTGTCATCTCCTTCATTTCTACTCTCCTTTTTCATCTTACCCTTCCTTCTTTTTCTCTCTCTCTGTACCTTTGTCTTTTGTCTTTTCCTCCTCTTCTATTTTTCTGGTTCTCACTCTTCCTTGCCAATCTCTTTCTCTCTCCAACCCCTTCCCCCGTACCACTCTTTTCACTTGTCCCTTTGTGGGCGTTTCCTGTTCAGGAGGGTGTGAGGGTAGTTAGAAACAGGTTCCTGGATTGGGGAACCCAGGCCTTAATAACATCCGGGGCAGCAGTGTGGCTATGGGGAATGGGAGTATATTTTTTCCTTTTGCATTTTATGAAGGAAAGTGAGAATTAGCAGGTGAATTTTTGCAAAACTATCAAGGTACTTTGCAATGTTGTCAGTAGGTCAGCAAGACTGGATGTCGTGTGGTTGCGGAGAAATAAACTGGGGTAGAAAAGATCCACCTTGGGAGTCAATCACGTGGCAGGAATGTTGCAATCAGAAGTCAGTGTAGCAAGTGGAATTGTAGAACAATATAGAACTGTGGCCTAGTAAATTTAACATGTCAGAAAAGCATGATATACAGACATGATAGAAAAAACAGGAAACAAATATACATATGAGCATACGAATTAGGAGCAGGAGTAGGCCACTTGGCCCTTCAAACCTGCTCCACCATTCAATAAGATCGTGGCTAATCCAGTTGTAACCTCAACTCCACATTCTCGCCTACCCCCAATAACAAAGGTTTGATTATCGAGAATCTATCTTCCTCTACCTTAAAAATATTCAAAGACTCTACTTCCACGCCTTGTGAGGAAGAGAGTTCCACTCACAATCCTCTGAGAGAGAAAAATTCTCCTCATCTCTGTCCTAAGTGGGTGACCCTTTATTTTTAAACAATAGCTCCTAGTTCTAGACTCTCCCACAAGAGGAAGAATCCTCTCCACATCCACCCTGTCAAGATCCCTCAGGATGTTATACGTTTCAATCAAGTTGCCTCTTACTCTTCCAAACTCCAACGGACACAATCCCAGCCTGTCCAACGTTTCCTTGTAAGACAACCCTGCCCATTCCAGGAACTGCTTCCAATGCATTTACATTCTTCCTTAAATAAAGAGACCAATACTGTACATAGTACTCCAGATCTGGTACCACCATTGCCCTATATAACTGAAGCATAACCACCCTACTTTTGTAATCAATTCCTCTCATAATAAATTATAACATTCTATTAGCTTCCCCAATTACTTGCTGTGCCTGCACAATAGTCTTTTGTGATTCATGCATTAGGATACCCAAATCCCTCTGCATCTCAGAGCTCTGCAATCTTTCACCATTTAGGTAATATGCTTCTGAAGGAATAGGATCACATGAGCAGGAAGAGTGATCCAAGCCTTTGTTATCATATCCAGCTATTCAAATGCCTCCTGGCTGGTATCCCATCCTCCATCATGAATAAACTGGAATCATCCAAAATTCTGCTGCACACATCCTGTTCACTCATCACTCCTTTCCTTACTGGTTTGTATCAGCTACGCGTTCCCAATTTAAAAGATTCTCATCCTTGTGTTCAAATCTCTTCACAGCCCTGGCCCTCCATATCTCTGTAACCTTCTCCAGACCTATAACCATCCTGTAACTCTGTGCTTCTCCAACTGTGGCCTCCTGAAATCTATTTGCCCCACCATTGGCTGTTCCATCTTCAGTAATATAGGCCCAAAAAACTGGAATTCCTTCCATACACCTCTGTGCCTCCCTAACTCCCTTTCCCTCTTTACAATCCTTCTTAGAACCCACCTCTGACCAAACTCTTAATCACTCATCCTGATACCTCCTTCTTTGATGCTGAGTTTTGCCTGGTCACACTTCTGTGAAGCACTTTAAGAAGTCATTCACTGTTAAAGACACCAGACAAATTAAAATTATTACTTTGAAAAAATAAAGGACTAAGTGTCAAGCGGATCACTCTTATCAACCCCTGAGTTATGTTTAGACAGGAACATCTTTCATCTCGATCTGCCTCAGGTTATTTTACCTTTTTATTTGGATTTTTAGTTTACGCCTATAAATTAAAAGAAAAACATTAGTGTGAATGCCTCAGTAAATTTCAGCAGAAAGATCTGAAAACTGTATTTGTGCTTTTGTCAATAGATGAAAATGAACAGGTTAAGGGTTCCTAGACAAAGTCTTTTATGCATTATTTCGGTAAGCCATAGAAACCAAGGAGGGCCCAGGTTTTACCTGTGATCCATGGTGAGTTAGTTGATTTCAGCTAAGCCAGCAGGGGAGTGGCTCGTTAGGCTATTTCAGAGGGCAGTTAAGAGTCAACCACATTGCTGTAGGTCTGGAATCACATGCAGGTCAGACCAGGTAAGGACAGTAGATTTCCTTAGTGAACCAGACGGTTACTGAGATTAGCTTTTCAGTTCCAGATTATTAATTGAATTTAAATTCCAGCTACCATGGTGGATTTGAACTCTTCTCCCCAGAGCATTAGCCTGGGCCACCAATCCAATGACATTACCACTGTGCCACTAGGTGGCATCTGTGGGATCAGAGACTAGTATGGAGCCATTGAGCAGAATTTTCTGGCTGACGTGCAGGTGGCAGAGCCCGCACATCAGCGCTTAAAATGTCTCACGCTGATGTTAGCAAGCATCCTGACGTCAGCGCACAGCATCACGATATTTAGCTGGGTGGGTGCGCTATGAAGCTCGACGCGCACCCACCATTAATTAAAGGCATTTTTTTAAGGCCCTTAATTCAGCAATCGACGCTGATTTTGAGGAGCCCGTGCAATCTTCGCCTCGGCGCCCAGGCCCAACGGGCAGGCGGGTAACTGATTTTTTAACACAACTCATCCACGGGCGGGATTTGTGGGCTCAGAGGGGTTGTTAATGTTTTATCTGAAGTATTTAATGCAGAAAGTGTTTTAAACTTGCCTGTGTGATTGTTACCAGTTCAGATTGATTTCCAACAGCTTTCTCTGTACTTTAAAGCTTCAGCTCACCAGTCTGCAGACAGTAAGCTTTATCGGGCCTGCAGCTTTCCAGAGGCCTCCCTTTAGCCTGGGTATGGGTTCTGACATCTCCACTGGAGGCAGCTCCTCTGAGGAGGAAGGGAGGGATAGAATGAGGAGGAGGCCTGGAGTGGACTTTCTGCCTCCAGGGGAGCCACCTTTCGGAGTCCAGGCACAGGCACAAGGGGCGCAGGGCCAAGAGGTTGTCCAAGGTGGAAGGGGCCGCAGAAGACGCCACTACCCTGCTGCCAGGGTATACAGACGGCGAAGCAGCTACCTCAATATGACTGAGGTGCAGTGCCGAAGGAGGCTCTGACTCTCAAGGGGGACAGTCAACTATATCTGTCAGATGATTGGCCCTGAGATCTCCCCTAACTGTGTGGGCGGACACCCCATGCCAGTGGCTCTGAAGCTCACAGTTGCCCTCCACTTCTATGCCTCTGGCTCCTTCCAGGGCTCGGTGGGTGATCTTTGGGGTGTCTCCCAATCAGCTGTCTACACTTGTGTCAAGCAGGTTACAGACGCTCTGTTCAGACGGGCATTGACCTTCATCCACTTCCGCTGTGACCAGGCAAGTCAGGCACAGCGAGCCAGAGGCTTCGTGGCCATTGCTGGCTTCCCCCGCGTCCAGGGTGCAATAGACTGCACACATGTGGCCATCAAGGCCCCAGCAGGTGAGCCCGGTGCCTTCATCAACAGGAAGGGCTTCCACTCTATAAACGTGCAGTTAGTGTGTGATCACAGGATGCTGATTCAGCAAGTTTGTGCAAGGTACCCAGGCAGCTCCCACGAAGCCTACATCCTCAGACACTCTCAAGTGCTGGGGCTCTTCAGTGCTCCAGCTCGGCTGGATGGTTGGCTGCTGGGTGACAAGGGCTATCCCTTTTAAGGTGGCTCATGACGCCACTACCCCGGCCAAGAACAGAAGCTGAGCAGCGCTACAATAGGAGCCACGGCACCACAAGGGCTGTGGTGGAGAGAGCCATCGGTCTTCTCAAGATGCGCTTCCGATGCCTGGACCGCTCAGGGGGTGCACTCCAGTACCCCCCAGATCACGTCTCTGTGACAGTGCTGTGCTCTGCACAATCTTGCGCTGGAAAGGGGGGATGCAGTTGACGATGAAGACCTTGACGCAGTGGATGAGGCTGCACATGATGAATCCAGCAGTGGCTCAGAGGATGAGGAAGCACAGGGCGGTGATGAGGGGCAGCACGCCGACCCGCTACTACACCAAGGAGGCAGGGACACCCGGGACAGTTTAATCCAACGAACCTTCAGCTAGCTCCACACACATGGATCAGCAGGACCAGCATTGCCTGGCGCTTCCACACGTGGCACTTAGGTGCTACATCTTCCACCTCATCAGCTGCAACTAAGGGCTTAGTACAGAAACATCAATGTCTACTCAAACACTCATGATATGTCTGTGAAACATACAAATGCAGCACAAAGGAAACAACCTCAGCCATGGTCAGAAAAGTGGACTTTATTGCCACCAAAATAAACAATAAACATTGATCTGATGCACATAATGAAACATTCCCTAATCTAGGGCCAACACAAAATTACCAGTGACAAACCCGTGGAGTGCCTAACGTGCCTTATGCTTACGTTTGCGGGTGCTACGTCTAGGTGCCGCCCCATCGCTCGGAGTGGCTTGTGAGATAGCCTGCTGACTCTGCTGTCCTGTTGGCCTCGATGACCTTGGCATCTTGTCCTCTGGCCAATGGAGCCTGTGCTGGCCCCGCTTGGGAGGGAGCTGCCAGTTCCAGAACTGGCACCTCCCCAGTTGTCGCAGCCTCAATGGATGCAACGGTCACTGCCAAGGGGCGGAGGAGCTGCTGCCCTCATCTGGAGCGCCCTGAGAGGAGCTCGCAGCGATGACAGGCAGCTGCTGCGCCGACGTGAGGTCACATTGGACCTCCCTGCTCATCGCAGATGCATGGGCTTCGAGCGGCGACACTTGGTGCCCAGAACATCTCCCACATTGGGAATGACCACCCGTGGCCATTAGTGCAGTGAGGGCTTGCAGGTCAGAGCGTAACCCAATCAGAAGATTCTCAATCCGATTGAAGTCGCTCTCCATGAGAGTCGCCACTCTCTCAGTGGAGGAAGCCTGAAGCTCTGCCCTGAGGTTCATACCTTCACTGAGACTCTGCCTGGACTCCTCCACCACAGAGACCAACTGAAGCACATCCTCATGCAACCCTGCCAGATGCTCCAGCACATCATGCCGCTTGTCCTGCAGCTGCTGCATTGCTGACATCTCCAGAGGCACATCATCACTGCCAGACTCAGCATGTGCCTGGTCCCCTGCAGTCCTCTGGCTGCTGGCACCATCGGCACTCTCTGTCCTTGCCATCTCCTCCAGCAATTGTGAAGTGCTCTCTCCACTGTGCCCTGGGACACTAGTTGACGTCATAATCCCCACCGAAGTGTTTGTTGCTGCGCTGGTGCCTGGTTGGCTGAAATGATGTGACACAAGTTGCAAGTCATGGCCCTCAGGTGTGGAGGGGGGCTCTGGACATGTTGGTGGCGGCCATGAGGTGGTGATGCTGAAATTCACGACAAGGACAGTGCATCAGTTAGTGTTCAGTCAGTAACACCATTCACCCCTTTTCCCCCAGCCTCATAATGCGCTCAACCTTCAAGAACCTAAGGAGATGAACATTGGTGGCGTGGTAAATAGTCAAGAGGAGGCCCAAACATTACAGGCGTATACAGACAGGCTGGTCAGATGGCCTAAGGAATGCCACATGGAATGTTATGTGGATAAGTGTGCGGTTAAGCATTTGGGCAAGACAAGCAAGGTACGGGAATACATGAGTAATGGTAGGACCGTGGAAAGTCACAACGATTACAGGGACCTTGCTGGGCAGACCTGTTAAGGTAGCAGAACAGGAACATAAAGCGTTTAACAAGGTCGAAGTCAGACGTGCCTTTATTAGCCGAGGAATAGAATGTAGGAAAAGGGAGGTCATGTTGCAAGTGCAGAAAACGCTGTTAAGGCCACATCTACACTTCTGCTTTCACTTGTGACCTGTGCTTCATGGGAGGGATGGCATTGGAGTGGGGAGAGTGCAGAGGCTCCTGACCTGGATGCATGCTGGCCTGGAGAGTTGGAGTGATGAGGAAACATTGCAAACACTTACAACATTTGCCGTGGAGCACAGGAGATTGACAGGTCACATTATTGACCTTCATACCGTTATGAGGGGCATAGAACGGGTGGACAGAAGGCAACATTTCCCCTTGGCGCAGGGATGACTAATGTGGTGGCATTTATTTAAGTTGCATGCCATGAGGTTGACAGGTGAGGTGCTGAGGACCTTTTGGACAGAGTAATGTGGGACACACTGGGTGAAAGGGTGGTGGAGGTACAAACCCTCCTAAGATGCAATAAGTCTTTGGATGTGCAGCAGCGATGCCATGGCATGTTAGGCCATGGGGATAGTGGTCACAAATGGGATAAGGTGACTTTGGAAGGTGCTAGAGACGCGTATCCTCAAGGGGCCGAGGGACCTTTGTGTATGACCCACACGTCTGAGTGTATCAGTCTGTGAATGAGCAGTGTTGCTGCATTAATGATTGCAGCAACCATCAGTGCTTTGGATGATGGGGAGACAGAGTGGATGGGACTGTGGCCCTCAAATACCTGGCCGCTGCACCCCAGCCTCACCGACACCTGCCGACCTGGCCGCCTGCCTCCTCCCCAGCTCCATAGCCTGCTCCTCATAAGTGGTGAGGTGCTGGAGCAGGGCGTGCCCACCACCAGTCCGCTGCTGCTCCCTCATATTGCTCTCAGTTCTTGCCTGCAGAACAGAGAAGAGCATTTATTGGGGCTGATCGCTCATGTAGTCTGCACGTGCACGCCTCACCCCAACCACAGTGGCCCATCTGAGGCCTCCAGCAGCTCCTGTCCACACTACTGGTGATCAGTCCCCAGAAGATAGTACGGCTGGTCCCAACCCCCTCCCCCAACGGACACCTTGGACACATTCGGCATCCATCACTTTGAATAACACACAGGTCTTAGCGCCCACGGCAAGGAGGCGCAATTAGGTGCGGCGCTGAGGCCAGCAGATGGCTCTTGGCCATGACGCCTTGAGGCTCCCCTTCCACCTTCTCATCACCATCAATAAGACATGTGTTGGGACTCTGAGTATGTGTCTAACTGCCTCCCCTGCAGGTTGCCCCCAGACTACTCAAATGTGACAAACACCAACATATGCTGCGGGAAGAACCCATCTTCTCCTCAACCACTAAGGCTGATGTAAGCATGGTCACTATCTGTTTGCCCACCCAGCATGCGTCAAATGCCCAATGCAGTAACTACACTAAGACGTGGGAGGGGGAGGCCTCAAAGGCTAAGGCTACCTGCTGGGTCAAATGGCCAAGGCTGATATGGTACTCACCCTTCCAGAGCGCAACAAATCATTGAAGCGCTTGCGGCACTGGGTTCCTGTGGGCTGCACAGCATCATGGGAGCTAACAGCCTCCGCCACCTCCTGCCGCACCTACCTGGTCACGTGGGGGGCCCTCCTCCTCTCATCCTCCGGAAACAACACCTCCCGACGATGTGACACCTCTTCCAGGAGGGCAGCAAGGCAGGCATCGGAGAACCAAGGGGCACATTGGCCCCCTGTTGGCCTACCCTGCAGTCTTCCCCCCTCCTCTTCCACTGCCCTCACCTCCTCTGGAGCTTGGTCGCTGGCCATGGTGAACAGCCCAAAGGAGGCTGCCTGGCCTTTCTTTATATAGACTGCCAGTTCCCCATTGGAACTGGCGGCCTGAACACGCCCGCTGCAGATTTGAATTTCCCGCTGGACATGGGAGTCTGAAACGCGCTGGGCAGGCCTTAATTGGCCCATCCGCGCAAAATGGCAGTGCTACCCATTTCGCCGGCAACGATCGGCTCCGTGCCCGCTGCCGATTGGGTCGGTCCCGCCCGCCCGACAAACAGAAAAGTCAGCCCATTGTCTTTAGGAACATAGGCCTGAGTTTTACCTTTGGCAGGCGTGTGCGATCAGTGGGCCAGCAACCGGTCGGGAAATTTCACACTGGCTGGTCAATTAACGCCCTCCCAGTGGCCAGGAAGGGGCGGGCAGGGACTGCAGGCCACCGGGTCCAATGGTGGCCTGATGGCCGATTTACAAGCGGCGCAGGCAGCTTCTTGAAGGCTGCCAGGAAAGAACATATCTTCTGCGTTGTGATCACTGAAGTTATGGCATCAAATGCAGCTGGAGATGCCAGGCGGGAGGGCAGGTCGGGTGAGCACTCGGCTCAACGGTTTTCGGATGAGTGCCTCGCGGTCCTCCTGGAGGAGGTGGCTGTCAGGAGGGACACCTTGTCACCAGAGATGGAAGGAGGAGGACACTGCACCTAACAAAAAGAGGAGGTGGCAGCACAGGTCAGCAGCAATGACGTTGTGCGGTGCACATGGGTGCAATGCTGCAAAAGGTTTAATGACCTGCTGCGCTTGGGAAGGGTAAGTACCGTGTAAGCATGGATGAGTCTCTGGAATCGTCCATTAGGCAGCAGATGCTGGATGTCCAGCGGGATGTGCGGGAGGATCTGGCGGAGATCCATGAGAGTATGCATGCCATGGTCCCTTTTGTGGGAGAATCTATGCAGAGCAAGAGTACTATGTTGGCCCTCATGGCTGAGCGCAATGCCTCCTCCATGGAGAGAGTGGCATGAGGTGGAAGCAGATCTTTGGCAGCCCAACTGAAGGAGCATTGGAGCAAGGCATCCCTTGTGTCTCTGCCTCCATGGAGTATATAGAGGTCTGCTTCCACACCCTCAGCATTCTCCTCACTGTGCTCTCTTCTGACTCACTAGTGGATTCATCATCTGTAGCCTGTGGAGATATGTCAAGATCCTCTTCCTCCAGTGGGTCCCCCCTTGCCAATGTCAGATTGTGGAGAGTGCAGCATGCATCTGCTATCAGTGACACCCGCTCTGGGGTGGGTTGGGTATTGTAGTGCACCCCTGAATAGTCCAGGCATCGGAAGCACCCCTTCAGAAGACCTATGGTCCTCTCCATCACCATCCTTGTGGAGGCGTGATTATAAAGCTACTATAACGCTGCTATGCCTCTGTTCTTGGATGGCGGAGAGGCGTCATAAGCCACCTTTTCCACGGATAGCCCTCGTCACCCAGCAACCATCCATCCATCCAGTCAGGCTGGAGCGCTGAATAGCTTCGGCACTTGGGAGTGTCTGAGGATGCAAGCGTCATGGGAGCTGCCAGGGTACCGTGCACAGACTTGCACAATATGCATCACACACTTTCTGGACGTTCATGGAGTGGAATCCCTTCCTGTTGACAAAGGCACCCGACTGAACTGCTGGCGCCTTGATGGCCACATGTGCGCAGTCGAATGCACCCTGGATGCTGGGGAACCCAGCAATCACTGCAAAGCCTCTGGCTCGCTCAGCCTGGCTGGCCTCATCCATATGAAATTGAATAATTATCATTACCCCACTGAATAGAGCTTCTGTCACCAGCTTGACGCAACTGTGGACAGCTGATTGGGACACTCCACAAAGATCCCCCACTGATCCCAGGAAAGAGCTGGAAGCATAGAAGTTGTGACCTTCAGAGCCACTGACATGGGGTATCCAACCACATAGTTGGAGCTGATTTCAGGCCCAATCATTTGTAAAATGGAGGTCACAGTCTCCCTTGAGAGCATATTGAGGTAGCTGCATCACTGCCTGTAAATCCTGGCAGCAGGATAGTGGCGTCTTCTGTGGCTCCTTCCGCCTTGGACTACCTGCAGGCCCTGCATCCCTTGGGCCTGCACCTCTCCTCCCACAGGTTGCCCCCCAGAAGTTGCATTGGGCCACCTGGCCTCCTCTCCCTTCTGCCCCTCTCTCCCTCCTCAGAGGAGGTGCCACCAGCAGAGATCACAAATCCCAATACCAGGGACATAGAAGGCTGTCTAATACCTGGAATGGTCCACACGGTCAAAAATCCTCTGGGGGCCTTGGAGACACCAATGAGTCCTGAAATGAAGTCTAAAAATGCTAAGAATGAAGCTCAAAATGGAGATGAAGCTGTCAAGTCCAAATAAGCAACCAGTAGCAAACTATCTCCTAAATTCCTCACTACTCACACTGATAATGCTGCAAAACCTTTTTATCCCGCCCTTGGATGAGGTTTTGCAAAATGTGGCCTGCCCGCTTGCCCATTTTGCACATGCGAGGAGCACGAAATTGCACGGGCAATGTAAAATCAGGTTCATTTGGGTTTTTGATGGCCTTAAGTGGCCTCTTAATTGATGGCGGGCGTGGCTCCGACTCCTGCATGCATCCGCCGACCTGAAGATTGTGTGGGTGCGGGATGACGTCGGGGCGCTCACCCAACATCTTCTTGTGCTATTTTATGCCCGATCGGGTCGGGCGTGCGCCCACCCACAAGGTGTAAAATTCTACCCATAGAGGAGAAGAGGGAAGGTGTGGAGAGAAAATTAGTGAAATGTTGGGTTGGAAACAGCAAGCTTTCACTTGGTGAAAGGAGAGCAGTGCCCTAAGTACAAAAATAAAATAACTTCAGTGGCTCCCTTATAAATAACATTCTTTGGCAATTGTTTAGGCTATGAGCTAATGTATTATGGAAAAATTCTAGATTAGAATGTAACTTTTTTTCCCATGGTCAAAAAAGTCAGCACTGGTTATCCTTTGTGCAATACGTTCAGGGAATTGTATCATTGACTAAGGCTAGTTTCATCTTAATGAGCAAATTGTCTTTTTTGGTTTAGTAACTTTTTGAAATCCAAAAATGGAGCTGCAAACACTACAACAATAATTTCTGTCACAAGCATTGGAAGAATGTTGCAAATTATTGACTGAGAATAAATTGCAGATTATTTGAATCATGTTTTTGGCAACGGGTTTAGGTTGTTACAAAAAACAGACTCTTTATCCATTAACATGCTCTGCTCTTAGGAGGTATATGTTTAAATTGAGCAGAATTTACATAAGGAGTGCTGCTGCAATATAATTACATCTATAAGAAATTTTGTAAAAGGAATGCTCTTGATTAGTGAATAATGGTTTGTTAGTATGGGTTATTTTCTTAGTAGGAGCTGCACATACTGTTACAATAATGAAATTCTCCCAGTTAAATATCCAAGAAGCCGTTCTAATACAGATGCCAAGGGCACTTTTATTAAACTAAAAGTGTGAAACTCTCTCCTGTATTAATGCAGCAGTCTAATGATCAGATATTATTTCATTCTTGATGGATTATTAACCCTGAAGTGCTACTTAAATCATCAACAAGATATGAATGGTAAGATAGAGATTCCATGACATGCATAACACTCCTCTGTCTAACATGATTTCTTTTTGCTTTTCAAAAGCACAATAATCTATTCCCCAATTGCTCACAATTACAGGCAATTTTAGATGGTTTCATTTACTTTAAAACTCTGTTCAATAATAACAATAAAATACATTCTACCAAATGAAACAGAAAAGCAATTATACAATGCAGCACTCTAGCAATTTGTTTAAAAGTTTTTTTTTCTTTATTCACATGGGCACCATATTTAATGGTAATTTACCATGTATTAATTCATATCCTTACTTCGCTTTTCTATCCCTTCGCTTCCCCCTATATAAGATTATCTTTAATGAGAACAGCTGGGAGAAGGTGTATGAATTGTTTGCTGGGTTACTACCCCCTGCCCCACTAGAACACCAATACATAAGCACATTTTTGGGAGTGCTGGCAGAAAATATTCCTCCAAAACTAACTTTCAAGGGTACAATTTAGCTTCAGTTCATTGTCAGTTGAGTGGCACCTCCGCAGTCCAGGTTTCTGGAATGCCCCATCCCAAATGGAACTTCAGAAGTAAGTTGCTGATTGACTGTTTGCTTTTTTCATATACAACTATACAGAGAGCTTGGTAGTGCAGTGGTTAAAGGATACAGTATCGTAGTGATTGGAAGATACAGTCTTGTGGTAGTTAGAGGTTACAGTGGTGTGGTGTTTAGAGGATATGGTAGGGTAGTGGTTAGAGAGTACAATGGTGTCATGGTTAGAGTATACAGGGGTGTAGTGGTTAGAGGTTACAGTAGTATGGTGGTTAGAGAATATAGTAGTATAGTGGTTAGTTTGTACAGTACACTGATGATTAGAGGGCATAATAGTATAAATGTCAATTTATGTCATTTTTCCTGTGTGTCTGTGCACTCCCAGGTCAGGTGTAGTATAGTTTGGTAAAGGGAAAAGTTTGCTTTATTTTACCCCAATAATGTCCCTCAACCCATATTAAACCAATGTGTCATTTCTATTTCCAACACTGACCATCTTTGTGAATGCTCTGAGTGATAATGTTGTTTTTCTGCGATGACAAGTAAAACTGTATTTAACATTTCACATGCCGCTAATATGCAGAAGAGACATTTAACACATAGGCCTGGATTGTACATAAAAACCAGGGGCTATATTTTCAAATCCCCAGGGGGTTGGGAGCCGGTTCTTGCGGGATTTGAAAATCACGCTCCTGGAGGTCTTCTCAGGGCCCTGATGCCTCTGGGAAGGATTCAGATTTTCAAAGTATTGTGCTGAGGGTGGAAACAGAGAACCTGCCAATTAACAGCCCATTAAGATTTTTGAGGAACTTGTTATGTGCCTGGGGCGGGGAGTGCATTCAGGATTGAAATTTTTAAAGCCTATTTTGACATACTCAAACAGTCTGGCCAAAGAAAAATTCCATTTGTGATGGTGAAAGTTATCGGGCCCTCAGGTAACCTGCACAGGAATGTGTGCATGACCTTGGTTAGGTTCAGTCACCCATTTATCCTCCATGGCCTTCTGATGAGCTGCTTTTCTCTTTCACAAGGCGGCAGCAGGCCCCAACATGGTTGCCACCTGCCTTTGCCACTGGTGCCAGGCAGGAAGCTCAGGCTCCTGGAGGTGTTTGGTGCCCTTACCTCTGCCCAATTAGGGAACTTGCATTCAGAGGTTGCATTGCATGAGTGATACAGCTGAGGAGTGGAGTCAGGACCTGGGATTCACCTGGGTGTCCGGTCCCAGACCCCACTTTGAAAATCTGGCCCCAGATCTTAGATGTGAAAAATTAGTGTCTAACTTGATGTTTCATCAAGGCCACTTAAGCTACTTTCTTTTTAAAAGTCAAATCCTATTCTTTTCTTCCTATTACTCAACAATGCGCCAAATTATATTAATTTGTCATGCTCAGTAAAAGCATGACATGTTCATAACTTTACACATGGACAGAGCTCATATGGAAGTTTCTGGAACTGCCTTTGATTTGTTTAAAACGGACACTGATTAATTGTTAATGGCTGCCAAGGAGCCAGGTGACATTTATTTATTCAACACAGGCTATCCAGCTTCCAGAAAGTTCCAAATTGAAGAACTATGGGTGAGGGCCTCCCCCTGGAATGGACATACCAAGACAAATGTTATCTGCGGAATTCACACCTGCTATTATTCGAAGCTTATTCAAAACACAGTGAATGGACTCCTAGACTCTATAGGTGGGATATTCCAGCCCCACCCATCACTGGGATCGTCTGGTTCCACCGAAAGTCAATGGACTTTTGGCTAGGCCACTGAAGCTCCAGCGAAGGGTCCCACCACAACACAGCCAGAATATCCTAGCCTATATCTCCAGGTTTGCAGTTCGAGAAAGGGAAGCTGATGAGACCAGTTATACAGTTAAGTGTGAAGGACTACCTATTGTATATCAGTGGCCTTTAGCTTTAAACAATTCTGGGTGAACAATGTCAATTGACAATGTGTCTGAAACTGGCTCTTGAAACTGAGATTCTTTACTATCCCAAGACCCAGAACAGACCTGGCTGAATGCAGAAGCACAATGACAAGACAACAGCTGCAGAGAAAGGCTTTGCCATCTTTGCCTTTTAAGAACTATCAGTTATTAGCCAGTCTGAGAACCAGGCTCTTAGATATTTGTCCAACCTGCTGCAAACCCTTCACTTTACAAGACACTCACTTCAAATTTACATCATCGGATTCATTCAAGAAACCACAGGCCTGCCACGTGAGAGACTGGAAATCGCAAATCAGAGACTGAATTAATTGTAATCTGTAAAAGTGCACTTTCTTTATCTGAATTCAACTTGTGTGTGTGTGGCTGTGGTGTGCCTGAGACCAAGTATGTGACACTGCATTAATTTGGGGTAAGTGTGTGAGAATAAATAACCTTCTGTATTTTTTTATTCATTCATGGGATGTGGGCATCGTTGACTGCACCAACATTTATTCCCTAATTGTCCTTTTTTTTCAGAGGGCACTTAAGAGTCAACTACATTGCTGTGGATCTGGAGTCACATGTAAGCCAGACCAGGTAAAGACAGCAGATTTCCTTCCCTAAAGAACATTACTGAACCAGATGGGTTTTTACAACAATTGACAATGGTTTTATGGTCATCATTAGACTTTTAATTCCAGATTTTTATTGAATTCAAATTCCACCATCTTCCATGGCAGGATTCGAACCCGGATCCCCAGAGCATTACCCTAGGTCTCTGGTTTACTAATCCAACAACAATACCACTAGGCCATGCATCCTTGTAAACTCACAACAGCTTGCTGCTGTGTTATGTAATTGGAATACAAACCCCAAGGGTAAGAAAAGACACACCTCTATCCATACAAAACATATTGATTATGGGCAGTAAGAGAAAAATATTCTATCCATGACAAATCTAAGAAAAAGTGCCTCAGGTAGTACTTTTCATTACACCCACTTAACTATCCAATGAAGTGACAACAGAACAATGGATAGATATTTAAAAAGCAACTAAAATATGGGGCAGAATTTTGCCCTTGTCGAGCGGGCTCAGTGGGGGCAGTCGGGAAGCCGACCGTCACCCGGATGTGGGGCCAGGCTGCGATTTCATGCTGGTGGGCCAATTAAGGCCCGCCCAGCCTGAAATGCCAGCGGCGGCGCTTAGCACTGCCTGTGCGGGCGTGGGAGGAGGGTGAACGCGAACCTCAGGCATGCGCGTGAGTGCACGCTTGAAAATCTCCCTGAGGCACAGAGCTGCCTCATGGAGATGAAGAGTTACCAAAAAAAAATAAAGATTTGAAAAATGTTATAAAACATGTCTCCTCATGTCTGTCACACGAGTAGGGACATGTTATTAATGAAATTTTAAACATTTTATTTCATTTTTATTTGATGTTCGAAATCTCATCCTACCCATGGATGAGGTTTCCAAAATAGTGCAAAGGCAGCTCAGCCAACCGTAAGGTTGGACAGGCAGCAAAAATTTTCTTTCAATTAACCTTGTTAGCGGCCTTAATGAGCCTTTTAATTGTCGGCAGGCGCGCTGGAGGTTCCCACGCATGCCCGCCGACCGAAATATCGCGCATCTGCACGTTGACGTCTGGATGCTCACCCGACACCAACGCGCGTCATTTTACGATCAAGTGGGTCAGGCGCACGCCCAGGTAAAAATTCTGCCCATGGGGTGGAACTTTACAGCCCCTCCCACCAGCAGAATTTTCCGTTCCCGCCAGCTCTCCACATTTTACAGCCCCGACCCCACCACGGTAGGGCCATACAACTCTGCCCACGACATAATAGCAATAATCCCCATTTATCAATATAGTTCAAATTAATAAGTGGTCTATGTGCTATGATTAAGCACATTGCCCTGTGGCCTCAATATTTAATCAGCACCAGAGTTGTTTATTACCTTGTATACTGCTAATAAATGGACGTTATTGTTTAACTGAAAGTGTTAAAAAACCCCTCTCAGCCCCTGTCATGTAAAAGAATACAAACTGATATCTCTCCCTTTAATTTATTCCATCATTGATATCATCCACCCAATTAATGCGCAATGCTTCTTCCAGATGTACAACCAATTACATGTGATAAGATCTTCTTGAGGTCCAATAGAACCTTTTGCATTAGTGAAAGGGAAACAAAAGAAAGTTTGATTTTAGTGCCCTTGAAGTAATGTTGAAGTCTTCTCCTGTCCCCGTTCCATTCATGCGTAAGCACACTTCAATTGCTAAGGGAGTTTTTACTCACTGTCTCTAGCCAGCGCTCCACCCCCAAGGAAGGCACAAAACAATGGGCAAATGGGCTCCACAGTTCCATTTCAGACTTGTTAGATGCATTTAAAGCTTTAACCTACAAGCATAAATCTTTAGGGCATGCCACAGTAGACAAAAGGAAACAACATTTGTAAATTCCCTTTGGATACTGAAGACTGTTGTTCAGGTTATTGAAAAGCTGTGTACCTTGTTTCTCCCTCGTGTATTACTAAAAGGCATGAACCTCTGTGAAGTTGTAAAACAAAACTTTCAGGCTCTGAGCTTGTGTTGTAAGCTTCTGAGATGCCAAAGGTTGCATATAAAACCAAAGTGGATGAGGATGTAAAAGAGCGGCCAGCTGGGAGTACCCAAGGACGAGAACAGAATTTAAGGAATTGGGGTTATCTTTTAAAATACAAAAGAAGTCAGTGTGATTATTAATTTCCTGACATCTGCAATTTCTTTTCCAAAGTCTTGGCCACTGTTGTTTTGTGTTGGCTATAAGATAGTGGAGGTTTTGAGGTCAGGCTGATAGTTCGTTTACTCATGTCTTCTACATGTGCACCCACTATCTGTGCACTATAAAAATTGTTTCCTGAGTCCTCAGTGACAGCAGGAAGCCACCAGTGCATATAAGAACATTGCTAGCATCTGATATATTTATAATATGCGTTGGTGGTGAACAACATTCCCAATCTCCATCACACATGTAAAAAATTTTTCCTTCATGAATGATATTCCCATAGGAGAGTTCATAATAATACATAAATTTTTGACTGTATCTTCACTGTCACATTTATCAAAAACCAGGCACTGTGATTTCCAGTGTGTAGAATAGACGTCACTAAATATAGTGTATCTCTGATTCACAGGTTTATGAAAGCCAGAATATACTGATGAGAATGCATTATAAAGATGGAATTACATTTCAGCAGTTCAAATTACATCGTAAACTTGAGAACAAAGCTTGAGTGGTCTATAAAGTCAATTAAGCCCTGAGATTAGTGTTGAGGAAAGGGTAACAAAATGTAATTTGTTTTTATTGGAGGAAAGAAATCTGAATGGGGATATGATCCAGGTATTTAAAGTAACAGCAGTAGATTAAACAGATAAAGGCTGGTTATGTCCGTTAAACTGTGATTACAGGATGAATGAACGTCAGTACAGAACTGGCAAACCTTAAGCGAAACTAAAGATTAAACCTTTCTCAATCAACAAAATATTAGCTATGTGGATGAAAATCATAAAATCTTGGAAGGGTACAGCAATGAACGAAGTCCATCATGGCTGTGTCTGCTTCAATCAGTTCCACAGCGCTACTCTTTCCCCATAGCCCCATTAACTTCTTTTCCCCCTTTTTAAGTATTTATCCAATTTCCTTTTGAATGTTATTATTGAATTTGCTTCCTCCACCCTTTCAGGCAATTCTAGATCATTGTAACTTGATGCATTAAAAAAATTCTTCGCCACCTCTGGGTCTTTTACTAATTAGTTTAAATCTGTGTCCTTTAGTTACTGAATGTTCTGTTCCTGAGAAATGTAAATGTTATGTGGATATTGAAAAGGAACCAGATAAATACCTGGCTAAGTACTGGAAGTTGCCAGGATAAATCGAGATAAATGTGGCCTTTCTATTGCATAAGTTTGAAACTAAGATTCCCAAGGGTATCCTGGAGGATTGTGAGATCATTGGATATATTTCTACTAGTTTAGGTTCCTGTAGTTTTCAGGTATCTGTCCTACTCTCAGATTGGCTTCATATGTATACTCAAGACAAACTGCCAGCATTGGCGCACCTCCATTGGCTGCTTGTCCCACAATGTGAATTTTAGGTCATTATGGCTCCACTGAGGTACATCCAGAAACGGATTTGAGCTGGCTATGGGATGTGGCATCGCGACTCCTCTGGAGGGCAATTTTGAAGAAAATGTTCTAACGCTTATGTTCAGCTGGCATCGTTGGGGAATACAATACCACACATGAAGTGACCAATTTGTTAAAGGAGTCCTTTAACAGGCATTAGACCTTTAATTTACATACTGAAGGGGTCTTACACCTAAAAAATGGGTACCATGAATTTGGCAATGGGAACAATGGCTATGTTGCAAAATTATGCCTGAAAATAAGGCACATGGCATACAAATTTCTACACTGCCACGTCACAAGACTTTCCACAGCGCATCTCTTCAAGGAGGTCGATATAATAAGATCCTTCCCTTCCACTTTAACTGCTCTTTACATATGAACACACGAATTAGGAGCAGGAGAAGGCCACTCGGCCCCTCGAGCCTGCTGATCATGGCTGATTTGATTGCAACCTCAACCCCACATTCCTGCTTACCCTCGATAACCTTTCACCCCCCTTGTAAATCAAGAATCTAAGTAGCTGTGCCTTAAAAATAATCAAAGTCTTTGCTTCCACCACCTTTTGAGAAAGAGAGTTCCAAAGACTCACAACCCTCTGAGAGAAAAAAATTCTCCTCATCTCTGTCTTAAACGAGTGATCCCTTATTTTTAAACAGTGAGCCCTAGTTCTAGATTCTCCCACAAGAGGAAATATCCTCTCCACATCCACTTTGTCAAGACCCCTCAGGGTCTTAAAGGTTTCAATCAAGTTGCATCTTACTGTTCCAAATTCCAGTAGATACAAGCCTAGCCTGTCCAATCTTTCCTCATAAGACAATCCACCCATTCCTGGTATTAGTCTAGTAAACTGTCTCTGAACTGTTTCTAATGCATTTGCATCTTTCCTTAAATAAGGAGATCAGTGTTGTACCTAATACTCCAGATGTGATCTCACCAGTGCCCTGTCTAACTGAAGCATAAACACCCTACTTTTGTAATCAATTCTGCTCACAATAAATGATGATATTCTATTAGCTTTCCTAATTACTTGCTGTACCTGCATACTAGCCTTTTATGATTCATGCACTAGGATACCCAGGTCCCTCTGAATCTCAGAGTTCTGCAATTTCTCACCATTTAGATAATATGCTTCTTTTTTATCCTTCCTACCAAAATGAACAATTTCGCATTTGCCCACATTTTATTCCATTTGCCAGATCGTTGCCCACTCACTTAGCCTATCCATGTCCCCTTGCAGCCTCCTAATGTCCTCTTCACAATTTACTTTCCTACCTACCTTTGTGTCATCAGCAAATGTAGCAACCATTCTTTCGGACCCTTCATCCAAGTCATTTATATAAATTGTAAAATGCTGATGCCCCTGCACTGATTCCTGTGGCACACCACTCATCACACCCTGCCAAGACCCAATTTTTCCAACTCTCTGCTTCCTGTTAGATAGCCAATCTTCTACCCATGCCAATATGTTACCCTCAGCACCATGTGCTTTACTTTTCCGCAAAAACTTTTGATGTGGCACTTTATCAAATTGCCTTCTGGAAATCTAAATGCAGTACATCCATCGGTTCCCCTTTATCCGCAGCACATGTGATTCATAGAAACATAGAAAATAGGAGCAGGAGTAGGCCATTCGGCCCTTTGAGCCTGCCCCACCATTCATTATGATCATGGCTGATCATCCAACTCAATAGCTTGCTCTCGCTTTCTCCCCATATTCTTTGATCCCTTTCACCCCAAGAGCTATATCTAACTCCTTCTTGAAAGCATACAATGTTTTGGCCTCAATGACTTTCTGTGGTAGCGAATTCCACAGGTTCACCACTCTCTGGGAGAAGAAATTTCTCCACATCTCAGTCCTAAATGGTCTACCCCATATCCTCAGACAGTGACCCCTGGTTCTGGACTCCCCCACCATCGGGAACATCCTTCCTGCATCTACCCTGTCTAGTCCTGTTAGAATTTTATAGGTTTCTATGAGATCCCCCCTCATTCTTCTGAACTCCAGTGAATATAATCCTAACCGACTCAATCTCTCCTCATATGTCAGTCCCACCATCCCAGGAATCAGTCTGGCAAACCTTTGCTGCACTCCCTCTATAGCAAGTACATCCTTCCTCAGATAAGGAGACCAAAACTGTACACAATATTCCAGGTGTGGTCTCACCAAGGCCCTGTATAATTGCAGCAATACATCCCTGCTCCTGTACTCAAATCTTCTCACTATGAAGGCCAACATACCATTTGCCTTCTTTACCACCTGCTGCACCTGCATACTTACCTTCAGCGACTGGTGTACGAGAATACCCAGGTCTCGCTGTACATTCCCCTCTCTCAATTTATAGCCATTCAGATAATAATCTGCCTTCCTGTTTTTGCTACCAAAGTGCATAACCTCACATTTATCCACATTATACTGCATCTGCCATGAATTTGCCCACTCACTCAGCTTGTCCAAATCACACTGAAGCATCTCTGCATCCTCCTCACAGCTCACCCTCCCACCCAGCTTTGTGTCATCTGCAAATTTGGAGATATTATATTTAGTTTCCTCATCTAAATCATTAATATATATTGTGAATAGCTGGGATCCCAGCACCGATCCCTGCAGTACCCCACTAGTCACTGCCTGCCATTTGGAAAAAGATCAGTTTATTCTTACTCTTTGTTTCCTGTCTGCCAACCACTTTTCTATCCATCTCAATACATTACCCCCAATCCCATGCGCTTTAATTTTACATGCTAATCTCTTATGTGGGACTTTGTCGAAAGCCCTCTGAAAGTTCAAATAAACCACATCCACTGGCTCCCCCTCAACAACTCTACTAGTTACATCCTCAAAAATTTCCAGTAGATTAGTCAAGCAAGAGTCAGTAAACCCATGCTGACCCTGTCCGATTCTGCCAGTGTTTTCCACGTGCTCAGCTATTAAATCTTTTATAATGGATTCTAGAATTTTCCCCACTACCGACGTCAGACTCCTTCAAAGAACTCCAATAAATTAGTTAAACATAATTTCCCTTTCACAAAACCATGTTGACTCTGCCTGATTGCCTTGAATTTTTCTAAGTGCCCTGCTATAATATCTTTAATAATAGCTTCTAACATTTTCCCTATGGCAGATGCTAGGCTAACTGGCCTGTAGTTTCCTGCTCTCTGTCTCCCTCCCTTTTTGAATAAAGGAGTTATATTTGCTATTTTCCAATGTAATGGAACCTACCCTGAATCTAGGGAGTTTTGGTAAATGAAAACAAATGCATCAACTATCTCACTAGCCATTTCTTTCAAGACGTTAGGATGAAGTCCATCTGGACCTGAGGATTTGTCATCCTGCAGCCAGAACAATTTGCTCAATACCGTATCCCCGATGATTGTAATTTTCCCCGAGTTCCTCCCTCCCTTCCATTTCCTGATTTACAGCTATTTCCAGGATGTTACTTCTGTCCTCTATAGTGAAGACTGAAGCAAAATACCTGTTTAATCCATCCGCCATCTCCCTACTTTCCATTATCAATTCCCCCGTCGCACTTTCTATAGGACCAACGCTCACTTTGTTAACTCTTTTGTTAATTAAATATCTATAAAAACTCTTACTTTCCATCTTTGTACTACTAGCTAGCTTTCTCCTGTACTCTAATTTTTCCCTCCTTATTAAACTTTTTATCATTCTTTGCTATTCTTTATATTCTTCCCAATCTTCACCGGCCGCCAGTCTTTGTGTAATTATGGGCAGAATTTTACGTCCCGCAGGCGGGCGCAGGCCCAGGCCCAACCTGATTGGGAATAAAATCACGCGAGAAGAGTTTGGGTGAGCGTCCCAACCTCATCCCGCTCTCGCGTGATATTTCGCTCAGTGTGCAACAATGGTGCAATTGTCTCCAATTTTTCATGGTCTGTCCAACCTTACAATTGGCAGGTGGACGAATCAGCCAGGTGGACTTTGCATTTTTCATGAAACCTCATCCAAGGGCGGGATGAGGCTTCCATTATTAAATAGAATAAAAATAAAAATCTGTGAACAGCAATTTTATCATCTTTCAGGTGCCTGATTGTAATGCTTGGGCATTTTTTTCTTGATTTTCAAAACTTTATTTCATGGTTTTCAGTCTGCAGCTTTCTGACGCAGCTCTCTATCTTCAGGGGGCTTTCTCTCAGCGCTCGCCCATGCCCACAGAAACGTCATCGCCTGCCCTCCTCCCACCCCCACCCCGGCAGTGCTGAGCTTTTCAGCACACGTTTCACCCTGACTGACCATTAATTGGCCAGGCAGCATGAAATCACGGTCGGGGGCCGATCGCGGTCATTGGTCCATTTCCTGACCGCTCCCAGGCCCGCCGATCGCGCCCACCCGCCGAGCTGAAAATTCAGGCCTTTATGTTTTTTCTTTAAGTTTGATACTGTCTTTAATTTTTTTAGTTAGCTACAGATGGTGGAATTTTTCTTTCTCATTGGAATGTATATATTCTGTATATTCTGAAATATCCCTTTAAATGTCTGCCACTGAACCTCTATTGACATATCCCTTAACTTCATTTGCCAGTTCACTTTAGCCAGCTCTGCTTTCATGCCATCACAATTGTCCTTATTTAAGCTTAAAATACTAGGCCTGAATCTTCTGGTCAGCATGCGGGGGTGGGCCCCGCTCACCGACGTGTAAAATGACGCACAGTGACATCGGGCATGCGTCCCAACATCACTACACGTCATTCCGATCTTCAGTTTGGCGGGCGCACACTGGAGTTGGCTGCGTGCCCGTTGAACTGTCAAAGGCCTATTAAAGCCATTTAAATACCAATTGCAATTATTAACAGGGCTGCCCGTCCAACCTTAAAGTTGGCGGGCAGGCGAAGAGCCCAGGCGGCCTTCGCATTTTTCATGGAACCTCAACCACGGGCGGGATGAGGTTTCATGAAGGGTTTATAAATGTAATAAAAATTTTATGAAAATTCATTGACATTTCCTAGCTCATATGACACTGTCACATGAGGGGACATGTCTGAATATTTTTTTTTTCTTTATTTCAAATTTTCAAAATCAAAGTAATCTCCCTGAGGCATTTCTGCACTCTTTCGTGCGCATGCGCGTAAGAGCACAGGCTCCGACTCTCCCTCCTCCCCCCACCCGCACAGGGAGCGCTCAGCGCTTCCAGGTGTGCATCATGCTGAGCAGGCCTTAATTGACCCACCCACGTAAAATGGTGGCGCACAGCCAATCATGGCCGCCAATCAGCTGCGCACCCGCCTGCACCCGTTCCCGCCCAGCCCACTCAATGAGGAGAAAATTCTCCTCCTAGTCTTGGGACACACTCATTTCTTGCTCGAAATGAATGTAAAACTCAATCATATTATGATCGCTACTACCTAGGAGTGCCTTCACTATAAAGTCATCAATTAATCCTATCTCGTTGATCAATACCAAGTCTAGTATAGGCTGCTCTCTAGTTGGCTCTTGAACCTGCTGTTCTAAGAAGCTGTCCTGAAAACATTCTATGAACTTTTCATCTATGCTACCTTTGCCCATCTGATTTTTCCAATCTATATGTAGATTGGAATCCCCCCATGATTATTGCTGTACCTTTCTGACAAGTTCCCATTATCTTTTCTTTTATACTCTATCCTACAATTAGGGGCCTGTACACCACTCCCACAAGTGACTTCTTGCCTTTATCATTTCTCATCTCAACCCAGCCGCTTCTACATCCTGGTTTCCTGAACTTAGGTCATCCCTCTCTAATGTGCTAATACCATCATTAATTAACAGAACCACCCCTCCACATTTTCCTAACTGCCTGTTCTTCCTAAATGTCACATACCCTTCAATATTCAGGTCCCAATCTATGTCATCCTGTAGCCATGTCTCTGTAATAACTATCAGATTGTACTTATTTATTTCTATTTGTGCTAACAGTTCATTTGTTTTGTTTTGAATGCTACATGCATTTAGATACAGAGCCTTTAGTTTTGTCCTTTTATTATTTTTGTAGTGTCTAGCCTTATCTGCTGATTTACTCTTAGATTTGTACTCTTTGTCCCTTCCTGTCGTTTCCCATATTAATACCGTTCTCTCTTGCCTTGTCTCTATTCTTTGGTGCACTACATCTTCCCAAATTTGATCCCTTGCCCCCACTATTCAGTTTAAAACCCTCTCTCCTTCCCTAGTTATGGGGTGTGCGAGGTCACCAGCCCCAGCATGGTTAAGGTGTGGACCGTCCCAACGGTATATGTCCCACTTTCCCCAACACTGGTGCCAGTACCCCACAAACCAGAACCCACTTCTCCCACACCAGTCTTTGAGCCATGCATTCACTTCTCTAATCTTAATTGTCCTATGCCGATTTGCACATGGCTCTGGTAATATTCCAGAAATTATTACCTTTGAGGTTCTACTTCTTAATTTGGTGCCTAGCTCCTCATACTGACTATTCAGAGCCTCCTTACTCATCTTGCCTATGTCATTTTGCACCTAAATGGACCATGACCATTGGATTCTCCCCCTCCCACTGCAAGTTCCTGTCCAGCCCTGACAGATATCCCGAACCCTAGTACCAGGCAGGCAACACAGTTGACTAGACTCTTGCTCTTTGCTACTGAAAACAGTGTCAATCCCTTTATTAATTATGGTTTTATTTAGTGTGTAATGTACCTTTAAGAATAATACTTGTTAAGGAAGATCACATGATCTGTAGCAACCAATAGGAGAGTAGCGTGGGCTGCCTCAGCAGTCAGTGTAAAGATAGAGTTGAGGTTGAAAGCACACATGTAGTTGCTGCTAAGTATATTATAAATAAACTTAAAGTTTCCACCCAAGAAATGTCTGCAGATCAACTCTATTATTAATCGTACAACTCGGCCACCCTACAACAAACTGGCAATGAGGATAAAGCAGGATTGAACAGAAGAAATCAAGTTAGAAAGAAATCAGCACTATACCTCGCCCAGTAATTGTAAGTAGCAAGCTCCGTTAGAACTGAAGAAGTTATCCCCTCTCAAAATGCCACAATTTGGAAGAATTAATCCTTTTGAACCAGCCACAGATGTTTGGTCTCAATACATAGAACGTCTCACTTTCTTTTTTCAAGCAAATGAGATTACGGGGGAAGAGAAGAGGCAAGCAATCCTCTTGAGTACTTGTGAGAGCAAAACCTACAGTCTGATTCGAAGTATGACAGCACCCAGTGCCCAATTTTGAAGAATTTTGATGAACCGGTGGACCTCATGACGGGTCACTTTCAACCCAAGCCCTCAGTCACAATGCAGAGGTTCGGGCTTAAATCATGAAATAGAGCCCCAGGTGAGACAATTGCATGCCGTGTGGCAAACTTGAAGCGGCTAATGAAACATTGTGAGGTCAGGACCACTCTGACAACGTGCTCAGAGATCGTTTAGTGTGTGATGTGAAAGAGTGTGAAAGAGGACTCTATTCAGAAAAGATTATTGCCCAAAGTGAATCTGAATTTCAAGAAAGCACAAAAGATAGCGCTGGCCATGGAAAGCACTGTAAGAGATGCAAAAGCAGTACAGGGTGCGCAAAATGGCGCCGTCCTCCTCATCGGGCGAGAAACCTCAGCTGAAAGAGGCACGAAAAAGCGGGAACCTGCCGAGAAGTGCGAAACAACCCCTGCTAGCCAAAGAATAAAGAAAAATAACTTAGCAGTAAAATCAAAGAATTATTTTAATAGAGGTGGAAACAATCAGCCTTTTAGCAATTGGCAGTTTAAAAAAATTGAATGCTACTATTGTCATAGAAATGGATATATAATGAAACAGTGCAAGAAAAGATTTAAGCAGGCTTGTAAACAAAAGAAGAAGCCCAATGAAATCTACAATGTAGCAGTGCCTGAAACAACAAATTCAGACATTTACTCGTTGTTTAATGTGAAAAGACGGAACCAATATTTGTCACAATGAAAGTAAATGGCAAACCTGTTAGAATGGAAGTGGACATGGGAGCTTCCAATACCGTAATTGGGGAACATACCTTCAGATATTTGAATAATGGTGAACATCAATTAAGTTTAGAACAAACAGCTGCCTAGCTAAAAACCTGTAGGGGAGAATTTTCGGCTAGGCGAGTGGGGGCAGGGCCCACTCGCCAAGGCGTAAAATGACGCGGGGTGACGTCGGGCAACATTTCATGAAGGGCTTATAAATTAAATAAATTCTTCCATTAAAGTTCATTGACATGTCCCAGCTCACATGACTAGCCGAAAATTCTCCCCTACAGGTTTTTAGCTAGGCAGCTGTTTGGGTCACCGGGTAGATTCACAGGGCCTTCACTGTGTTGAGGAGAAAGTGAGAGCAAAAGGAGCAACACTTAGGCCAAAGAACGCTTCAGAGCTCAAATCGTTCCTTGGAATGATCAACTATTACGGGTGCTACCTATCCAATTTGCCTACAGTGCTGGCCCCCCTGCATTCTCTACTCAAAAAGAACCAACAATGGTCTCGGGAGGCATCCCAGAAAGAAGCTTTCATAAAGGTGAAACAATTGTTGTACTCGTCCAATCTATTAGTGCATTATGACCAGATGAAAGAACTAGTGCTGACATGTGACGTATCTCCCTACAGAGTGGGAGCAGTGCTCTCTCATCGGGTGGACAACGGCACGGAACAGTCAATAGGTTATGTATCAAGAATGCTCACCACAGTGGAAAAGGGATAACCGCAGATAGAAAAAGAAGGCCTGTCCATCATCTTTGGTGTCAAGAAATTTCACCAGTACGTACACGGCCATCATTTTACAATTGTTTCAGACCACAAACCATTGCTAGGATTGTTTAGTGAGGACAAGGCTATACCATCCATAGCCTCAGCAAGAATACAATGATGGGCCTTAATTCTGGCAGCATACAAATACACTTTCGTACCTAAGCCTGCCAATCAAATCGCAAACGTCGATGCTCTTAGTCATTTGCCTTTACAAGAAAATGATGAACACATCCCAGTTCCACAGAAACTTGTTTTACTGTTAAATTTCTTAGATTTCTCACTGGTATGTGCTCAACAGATCACAGACTGGACAAGTCGGGACTCTGTCCTATCTCAGGTACGAGAACAAGTGCTACATGGTTGGTCACATGAAATGAAACCATACTTCAACAGAAGACATGAAATAACCAGCCAGGATGGCATCTTATTGTGGGGAGCACGAGTGACAGTTCCCCCAAAGGGAAGGGAGCCACTTTTAATTGAACAACACAGTGCCCATCCAGAAATTTCCCGAATGAGGACCATAGCACGCAGTTATCTATGGTGGCCTGGGATGGATGGTGAAATAGAAAGTTTAGTAAAGCACTGTGTACAATGTCAGCAACTGCATAAGTTGCCAGTGACAGCTCCATTACACCCATGGGAGTGGCCAGGTAGACCCTGGGTCCGTTTATACATTGACTACATTGTACCTTTCCGGCGAACAAGACCTTTCCTGCTCATTGTTGATACCCATTCAAAATGGTTGGACGTATATGAGGTGAAGTCACCAACGTCGGCCTCTACAATTGAGAAACTATGTCAGAGTTTTGCTATTTACGGATTACCAGAAGTAGTCATTTCTGATAACGGCACGGCATCTATGAGTGCTGAGTTTCAACAGTTTATTGGTCCCAACAGTATCACTCATGTGAAAACTGCACTGTACCAGCCTTCCTCAAACGGACTGGCTGAAAGGGCGGTTCAAACGTTCAAGGCAGGCATGAAAAAACTAACCGGCAATTCCTTGGCAACCAAGCTAACATGCTTCCTCTTTCATTACAGGACTACCCCTCACACAACAACAGGCGTCACACCTGCGGAGTTATTATTGAAACGCCATCTCAGGACAAGATTGAGCTTAATAATGCCGAACTTAGATGGGAAGGTGGAAAGGAGGCAGGGAAGCCAGAAAATTAGACACGGTTGGTATAGTCGCGAGAGGAAATTTACAGTGGGAGATCAGGTATACATAAAAAATTTTGAGGAAGAACCAAAGTGGTTACTGGATGAAATAAGTGTGGTGACTGGACCTCTATCTTACCACATGGAGGTGGAAGGTTTGATCATCCGTAAACATGTGGACCTTTAAGGAAGAGAGAGACAAATCACCAAGACATGGTTCCACCAGTGATCATGATCGGGTATGTGTTTCCTGTTGAGGATACTCAACCCAGGTCTGACACGTCTAATGTTCCTGTAAGAGTTGAGGATACAGAACTGCAAGTGCCCACCGAAGCACCTGATGTTCAGGCAACTCCGGAAAAGGAGGTTCCTGACGAAGAATCTGAAGTTGTGGAGCTGCGACATTCCACACATATCAGGAAACCACCTGAAAGACTGAACTTGTAAATTCCTTACCCAGTGTAAATATTATATTGTCTTGAAAAATGTGTAATTTTAAATATAATATGTATAGCCGAGTTAAAGAGGGAGGAATGTAATAGTTATGGCTTTATTTAGTGTCTAATGTACCTTTAAGAATAACACTTGTTAAGGAAGATCACATGATCTGTAGTAACCAATAGCAGAGTTAGCACAGGCTACCTCAGCAGTCAGTGTAGAGATAGGGCTGGAGTTGAAAGCACACATGTAGTTGCTGCTGAGTATATCGTAAATAAACTTAAAGTTTCCACCCAAGAAGTGTCTGCAGATTAACTCTATCATTCATAGTACAACTCAGCCACCTTACAACAATCCCCCTCACTATACTGTCCGCTACTACTCAAATTCCTTTTTGCTCCCCCCACTTGAATGACTTCCTGTACCATGGTGCCATTGTCAATTTTCTCATCCACCCTGTAGCCCTTCTTCTCATCCAAACAAGCTGAGAGAACCTCAAACCTATTGGACAATTGCAGGGGCTCACACTCCTGCACTCCTGCCCTCTGGGTTGCCTTACCTGCCTCACTCACAGTCACACCCTCCTGTCCCTGACCACTGACCAAATGAGAAGACCCTGTCTCCAAGTATAAACCATCCAGGTAACTTTCCCCCTCCCTGACGTGTCGCAGAGTCTGCAGCTCAGCCTCCAGCTCAATGACTCTGAGCCAAAATTCCTCAAGCTGCAAACACTTACTGCAGACGTATTTGCCCTGGATCACAATATTATCCAGGAGCTCCCACATGCTGCAGCTTTGACACATCAGCTGTCCTGCTTCCTTAATGTGTTTTAAATAATTACTTAATTATATTAATCACTTATTTATATTGCTTTCTTATATATTTTATTAACTTTACCACCAATTTGTGTACTATTTTAAACCTTAGGGATAGAATAGGATTTACCCACTTACCAGATACTCACCAAACAGCCAGCTCCTTTCCCTGTAGTAGAGCAAGAACCAATTCCTATGGGGTGAGAAAAATAGAAAAAGGAAACAAACACCTCCTTCCCCCAACTCCCCCTCTCACCAAACTCCAAGTCTACATTCAGTTAGTCAGCTGCACTCTGTTTGCCTGGACTGCACTAAAGAATCTTGAATTTATAGTAAACTGAGCTGGGGCTACAGTAACCAGATTCAGCCAGTTAGTTAATTAACTAGTCTGTTATTATCAGTAACTGGAAATTACTGTGTAAGCAGGATAAGTTCATTTTTCTTGCAGTTTAGAATGTTTTGTGAGAATTGTTAAGGGCTGATGACCATTGGAGGATTCAGCAGTACAGATTTAGATAGAATCCCAAAATATAACTGATAACTTTGTACTAATCTACACTATTAAAAATGATGCTGTGTTACCAGTGTAGTCACATACAATTGATGATAAAATTGAACATTCTGAGTTGTATGTAGAAATAGTTCTCACCATAATTTTGGCCCTACAGTCCCATCAACAAGACCACCTACTTTCACTTCTGTAATATCAGCCTTTTCTGCCCCTGCCTTAGCCCATAAGTTGCTAAAACCATCCTCAATGCCTTGGTTACCTCCGGACTCAATTATTCCAATGCTTTCTTAGCCAGCCTCCCACTTTCCATCTTCTGTAAACTTCAGCTCATGCAAATTTCTGTTGCCCATACCTTTACTCTCCCATGTCCCATTCAACCTGTACTCACTGACCTACATTGACTCCTGGCCTGGCACCAACTGGAATTTAAAATTCTCATCCTTGTGTTCAGATGACTCCTTGGCCTTGTTTCTCCCTATCTCTGTAATCTCTTCCAGTCCTACAATTCTCCATTATCTCAGTGCTCTTCCAATTCTGGCCAGTTGTGCTTCCCCAACACTATTACACAACTATTGTCAACTGTGCCTTCAGCTAGGCCCTAAATTCTAGAATTTCTTCCCTAAACCTTTCCTCAAGTCTATCTCTCTCTCCTCCTTTAAGCCATTCCTTATAACCTACCTCTTTGCCCAAGCCTTTGGTCACCTGTCCGAATGTCACTTTATGTGGCTCTGTGTCAAAATTTGTTTGCTAACACTCCTGTGAAATGTCTTGGGATGTTTTAGTACATTGATGGTACTATATAAATTCAAGTTATTATTGTAAGGTGTGTGCTGATCATGAACATCGGTTTATATTTATAAAGGTCAGGTTGTGTTGACTAAGTTAAAAACTTCCTTCAACTTAGTCTACTGCATTCATTGCTCCCAATGCGGTTTCCTCTACATTGGAGAGCCCAAACGCAGGCTGGGTGACCGCTTTGCAGAACACCTTCTGTCTGTCCGCAAGCATCACCCAGACCTCCCTGTCGCTTGCCATTTTAACACTCCGCCCTGCTCTCTTGCCCACATGTCTGTCCTTGGCTTGCTGCATTGTTCCAGTGAAGCTCAATGCAAACTGGAGGAACAGCACCTCATCTTCCGACTAGGCACTTTACAGCCTTCCGGACTGAATATTGAGTTCAACAATTTTAGATCCTGAACTTCCTCCTCCATCCCCAGCCCCTTTCCGTTTCTTCCCCCTCCTTTTTGTTTTTTCCAATAATTTATATAGATTTTTTTTCCACCTATTTCCATTATTTTTAAATCTATACCTTTTATGCCCTTTTAGTCTTATTTCACCCCACCCCCACTAGAGCTATCTGTACCTTGCTTGTCCTCTTAATTAGCACATTCTTTTAGATAATATCACCACCTTCAACACCTCTTTGTTCTTTTGTCTGTAACATCTTTTGGTTATCTCCTCCTGTCACTGCTTGCTTGTCCCAACAACCACCCCAGCCCCCCTTCTCTCTCCCCCCCCAACGCCCACTTCCTCCTTTAAACCAGCTTATATTTCACCCCTCTCCTATTTTTACTTAGTTCTGTTGAAGGGTCATGAGGACTCGAAACGTCAATTGTACTCTTCTCCACCGATGCTGCCAGACCTGCTGAGTTTTTCCAGGTATTTTTTATCTTCTGTGTTGACTAAGTTAATTGATTTCTTTGAGAGAGTCGCAGAATGTACAGGTGTAGGGAAAACTATGCAGTTTGTTTTTATTTGTTTGCTTGATTTTCAGGAGGCATTTGAAAAGGTGCCACATACTACAAAAATGAAGACACGTGTCACTAAGGAAATGGAACTATATGAATAGTGGAATGGCTAGAGGACAGAAAGCAAAGAGTAGGCATCATTGGATCTTTTTAGATTGGCAGGATACAGGTAGTGGTGTACCCAAAAATCTGTGCTGTGACTTCGTTGCTTGACATTTATATAAATAATTTGTATATAGATACAAGAAGAATGATGGTACCAAATTAGCGGTTTAGCAAACTGAGAGAAGAATGTAAGACATTACAGAGTAGGCAGATAAGTAAAGGTAAAGTATAGTTCAATACAGAGAAGTGAAAAATCATATATTTTCTAAAAAAAAACAGCTGAAGGAAAATATCCCAAACTGTTTGGGGGAAAACTTGGGCATGGTAGAGCCCAGTTTTGGAGTGTTATGAGATCCTTTAAGGTCCCAAAATGATGACAAACACCTTATTGGTAAAGGGGCTAGCGCATGTGCATGAAGCATCCAACTTCAGTATTTAGAGGGAGATTAAGAAAAGGCGCAGGCTTGAGTGCAGAGCTCCAAAATGCCAAAGCTAGTATCAAATCGCAATTGCATTTTGATTGCCTTAAAGACTTGTGCATCCTCTAAACTCCATGTAATGTAGTATCTGAGCTGATGGCTACTACTATGCAATCGAGTGACGGTGTGTCTTTATCTTTACTGTCTTCTCGCTCTTCCTCCACTTCCTGGGCAAGTTCCAGTTTTTGGGTATCAAAGGAAAAACGGGCAAGGGTTGGGTTGTTGTGAGGGAAGAGGAGAAAGTAAGAAGTGCATCCTATGCCATTGGCAGCTTCTCAGTCAGAGCAGACTGTGGAGTGAGGTGGAATGTGAGAAGGAGGTTTAAGATTTTTGGATACCCTCATCCTCAATAGTTTCAACCCACTGGTGGCCACAGCTTCAGCAATGGCCCTTCCATGGAGGTTAGAAAATACTCCTGTGTGTGTCTTCACTTCCTGCTGCCTCCAGTTGTTTGCTACATTGTCCAGCAATCTCTTCAAGTGATGTGGCTATCATGGTTGAATAGTTGTCAGTGTGTGCAAGCTGAGATGTAGAATTGAGGCTTGCGACAGTGATAAGTGTGTGAGGGGCAGGTGAAGCATTGAAAGTTAGGTAAGAGTCCTGATTGATATAGATTGTTGGTAGGTGAGCAATGAGGGTGTGGTTAATTGAGCAGTGGCTCAGGCCAGTGGTGCAGTTGGGATTTGAAGATTTATGTGTGCACCTTCACCCCTCGTGTGAGATCAAACTTCTTGCAGCATCACATTCAGGTCCTTGAGGCTATACCACCAGCATTCAAAAATAGTCTCTCTCTCCCATGATCAGCTATTATTCTCCGACTCCCACATCAGACAGTTGCAGAATGACCCCCAGCAGCTGCTGCTGCCACAATACACCCTCTGACAAGCTGCCACCTGTGCCACACTTTCCCAGTGCCCTGGATGCAGGCCACTCATGCCCAGCATCTCAACACATGCAGATCCTGGGTCTAATCTCCCCTCTAAACTAGGTGCAGCATCAGTTCATGAGCTGGTAGCTGCATGTGTGAGACTGAGTCATGGTCTTTCATCATCATCTGATGTACAAGTGGTACCTCAGAACCTCGCTTGGCTGCAACTGTGGAAACCCTGATCAAACCATGGACCACATCTTACCCCTGACTAAAGTTTGAGGGTGACATCCTGGAGTTACAATTTCTCTCCACAGGGCATTGGGCTTGACATTAGAGCTATGACAACAGCTTCTGCTCACAAAGCCATACGGAAAAAGATCACCACCAGTCTCTTCTTCATCTTCCGTTTCTTATAGCTGCGCCAAGGCTTGGCCTAAGTGTAGTGTTGTGGTGAGGGGAAGGGAAAAAGCAACATGTGCACACTTACACCCTCTGCAGGTTGTAAATCAGAAGAGAGTGTGGGATGAGGGACAAATGGGAAGTGAGAAGGTGGATTAGTTAGGAACATACCCTCATCTTTCCTGATTTCACTTCCCTAGCCTCCATCATAGCCACTACAATGATGGTGAACAGTGTCTCCGTGAATACATGCAGCTTTGTCTGTCCCCCATTTATTGTGCGCCACCTTGTCCTGCAAGAGAGAGGAAAGTGACTGTAGAGCATTGTATTTATGTGATGTGACTGGCTTGCTTGATTAGTTGTGTGCAAGCTGTGGGGTATGGGTGTGAGGCTTGAAGCAGCGCTAAGTGTATGAGGGTGAGGTGAAACTACGAAAGTGAGGTACAAGTCGTGGTTCATTGGGAATGTTAGTAGGTGAGTGAAGGGGGTTGGTGAATGGAGCAGTGTATGAGGTTAATAGTTCGTTTGTAAGGATATGACATTGAGGATGCATTCACTGACGTTGTCAACTTGTGTGAGGTCATTGATCTTCTTGTGGAACTGCATCCAGACTCTTAGAACTAGACTTATGGAATTTGACCGCCGTGCCTATCTACTCCCATTACTTTTGCTGTGCATGGAAGGCCTCCTGGCTGCCTGTGGCTAGAGGATCAGTCTCCTCCTGCCCACCTCCTACACCAAGACCTGCAGTGCTGTGTTGGAGAATCTTGCCCACTCTCTGCCCTGCTGCACCAATATTCATTGTTCTTCCTACTTGGACACTCTTCCCAAGTCCTTTCCAGCACCTCCCCTTTAAGAGGTGCAGTTTGCCTTTAATAGGCAGCCTAATTGACTTTTTGTTGCTTGCGCGTGAGTAGCCTGTTCCAAAATGGCCTGGAGGTTGTTAGCAGGAAATCACAGTCCTGCCTCCTCAGCTGCATGAAAACCTGGTGCAACGCGAGCCATATTGCCACACGACATGTCATTGAGCAGATCGTTGAGATGCTTAAGCAAAACTTCCACTGCTTTGAGCACTTTGGAAGAGCCCTGGAGTACTCTCCAGAGGATGTGTCATCATTTGTTGTTATCTGCCGCATCCTGTAAAACCTTGCTATCAAGAGGGCACAGCCCTTACCATCAGGCGTACAGTAATCAGAATAAGGAGAGGAGGAAGAAGAGGAGGAGGAGGAGGAGGAAGGAAGGAAGGAAGGAGGCAACCAACACATTCCTTTTTTTTCGCTGGCACATCTGATTGTGGTAACCGTGGATGAAACCCCAATTCCCCTTCCACCAACAGTCACAGCTGTTACCAACCATAGAAACCACCACATTGTCCTCTTGGCCGCAATGTTGAAATAAGTGTCACCACTAAACCACCATTTCAAATCAATTTTATCCAATCAGCTATCCAATATTCCATATAAAATTTAAATAATCACCCTTGTGCATTTCTTTAATGCCTCTCGTGCAGTGTCTTTGCCTGACTGAGTGCAGTGCTGTCCCAATGGCTGCAGCATGTTTGGTGGAAAGTTGCTGACTTTCATTGGGGGAGATTGCCGATGGCCTTTTAAGACGACCTCGAGCAGCTCTCACCCCAGAAGGCCCGGCTTTGCACTCCACCAACTTGGCATGGGCAGCAGCAGTCTGGGTTGGATGGCTAATGGGCAAAAGGAAGGGCTTTGGCAGAGTGGCAATGGTGGGAGGACAGCAGGTTCCTGCGTCACTGAAGCTCTGCCCTCCCCCAGGCAGCATTTCAAGAACCCTAGTAATGTGTTCAAGGACAGATTGCTGGACTGCAGCAAGACCATGTAATCGCCTCTGAGCATGGTATTCTCAACCATCATGGCAGTGATATGAGCTACGTGACTTCAGCCTGACCATCCACTGCAGCACTCAGATGTCTGGTGGCTTCTACTCGCACTGCAATGGAAGCTGAAACAAAGGCCATCAGGTGCTGAAAGAATGGGCTCTGAGCGCTGGACAAAGCTGTGTGCAAGGTTGGTGTTGGACTTCTCCATGCTCTTTGGCATTGACAGCAGGCTTTCTGACAGACCAGCCAATGCACCAAGCATTTATGTGTCCCTACCCATCAGCTTTTGTCTATAAGCCACTGCAACAAAATCCTCATCCGGGTTTCCCAATGCTCGGAAAACCAGGCAGACAACAGTTAGAGTTGAAAACCTGAAAGGCAATGCTTCCCTAAGGCTCATTGTCATATTTAAAGTTCTAACCTGCCTCCTCGGATCAGGTTGGTTGCTGGCTCGGTTGTAGCTGGAAATGGATGGGTTGGAGGTTGGATTTGGGTCAGGAGACAGAATTCTCAAACTTTAACTCCCCCCCCCCCCCACTTGGTATTCATTTTGTAATAGAATATGAAAAAGAATGTTTCTGAATCATTGTAAAACTCACAGTATTTGCACTGTAGAAATTTGGTGCTGAATATTTCATTTCTCTGCATCTGAGATACCTCAGCTCTGGAATCCAAAGCAGAAAATAAATTCAGAAAATGTGTTTTAAAAATACATATGTACCCAAACACTAAGTGGCAACAATGGGTGGAATTTTACAGCCCCGTCGCAGTAGGGGTGGGCTTGTGACTTGCAGCGTGCCATTCAAAAGCCCATTGACTTCGGTGGGCCTGGAAAATCCCGTCAGCAGGAGGGACCATAAAATTCCACCCAATAAACTGAATGATATGCGCTTTTATATGTTCAATACATCAAGGACCAACTCACACCAAGAGACTCCCTTCAGGCAAACAAAGAATCTTGTCAATTATTACTCAAATAAATTATATTTTCAGTCTACTGACTCAACGAGACCTCAACTAAACACTGACAGGTTTAATTTTCTATCGATAAGACAAGCTACCAAAATGAGCATTTGGAAAATGTGGAGACCAGCTGTGCTTGCATTATGTGGCATGTATCTGCAAGTGAGGTTTCAATGAACAAAAAAATCAGGAAAAAATCATTATTATCACAATTGCATTTTTTAATATTTTGTTCTGAAAAGTTGTGCTTGTGCTTTTAGAGATGATGAAACTGATTATTATTAACAATATAATATTTGGGAATAATTTGATCAATACGACTAAGCCAGCTTTCAGTGAACTGAAGGTACTCACTGGGGGGAGTTTTGACACCCCTGTGACCGATGGGATAGGGTTGGAGTGAGGTGGTAAATTGGCTAAAATGTAAACCTCAAACCCATCCCCTTGTGAATGCATCTGCTTCCTTTACCAAAGCAGGTTTGGCTGTGTGCAAGTAACCCCTTACGGAGAGGAGTATTCATGATTTTAATATTTATATTGGGATGAGTTAATGGGTTTTTCACCATAATTTGAACTTAATACCTCCTGCACAGGTTCCCCAGGCTTCATAAAACTCAACATTAAAATGGAAGCAAGATTGAACGGTGCTTTCTGGGGCTAATTAAAGGTCAAGAGTTCCAAGATTAATAGATGCTCAGTGCTCATAGCTGTTTTATCAGGTCCCCCTGGGTATAGGTTTGGTAAGAGTATAACAACAAGCTATATTTATATAGCACTTTGAACATAATAAAACATTCCATGGTGCTTCACAATAACTTTATAAAGCAAAATATGATACCAATCCATATAAGGAGATTACTAGAATAGGTGACCAAAAACTTAGTCAAAACAGTAGGTTTGGTGCAGTGCCATAAAGGAAAAAAGATGGAGAGGTTTAGGGAGGGAATTCCAGAGCCTCGGGCCATGGCAGCTGAAGGCACGGAGGATGTTGATGCTCAAGAGGCCAAAATCAGAGGAGCGCAGAGGAGATTTTGAGGTAGGGATGGGTGTGGCTTCTTGAAATCCTACATGGCCTTGTCCCTCCCTATCTCTGTAAGCTCTTCCAGCCCTGGAGCCCTCCAAGGTACTTGTGCCCTCAGTGTGGGTCTCTTAAGCATCCGCACTTTTAACTGCTCCACCATTGGTGGCCATATCTTCACCTCCTAGGCCTTAGTTCCGGAATTTCCTAACTAAACCTTTCTTTTCTTCCATAAAATAATCCTTAAAATCTTCCTCTTTGATCAAGCTTTTGGCCATCTGCCCTAACATCGCCTTATGTGGGTCAGTGTCAGATTCTGCTTTGTAACATGCCTTTGAAACACCTTGGAGAGTTTTATTACATTAAACGCACTACATAAAGAAACATTGTTGTCTTGATATTTGGGAAGAGCACTTGTCGTGAGAGGCTTATTTATACAATTTGGAGGTCGACACCTACATTACATCAAGGTGGATGATGGCATGGCTGTTTTAGATTGGACTTCAGCAAGGAATGCAATCAGTATTAGCAGCAGTAAGGGTGTGCCTGTCAGTATGTAGGTGCTCAGCAGAGAATTGGATAATAGAACAACAAAGAGAAGAACAACAAAACAACAAAGGTGTTGAGTTCGCAGTAGGCACTACACACTTAACAGAGTGTACAGACAGAGGCTCAGCTTCCTTGGCCTCTCGGAGGGGCAGTGCTTCCAAAGACTGAGACTGTCATGTCAGGTGGTTGGAGCCTCCTCAAAAAAGACCTGCTCCCTGCTCAACCTGGTGGCCATGCATTACCAGTGGCTGTGAAAGTCACCACTGCCTCAACTTTTTTTTGCCTCTGATTCATACCAGGGTGCTGAGACAGATTGAGGGTCTTACTGTCAGCTTGCATCATCAATGCATAAGGCAGTTGATGGATGGATTGTTTTCTAAGGATGGGAAATTATGTAATCTTCCCCTGAGAAGATAATAGCAGGCATTTGGATTTGTGTTTCAGGCAGGCTTCTCACAGGTACAAGGTGATACATGCACCTTTAAATCAACCAGGATAACTCATCAATCACAAGGAATATTCGGCTGGTCTGCAAGCACTAGTGAAAATTCATGCATGTCTCCACTGGCATCCCTGGGAGTTGCAATGATGCTTTCATACTGTGGTCATCCAGCATCTCTGATCCATTGTGACTGGAAATACTCTTAAGGAGTGTGCTGCTAACCAGGCTGATAGCACCTCTGAGAACATCACTAATGAAGCCCTACAGCTCTACAACCATGTATCAGCCAATGTGTCATTGATCAAGTTATCAGCATGCTCAAGATGTGCTTCAGATGCCAGGACAGGTCTGGAGGTCCCCTTCAGTACTCAAAACAGTGTAGACCTTTCGAATAATTGTGGTCTGTTATGTTCTGTCCAACAACACAGAGCATTGAGGATGAGAAATGTAGGAAGAGCAAGTGCTCATCACTCATTGCCTGATAAGGATTGCAATGGAGAGGAGGAGAACAAGGAGAAGAAGAGGGTGATGATGAAGCTTCGGACCAGCCACTCATACTGTTAATCAGGCATGTTAGGAACACTCTAATAGCTCAAAAGTTCAGTCATTCACTCACACTGGACAAAAATAAATATTACATGGAGGAGGCCAGTCTATCTATGGAAGACAGCCTTCAATGCCCTACAACACCATTCTATAGATGATTGAGCTGGACTCCTCCATCCTCTCTGTTATTGTGCCAGTACTTCTCAAATGTACTGCAGTCCCTGTGTGATTATCGTTTTCATCAATGACTCCTGGATTTCAGCTTCTGTGTCAACAGAAAGGATTGCACCCTTCACCTGGATTCCATAGCTGCCTCCACCACCACAATCTCCTCATCTTCACTTGTGAACAGTGACTAACCAGATGAAAATAAACTAATGGGAACAACCAAAGTGCACATTTCTGCACCATTACTTGGTAATTTGTCCAGTGACAGTGAACCCACAGAAAGAATCAGCTCCTCTGAAGAAACATCATGTGTTCTAGCAGAGAGAAGAAATGGATATGAATGAATAATGGCGACATAAAAATGTTGCTACTTAGAATAATTAAGATATTTTACTCAATGCTGCATCACTGAGCCTTGTATGAGATTTGGGTTGGAGATATTTAATCTGTCACCAGGCATATGTGAAGTCCCAGTTACTCCAGCTCTGATGGTCAGGAATGCAGATGTGCCACTGATCTCCATGGCCTCTTCCTCTGCTGATGTCAGTTGCACTATCTATAGCAAACCACCTACAATTCTCTTCCTCTCCTTTTAATTTGCACTCACTTCTCATGTAGGGCAAACGGCAGACCTATCATTGTCTGTAAGACCATGTATTCATCCAATAAATGCAGTGCATTGGGTAAAGTTGACTATTAAGCAGAAGCATCACATTGCATATAGATTGGAGTGAGTGGCAGTGGTGGAGTGTTGGATGGATAAATAGGGAGGTGAGGAAGTGCATAGAAAGTAGATGTGATGGAATACACGTGACAAGACGGAGTGAATGGGGAGGCTGTGCTTGACACAATGTAGGTCAATCTGCAACTGCCCTCACTTTTCCTGAGCGCTTTTTAAATGACTGGATCCAGGAACAGGGCACAATGTTCCTGCTGACCTTCTCGGCTAACTTCAACCAATTGTTCTTGATGACAGCAGAAGGTTTCTTCTTCTCATTGCTGGGAAAGATGACCTCCTTTCTGCTCTCTGTGATTCCTACCTCAGCCTTATCTCACTTAAAAGATGCTCTGAAGGACTGCATATAAATTCATCTGCTCTTCTCTTTCTCCCATTTGCCTCTCCCCTGTCCATTACAGGTAGGAGGACACTCACCTACCATTGGCTGGCTACCATTAAATTCTGATCACTTTGTTATTCATTCACAGGATGTGGGTATCACTGGCAAGCCCAGAATTTATTGCTCACCCTGGTTGCCCTTTGAGATAGAGGTGGGTTTCCAACTTGAACCATTGCAACCCATGTGGCATAGGTATATCCACAGCAATATTATGTTGGGAGCTCCAGGATTGTTCCTTGTCTGACTTGGCCCTTGCAGATGCTTGAAATCAGGAGGTGAGTCACTCACTGCAGAATACTCTGCCTCTGACCTGCACTTGGAGCCACAGTATTATACAGCTGGTCCAGTTAAGATTCTGGTCAATGGTCATTCAGGTCAAGATGTTGATGATGGAGATTCAGTAATGGTAATGCCATTGAATGTCAAAGGGTTAGACTCTCTCTTGCTTGAAGTGCTCACTGCCTGGCAATATTGCAACATAAATGTTACTTGCCCCTAATCAGCCCAGGCCTGAATATTATCATGCCGCATATGGGCATGGACTGCTTCTCAGAGGAGTCTCAAAAGAACTGAACACTGCAATCAACCATGAACATCCTCACTTCTCACCTTATGGTGGAAAGAAGGCTATTAATGAAGCAGCTGAAGATGGTTGGGCCTAGGACACCATCCTGAGGAAATCGTGCAGCGATGTTCTGGAGCTAACATAATTGGCCACTAACAACCACAACCATCTCTCTTTGTGCTAGATATGACTCCAGCCAGTGGAGAAGTTTCCCCTATTTTACATTGTGCAAATCTGGGACAATTCTGCCCAAAGTGCAAAAGCTGGTGGGAAAAAGGACGTCACAATGGCAGGTTTTCATGCCAAATTGTCCCATTCTCAGCACATCCCAGCCTCATTAACAACGCATTCCCAGGAAACACACCAGATCGCTGGTGGGGTGGCCTCTGATTTGCACTCCCCGCCGTCACCTCAGGCCGTCAGAAATCTGGGCGCCATATTTAAAGGGTGTCCCTGCACAGAGCTACCACTCTTGAAAGAACTAGAAGCTGCTGCAAAGTCATGGCTGCCAAAGGAACGAAACATGCTGCCCCCAAATTCAGCGACGCCTCCCTCGGACACCTACTGGATGCAGTAGGGGCCCGCCATGAGGTCCTCTATCCCTGCTCTGGATGAAAAGCAGCAAGAAAGGTCACCAATTCAGCATGAGAGGCAGTGGCAGCAGTGGTCTGTGCCAACACCCTGCAAAAGAGGACAGCCAACCAGTGCCGAAAGAGGATGAATGATCTCCTCCATTCCACCAGGGTAAGTCACTCTTCTCATCACTCAACTCACACACTCACAAACCCATCACACATCCACAGGGATCTCATTCACTGCTGGTTTAAGGGACATCACCATTCACTCTCTCACACACAACTTCATCAACGCTGCAGATTGTGTCCTCATCTCGTCCATGGCACTACTCAGCACCCATATATGCCAGGCATCCTTCTCATCTCGCCTGGCAGGCATCCTGCTTACACAAGCATCCTGTACTCATGCAGGACAAGCTGGCACACAACAATAGGGAGCGGTCACAGATTGGTGGAAGAATGCCGACATCAAAGTCCTCACAGACTTTGAAAATAGAGCCAATCTGCATCGACCTGGGCCATTCCTGTGCTGACGGTGAAGTTGCAGTGCTCAACCAAGTGAGGATCCAGCAGTGCAACATCCATCATACAACCATATTGTGAGTCAGTTCACCTGTTCCGCTGTGCCCTGCCATACACTGATTATCTCTCCTTGCTTTCACAGGCACACCTGGGAAGCAGCTGAGGGGGTCCACCAGTCAGATCCTCGACTCAAGCCCTGAAGCCCCACCTCGGAAGAAGAATCTGATGACACCCTAATTGAAGACCCGTCATAGCGCTCACCCACACTCTCCACCAGCGCAGAGACAGGCATCTCGGTAGGACCTAGTTCTAGAGTAACGTTGGGGGGGTCACAATCTGGTGAGCACTCCACACTGTCTGAACCACAGCAGACGGCAGCAGGGACTTCGGTTTACGGCACTCAGGGGACTGCTGGAGGCCAGAAATCTGCTGAGTCTGAGTCAGATGACGAGCCTCTGGACTCGGTCATGTCACAGTTGCTGAAGCTGCAAAGGCAAGCTCAGGAACATCAGGAAGGGATGTCCGCTGTGCTCCTCAGATTGCAAGGCACAATGGAGGAGTGCGTCCGTCTTCAGTCTGAGGTGATAGCACTAGCATGTCAATGCACTGAGGTCAACACTATTAGGATGGCAACTGCCATGGAGGCCTTGGTCTAGGATATCGGTTCTGCACTGCTGCACAGGCTGAACTCGATCACTAACGCCATAGTTGGCTTCAAACAGTATCAACATGAGAGGGGTATGGGGCAGCCTGATCTCACTCCCACCTCCCCTCCTCTTCAAGGAATCAGCCAGGGGCCCTTGGGCGCCCATAGGGAGGAGGATCAGCAGGTGCACACCCTAGGGCCATCCATCCAGGTGACTCTGGGAGTATCCAGCCCATCTGAATCCCCTCTTCCTGTGACCCCATCAGCTCCAGCTCCACAGGCCGAGGAGGGTGCCACTGCCACACAGCAGGACCCCAAAAGCAGGCTGGAGTCCTCCAGGTCTCGGCCCGCTAAGGTCATCACAGACAGGGCATAGCAGTCACCAGGATCCCTCTGCCTCCACTGTGGATGTCAGGGGAGCACCAAGACGTAGTGGCAGGGTTAGGAAGGTTAAGAAGATGTAGTTGCACAGCCTGGGCAAGGGTGTTAATCACTCATACATAATGTTCACTATTGTAAATAAACTCCCAAGAATGTCTCCTTGCCTATAGCTCCTTATCATGATGAGCAGCGTTCATGTCACTCAGATGTGAAACCTTAGTTCCTGCACAAGATAAAGGCAGGTGTCTCAGTCCAGGGCCTCTTCCCTGTGCAGTGTGTAACCTTCAGAGCAAAGTGATGGTCCGGCTTCACACTCATTACACACATTAGTGATACTTGCACCTCGATGGTGCTTGTCATCGCTGCCAGAATGTCGTGGGAAGGCAGCACAGAGTTCTGTCATTCTCTCTGTGCGCTCTCAGCACCTTTGAGGTGGGTCTGGCCTCCAATCTCTTCACCATCTGTGACCAGTGATGCTGTGCTCCTGAAGGGGTCAGGTGCCGAAGGCTGACAAAGGATCAGGTGTATTTAAAGTTTCACGGCTACGTCTCTATGATATGACCCTGATCACAGAGCGCAAGCAAGTTGCCCTCAGCCAGACAGGAGTCAGACATTCACAGAGGCTATGTGAAGATCTACGGAGTGTCCTCACTGCATGTCGTCATCATCCTCCTGGAATCTAGCGACTATTAGAGCCTCCGCTGTGTCTCCATGACATGAACCTAAGCAACAATTTATGGCTTCCGTGAGTGGAACATTGGTGAATAGGCTAGCAATGTCAAATGAGTACCTGGACATGGCATCGATATGCAAGTCCTGTATGGTCCTTCACCATGCATGTGGAACTCTTGGTCAAAACCGTTTGTAACAATTCGCCCAACCATTTGGCCAATTCATGTTATGCAGAGCCAATCATAGATAAGATGGGGCGTAGAAGGAGATCACTTTTGTGTGTCTTGGGAAGCCATAGATATTTGCACTACAGCACGATATCATAGCAATCTAGACCCCCCACCATTGCGTGGATCAGTATTCATTGAACTATTGAACTCGGCAACTCGCACAGTTGAGTTCACTTTTAATGGCACCATGGATGCCTAAATAGATGGTGTTTCCATGGGATCCCCTCTAGGCCCAGTTCTCGCAAATATCTTTGTGGGTTCCATAAGAAACGTGTTTTCGATGGAATGACATCTAACCTCCTACCCCTCACATATTTCCGATATGTTGATGATATATTTGCTATATTTGGATCTGCAGCTGAATGTGACAACTTCCTTACATGTTTTAATGGCCTCCATCCTACGCTCAAATTCACCTATGAAATGGAGCAGTCAAATGAACTCCCCTTCCTTGACGTACTACTTGAGAAATCTGCTGGGGGATTCTCTACCACAGTTTACCGCAAGCCTACCTTCACTGGTAAATACACACGTTGGGATTCTTACAGTTCCACACATTATGGGTAGAATTTTGCCCTCGTCAGGCGGGCTTGGTGGGGCGAGCGGGAGCAGCCAGGAAGCCAACTGCTGCCCACGATTTCACGCTGGCAGGCCGATTAAGGCCCGCCCAGCGTGAAATGTGCACTGCAGCACTTAGTGCTGCTGTGGGAGAGGGGTGGGGGGAGGGGGGAGGGGGTAGTGGCAGGGTGGGGGAGAGGAGGGAGAGTGTGCATGCAGGAAAAGCTCTCTGAGGCACAGAGCTGCCTCAGGGAGATGGAGATTGTTGAAAATTAAAAATAAGGAATTTTAAAATGTTAAAAATCATGTCCCCTCATGTGACAGACATATTATGAATGAAATTTAAACATTTTTATTAATCTTTTTAAATCACTGTTGGAAACCTCATCCCACCCGTGGATGAGGTTTCCTGAAATATCCAAAGGCCATGCAGCCTTTTCGCCTGCCCGCCAAGCATAAGGTTGGACGGCGGCGAAAAATTGAACTTAATTATTATTTTAATAACTTTAATAGGCCTTTTAATTGTCAGCCTGTGGCATAATGGCTACCCTGATCAGATAATTTCAAACTCATGAATAGGCCTACAGCCACCATTTTCTGCACTGAGAAATGCCCAGTTTACCTCAGATTACCCTGGAAGGGCAAAGTATCTCAAATATTTGAGCAGCAGGTGAAGCTAGCTGTTTCACGCTGCAACTATGCAGTAGCAACACGACTGGTATTCGCCACTAACAAGTTGCTGCCGTCAGCCAATAAGACGTTCTGCCTATCACACAAATGAGTGATGTGGTATATGTATTTCAGTGCCAGTGTGATGCTAGGTATGCAGCCCACATGTCCCAGAGACTGGCAGATCGTATGAAACAGCATGTCCCAGCCGCTGTCCGCAATGGGCAGGGTACAGACCGTACCCAACCAGCCTGTGTTTGCAAAACTGAAAGCACAGTGTCCAACATTAGATGTGATTCAGCGATTGGACAACATTTGCTAAATAATCCTCAATGTGCTGAGAAATATGCTGACAACCAATTTAAGATTGTCAGTTGGACTCATAGTGTGGTACATTTGTGTGTACTGGAAGCCAAATATATTAATACATGGGGCCCTGTTCTTTGCAGACAGAAAGAACATCTGCATACATTGCACCTGTTTCAGATAAACAAAATACGTGAGTCATTCGCTTACTTATTCCGTAGGGCAGTGCCTTGACCAATTACAGTCAAGCTGTCTGGTTTAAATTTTGAACAATACTTTTGGCAGTTAACTGCCAGTCACCATCAGTGGTGCATTCTCCATGGAAACGCCACATGCCACCCAATCAGCACTCTCTTCACCTACAGTATAAATTGTTGTTTTCCCCCTTATATTAGTATTCTTGCCAGTATCCTGATGAGTGCATGATGAAAAGCTGAGACATGCCTCTGTTTTCAGCAGTAATCAAGTTTTGTACTACCAAATGACTATTTAATACAAGTTGTCATGATTAAAATATTTAAATTAAGCTTGCTTGTGTCATTGGCATGGCCTCATACCTTGATAAGACATTAAACTTTGGAAATTTGACCTGTTGTAAACTAGATGTGAAAGGTCGGGAGTCAGATTTCTGCGCCTATGCCTGCCATTGGGATTAAGCCTTGTAAAATTTGGGATTTAGTGAAGATTTCATAAAGAGAAACCTGCAGAATGAATCATTACAAATTCTCCTGTTTCTAGTCAGAGAAAGTAGAGAAATGCCCATTTGGACAATCTCCACATATTTTACAACCATATGCGGGACAAATGCCCCTGCTCTCAAAGTAGTCAATCAAGAAAATATGCATAAAAAGTCTGATGTGCAGTTTTTAAAGTGACCTTGAATGTGACCAGCAAGTGTATTTTTAGGAGTGCTATGATGAGTGAATATTTTCATATGTTTGATGGTAACAGCTGGAGATTTTTTGTCCCACAGTGAAGTGGAAATGACATATAAATCATATTGTTCAAGCAGATCAAAAACAGCCATTTTGAAGTCTGAAGGGATATATTAGTATTGTGGGTCCTGCTGGATATCAGAAATTGCCAGATGTATCAGACCTAGGTACGTTCATTTTGTGTACGTGTGTGTTCAGCAAGAAAAACAATGATAGAACTGAGGATAGAAGCTCCGACGTCAGATATTGCATTGGTCAAATGTAATAAAGAGCTCCCCCAACACCATCTCATACTTCACCTATCTTCATAAGAGACATCCACTTTTCCAAATCATCTATCCTTGTGGCTTCTCTGATCAAGACTGTCAACTTAACACTAATTAGGGTCCGCTATTTGGACTGGATGCCTAAACCCACCAGGGAGGAAAGTCTATCATATAATGAGTCTGGACAGAATTCAAATCTAGGCCCCAAAGGTGAAAGAAGAACCAGGGACTGGATTTTACCCTGACCACCCCCCTCCCCCCACTCCTGTGCCACTGCTGGACCTGTTTTTGGCAGATGCCAAAATTGGCAGCCTGCCCACCATTTTCAAATAAATAATTAACAGGCAATTGAGCTTGTTACCAAGCCAGATGACCCGAATATGATGCTGCCCACATCATTAAACGGTTGGCATGAGCAGGCCAGGTGGGAATGGGCAGGCCGGTTTTTTAAGCAAACTACTTGAAAGGTGGGGAGGGCAATACATCCTTTGGGGGAGGCGGTGCCTTATGCACATTGTGGGTACCCCCTCCACAAGTTGTTACCCCCTCTCCCCTTTGTGCCTCCCTGTCTGGCCTCCAAAACCCAACACCACCTGCACCCGCCCCCCCGCCCCCCCCACACCGCTACCACCTCACCCCTCTCCCCAGGCCCTCCAATCCCTCCCTGTCCAAAACCCCCAACTTAGCTCACCCCAGAATCCATGTCCTCTTCATTCCATCCCATCAGCCCTGAGTTCTGGGGCCGCTGGGACTGCTAGAGCTGCCGGCCAATCAGATTGGCCAGAAGTTCTTGAGGGCGGGACACCCTCCCACTGAGGGCTGGAAGTCCCACACTCACCTCGTCCATGCCGCCAGAGCAATTTTATTGCTGCCGGGCGGCCTTGTTGAGCATCAGTCGGAGCAGCATTGACCTTCCTTCCAGGGGGTTGAGCAATACGCCCACTGTAAAATTCAACCCTAGGAGTCAGCCTTTCTTTTGTTTGGTAGTGGAAAAACCCTGATTTCTTTTAATTATTCTGGTGAGGGTGTTTGGCTGCGTGCACCTTAAATCAATTGGTAATGTTTGTGTTCTCTGTAGGGAAGATTTTCAGATTTCTCAACTGGAGCAAGCCACCTGGATTACTGCGGGCACAGAACAGAAAATCACAGGCACACTATCCATAATCCATGCTCAAACAAACTAATAATCGATCTTGATACTAATCTAGTTAATGAGCACCCGCACCCATATGTAGATTAATTACAGTGAATGTACAGCCACCCTGTCACTGAATGGAGAGTTTCTTGTGGCAGCAAACAGTGATGTCATGTAGTGGGGGCCACCTGCTGCAATGTGGAATTTAAAGATCTCTTGGCCAGTTAGCAGCAGAGTCGGGGTGAATCCTGCCCCATTCCCTGAAGCTCCCAGGCAATCCGGGTAAGTTTTATTTACTCTTTCATGGGATGTGAACATCACTGGCAACACCAGTATTTGTTGCCCACCCCTAATTGCCCTGAACCAAATGGCTTACTAGGTCATTCCAAAGGGCAGTTGAGAGTCGACCACATTACATTGGATCTGGAGTCACATACAGACCAAACCTGGTAAGGATGGCAGGTTTCCTTCCCTAAAGGACATTAGTGAACCAGATGGGTTTTTACAACAATCACTGATAGTTTCATGGTCACCTTTACTGAGCTTTCAACTCCAGATTTTATTAATTCAGTTGAAATTCCACCAGCTGCCACGACAGGATTTGAACCAGAGCATTAGCCTAGGACTCTGGAGTACTGGTACGTTACCACTACACCAACATCTCCCCATTGGCGACCCTGTCATTTTTTAATGCAATATTAATGGCCAAATTGCAATATGTGAATAGAACCAGCAAGGGGTATTCTACCAATACAACAGAGTGATTGTATCCAGGAAAATCAGCACTTTAGGCCATACACCATTATAATGCTGTCAGCTTCAACTTCCTTGAAATTAAAATGAGTGCTCCTTTTCTGTTGGCAGGGCTTATAGCTAGAACTTACTGTTAAATTGATTTCTTCAAAAGATTAAAAATGACTAATCAATGTTTGGTGTTGATGAGACTAATGCATTCACACTCACTTCACCTCAATCAGTCAAGTTCAATTGAAGCAAGGCTGCAGCCCTTGCCTACACAGCACCAGACTCTACACTAACTCTCATTTGAGAAGATAAATAGTATTTTCTTCCTTCACTTTTCCACATTACACAGTAAAATATAGGACAACCTGTAGTAAAGCGAGGTACCCTGTCCCTTTAAGAGAATACAAGCGTACTGATCATGTGACAGCACTGACAAATCACTGTACAGCGTGGGCAACTGGGAAATGTAAGTCTAGTTCTGGAGGTTTCTGAGTGAGCACATATGATCTGGTGCTCTGCCCTATGTCTCAATAAACCATCACTGTTTACTCTTTACATCAGTCTCTCCCCGTTATTGATTGCAAGCAGCAATTGATGAGAACATAGGAAGGTGTGCAGTTAGAGTTTAGTTGGCCAACAAGCTCATTTACTCAAGACATATAAGTGGTGATGAGGATAAAAACATTGCAAGACCCCTAAGTGAGAGTCCAGAAGATGAGTGAGCAAAGCATTGGAAAGAGCACCTGTACTTAACTTATAAAATAGGCGACAGCTGACAATCGGAGCAGAAAGCAGTGCTACAGTTTAAAATTTTAAAAAATAATCCTGCAGAATCACGATCACAGGGATCCCACCAAACCTCAAAAAGGGCACGAATCCCAGCAGAGAAAAGCCGACAGCTGCAGAAAGAGTTTAAAAACAGATGACTGCTCTTAAAGTGGTAATGCATTTAAACTGGTAAATTCATGAAAAATGGCTATGCTCAGAAAATTATAAGAGACCCCAGAGAGAGAACAACTCTGCAGTAAGCCAAACACCTAAATTCATCATTACCTGGAAAGCCTATCGGAAGTGCAGTCCCCTTCCAGTCATTCACGATGCCGCAGTTTGAGCGTGTCAATCCATTTGACCCCATTTCAGATGACTGGTCACAGTACGTCGAATGCCTAACTTTTTTTAACCACTAACGACATCGCGGAGGAGGAGAAGATGAGAGCAATTCTTTTGTCCTCATGCAGGGGAAAAATGTATGGGCTGATCCGCAGCCTTAGGTCACCTAGCGCCCCAGATTCGAAGACTTTCGGCGAGTTAATAAAAATTGTACAGAGTCACCTGAGACCAAAACCCTCAGTTACTACGCAGCACTTCAAGCTCAATTCAAGGAAAGGCTTCCAGAGGAGACAACAGCTGACTATGTGGCCATTTTAAAGGCATTAACTGAGCATTGCGAATTCGGAAAATCCATTAGTGATATTTTGAGAGGCTGGCTGATATGCGGGATTGGAGATGATACTTTCCAAAGGCGTTTACTAACCGAACCTAGTCTAGACTTCAGTAAGGCATTAGAATTAGCGACCATGATGGAGAGTGCTTCAAAAGTTATAAAAGAGACACAAAATCGCATCATCCATCTGGTCGAAAGGGACAATCCGGCAACAAAAGGCTCAAAAACTTCGGATTCCACGGAAAGATGGGAAATTGTCTCTAGGTCCAGACAATTGATAAACAGCAATACTGCAGTGAAAACCCACAAAATGAATGAGAGAAAATTTCCCGGCTCCAGTGAGCGAATGACAACTCAAACAAGTTCAATGCTTTTTTTGTCACAACAATGGCCACATAAGGCGGCACTGCAAAGGAAGGCTAAAACAACACCATAAAGGCAGAAGGAAAAATCATTAACTATGCCTCATGGAAGAGCCAGAAGAAATAGAATCAGACATCCATTTGTTATATAACCTCAAAGTGGGTAGAACCGAGCCAATCCAAATAGTCATTACAGTTAATGGACAACCTATTAAGATGGAAGTTGATACGGGAGCATTGATATCTGTCATTGAAGAGTATACATTTAGATATCTGAGTAAAGGAACCCATCCTTTGAAGTTAGAAGTTTCGAACACAAAGCGGAGGACATACACGGACAAAGAAATAAATATGAAAGGGGAATGTCAAGTAAAGGTGCAGTATGAGGAACAGTCTGCAAAATTACCCCCATTTGTAATGTCAGGCAGGGGACTGAGTCTCCTAGGAAGGAACTGGCTGAGGGAGATAAATCCTGAGGGCCTGCTAAATTCCCAATTCGAAACCAGAAATGTTGCTGCAAGAAAAAATGAGTACACAAAGACCCAACAGGCAAAGCCCATAGAAGTGTTGCACTGGGACAGAGTTCAAGCGGAAGTCAGCATCCTTCAAAAAGAAATGGAAAATCTATTAAAGGACTTTTGTGCGCTACAAAATTCGATCAGCTCCCAATTTGTGTCACAAAACATATATAAAGATAAAAAAGAAGAGTTAAGCCCATCTCTGGCTGAGTTAATGAACGAATTAACTGAGAAGGGACAATGATATGCGATTTTCCAGGAAACTATTAATGAGAATAGGAAAGAATTGAAAGAGCTGAAGCAGCAGCTGTGTAAAAGCCCTGAAGTTGTAAAGCTAGAAGGCCCTGAGAACTCAGAAGAGCTGTCGGAAAACCCAGCCTCTGAGCTCATTCACATTCAGCTCGCGCCTGAGTCCAGTCCAGCCAACAGAGAAATTAAAGAGAAGACAGAAACAAAGGTCAGTGCTACCAAGAAAAGGATACACAGGAAGAAAAAGAGAAATTATTGACAGTCCTCGGAAAGAAAAACAAAAAGAACTTTTTTTCCTTTTTCTCTTTCTCTTCATGCAACATATAGCTCATCGTTGTATTGCTTTGTGCTTGTTGCCCTTTATCTGTTTCAGCTTGGAGGGGAGGGGCAGCAGGAGTGAACTTAACTGCACCCAGAAGATGGTGAAATCATCCAGAGGGACATAGTGGGCAACTGCCCCTGCAAAGGTCTTGGAAACACCAGCTGAGGTTGTTGGGCTATGACGCTCAACCCATCAAAGAAGGCCTCCTGAGAGACTTGACCTGTAAATAGTTATTGTGTAAATAGTTAATGTGTTTTAAGCTTGTTAGCTGTACTTTTAAGTAAAGGGGGAGGGATGTGGTAAAGTGAGGTACCCTGTCCCTTTTACAGAATGCAAATGTACTGATCATGTGACAGCACCGACAAATCACTGTACAGCACAGGCATTTGGGAACTGTAAATCTAGTTCTGGAGGCTTCTGAGTGAGCACATGTGATCTGGTGCTCTGCCCTATGTCTCAATAAACCATCACTGTTCATTCTTACATCAGTCTCTCCCCTCTATTGACTGCAAGCAGCAATGATGGGAACATAGGAAGGTATGCAGTTAGAGTTTGGTTGGCCAACGAACTCATTTACTCAAGACATAAAACAACCGCAGCTGACAAATATGTAACAAACAGCAAGCAATTCTCCTAAAGCCAAGTATTTATTATTCATTAAAGAGTCACACTCAAAGCTGCTTCCTCCACCAGGTCTAGTCTCCCAATTCGAGTTTTCTTCTGGACACAAGTCACAAAATTCTCTCTTTATTATATGAATACAGTCACCCCAAGTGATTCAAGAAAACAAACCCAGATGATTGCTTTCCAATGAGTTTTACCCATTATTTTTGATGGAAATAAAAATATATTTCCTATTGAAAATTGGAAAGGGCCATAGGGCACCATTTTGTAAAATCCAAACTGGGTTAGCAAAAGCTCAATTTAGCTAATTCTACACAAATTGCTGAAACTTCAGGCAGCCCATGTTTTAAAAGCATGTTAGCACTCATTTTTAAGAACAATATCTTAATAAATTCTCTATTCAATATTATTTTACAAAACTTTGAAATAACTTTGTTTCCAATCTTTCCATTGGGATACTTTCCCTTCAAAGTTGTATGATTGAGGTCCCCTGCAACATAAACCACTCACTGAATTTGTTGCAAACAGGAGACTTAGGTTTCTAATTCAATATTCTAAAATACTGACTATATAAAATAATTGTTTAGATCTGATGCCTTAATTTAAAATCCAACTTGTTTGATCACACTTTTCACACGATTACAATTACCTAACATGGTGTTAAACTTTGTAGGTTTTAACTTTATCATCTTAATTAGTATTTCGCCACATTGATGAGGTTCTCATTGAGATACATCAGAGCTTCCATCTTTGCAGTTTCTATATTTAGTGTATAAAAATTAATTCAATACCATTTAATTAGAACAATCTTCAAGCAATCATGCTTATAACAATATGTTTCTATACCCACAAAATGTCAATAGGATTTGATAGCTTTCTCCCTAATAAAGATTCTATTAATGAAGCAAAAACAAATTAATTCATTCCAGTGGACATTATACACTAAACCTCAAGAGAACACTTATTGTGAGTTTATTACTGCAATTATATTACACAATTACAGACACCTACACCAACAGAAGGGCAGAAATACATACTTCACAACATCATTGTACTGTAGAAATTTAATAGCAGCCTAAAAATGCTGAAAGTTCCATAGTTTAAATCAGATATTCCAAGTATCTTTGACAGCATGTCACTAATTTATTAATTTTTGTAGGAAGGTTTATCCTTGATGGAATGATCCAGGTGCGTGTGGATTGTGGTCATTGGAAACAAACATTTAACATTGTCAGTACTCACTATTCATGGAGCCAAGGCACAGCTCCACTCAATTTGATTGTCACAGATTAACCCTGACAGGATTTGTGGATACACTGTAACTTCTCCAGTCCAGAATCCTTGGGACTAAACCATTTCTGGATTTTAGAATTTTCTGGATCATAGGACAATGTTAGAATGCCTAACCACAAGCGTGTGAACTGGAAAATACTTTGGATATAAATATTTACCTGAAACATGAAACAGTGATAAAATATTATAAAGCAATAGTAAAAAAATGTTTTAATTAGCCAAGTACTAATCTTCCATGTTTCCACTCTCAAAATACTGTACTAAAATGATGCTGATGGGTCTGCTCAAAAAATCTCCAGATAACTGGTGTTACCGAGCAATAGATTTCCAGCCTGGAGAGTTTACAGTGCACATAATTTGGAGGGAAACATCCTTAATCCGATTTTAACCTGAATCGGGCATGTACATATTTGGTTTCTGTATTGCACACATTGGGCAGAATTTTGCCCTTGGCAGGCATGCTCGGCGAGGGTGGGGGCAGTCGGAAAGCCAACCACCGCCCTCGATGGGCAGCACTCCATGATTTTACATGGGCGGGCCAATTAAGGCCCGCCCAGCTTGATGCACAAGCGGCAGCGCTGAGCGTTGCCTGTGCGGGCGGGGGGAGGAGGGCGAGCATGCCTAACACAAACTTCACGCATGCGTGCGAAAGAGCGCTGAATAATCTCCCTGAAGCATGGAGCTGCCTCAGGGAGATGAAGAATATATTGAAAATATTATTAAAGAACAGAAAAATGTAATGAAACATGTCCCCTCGTGTTACTGTCACATGAGCAGGGATATGTGTTTAATTAAAAATTAAAGATTTTATTTCATTTGTATTTGATTTTGGAAAATTCATCCAGCCCGTGGATGAGGTTTCCAAAAAAATGCAAAGGCTGCTTGGCTTTTTCGCCTGCCCGCCAACCATTAGGTTGAACAGGCTGTGAAAAATTAAGCACAATTGATAAATTAATGGCCTTTCAATTGTCAGCGGGCTCGCTGTCGGCTCCGGCACCCGCCTGCCGACCGAACTATCGCGCAACTGCACGTTGACGTCGGCACGCTCGGCCACGTCATCGCGTGTCATTTCGCACTCGGTTGGGTTGGGCATGGGCACACCCACCGAGCTAAAAATCCTGCTCATCACCCATCCCCAATTGAATTAAGGATCTTCCTGAAATAATTGCATCTGACTTCAGTAAATACCACTTTAAAATCCAGCAAGTCTATTCTTCAGCTGGAATGGTATATTTTGTAATCAGTTGTAGGAAATGAAAAATTAGGTTCCCTTAGGTATCCTGAGAATTCAAGTCTCCCTCTTGTATGTTCATTTGTACCACTTGACTCTCAGAGCAGTACATTGCTTTAAAGTTGTAGGATTGAGAGAAAAATTTGTCCTGTGTTGGGCTTATATGCAGGAATGATGTTTTTTGCCAGATAATCTGACAAAGAGGGGCTTCCTTTTGATATCTGCCAATAAGTGTCTGCTATTTATCAACTTTGAAGTGGGTTGTGGAAGGCTTGCCAAAAGATAAATGGAAATGCAACCTTCTTAATACTAGAGCTAGCCAATGCAGTATTGGATCTGGTCATTCTTGGCCTTGATTGGTATTAATGCAGCACCATGGTTTTTTGACCAATCTTTTTCATTTTTGTTTGCCTGTAACCACATCATTATTTTTGTGCTCACAGCTGGTTCAGGAGTAATGTCAACAGGAAATAGATCACTACAATTGCATTTTATAAACTTTTAATACAAGGTTGGAGAGTTAAATCAAATGGACACTGCATTTTATTTTGCTGTGGGGTTTATTATCTGTTTACAATACACCTGCATTTTGCGTTCTAATCCTGTAAACTTTCATTTAGTTGGGTAACTCCAGACCGAACTCTGAAGCATAAAATATTGGACATACCTGTGCTCCTTTAGTCAGAAGATATGGCTTAATTTGGCATTCCATGTGTAAGATCATGCTCAAATTTGGCTTTGCTATTTCTGCAACATCACTCTAATCAACTCCAGCAAAATCACAATTTAACTTTAATTTATTTTGACCCAAAATTGTATTGAGACTCATTCATGTGGGTGAGATATTGAGCTGAATTTTATGCAGGGGTCAGGAACTGACATGGAGGCGAGTTCCTGCTCCCAGTCCCGTGTGGTGTGTTATAGACACACTCATCACTATTTTGAAATGGGGAGCCAGTTGAAAGCCAGGGAGCAAGTTCGCCAAGCATTCAACTCCAGTGGGCAGGCTCCCAATGCCAGAGGGATAATGGGAGGCCCTCCAGTTCTCACTGATCGGCAGCCCCACCAACCAAGGTGGAAACTGCCAATTTGAAGATGGAGACAGCGAGGGAGGGGGCAAAGCAAGTTTTTTTTTGTAAAATGCTCACAGCTGCCTGAGCATGATCCTGGAGGAGCAATCCCTCCAGTGGTTGACCAGTGCCACTTCTGTGCCCCAGTGGCCATTTCAGGTGCAGGAGGGGTCCCTGGCATGAACAATCATGATCCCTACCCTGCTTTCCGACTGGAAATCTCAGTTGGCGCAGAAATGGGGTTCTCAATAGGTTCCTTAATTACATTAATTTGCAGGTAATTGGCTACTTGCCACTTGCTGGCAGGCAGCTGACCCAACCCCGAGATGACCTCTTTGAAAATGGTTTGGAGTCAGGATCATGGCGGCGAACTTTCACGACAGCCTGCAGCGCCAAGTCGCAGGCCCACCCACCTCCAATCCAGATCCTGATCTTGGATTAAAATTTGGTCCATTATTTCTGCATTTGACTAGTTATTTCAGTAGTTACTTAGGGTGGCAAACATCTATTTTTATTAGACTTTTAACCTAATTCTTCAATTGGCCCTCACAAAGAAGTAGAAAATCATGGGGATACAAACCAAATGTTTAGCCAGGGTATGTACTCCAGCTCCAAGATCCCATTTAAACCTAGAAGAGACAATCATTGATCTTGTATATTTTGAAAGAGAAGTGAGGCAAGGTTGCCCTCTATAACCCATCGTATTCAGTGTCTTCACTAATTATGTATCAAATGATATTGTACTGAAAAATTTCCAGGCAATTTTAAATTATTGTGATTCTTGTTTTCAAAATATAATGGATTCTCTGCAGATCAGGTTCATTACCCTCATTATCTTGGTCAATGTGCTAATAAGTAGGATATGAGTCTCCATGGTGATATATTGGCATTGATAGGCTGAACCTGAAAGATATTCATTCGATGATACAGAGAGCACCTGATCAAATAGGGTATACATAGCTTTTCATCATGATTAAAAAATTTTATACATGCAATGGAAGATCTTTCTTTTGTCAATGTGTGTAATACAGAACCAAATGGCAAGGTGAATTTATGGCAAGAAAGAGGGAATTGAGAAAATGGAGGGTGTTGACTTGTGTCATCCATTGTGGTCATCCATATTGGATTCCCTTAGTATTTATTCAATTATATGCAATGTGATTCTTTGTGTAATATTATGACATTGACAATCTGGTATAACAGAGTGGAGTGAAATAATCTTGAAACTCAATTAAAAGACCAATGATTAAATATTTTGTGGGGGCGGGCACAATTCTAAGATTACACACATAAAGGCTGGTATTTTCCCATTGGAACAGGGAAAGGGGAGCTGGGATTAATCCAAGAGGTGGGATTTTCATCTCTTGGAGGGTAGGACAGCCTGGAGTCAGGCCTGGAGGTAGAGAAGGAGCCAGATCAATGATGAGGTGACCAGGTTGAAAGACCCGCCTCAGAAACATCAGCCTAATTCTTCAGAGCAGTGTAAAGCCCCCCCTCACCACCTTAATCCCTCACCTTCTTCACCCCATTGCCCCTTCACCCACCCTCCCTTCACTCCTTATCCCTTCATCCCCTTACAAATTTCATCCTCTAACCTCCTTCAGTCCCATACTCACCTTCAACACCGATACCTCCTTGAATCCCCTATGCACCCTAAACTACTCACTTCAGAAACAGAACTTACAAGCCCAATTAATAACATTTGGAAGTTGATGTAAAGCTCATAAATCTTATAAATATTCAAAATAAATAAAACTTATTTGAATAGGCACTTAAAAACCATTATCCTTTTTAGAAGCTCATATATCTGTAAAAATAAACAAACATCAGGTGAATAAGCATTTGAAAACCATTATTCCCTTCAGAAATTCATAAATCTACAAAAGCCACCAAACTCCCAATCCCAAGGAGAGCTGAATATGCAAATTCTGCACTACAAAATCAGTCAGTGCTTTTGAATGCAACCAAAAGCTCACAAATCTGTCAAAGATTTCAAACAGCCAAAGAGTGGGCTGAGCAGTTCTGTAAAGCATGAATTAAAGCTATGGGGAGAGTTTGAAAATTAGCGCTGGGCCTCAGGATGGTCTAGCCTTTCAATATTGTACAATGCAGAATAGCACATTATCCAGTGGATAATTTATTCTAATACATCTGAAAACTTTTCCATTTTAAAATGTTGTTCTTTCACTTGACAGCTTGCCAGTTAGCAGAAGTAACAACTTGGCAACCATATCATTCAATGGTCATTTATCTTTCCTAATTTCAGTCCTATCATCATTGACTTTTGTAGACACAGGTATAGTGCAGGCTACAGCATTTCATGATTAACTGTGAAAAAGGCAACACCATATTCACTCACCATTTATAATATTCCCACCTCCAATCCAATGTTCACGTCTCCACTCTGCAGGTGTGATTTTGGAAGGCTTCCAAAACGCAGCCTCCTCAGTGAAAGTTGCAACAATTCTGAAATGTCCACTTATCCAATAATTTTTAAATTATTCATTCATGGGGCATGGACATCGCTAGCTAGGCCAGCATTTATGACCCATTCCTAATTGCCCTTGAGAAAGTCATGGTGAGCTGCCTCCTTGAGCCCCTGCAGTCCATGTATTGTAGGCACACACACAGTGCGGTTAGGAAGAGTTCCAGGATTTTGACCCAGCGACAGTGAAGGAATGGTAATATAGTTCCAAGTCAGGATGGGCTATGACTTGGAGGAAAACTTGCATGTGGTGGTGTTTCCATGCATCTGCTGCCCTTCTCCTTCTAGGTGGTAGAGGTCACAGGTTTGGAAGACGCTGTCGAAGGAGCCTTGGTGAGTTGCTACAATGCATCTTGTAGATGTTACAAGACAACTGCCTCAGGGAGCTGCAGACCTGCAAGTAAGAAAATAAAGCCCAAACATGCTGTAGAAAATGTCCATGCAGCACAATCAAGCACCTGAAAGCAAACCTCACAAAAAAAACAGCCCCCAGATATATATTTTTATTTTAAATCCTAAAGGAGATTTCATCCTGCCCTTGGATGAGGTTTCACCAAAAACATAAAGCCCACCTGGCTGATTTGCCCGTCCGTCAACCGTAAGATTGGACAGACCATGAAAAATTGCTGACAATTGGGACATTAATGGGCTTAATTGTCGGCGGGTGCTCTTCCGACTTTTGCATGTACCCACCAAGTGAAATATCGTGCGGGCATGCAATGACGTTGGGATGCTCGCCCGATGTCATCTTGCGAGATTTCACATCCATTCGGGTTGGGCGCACGCCATATACACCCATGTCCCTCTGTTTCTCCAACCCCTTTAGAACTGTACCCTTTATTTCAAATGTTTTCTCCATGTTCTTCCTACCAAAATGAATCACCTCACATTTCTCTGCATTAAACTTCATCTGCCACTTGCCTGCCCATTCCACCAACTTGTTTATGTCCCTTTGAAGTTCTACCCTATCCTCCTAACAGTTCATAATTCTTCCAAGTTTTGTATCATCTGTAAGCTTTGAAACTGTGCACTGTACACCAAGGTTTAGGTCATTAATATATATTAGGAAAAGCAAGGATCCAAACACTGAACCCTGGAGAATCTCCATACCAACCTTCCTCCTGCAGGAAAAACATCCATTAACCACTATCCTCTGTCTCCTGTCATTCAGCCAATTCCATATACATGTTGCCAATGTCCCTTTTGTTCCATGAGCTATAACTTTGCTCATAAGTCTGTTGTGTGGCACTGTATCAAATGCCTTTTGCAGGCCCATGTACACCACATCAACAGCATTGCCCTCATCAACCGTCTCTGTTCCCTCCTCAAAAAACTCCAGCAAGTTAGTCAAACATGATTTTCCCATAAGAAATCCATGCTGGCTTTCCTCAATTAACCCACATTTGTCCATGTGACTATTAATTTTGTCCCAAATTATTGCTCCTAATAGTTTCCCCACCACCGAAGTTGGCTGCAGGTAACCTTAAAGCTGATGGCACAATTCTTCAAACGGCTCAGTACTGACCTAGAAGCTACAGAACCCATTCCCTGGGCAGAATATTTCCATCCAGCCCATCGCAAGTTTGGTGGCGGGCGGGGCCAAAAAATCTGGAGAGAGGCCAAAAATCAAAAACCTGCCGGTGGCAGGGTGGGGGGGAAAACAGTTTGCAATTTTCCCCTCACCACTTTCGTGGTGGGCTGATGGTAGGTCAGGCTTCCCACTGATCCAGGGCGACAGCTCAATTTGCATTCACTACCATCTAATGAATGCTGATTAAAAACGCTGCTCACCTGAATCACGTAGCTTATCCCAATCAAGCCCCACATCAGCAGGAAATTAGACTGGTCTGATACACGTTTGTACATAAGTGGCATGCAACTGGCGACCCTCACTTTGCTCGGGCCTTCGAGGTGAGTGCAACACTGAAAGCCTACCCGCAGCAGCGCCGCTCTGGGTTGTTGGCCAAGACAGTGAGATGCCACACTGATAGGGGTATAGTTTTGCACTCTTCACTGTCTTCCTTCGTTGCCTGGGAGGGTGTTTGTTGGGGGGCTCAGTCAGCTGCCCAGACAGAGACCAGCATTGTGACTGGGGAGATGGGAGAGTTGGGGGAGAAGGAGGGAAGGAGACACAGGAGACAATGAGCAAAGGTGGGGTTTGGGGAGTGGTGGGGGGAGGAGGGAAAGAGACATGGGAGGCAATGGACAAAGGCGGGGTTTCGGGAGCAGTCGGGGGAAGGAGGGAAGAAGACACGGGAGACAATGGGTAAAGGCGGGGTTTGGGGGAGGTGGAAACGATGGCAGGCTGAGGGGAGACCAAGTGGGGGGAAGCTGGAGCCCAACATGAAAGACAGGAACACAGACACAGCAGGGGGTGGAATGGGAACAGAATTTCATGAAATGCAGGGGAAGCACACAGACTCAGGAAAACAAAGTGGGTGGGTGGTGTTAGTTTGCCACAAGAGGACAAGGCTTGCACAAAGACTCATGAAGGTGGGAGAGGGAAAAGGATTGCACATAAAGGAGGGGTTGCACAGAGACTCATGGAACTGGTGGGAGGAAGGAGGGACAATGTGTTGTCAGCAGTCTGTAGGGGATGATAAAGCAAAGAGAAAGACAGTCATTGTCCCTGGTCTGGGGCCAAGTAGTCAGGGTGCCAGAGTGAAGTCAGTCGTGGGGCTTTGTGAGCCATGTTACAAGACCATGCATGGCTCACATGTAGTACACCCATTCCAGGGAGGGGCAATGGTTGTGTGCTCAGTTGGGAAAGGGCACAGCTTGGTGTGCAGGGCATAGTCATGGTCTTACTGTTGCTGGCCGTGGTCGTGTCTGTCATGGTACTGGACGGCAGATGGGATGGTTAGGGTTAGGGGAGGCATCTGTAGCCTGTAACGGGGAAAAATGTAATACAGAGTGGGGGTATTTGAAACTTTCCTGGGGTTGGGGGCCCTCTCTACGTGACTGTGCACACAGCCTCGAGATGGGGACGGATGAGGTCTACCGTGGACACTGAGACATCCACAGTTATGGATTCAGGTGGAGGTGTTGGAATATCAACTACAATGACTATGGGATCCAGGATTATTGGGGGAGGCTGGACAACAATGGAAGACATCTGTACCTGCACACAGTGGAGTTTCAGGAAGATTGGAGGGACAGTGACAATCACGGAGGGAGCATCGAAGCTGGTCTCGAAATAGTATCTGAGCATCAGCATCTTGTCCAGTTGAAGTTATTGCACAGTTAGAAATCGAAACGGCGAAAGAATCTGGATGTTGAGTTGAAGTCAGTGTGGGAGGAGACCAGGGCTGCACTAGGGTCCCCATTTCATGGGGCAGTCTCAATCTACTTGCACTCAAAACACTGAAATTAAGTCAGAGCTGAGGTAAAAGTTTAAGATCTCCTTGAGAAGGTTCCATTGGAGCCATTGCCATTTGTAGCGCTTTAAAGATAGGCTGCAGGAGTCATTGGTCTCACAAAACAGTCACTCCATTTTAGTCTTTACAGACAGGAATGTGAAACTTGGGAATGCAGGCACAGCTGCTGCATATATGGCAGATCATCAATGAAAGCCTCCAATGTGCTTTCTCCAATTGGCATGAATGACAGGCCAAAGGGCATCCAGTCATTACTCATGCACAAGTAACCTTTAATCAGTATGCCATATCTGAGATTGGAGAAGTTGAGTTTTGTAAGGTGGCGCATGTCATTATGGCGTCCAAACCTTTTCCAAACTCTGAGATTGAGATTTTAAGTATCAGGGTTGGCATCGTTGTCACCTCACTCTGTCAGTTTGCACCTCAGCTACAAGGTTGTATCAGCAACAAGGCTAGTAGCACAGATGCAGCTCGATGCCTGACAGTGGCATGTTATTAGTGACTGGGAGCTTGACTATCTTTCCCCGTCATTCATTACTCTGTTATATCTACCATTCCAAAGAGAGGAGTCAGATACAAGTATGGATCCTGGGCTCAGTGCTGCCTTTTTGATGGTGCTCATGGATTTGAGGAGGAGGAGAAGGGCCCAGGCAGCACCAAGCGCAGCTTTGGGAGGAGGCCGCACCTGAGCTTCAGGGTCCAAGGTTAGCGCCAGCAACAAGCAACTCACTCAACCAAGGGTTTACCACAGAACCCTGTCCTATCTGCAGATGAGTGAGAGACAATGCCACATGCGTCTATGCTTGTCCAGAGATTTGGTGGATCATCTGCAACATTCTGTGGGAGGATCTAACCTCCCATGGAATGGGAGGAAATGTTGTCTCACAAACAATAAGGGTTACAACTTCATTCAGCGCTCAGTCCCAATAAAGATTTGACACATCTCACTGACATCACACAAAGGTCCAGTTACTATCTTGACTGAGGTTAACATCACATGAATGTGAGGCTTACAAAGGGAGGTGATCAGTGAGTAGGAGGCTGGCTCACCCTCGCTATAAGAGGGCACATATATGAATATGCACGATGCCTTCAAATGACCAAACCATTTTCAGTGCTCAGTATTTACAAAAGTACACACTTTTTACAGTGACTGAGCACCCATGACCCAGAAGTGTTGTTAATATTTCTCAACTTTCCTAACCTTATCGCTACGCCTGGGTGCAGACGTGACATCCACAGCAGGGGTGGAGGCAGCCTGCTGACTGCTACACCCTGGTTTTTGTGATGACTGTGACGGATGTCCTCTGGTGGACCGAGGCCTTGAGGGACCCAGCCTGAGAAGGGTCCCCTGCACAGGGATAGATTCACCCTCCTTGGCCTGACTAGCTGGATTAGATGGGCAGAGGGGACTCTGAGCAGCTGGACACCCTTGGAGCATCCTGTGTGGAGGCCCCGTGGTGTATGGCAGACACTCCTCCTCCCTGTGGGTCCTTGAGGGCCCCTCCCTGACTCCTTGAGAAGGGGCTTCTGGAGGGAGGTTAATGTGCCCCCCCCACTCCACTTGCCTAGCCACTGATGGATCTCACCAATGCCTATAGCCATGGAGTGCAGCTCCAAGTGCAAATCCAGCAAAATCTGCTGGACCAAGGTTTCCAAGACAGTCGCCACCCTGCCCATGGTGACCTCGAGGCCCTCACATGTTGGATCCACGACATCAGAGAGAACGCGGGTGGACTGCTCCATCTTTCACTGTAGTCTCCTGAATGACTCTCACATCTCTGTCTGATGTTCCACTGCCTGTCTTCGCATCTCCAGCATTGCCTTGGTGGCCACTCACAGAGGCTCATCATCTGACTCCGACTCAATGGGTGCCTGATTTCCAGGAGTCTCCAGAAAGTGATCTTGAGCCTAAACTAGAACTATGACCCGCCGAGATGTGTCTCTGCGTTGGTAGAGGGTGCGGGTGAATGCCGTGATGCATCTTCCTCGGATCGTTCCTCAGCTGCGTCCTCTGAGGTGGGCTGGGGCTGGGGCTGGGGCTTATGTTGGCCCTCCTCCTCTGCCTGGACCTGCTGGTGCCTGTAAGAGAGAAGACAGATTTAGTTCATGATCAGACAGAATACAAGATTGCATGTCACTCACTGTGAACGTCAGAAGGTGATCAACTCAGGGAGGTCTCACCTGTACTCGGCTGCTCAGGGAAGCTGGTCTCGCCTGCCCCAGCCAGCTCAGCTGCATCCTCCTCAAATTTGGTGAGCTCTGTTATGTTGGCCATCCCTCCGCCGGTCTGGGATTCTGTTGTGGGCAAGCTTGGACTGCATGAAGATAAAAGGAAGGAATCTGATGAGAAGGGATGGACCTGAGATCGGGAAGAATGCATGACTCCTGTGTGGTGAGCCCTCCCCAGAAAACGCTGAGGATGGAGTATGTGCAGCATGACAGATGAGATGGTGGTGATGTAACAGTATCTGTGAGCCAATCAGTTGTGATATATGTCCCCTGCTAATGTTGTGAGTGATCCCTGAAGAGTGTAGCCCTTTGAATACATGATGCCATGATGAGTGTGTGATGTTGGAGTGAGCTGAAGGTTAACTTACCCTGGCACAGCAGATGAGATCATTCATCCTCTTCCTGCACTGGATGGCATTGTGGGGACAGTGGCCAGCCATGCTGACCTGCTCTGCTATGGCCTCCTTTGAGGCTGGTGTCGTTCTTGGAACCATCCCTGGGGTAGAGGAAAAGCTGGTGTTGGCGTACTCCTCGTACCAATGTCTCGAGGGAGTCCTAGCTAAACCTCAGGGTAGCCGCCTTCTGCTGCTGCTTCGCAGCCATCTCTGTTGGTGTCTTGGGGCCAGCTGGGCTGGAGAGAATTAAATGTGCGCACTCAGGTAGCGTTTAAATATGGCACCCGGACCTTCGACTCAGATAACAGCGGGGCGACCAAATCAATTCCCGACCTGCCAGGTGACTCGGGGAGATATCCGCCCATGCATAATTAATGAGCTTCCAAGCACATAATCGGGTGCGATTTCCCGCTTTTCTAACCAGCGGGAAATACGCTGCAGAACCCCCTCCACCATGTCACTTAGTTCAAAAAATGGAAAATTCCACCTCCTGTGTTTCTTGCAAGGTAGGCGAGTTGGGATCAACAGATATGTTTGGTGGCACCATGTGAGGGGGAGAAGGCACAGTCTGGTTCTGGCACCTACTACTATATTTCTGGGAATGCATTCTTTCATTTTATATCCTTTCAAACATGAACACCAACTCCTATCATTAATTTTGATTGAACTTGTCAACCGCAATGGATTTCTTCACATATATGTAACATTGCCTCCTGAACTCAATGGAAATTTGCATTTTAACAGCTCCTTTTTCATATCCCTTATTTTTTCAGCTCCTTCTGTTTGTAAAGGCTTCAATTACAGTCTGAATTGACAGAGAATATTCAGCCATTTTAGCTCCCACATAAACAGCATGTGCTATGAGGTTAAAAAGGACCTTGGATAAAAATAATGTTTTTCATGAGAATAAAAAAAACTGGAACTGTTAAGATGCTTCAAAGCCTCAGATCCTTTAAGAGTTCCACAGGGCTTCCTTTAGGCCTACTCCAGATGTGCAAACCATCCTAAATAGATGAAAAATTGTGCTGTGTTTTCACTTTAATTGTATTTTGATATTTAAGTGAAACTATGGCTCATTTGGGTAACACCATTTTAGATTGATCTAAAAGCCCACAGGAAGATTATGCTCAATCTTACAGTGACACAGCCATATAGGTCAGAGCCAAATTTTCCAGCGCATAATGCCTGCTCCACTCCTGCACCATTGGCCATAGGAACAAGAAAATACAATTCAACAATGAATCACTTTGGCTGAAGTGTAAAAATATTAATGTACACCAAGGCTCAGTTTTCAGGAGGAAGGCAAAAGGGATGAGATTTATTTTCTGGTGTTACTCCCCCTCAACAATGCTTTAACAATTATTTGGTGTACCATTTATTATGTTGCACCTTACTGCATTTCTGACTTTCAACTTAAAAATAACTTATCCTGAAAAGCTCCTAGACATTCGAAATGTGAAAATATGAGTAGTTATACGGGCTTTAGCACACCTTTACAGAGTCCAGTTCGTAGGAAGCAAACTCTTGATTCATCATGCTACCCATTTCTTGACTCGCTCCAATTTCCATTAACCCATCATCCCTGTGCTTGCTAACCTGTATTGACTCCCAGTTAAGCAACACCTCAATTTTGAAATTCTCATTCTTGTTTTCAAATCCTTCAAGGCCCCACCCCTCTCCATCTCTGTAACCTCCTCCAGCCCTCCAACCCTACCGGACCTCTGCACTCCTCTAATTCTGGCCTCTTGAGCACCTCTGTTTTTAATTGCTCCACCATTGGCTGCTGTGCCTTCAGCTGCCTAGACTCTAAGCTCTGGAATTCCTTCCTTACACCTCAATGCCTCTCCATCTGTGTTTTCCTTTAAGATGCTCCTTAAACCCTACCTCTTTGATCAAGCTTTTGTTCATTGCCCCTAATATCTCCTCATGTGGCTCAGTGTCAGATTTTGCTTGGTAACACTCCTGTAAGGCACCTTGGGATGTTTTGCTACCATAATGGTGCTATATAAATGTAAATCATTGCTATTGTTGTTAATTTGTGACCTGAAAACTTTATAAGTTGCATCTACAATGACCCAAACCAGCAGTATATTCTACATTTACAAGAGAAATTAGCTCACTATCACACATATGCTGCTGTCGCTCAGCCCAAAGGTAGGTGGAGTATTTTCTGCGTTGAACCATAGAACTATAGGGCAAAATTTTTAGTTCAGCGTGCAAGCACGCGCCCAACCCAATCGGATGTGAAATCACGCGGGATGACATCAGGCAACCATCCCAATGTCATCCTGCGCTCACGCAATATCTCAGTCGGCGGGCGCGCGCAAAAGTCAGAAGCGCGCCCGTCAACAGCTAAGGGGCCTATTAAGGTAATTAAAGTTGTAATTGTCTCTGATATTTTTGTGGTCCGCCCAACCTTACGGTTGGCAGATGGGCAAATCGGACAGGCAGGCCTTGCATTTTTCATGAAATCTCATCCAAGGGCGGGATGAGGTTTCCATTATTAAATAAAAAAGCTAAAAATCTATGGACAGCATTTTTATCATGTATATGTTCAGGTGACTGATTGTGATGCATGGATACTTTTTTCCTGATTTTAAAAACGTTATTTATTGGTTTTATAATCTTCAGTTCCCTGAGGCAGCTCTCTGCCTTCAGGGAGCTTTCATAGAGCGCTCGCCCGCACCGGCGTTTACGTCAGCGCCCGCCCTCCTCCTGCCCCTGCCACCCCCACTACCCCTCCCCCCACCACCCCACCCCCACCCCCACCACCCCCCCCCCCCCCCCCCCCCCCCCCCTCCAGTCCCCATCAGCACTGAGCATTTCAGCGCGTGCCTCATGCTGGCTGGCTGTTAATTGGCCAGCCAGCATGAAATCATTGTCAGGGGCCGATCGCGGGCGGCGGTCTATTCCCCAGCCACTCCCGGACCCGCCGATCGCACCTGCCCACCGACCTAAAAATCCCCCCCGTAGAAAAGTTGCGGTGCAGAAAAAGGCCGATCCGCCCATCGTGTCTGCGCCGGCCAAAAAGAGAAAAAAGAAACTAGCCACTGGATTTAATCCCACTTTCCAGCATCTGGTCCATAGCCTTGCAGGCTACAGCACTTCAGACGCAGATCCAGGTGATGAAGATGATTTAACTATGACTATTTAATTTTTTTTTTAAGTAGTTTCCGCAGAGATAAGAGTTCGTCAATATCTCCAAAATAAAACCTTGGCTGGCCTAGGCCAGCTTTGTTCAGGTGATCACATTCTCACCTCTGATCAGAAGGATGTGAGTTCAGGTTCCACTCCAGAACCTGAGCACATAATCTAAGCTGACATTCCAGCACAGTACTGAGGGAATGCTGCATTACCATGCTTCGGATGGCAAGTTAACCAGGGCCAAACCTTCCTGTTTAATTCATTCAGGTAAAAATTTGATTTTGAAACTGCTCTAGTGGGGTTTGGCTACCTTATAACCCTGCAATTGACCCATTGAATCTTCCAGGTAAATGCAGGATGTTGTTTGGGGGGGATGGGGGTGGGGTTGGGGGAGAGGGAGCGATGAAGTAGACAATAGAATGCAGCTGCCCTGCTAGACATCCTAGCAGACTTATTCTTCAAACACAAGAGAAAATGCCCAAGATCATTTAGGAAAAAGCTGCAGGTTTATTTTGCCTCTCTTGAGGACGTCTTCCAATTCATTTTACAGGTCTATACATCATGTGAGTTTTACAATCATGACCAAACATCAGTTACCTTTTTTACTGCAGTTCTTGAGAGGCTGTGACTCCTCCGCTTCCCATTCCGATCTCTTGTTCACCCTCCCCTAAATATAATTGATCAAGGAAAAGAACAAAAAGAAAAAGAGAAAAATAGAATCCATATGGATAGAGATAAAAGATGATAAAGGATCCATCACACTAATAGGTGTCATCTACAGATCAACTAATAGTGGAAGGGAGATGGAAAAATAAATATGCTGACAACTTAGGGAATTGAGTAAAAAGCAGAATAATAATCATAATAGATTTCTACCAATATGCGAAAAGTCCAAAAAGGGACATTTGCTGTTAGATCTAATAATGGGGAATGAGCAGAGCAGATAAGAGGAGGAAAAGTAGAGAAACACCCAGGCAACAGTGGCCATAATTAATACACTTTATGATGGGAATAGAGAAGACAAAAATATGATGAAAACCAAGTTAATAGATTGGAGAAAAGTTGATTTTGAGAGGCTGAGAATAGAACTTGGGAAAATAAAATGGGTAACAATATTGGCAAACAACAAGGTTGAATAACAATGGAAAACATTTATAACGATGTTCAACAGAGTGCAGGAAAAATATACATTTTGGTAAGAAGAATAGGGAGGTCATTTATTACTTGAAAGGTGCAAGTCTAGTTGGGGTCTCAGAGTACAAATACATCAATCACTAAAAATTGTGCCACAGGTTATTAGGGCCATTAAAAAAAGCAAACCAATTACTAGGCTTTATTTTTAGAGGGATAGAATTGAGAAGTAGGGAAGTTATGCTAAACCTGCATTGAATCTTGGTTAGACTACACTTAAAATGCTGCGTGCAGTTCTGGTTGCCATGTTATAAAAAGGATATAGAGGCACTGGAGAGGTGCAGAGAAGATTTACAAGGATGATACCAGAAATATCTGGCTATACACATCAGGGAAGGATGAACAGGTTGGGTCTATTTTCTCTTGAAAAGAAGAGGCTGAGGGGTGACCTAATAGAGATCTTTAAAAATATGAAAGGCTTTGTTAGAGTGGATACAGGAAGAATGTTTTCTCTTGTGGGGAAGAGCATAGCTGGAGGCTTTCAATATAAGGTAGTCACCAAGAAATCCAACAGGGAATTCAGAAGAAACTTCTTCACCCAAAGAGGGGTAAGAATGTGGAACTTGCTACCAGAGAGTATTTGAACCAAATAGTATAGATGTATTTAAGAGGAAACTGGATAAGCATATGAGGGAGAAGGGAATAGATGGTTAGAATGATAGATTTAGATGAGAGAAAATGGGAAGAGGCTCGAGTGGAGCAAAAACACCAGCCTGTTTTGTTGGGCTGAATAGCCATTTATCTTATGTGGAGGTCTTGTGCTGCCATGGATAGCATCCCTGCCTCTTAACCAGAAGCTCCAGGTTCAAGTTCCCACTTTAGGACTTGATGGCCAAGGAAGGTACATTCATAACACGGCCAAACAGGTTGGGTATCAACCTGTAAATCCTTCCAACATATGCCAATGGCAGGCAGTAGGATTGGGAGAGATTCCTGGTTAACCATGTGATGCAAAGAAAATTGAAGCATCTACCATCACTTTCGATAACTCTGGACTACAACATGCATGTAAAAGTGAATGTTGCCACAGCAACTCAGACTCCTTGGGGGCTGGTTGACTCAGTTTTCTGGATGGCCGTGTGGGTCAGATTGGTGTCAACAGCACAGGGTTTGATCCCCGTTCCGGCGGGGTTAGATTCGGGACCTACCCTTTTTGCCCTACACTGTGGTCGGACCTGCTTGAAGAAGAAGAATATCCTATGTAATCCTATGTAGAAGATGCAGAGAAGGATGTAGATGTTGAAGCATCCTTTGCATGAGCCCTTGCTAGCATTATCAGAAATGTTGTCATTCACCCTTTCCCTGCCTGTCATGATAGCTGTTCATGCATGTCCATTGGCTAGCCCTTTCAGATGCCTGCTCATATGACAGAAAGAAGGCAGCTCCCAGTTACCTTGCCTTTATTACTAGTGATACAGCAGCTAGTCTCAGAACTTTGCTGCCGTGAGACAATGGACACCTCAGTCCTAACAGGCACATTTAGAGACTTAGCAAACAGCCACCTTACATGACCCTGTCCATCATATCCGACTTAGAAGAAGCAAAAGATTAGGGTCAAGATACAAAATATCATCCTCTGGCACAGAGGGGAAACATGGTGGAAAACAACACAAAATGATGGTCAGAGTTAAACATTAATGTTGGACTTGGTTCATGTGGTTGGCAGCAATGTTTGTTTTATAATATTGGTCATTGACAGTGTTGGGTTAGCATGAATGCAAGCTGTATTTTTTGTTGCAAACACAAAATATTCTGTGCAGGTTGGAAAGTTTGTGGCTGGATGGGGAAGATGTTGACAGGGCTGTTGATTCAATGGTCTGGTGTGGCAATCGAGAGATGATGGCTGAATATTTGGTTCTAATTGTTTCTACTAGCCAGCAACTAGTTGTCCTCAGCATCCTATCAGGCTGCTTATTGATTTGTTTTTGATGCTGCTGACTGTCTTCATCCATCATGATGAGACCTCATTTCAAATCAAAATTGTATGGCACGCAACACACCACAATTCTGGAGACATGAAGCAAGTCATATTGCAGAGCCCCTCTGACCAGACTTATGTTTCCAATTGAATGCTGAATGATGACTCTATTGGAAAAATGCATTCCGTACCAACATTGAGTTGGTGTCTTGGGAAAGTGCATGTATCATCAGCAGAGGATATAGAAAGTAGCCTCGAGCTCCTAGGATTCAAACTTTTGTGATGAAAGAGTAATGGAAAAGTAGATTGCCTTAGTGTAACACCATCATTGTAACTGCCAGGAGAGTGAGCATTGATTTGCATGACGTGGAGTTGTAGGTCACAGATGAGCTGGGCATGGGGAGATTGGAATCATATTTTGTTGATGTAAGCATCAGCTTGATGAAGGGTCATATAGCTGTAATCTATTATCTTACACTTTAGGGAATCTGTAAAATTATACAGCCACTTCATGTTGCTGCCACTTATGCATGGTAAAGCTGATGAATTGGCTTGTTTGAGCAAAACAATGCATCTGCTTGATGCATTTGTGCAAGTCTGATTGTCTGATGTTACTAATATCACCCAAATTAACCCATGGTATAAATATTGCCAATGGTGGAGCTGGTTTGCAGATCAGTTTGCAGCATGCAGCACCGCTCATTAATGGCTTCCCTTTTGAAGAACGGCCTCTTCGGGCATTGCTGCAGGGTCTGTAAATTTTGTTGGCTGGATGTGTAGCTAATTGCCACATGCCTACTGTGCAGCCTGACCAGCCTGATTTCCTTCCATCCCTCCTCCTCATCTTCTACTGCTATGAAACGACAGGGGTATACCCACTGGAAATGCCCTAGGTGTAGCTGTCAATAGCTAAAATGTTATTAAAAATGAAGTGAAATGTTTGTCAGGGGTTTTAATATTTTTTGCTGCATCCCTTAATAATCACTTCTGCCTCCACTTTGCACTTAGCAACTTAAATTTTTAAACTGCCATCAATTGTATCAAAAGTAAATAAATAGAGAAAGCAATGTATGATGTCACAACATCATTACCACTTCCTTACAATACGTCTACTCCAAATTCAGTGAGCAATTCAAGTATCCACCTTCACTTCTGGTGGAAAATCTGACAGGCAGATAAATAAGCCAGAACCTGCTATAACTCATTGTTCTCACCACCACATCCCAATTAATGGTGCTGTAGCAGTGTAAAACAGGCTTCCAATGCACTATCGTCTGTTTTACGCTATGGATGAAAACCAATTTCACCCCCAAGGTGAGAGAACTAGAGGAGAATAAATAAATTGCAGCACTCTCAAGTTTCAACCAACACCTTTAACTCATTTCTGTATGTGAGGTTGAGTAATAGCAATAATGAATTACCAATTTCTCTGCCATTTGCATCTCTCCCCAGATTGTGCTTGATAACAGAGGGACTGACACAACCCATGAGCACTTAAGCCAACTGGAAACAGCTTTCAAAGTTACAGACTATAACCAAACACAGTGTGCATTAAACATCACAATAATGTACTGTGGTAAAGCTATAAATATAGGAATTGCAATGTAAATGCAGGAATTGCAGTGTAATTTTTTTAATATTAAAGTGAAACCTATTGGGGGTGAAATTGGTCTACACCTGTAATGGAAATGGGGTTCATAGCTATCCACTTTAATGGAAAACTAAAGGCCAGGGAGGTTTTGCTGAAAAGAAGGTGGAAGGTGTTTACACTTGGAGACAATAGCAGCAGCATGTGTTTACAGTGATTATATTGCTAGCATCCAAAGTACCAGGAAGGTATTGAGAATGTTGCATTGTAAACAGTTATGCTTTAAACTGTCCATTTACTTCCAAGATAAAAGAGAGTTGGGTTCAAAAGAATAGCTAATCAACATTTTTACCTTGATGTAAAGCCCATGTGATTCACATTGTAATGCAGATAGGCTTTGAGAGGGAGAAGGGTCCTGAGGAAACCAGTGTGAGATTGGATTCCAAGATTTTTAAAGATATTCCTAAAACTCACAGGCAAATTAGTCTGCCAGGATCTGACAGAGTGGGAGCAACTGGGGGCCAAACGCCTCTATGGTGCAATACACAGGAATGTGAGTGGGAGCTTGTGCTCAGATTGAAAAGGCCAAATCAGTGAGGATATGAAATGAGGCTGACTGGTTCGCTTAGTTTGCGCTAGAAGGAGAATCTCCAGGAAAAATACTCACTGTGAAAGGCAGTTCTGGTGATAAAAGTTGCCAGGCTGGGAAAGGAAAGGAAGCCCTCGGGAGCAAAATCACTTTGAACTGGGTCCGGGAAAATCGGATAACTACTTAAGGGAGTGTAAAGTATACCTGTGAACTGAATTTTTCGGTTGTTAAAAGTAAAAGGGGAACATTCTGTTCTACAGTTTAAAGTATAAGTTGCCTACAAAAGTAGTGTTTAGTCAATGGTGCTTTTAGTCTGGTGTTATTGGAGAAGTCTTAAAAGGTGACAGCTTGTCATGCCACTCTTTCAGCTACCAACTGGGAGTTTGAATTTTTTAAAAATTTTGGTCTCTATGGGGATCATAACAGAACAGTGGAAATCTTCAAGATTGCAAATTCAGTGTTCTACAAATTCTACATCAAACTGGTAATGAATCATTGCAGCTCTGGCTGGCAAGCTGGAGAAAAAAAACATTTTTTGTTCTTGAACTCTACAGGGCAAGGAAGGGCCATAGCAGCTGCTTGTGTTTACACCAGACCTCCATGTTTACACCAAGAGTAAAAGCTTCCCAAGTGGTAAAGCTTCATAGAGTACTACTACTTGTGAAACTTACATACAGAAGTTAAAATGTAGCAGCAGTTGTTGTATGCCGAACTAATGTTGGGCCATGATTATGGGAAATTTGTAGCTCACCTTGTTGCGAATTTAGTACAATTTCTCCCTTTTATGTAACCCTACCAACTGTTAGGTTCAAATTACTTAGACAGTCACCTTTAGCAGCACTCTATCCTGCCAGCAAATGTACTAAAATATACAAAACGTATAATTAGGACATTTATGTGGCTGAACGTGTGTCTGCATTAGATTTAGTTTGGATGCTGAACATTAATGGTTCAGATTCTTTAGACATCTTGGGATTGACATTATTTTTGCCTGTTTTATATTTTGACTTACTCAGGAGACATTTCCATACTGGTGATTTGTGTGCTTGTGTTGGTTTGTCCTTCTCCATTTTGTTATCCATGACTCCTATGTTTTTTTGAGGTACTAGTCCCATCCAGTGTGTAGGTTTTGTGGTTTGATTGATGGATAAAATAGTGTGTCCTTGTGTTGCTTCTCGGCTGGTCATTTGTCTCTGTAACTTTTGTATGCTGTAATGGTTTTTCCTTTGGATGAATGTATATCTTATATTTTCTATATAATCTGTTCTCTCATGGAGTTTTCACATGTTTTTCCTTTGTTAAAGATATTCATTTTCTTCACTGAAATAAATGTAGGAATTGCTGCAAATAAGCAGCAAGTCACTTAGCATCTTAAGGGGAAGACTTGCTCATTATTTGGGTGGGACTCTGCCCCAAACAACTGCACAGGTTTTTTCCAGATCGATGTTGTTACTATAGGAATCCAAAGATAAAAACGGTGCTTGCCATTTCATGGGGTATTTGCTCCAGTCCTACCCTGGCTTGTTCTATGATCTCTTTCCCCATCATGTTGATAACTTGCTGCTACTTTCTACATGACCTCTAACCTCAATTCTGAGGAAATAAATGTTCTGAAACGTTATCATGTCTTTCCCTCTTAGATGTTGACTGACCTGCTATGAATTTACAGCATTTATGCTTTTTTAAAAAATTCCATGATTTCTGGCATTGATGGTTTTGTTCTTTTTACCTCATTCTATTTTTAAAGCAATGTTCTTCATCCCTTGCATTATTGCTCTTTGTTACAAAATAGAGCGTAGCAATGAATCTCTAGAGATTTATTGCCAGTCTTGGTGTGTAGTTGCTTAGTTACTTTTTCTGAAATAATTGTTCACTTATGTCACTTGTGATTTCCTCTGAGCTTCATTTTGTTTCTTCTTTTCATTTTTTTCTTTGCTGCTAGACTTTTGTGAATTTTCTGTCTGGAGCTATGACAAATGGTTAGTGATTCTCTTTCAAATATCTGTGCTTCATAGTATTGCTCCTGGTGAGGCAAGGTTCATAATCTTTCTGTTTTACTGGTAAGATGAATTTTTGTAATGTTTTGTCCAGTTGGTCAGGTGGTATTAATACTACTGACCTTTGTTTTCCTCTGAGAAAATTACTGAGTGTTTGCCTGTCACTTTTTTGTTGGCTTTCAAGTTTTGAGTTAGTAATAGAATGACTTCCATCTTTTGTCTTGTTTCCAGCTGTATTTCTTGATAAGCCCAGTTACCTCTCTTCATTGATCCTTTGAACTTTGTGTGGTAGTACCTGTTCTACATCCTGAACTGTTTAAATTGAATTTTCTGGTCTATTTTCCTCCGCTGTTCTTGTAATGTTATGTTTGTTTGTCCTGTGCTGCTGTATGTGAGGTTTGTTTTATTGGGTTTCTAGTCTATGTTTCACTAAGTATTCCTGCGTAAACCTGGAGTCATTATCCATTGGAAGTTCTGTAAAGTGTTAAGTGTGAAGAGCATCATAAAACTGACTTTTGTTTATTGTGAGAGTTTATTGTGATTTTTTTTATGGAGGTCCCATGCATTGTGACTGCATGATGCTAGTAATTTTAATTTGTGTTACTTGTAAATGGAGTGTCCATTTACAGTTAACATTCAGCACATAACTAACGAACAGCCTCCTTGTGTGTGGGTGGGATTCTAATTAGCCATTGGCTGGACCTGGTTCACACTGTTCAAAGACTTCATCCATTATACTATACCCAAGTGAACTAAATGGAGAAAGACCTGTCCATTGCATATAGCCATCAGAGTTATGTGGAGACAGATGCTAGACATTACACAAAGAGGTGGGTTATATGGAGAATGACAATTCACATTACCCCTATTAAGGATGATTGTAGGTCAAAGCCTAGGCACATTACACATGTCCAAGTGAGTTATGTGGGAAAACACCTCATACTTTACACAAATAAACCAGGGATAAGTACTGAGCGGAGGAGAAAACCTAGGATGGTCCAAAATTGACCATTTCTGACCTTTTACAGAGTGTGAGATTTATCTCAAAGTCAGAACATGTGATTTAGAATAATCTATATCTTTAAAATAAAAGAAGTATCCTGTGCAGAGAGAGGACTAAATGGCCCTTTGCTCAATATGCAATAATTTTTGGTCTTGCTATGTGCGTGTAAATGCACAAAAGTGTAAGTTGTTCCTTTCATTGTTGTGTTTTTATAAATTTATATTTTTGATTAATTTTGGACTCATCAAATGCAGTTCCTGAGGCTAGTCTCCTGCTACCCTGGCTGGTAGTTATTTGATGTCCGTTAGATATTTTACCCCTAAAGGATAATTTAGGGGGAAGGGAGAATAAGTATCCATCTTTTATATCTCTGATACTCTCATGGTAGGTATTTGTCTGTTCTGCAATGGCTGGGGTGGGATTCACAGTTAAGGAATGGCATGCATCAAATTCTCAAAGGTTTAATAGGGAACAATTTGCATGCCAGCTCCTCCTGATCTGGGAACATGTATGCTAGCCTCTGAAGCGGCAATTGAAATCCAAAAAGATCCACTGCTCACACTAATAGTAAGATGTTGGGTATGCTCTGTTACAAGTATGTTGATCGGTAAAATATCTGAATTTAACGTTAAAACATTACAATAATAAAAATATAAACCAGATTACAAATCGACACAAATAACTCAATTGTCTTTAATACTATGTGTTTGAAATCTATCAGTAAATAAATCCTTATGGCAATGAAATGGCCTCTATATATCAGATTAACCCATCAATCAATACCCATTTATCCACTGAAACTGATTTAAATACACAGAAACTCAACTGGAAAGAAAATCTTATAAACAAAGTGCTCCCATTAAACATTTCCCAATTACTGTTATCAACTGTACAGTGGTGTTTCCTTTTGCCTGTGTTTTTTTGAATAGTCCTAATTTGTAGCTGCAAAATATACTGACTTCACATGAAGTTAAGTACAACCAAAGTATTCTATACTTAATGTTCTCAATGTCAAGAGGAGGTGCCATCAGAAATGCACTCCTTTTCTGGTGATCTGGCTCCGGAGATCAAGGGTTGTTGGAAGAGGAAAGCTCTCATCCGTGAGGCAGCAGCTTGCGTGTTTTTATTTTGAAAGCCACCCAAGAGGAGATTAATCATGAGGGAAAAACGTAACTTCCCCCTTTGGCTGCAGGTCGCAATTTTGATTTTTATGGAATTGGCTTTTGGAAACCACAAGGATGCCCGAGGGCACAGACCTGATATGAGAGCAATTTGAGAACAGGAGCAGAGGGGATTGATTAGTCTACTTCATATCCCACACTCCATAAGCACAATCCAACTGTAATATAACACACTGCTGGGCTGAACAGACAAGAGAAATTGGATTCGTTCCTAATATTTAACCTTCAAGTCAGCTCTAACAGCTGTTGATGTGTTGTGATGTTTTCCCAGGTAGTCAGTGGCTAGTTTCTGAAATGATTCTTTTGGAACAAAACAGAGTTACAAAGCACATTAAAATTATATCATCATCTTTCTGCCTAAAAATAGCTGAGTAAATTCAACCATCACTAAATGCTTAAGAAATCCTTCGCTGTTCATTTAGAAATCAAGTGCTTCTTTGAAGCAATTTCCCTTCTTTAATTGCAATTTACTGTCTAGTTTGACATTTACAATGTAATCTTGAGGGGAGTATTTCTGATTTATTATTCTTTGTTATGTCAGAATGTCAGTCTGCGCAAATGAGTTTTTTTTTAAATAACAGCACAAATTATTATGGCCTTTGACCACCAATGCTGCTGATAATTTTTAGACTAGTGAAAATTAAGCTTTTTTGACAACTAATCGAATAGGTGGTAGGTAAGGAAAATGTTTTGTCTTATAAATGTATTCAAACCCAAATGAACCTGAATGTTTACATATCCTTCAAATTTGTAATGGATGCATCTACACCAATAATAAAGCAGCAATGCATATTGGGTAAGGGTAAACATAAGTGTTAAGAGCAGGAAATGAGGCTATAGTTTAATGAAGAGTTTCCACTGGAATTATAAGCCTTGAAAAAGAAGTGGGTTGTGAATGTCACCTGAACCTTAACTTTCAATTAGGTTATTCTCTGTCGTTGTGTATATATGGGTTTCTGTCACAATTCAAACTTCACTAACACAACTAAAATGTTATCAAAATTCTATTAAATGAACAGTGTGAAAGATTATCATTATGGCTTCACTGAATAACCCGCTACACGATTCACAGGAGGGGGCAAACAAAAGTTGTTTAGAATCAGAAAGCAAAGTTACAGGAATATCAAACCCAGGGTTTTCATTCCCCATATGTGTTATAAGACAGAACTATCAGCGAACCTAATTATAATGGTAGATTTCTGCTGTTAACTATTTAAAGCAATAATAGACGTACACGACACAAATCAATCTATCTTTAAAGTTAAAACTTATTACAAATATTCTGAATAGAATATTTGTTGGCCAACATGACCTGCCTCAGTATAGTTCTGCTTCAGAGCTGTTATATCATTTCCTGGTTACTCCTTCTTATGAGTCATATGACAGTGTTCTGCAATGATGACACCACATTAACCTCACAGTCTTCAATCAATGTCATTTTCAGGGATGTTTCTAATTGTCACTGGCATTGTTTTCATTTTATTAAGACTTCAATAATCATTGTAGAAATTGTAAGGGTGTAATTTAATACCATGGGTTCAAATGCGATCCATAAACTACTCAAGCTCTCTTTTTGTAGTTTATGTGGTCATCAAAGCACGCTGAATAAATTACAGTTTCATTGTTCAGTCCCAATTGCATGTAACTGGACATATACATTTTTTGCTTGGCCATAGTTTACATCTAATTGGGAAAATGTGTAACACCTACCTTTAGGGTACCCATTATATTGGTTTGTCTATCATCTACAGGTAGATTGCACAAAAGTTGTTTCTTAGAATGGGTGCCTTTTATCAAGAACTAGGACTAGCTCCCTTAAGAATACAGTCTTTATTTTGATATGTTAGGGTTAGACTATCAATAAAATGGCAGGGAAATTGTGTTTCAAACATATGCATTTCATAATCTATGAGAACACATGTTCGTAGCACAGCTAAAATAAATGTTTAAAGAGAAAACAAGAGTTGAAAGATGCAAAACTTCATTCACAATTTTCCCCACCTGGATCATTCATCAGAACAAGTCAACAATCAGGGGCTCCTCCAGGGTGAGAGGGAGGATAGATCCTCCAGTGAGTCAGCTCATGTTGCCCTCATTTTGGTGAACTCCTCAGATGCCATAGGCAGAGGCTTGGAGGTTTGCTACCATCCTGCCATCTTGGTCAAAGTCTGATGTGCAGCACAACCAACTCCAAAGGAGGATGAGAAAAGTAATACTAAAATGCAAGTGACAAATCTAAGGAAAATATATTCATGGAAAATAAATTTTATGATGTTTCATTAGTATTGCTCCTGGAATTAGTATTTTAATTTTCACAGCAATATATGAATAATTCTAAAGCCATCGTGCCATAGAAATATTTTCCTTAGGTGCCCTTTTACACAAGATACCCATAAAGTATAATTCAAAAAATGCTTGATTAATTTTATAATGCAGATGAAAGTTCCTGAAATGAAGGCAGGCCCGCTGGAGGGAGACCACCCAATTGAACAAGGGAACAAAGAAGGATTTCTTTAGCTGGTAGGATGGAGTACTAGGAAAGGTTATTATAAATTTAATGTTGAAAGATCTGCCAGGATGAGGTAAGCACTGTTTAATCCTGCTGCTGTACAATTCTTTGTTTCCGAAGACCTTTCCTCCATTGGGAGATGATTGCAGGGTGATCCAGCTGGAGGGAGCGATAACTTCCTCCTATTGTCTCCCTTTCAAATTAAAATTATGAATACCTGATAACTCTGGGAAAAATAGCTCAAAAGAATCCACCTGGTTCAGGTAAATACCAGGTTAGATCCCAAAGTTGTGGTTAACTAGCTGATTTTAGCCATGGCAGGAGAGGCACAACAATTATTCCCAGTGTCACTGCGCTAGGGGAAGAAAAAAATCAGCAAGTTTCCTGCATCTAAATGCCAATCAGTAATCATACCTGAAGTGTGGATGTCACTGGATTAGGATCAGCTGAAATCAAAAGGCATCAGGGTCTCCATATTTAATGGGTTGGGATTTCCAAGCTGGTGGAGGGGGGGAGGGATAGGTCTTTAACCAGAAGTCCAGGTTTCCTGCCTGATTGAAGGGCTTGGCCCTCTGTCAGATGGGGAATGCTCCATGAGTGGCCACAGCCCAGGATCTGGTAGGTCTTCCTCTGCTCCTGACAATCAAAGAGTGATTGGTGGGGTGGAGATACATTGGGAGAGAGTTGGGGGCTCAGGGCAAGTTGCTGATTGGTGGGGTCAATGATTGAGAGTGAGGGGTTCGATCCATGGGCAGGCCTGATGGTTGGGGAAGTAAACAATGTAGCTCAAGGTCCGTGGGGAAGTCCTCCTAACCAATATGCTGTGCTGGGAAAGCACTCACCTCTTCTGAGTTGCAGTTCCTGCTTACCTGCCGGGTGTCCCGAGGCCCGGGAAACTCAGCCAGCCATCATTAAAGTGGCAAACAGCTTCACTAAAACATTTAAATGAGCAACCAATCTCTCGGCAGTGGGTTGGGAGTCAGCTGTCCATCTCCTGTCTCTAGTAAAACCAGCAGTGGCCAAATTTGGTTCGTGTCTGATTTTTTTTTTACATTTTAACGTCCCACACAACTGAGCAGAAATTCCCCCCTTAGCTGTCCAAATTTACGCGTGAAGAAGAGCTGGTTCGGACTAAACCCAGAGTCAGTACTTTCAGGACAGGAAAGGAGGGAAAACATCAGCTTAAAATTACTCAATCAGTTCAAAGCTAACCTCTACTAGAAATGAGCATGTGGTGAGAATAAAAACAGGTTAAACTGCGGTGCAGCCTGTGCTGGAATGACCTACTGACACTCAGTCAAAGTACATAGATAAAAAATGGCTACGAGGGTGAGATATGAGACAGTGCCCAACCCCACTGGAGTTGTATTTTGCTCATAACCAGAATTTTAACATTTTCATTGCTTTTAGAGAGCTGTCCGGAAAAGTTTTTTTAAATCATCCGATCCAATATGGCGATCATGGCACTTCTGGGGCAGATTGGACACGGAAGATCACAAGATAGTTATGCCCAAAAAAAACCAGATGAAGTTGTTTTTCTACTCCTGGTGAGTCCAGTGACTTGGCTGGATGGTTTTGTTTGTGTGTTGCTTTCAAGTCCCAGTGTTCTTTTAAGTTAATTCCAATGTGCTCTTTTTATGCTTTGTAACCCTCAGATTAATTTGACTGCCTGCTGATTAGGCTAATAAGAACCTTAGCATTGGAACTAAGGTGACTGGAATGAAAAATAAGCACATCTGGTGTGTTTGCGTATGTCTTTGTCTTCGGTGTCTTATGTGACATCATCTATTTGCGTCCAACATGATACATTGCTGAACAATCAACTCTGCCTACCTTGAAGTTTAACATTTGCGATTTTCCACATTTTTGGTCATATTTTTCTTGTTTTTATTCTATTGTTTAATGAAAAAAGAAGTTTCATCTAACATTTAATGTCAATGTTCCTCCTTAAGTTAACATGCAATCAACCTGCTCGTTCCATATTGAATAATGTAAGAATGGGAGTGAGTAACAAAGCAGTAATTTAATCGAGGTGTTCGAGTATTGCCATTAAAACTTCAGTGCAGTTAAAGCTATTTATGGAGATCACTTGCAGCCTGAGATTTAAATTACTCACTTCTATATCTTGGAAGCTGCTAGGCTGTACAGTGCTATTGAGATCTATAGTTTCACTGCAAGCTCCTGGTGGCAAAGGGAGGGAGGAAATAAATACAATAAATATCACTAGAGAAAAAGTACCAGGGAAACTAATGGGGCTAAAGGCCAATAAGTCCCCTGGACCTGATGGGTTTGATCCTAAGATATTAAAGAAAGTAGCTACAGAGATAGTGGATACACAGGTGCTAATCTTCCAAGAGTCCTTAGATTCTGTAAAAGTCCCAGAGGATTGAAGAACGGCCAATGTAACATCCTTATTCAAAAAGGGAGGGGGACAAAAAACTACAGGCCAGTTAGCTTAACATCTGCCATTGGGAAAATGTTGGCGTCTATTATAAAGGGTGTAATAGCAGGGCATTTAGAAATACATAATCTAGTCAAGCAGAGTCAACATGGCTTCATGAAGGGGAAATCATGCCTGACAAATTTATTAGAATTCTTTGAGGAGGTAACAAGCAGGATAGATAAAGGGGAACCAGTAGATGTAATTTATTTGGATTTCCAAAATGTATTCGATAAGGTACCACACATAAGGCTACTTAATAAGATAAGGGCCCATGGTGTTGGGGGTAGTATATTAACATGGATAGAGGATTGGCTAACTAATAGACAGAGAGTTGGAATAAGAGGGGCATTTTCAGGATGACAACCTGTGGAGTGCCACAAGTATCAGTGCTGGGCCTCAATTATTTACAATATATATTAATGACTTAGATGAGGAAAGTGAATGTATTATTGCCAAGTTTGCAGATGACACAAAAATAGATGGGAAGGCAAGTGGTGAGGATGACACAAGGAGTCTAAAGAGATATAGACAGGTTAACTGAGTGAGCAAAAACTTGGCAGATGGAATATAATGTGGGAAAATGTGAAGTTATGCACTTTGGCAGGAAGAACAGAGGAGCTGAATATTATTTAAATGGGGAAAGACTGCAACACAGAGGGATTTGGGAGTCCTTGTGCATGAATCCCAAAAAAGCTAACACACAAGTTCAACAGGTAATAGGGAAGGCAAATTAAAAGTTCACCCTTATTTCAAAGGGAATGGCGTATAAAAATAGGGAAGTCTTGCTAAAACTATACAAGGCACTAGTTAGACCACACCTAGAATACTGTGAACAGTTTTGGTCCCCTTATCTAAGGAAAGATATACTGGCATTGGAGGCAGTCCAGAGAAGGTTCGCTAGGTTGATTCCAGGTTTGGAGGGACTTTCTTATAAGGAGAGGTTTAGTAGGTTGGACCTGTACTCATTGGAACTTAGAAGAATGAGAGGCGACTTTATTGAAACATATAAGATTCTTAGGGGGATTGACAGGGTAGATGCTGAGAGGTTGTTTCCCCTTGTGGGAGAGTCTAGGACCAGAGGTCATAATCTCAGAGTAAGGGGGTTACCATTTAAAACCGAGATGAGGAGGAATTTCTTCTCTCAGAAGGTAGTGAATCTGTGGAATTCCTTACCACAGAGGGATGTAGAGGCTGGGTCATTAAGTATATTCAAGGCTAGATGGACATATTTTTTACCAGTAAGGGAATCAAGGGTTATGGGGAAAAGGCAGGAAAGTGGAGTTTAGGGTTATCAGGTCAGCCATGATCTCATGGAATGGTGGAGCAGACTCGATGGACCAAATGGCCTACTTCTGCTTCTACGTCTTATGGACTTATTATGGTCTTATGGTTGTGCAGTACAGCGAGGCTTTCAGTTATACCACCACATGGCCTGACATGGACAGAGACCATCCTGTCCACTCCCTTTGCTTCTATGAAATACTTTTAAATTCTGTTGCTCTGAATCATGCAGTAAGATGATAGATCAGTAGTAAATCAGTGCTAACCCCTCTGGTGCTGCAAAGATCTATGAAGGAGGCTGGGATAACTTTACCTCCAAGTAGTATTCCCTGAATCTCTCTTGATTTAATAAATGGTGCTTCAGGCAGGCTAAAGGTCTTGGCTAGACAAGGAGCAGGTGTGAATGGGGAGAAAATGGTTCACTCGGTCACAAACACTATCTGGACATCCAAGTCACGCAGATGCCCAATAATAGTGAGCATTGCTATCTAAAGGGATAATTTGAAAACAGCCTTATTCAATTGATCACTATAGCCAAGAATAAGTTAAGGTAAAAGCAAAATACTGTGGATGCTGGAAATCTAGAACAAAAACAAAAATACCTGTAAAAACTCAGCAGGTCTGACAGCATCTGCGGAGAGGGATACAGTTGGTGTTTCGAGTCCGTATGACCCTTCATCAGAACTAAGACATATAGAAATTAGGTGAAATATAAGCTAGTAGAAGGGGGTGGGACAGGAGAGCTCGATAGAGGACCAGTGTTAGGTGGAGACCAAGAAGAGATTGCCAAAGATGTCATAGACAAAAGGACAAAGGGGTGTTGATGGTGGTGATATTATCTAAAAGATGTGCTAATGGGGACATTAAGGGAAGCAAGCTAGTGGTAGATGGCCCTAGTTAAGGTAAATCTTGGCAATCCAATTTGGGTACAGGAGCAGGATGTTCAGCCCTGGTTCACCCATTCAATGAGATCATGGCTGGCTAGTCTGTATCCTAACTCCATTTACCTGCTTTGGCTCCATATCCCTTAATACCCTTTGGTTAGCAAAAGTCTATTTATCTCAGATTTAAAATTATTAATTGAGATAGCATTTACTGTGTTTTATGGGAGAGAATTCCACACTTCTCCACCTGTTGCCTGAAAAAGTTTTCTAACTTCTCTCATGAACAGCCTAGCTCTGGTTTTTAAGGCCATATCCCTCTTTGTCCTTGATAACCCCTCCAACAGAAAAATTTCTCTCCATCTACCTTATCAATTCCTTTTGAAATCCTAAAACATCAATCATTATCACCCCTTTGCCAGCTATATTCTAGGGAATACAAGACCAGTTATGTAATCTCTCTTCATAACTTAATCCTTGGAGGCCTGGTAACATTTTGGGTTAATCTGCACTGCACTCTTTCCAAAGCCAATACATTTTTTCTAAGGTGCAGTGCTCCTACTGTTTCATTTGGAAGAATTGCCCAGTCATTTGCACTGCAAAAACATCTGTATGCATTCATATATTTGGTTGTACCATAGTGAAATGTAATATTGGGTGGATGAAGCCTTTACTTTCACATATAACTGAAGTTCCTTCATATGGTAACAGTGTTACACACTAAGTAGCTACGTAAGTAGCATCACACATGAACAAAACCAAGTTGGTAGGATTTCTGCAGAACAAAATTATTTCTTTCCTGTTAGTGGGCGAGTAGCAATAACTTAGTACCTATGAAACTAAGACTCGGCAGATGAACTGTAGGAGGTGATTGAGGGCGGGGAGATGGGTTAAAGAATGTATGGATAATTGAGGATAAGCTGATTGGAGAATATACCTAGTAATATTTAGCTGCAGAATGGAGCTAATATTGAGGCTACACTGATTAATTAAAAATTTTATTTAATAATTGAAGGCACACTAATTGGAGAATGTTGCCAGCAATTCAGGGTGGATGGATTGACTGGAGAATGCATCTGGTACCTGAGAATAGGCTAATTAGAGAATGTAGCCAGTAATTGGGGATAGGCTAATTGGAGAACGTAGTGATAATTGAAGATTTGCTAATTGGAGAATTTATTTTTATTCATCTTGGGATGTGAGCATTGCTGGAAAGGCCAGCATTTATTGCCCATCTCCAGATGTTCTTGAATGGCTTGTAAGGCTACTTCAGTGAATGTTGGGAGTCAACAACAGTAGTGAGGAACTGAAGTCACACCTAAAGCAGATTTCCTTCCCAAAAGGACATTAGTGAGCGTGTTGGGTTTTTCCAACAATGCATCTTGGTTACTTTTACTAACATCAGCTGTTTTCTATTTCCAGATTTTAAAAATACAGAATTTAAAATTATTAAACTGCCAAGGTGAGACTTGAATTTGCATCGTCTGGATTATTATTTTAGGACATCATGTATTACAAGTCTGGTAACATAACCATTATACTAGCATGCATTATGTAGCGGCAATTGAAGATAGGCTAATTCCAGAAACTCTTTCGAGTTATCAACAGTCACAGATTGCAACTCTTTCGAGTACAATCACAGTTCTTGGTTTCCAGGAGCGGGACATGAACCCACAACCCTCTGATTCAAAGGCGAGGGTGCTATGAATTGAGCCACAGCTGACACCTCGCTAATTCCAGAAAGTGGACAGTAATTGAGCATGTGCTAATTAGAGAATATAGCTAGTAATTGTAGATTGGCTGATTGGAGAATATACCCAGTAATGATTAGCCCATAATTGAGGCTATGCTAATTGGAGAATGTAGCCAGAAAGTGAGGATAAGACCGAAGAATGCACTTGGTGATGGTGGTATATGCTGGTTGACTGGAGACACTAATTGAGGTTTGGCTATTCCTGGAGAGTGAATCCACTAATTGAGGCTGGACTGTGTGGAGAATGTGACTAGTAATTGAGAATTGGCTGATTTAAGACTATACCTGGTAATTGAGATAGACTGATTTGAGAATATAGCTGGTAATTGATACAAGTAAATTGATTGGATAATGTATCCAGTAATTGAGCATAGTTTGACTGACTGAAGAATGTTTTGAGTTATTGATTGGTTGGAGAATGTATCTAATAATTTAGGATAGGTTGATTGGAGCACATACAGTTATTGAAGATGGGCTGCTTGGTCATCAGCATAAACAACAACTTGCATCTATATAGCACTTTTAATGTAGTAAAATGTCCCAAGGTGCTTCACAGGACTATTTTAACAAAATTATAGACTGAGCCACGAGAGATATTAGGGCAGATGACCAAATGCTTGGCAAAAGAGGTAGCTTTTAAGGAGCTTATTAAGAGGTAGAGATGTAGATATATATAGGGAGGAAATTCCAGATCTTAGTGCCTTGACAACTGAAGGCATAGTCACCAATTGTGGAGCAAAGTCAGATAAACTCAAGAGGCCAGAAATCTCAGGAGCTTGTAGGGCTGGAGGAATGAGATCACGGAAGGATTGATAAACAGGATAAGAATTTTAAAATTGAGGCATCGGTTAACCTGGAGCCAATATAGATCAGCGATCACAGGAGTAATGGGTGAACAGGAACATAGCTAATAACCAAATTTGATCACCTTGAAAAATGTATAATATAATTGAGGATGAAGAATTTACCCAGAATCTGAGGATAGACTGACTGGAAAATAGTACAAATAGTCAAGATTGGTCGATCACCTTGAGAATGAATAAATTAATTGATGGACTGTTCAGAAAATGTATCCAATAACTGGCTGATTCAAGAGTGAATGTAATTAGTAATTAGGTATTGGCTGATTGATTGCAGAATTTGGTACAGTTGCTAATTGAGGATTGGCTGATTCAATGAAGAATAAAACAGAAAGTCAAGGTGAGGGAATCAACTGAAAAATGTATAAGGTAACTGAGGATATCCAGAACAACTAAAGGAAGAGGACCAGACCATCCTTTAATCAACCTGCCTACTATCAGTTGCCTTGTAGACTTCATGCAGGCATTTATTATTGCTTCATTCAACCTTCTGAGGATTGTAGATGCATTGCTGTTGAAATTCCCAAAAACAGAAGATTAGAACTGTCCATTTTTTTAAGACTTCACTACAACCAGAGATATGTTCCATATGCCTATTCTTGTCATTGTCTATAGTATTCAGTTTTTTTTCAGGGCGTTGAGTAACAATATCAGCTGGAAAACAGACTTCTAGGAAATAGATAAACAATACATGCCAGTTAGTGAATGTTTGCTCCATTTCTGGCAGTTACATTAGAATGTATTCTAAATAGTAATGAAAAATCTGACAGTTTGTAGGAGTAATTTTGAGCAGATTACTTTCCTTTTTAGGTCTCATTCTTAGGCACAGCTCTCACTACTCCATTACTTGTACAGGAATTGATTATATTGATGCATTGCCGAATATTCAGAAAGGAGACAGGAAATCTGTATCTTGATGTCCTAAGATATGAAGGGATTCTCGTACAATGGTGCTGTTCTTTTTTTATTGGAGAAAAGATTAAAGGAGGATATGATCCAGGTCCTTAAAGTACCTTAGAGGCACAGTTAGTATAGATATAAGCAGGCTAATTAACTTAGTTTGTGACTTCACAAGTTGAGTTCACAAGTGAGGATTAATGAGTCTCACCTCCAGAAATTAAGATTTGTTTTCTATCCACAGAATACTCAGTACATGAAACAGACTGCCAGTAAAAGTAGTTGAGGTTAAATCAAGTGTCTTTGTCGAAAAGATAAGTAAGTATCTGACTGGGGATGGACTAGGCTGAAGAGATCAGTGAAGACTGAGATGCTAAAATAATGCATACAAGACAGTAGTTCCTGTATATTTGGAGAAGGGTGGAAAGGAAATTTTCATTGTTTGTGAAAGGCAACAAGCTAGTGAAGGTTTAGAAATGGATCAATAGTTTGAATTTTGCATGTAAATCTTTTGGAATCAGGGAGTATTTATGCATTTCCCTCTGGAGATCAAATAGGTGGGATATCCTCCATCGTTAGGATTGTATATAGTCTGAGGAAGATTTGCACTTGATGGGCCAAAAACCATTTCTTCATTCAATGTTCTTTTTTATCTTGCAAAGAGTACTGAGGCTCTTTGTGATGATTGTTAAATTCGTTTTTTTTATAAACAGATGAAATATAGCTAAAATGATCAAAGTGTTTATGTAACCTATGATACTGTACTTCAAAATAAAACTTATTAATTGTGATCAACATCCTGTTTTTATTTGTCTTGAATTTAAGTGGTATGCTTGATGGTATCATTGAGGGAAATGGCTTGGAAAAGACACCAAGGGTGCTAAATCAACAACTAAAATTGTCATCATTCAAATTCTGGGTTAATGACTGAATGTCCATTGATTCATTGTCTTATATCAGTCTCGTTAACCTCTTTCCCCTAGCTACTATCTTTGATGCTATCTGCAAACTTCTCATTAAAAAGTTTTTATGTTTTATGCATAAATAAAGTTTAAAATAAAATGTTAAGGTGTCCAATGGTGACATTCACTTTACGTCAAAGATTGTCTTTTTTGAATTTTCTGATGTTTTCCATCTTTTTCTACTGTTACAATTCTCTTTAAGTGGTCAATGTCTAATTACTGAGTATTTTGCTGTGTTATATAACAGCTGTGACTAGATAATAGGGGAACAGTTGTGGGCAGTTTCTGCAAGATAATCATTGTAATTGGATAATTAAATTTAATTTTCATAGAAAATTGAACAATTGGATAAAAAAAGTGGAAGACTGCTGTACATAAAAGACATGGTCTGTTCTGGTACACTTGGTCATCTAGTTAAAATAACTCTTCAAAGATTGAACATTTCTCTCTTTGGGTTTTGTTTGTTTTTTTAGGCTCTTTCTTGAATGCTACAAAAATTTACAAGTAGATGGCCCTCACTTGAACTGATGTCTTTAATTTAGTAAGCTATTTAAACTTTATTGCAATAATCTGTTAATGTCAGACACATGGGTAAGAAAGAGGTTTCTTTTTAATATGATAAACAAAACTGAGACTGAAAAGTAGAGGGAGCACTGGGACATGGATACTAACTAGAACTGGTTTGACAAACATTTGTGTTTGAGTATGTGTATCCATGAGTTTTTTTTTAAAATGATGCTAACTGATTCATTCTTCTAGAATCATAGCACAGAAAAGAGACCATTCAGCCTATTCTGGATTCATAATAATCAAAATAAGATAATGCTAAATATCATGTCCCTGTGTATTTGAAATGCCTGACTTTAAAAATCTGAGTACAAGAGAGTGTCATATACATTCAATTTTAAATTCATCCAGTAGCCAAACAAATGTGTTAATACCTTGAACAGAAATTCAGATGAACAGGTCTTTCCTGTAATGAAAACCCTATTATGATACTAAGCTTTTGATGAGCTGCATAGCTCTTTTTAAACAGTAAAATACCTGAATTATTCTTGGATTGCACATCCTGTACCTTCTGATGTTCTTTTTAAATAATGTTAACTGCATCAATAATGGACTGCCTGTTCACATCAGAAAATCATTTTACCCACATCATTTTGAATCAGAGCAAGAAATGACTCGCCACAATGTTAACAAAAGTCTCTGAGCATATCGACGCCCTTTCTTTAAGTAGAAAGAACAACTTAGATTAGAATTTTGTGCTTCACTGGATATTGAAAGATGAGGCAATAAACTGCTAAACCTGAGTAATCACATGCTCCCGGAGGAGTGTCTAAAATGGGGACAGTCTAAAACCTTGAAATTCTATCCTTCCACACATGCCTGTGCTTTAACATTTGATGAGATTCATTATTGTAGGGGCTGAATACAAGTGTATTCTGATTACAGACCTTCCATTAAAAGTTCCCACCAGTATGCCTTTCCATTCAGAAATGCCAGTGGAATTAAAACCCTCAATTCGCCACCCCGCCCCCCACCTTCCTTCAGTCAATTCTCACAACAGAATTTCATCAGACGCAGTCAGTAAGGAAATGGCCTAGAAAAGCATATAGAGATAACTGTTGCAACAGCTGGTGTATAAATTATATAAAGCCCACTTTCTACTAACCAAGCACACCTTAGGCTCAGCTGCATTATTTTTTAATCATTAAAACTTAAAGTAGATGATTTTATGTAATTTGTATTGTCCTCTTTATTCCAGGGAGGCTTGGTTTCACATTTAACGTAAAAACTATGCAAACCAATTAACATATTGAAATTAGCAGTCAAAATTCTAATAAAATTTCTCCAGATGACCCATTTTTATGCTGATGCCTTGTGCCTGTGTCAAAAGAGGCATCTAACCATGTGTGTTCATCTGATTAATGCAGAGCATTCCAATCAATGTTAGCATCAAGTTATTTCAGTGTTTATTCAGAATTAGCTTGTAATGTGTATGAGGAACTTGTGAAAGAGCTTGCAAGTTAATTTTAGATAGTTAAGCAACGCTGTGCTCTCATGTAAACAATGATATATTTACAAGATGTATACTGACTAACGTATCCAAAATAATAAAACAAAGCAAAATGATTTACTTTGTGCACTTACAATGCCATCCATCTATTATCCTTCATCACCAAAAGGCTGCTTGTCTCTATCAATTTACCCTGATGTGATCCTGAATATAATTTGATCATCTTGATACCCTACGTTTATTTTACTAATTCTTTACATCTCCTTCCACACCTATTATATGGCATTCCTCAGCCAAGCAAGTAAGTAAATAGCATTACCCCATGTCCCTTCAAATGCTACTCTTTCAGCCACTCAATAAGATAAGTATGAGGATACCCTGGAGTGACTTGACTGCTTGGTGTCCCTCCTGCCTGCTGGGGAAGTGCTTTTTCCAAGTTCTGGCATGCCATGTGATTAATCCAATGTGCTACAACACTCGCTGTCTAAACATTTCTTTATTGCAGGGTCAAGATGGTACTTGCTCTGGTCAGAGACAATAATAGTCCCATAGTAAAAAACGTGATTTAATATGCACAGCAATACAGATATACACATTTGTAAGTCTTTCTTTCATATAGCACTTTCATGACCATTGGATGCCTCAAAGTTTACAGCCAATTAAGTACTTTTGAAGTGTAATCACTCATACAATGTAGGGAACTTGGCAGCCATTTTGCACACAGCAAGCTCCCACATACAGTAATCTGATAATGACCAGAGTCTGTTTTTTGCGGGATAAATATTGACCAGGGTACCAGGGAGAACTCCCCTGCTCTTTTTTGAAATAGTGCCATAGACTCTTTTTCATCCACCTCAGAGGTTTACCAACTCACCTGAAAGACGGCACCTCTGACAGTCCAACACTGCCTCAGTAGTGCAATGGAGTGTTGGCCTTGAATTTTGTGCTCAGGTCCTGGGGTGGGCCGTGAACCTGGAATCTTGTGACTCCGAGACTGGAAGGGCTACCAAATGAACCACAGAGAGATAGCTAGATTGCATACACTCCTCCCAGTTCCAAAATTATATTGTAATTTTTGTGATTTCAGAGTACCATCAGTTTTTGAATGACACAGTAACCCTAACTCATACTACGTCTTTTATATCATTAAGCCAAAGAAACATGAGGCTGGTTCAAAAAACTAAGCATGCAAAAATGTAATAAATTTGTAATATATTCAACTATACACAATAGTCATGTATGGGATAGGAATCAAACAATTCTTGAATGTTTGAAATTCATTTCTGAATTGGCAAACAGCAGTAGAAAGTTTGCATGCACTCCTGCTGCTTAGTATGCACTCATTGGTAGTGGTAGTTACGAGGGCAGACTGAACAAGCAACTGTCTAAACAACCCTGCCTCTGCCCTCTCAATTAAAGTTGTGTTGTGATTGACAGCGAGGTCTGTGCATTACAACAAATGAATATAATCTGGTAATCATTCTAGGCTATTCCTTGAACTCTAGAAGTTCCCCATTACATGGGTGGGCTAGTTATTGAACTCTGTCCATCTCAAATTAATTTGCACACTTCAGCTGTAGTGTCATACAATACAAATTCAGCCTTGGTTGACGAGGTTCAGTAATCGCATGACCCTTTCAGAGCTGAGTTTTCAAGCTATTTAATATGAAAACTTGTGGACTCAAGTTACTTAACTCAAATAAGTTCCATCTCTATAAATATCTGACGATGGGGTGGTCCACAAGCCTGCTGAATGCAGAGAGTTATAATGGCTTTTTGAGTAACCATGTCTTTCGATGTCGGTATGGTTTTATGCAAGGAATAATATAATGTAGGCATCTACTTTTAAATTCTCAACTTCATTGAATTGCATTAAAATGATGAATTGCTAGTAACTTGAGTTTTGATATTGATTTTTTTGAAAAAATGTACCCTCAAAAATTTCACATTTTGTCCTGACAATGTTTAAGGTTAATTAAAAGTTTAATTAAACTAACCTCAAGTAGTTGGAGACAAAAATCATCCATTAAACACTTTGGCCCAGGTTACTGAATGTTTCAGATGCACCTTTTATAGGGAGAGTTGTTATTTCCTTCTGATAAAACCTACCTACTAAGGGCTTCTTAATTGCTTAGTTGGTTAATGCAACACTTGGTAGGGTACTGAGCCATTCAGATCAAAAGGTGCCAAGTTTAAATCCCCACTCTGGCTGAATTAGCAGATTTGAGCCAGAGTGCCAGAGAGCATTATAAGTGGTCACAGTAAGTCTCCCACTCCTAATCAATATAAAGAGATCCTTGCTGGAAAATGTTCATGGATTGAGAATATTGCTTGTGACGAGGTTCAAACTGAGACACCAGTGATGTTTCCTATGGTTAACAGCGTATTGGCGCGCACACCCTGGGTTTATGCCTTTTAGAATAACCTCTTGATTGTGAGAGTGGAGTATTGCTGACAGATCATCGAGCAAGGTAATGTTGGCGGGGGTGAGGATGGATGAAGTTTCCCTCCTAAAAGTTTTTAACTGTGAAAAGTACTAGTTAATCCACCAGTGCAGCGGTAATATCCCAGGCTTTAAAATCTATTGCTCCAGGTTCCAATACCAAGGCCACTCGCCAATTCCACTAGTTGGAGAGCCTAGGATGCATAGTGTAAAGTTTAGAGACAGACCTTTCAAAAGTGAAATTAGGAAACACTTCAAGCAAAGGGTGGTAGATGTTTGCAACCCTCCTCCGCGAACAGCAGTTGATGCAATGTCAAATGTTAACTTTAAAACTGAGATTGATAAAAGTTTGTTAACCAAAGATATGAAGGGAAATGGGCAAAATTCAGTATACGGCATTAGGGGTAGGTCACCCTTGATCTCATTAAATGGCGGAACAGGTTCAAGGGACTAAATGGCCTACTCTGTTCCATGTTCCTAATTGAATCCTCGAGGCTAACTGATGGAAATTTAAATCAAATCTTAGTGGGTCTCATTTCACAAAGCTGTTTCATTCTACCTTGGCAACGGAAAAAAAAATGATTTCACATTTCCTCTTGCAAGTGGTCTATTTATTGATGAAATTCAGAGGTATATTCTTAGCTGCCCTGCTTATCTGGGTGAAAGAGCTTCCACCTGGACAAGTAATAGGCGGGAAACAAAGTGTATATAAAATAGAGGGAGGGTGGGTTAGTTAAAATTTTGTGGCACACAAAATTACACATTATACATGTTTTTGATTCAGTAGAGGACACAAAGGGTTAATTGAGGTGGCTAGACCATTGGATTCGGAGCCAAGTGACCCAAATCTGAAACCCAATTTGAACTAAAATTGCATTTGGGCTTCCCTGGTGGTTATGATTTCCAATCTCAGTTGAATGTTCTTCCTTACCAAGAGTGTGGTTAGAATCTGGACCTAGTACATGGGATAATTGAGACAAATAGTATAGATGACTTTACAGGGAAGCTAAACACTTGAGGGAGAAAAGAATAGAAAGGTATGCAGATGAAGTATTGTGGGAGGATACTCATGAGCATAGTAACCGCTGCCACAAGCTAGTGGATTGAATGTACGGTAAATTGTGTATCTCAGCCAGAGAGGGGAAAAATTACAAGGGTGAATTTCTACTCTCAAATATATCTCATGATGGGTACATCAAATTACTATTATGACCTGGACCTCCTATCCTCCAGGATGAGGGGCCAAAACACAATGCAAAACAGGAAAGGATTATCGAAACTATAAACTTATCAAAGAATGTTACCAATAATGTAATTTCAAATGGAAGCTGAGATATAGAACATTCCACAAATAAACCATTTTTGCCGTACACAAAATCAAGTCAAAACCAGTTCTGATTTAATTCCTCAAGAAGGCTTAAACTAACATAAAACGATAAGACCATAAGACATAGGAGCAGAAATTAGGCCATTCGGCCCATCGAGTCTGCTCCGCCATTCAATCATGGCTGATAAGTTTCTCAACCCCATTCTCCCGCCTTCTCCCCGTAACCTTTGATCCCCTTACCAATCAAGAACCTGATTGACAGAATAAGAAAACATTTCAAAAAGGAAGTCCAACGGCAAAGTGGTGTTTGTGCTGGTGTGCTGAAAGGAGGATACTCTTATTGAAGTTCTACAAACTAATGTCTAAGTTGTTGATGCAATAGAGCAGTTGAAATACCATTTTTTGTAGTTACTGAAGCAACAAACTGGTTAAAATGTAATTTTCTACAAATGTGTTCCTCCTCTAACAATATGTTTTTCCTTCAACTTTTAAATTCATAAGGGTAGAAATTGATATGCATTGTACCCATTTTCGAGCACAAAATTGACAATTTAGCAGTGAGATGGTCTGCATTTCTTTGCAGGTTTTATCCTATTGCGAAATCCGAGAGTTTTTTTTTAGGTGTCCCACAGTCACCAAAAAACAGGCATTAAACCACCTTTACATATGTAAATAGGGGGCCTAATGCCTGTAGAAAGACCCCATCTAGAAGTTAGTTGGCAATGAACAGAGCAGGAAATCTTCAGTGGCACCATCTAGTGCCAACCAGAGGTAGGTGGTGATTTTTTTTTTTAAAGAAACTTTTCTGTGAAGCCAGAAGAGCAGTGTCAAGTCTGGGCCAAAATCAACCCCACTAATATTGTCTTCAGGGAAGCTGGTTAACATAGCTGGTCAGAACTTGTCCATTCCTCTCTGTGACCTGGGTTCAAATCCAACCCAGATGGATGCAATAGAAATTTTCCCTCATTAATAGCCAAGTGGCCTGAGTGAAATGATTTGGGTCAGTTTCAATCCGGCTGTCCACAGACATGAATCTGTAACACGTAGCTACTCAAATATTAGCCCAATTGTCATTCTTTTATAAAGCAAAGCAAAAGATGGTACATTAATGTAATTGGAAAGGCTAGCTGCTGTTCTGAAACTGGATTTTTATCAATCGCTCTGAGGAAGATGTTTTTTCCTATATTTTATACGTTCCTCCAAACTGTCTAAACCTTTCTATGTTCCACTGAAGAAAGATTCCAAATTAGCTGAAGTTCTTTGCATGCAAAAAGGAGACCAAACCCTTAACTATAAGATATTTATTTGCAGTTGATACTTGAATTTTTATTTTCCTCAGTTACCAGGGAATTCAAATAACTGCAGGGATGAGGCATGCACAACTAACTGTTACTGACAGAATCCTAATGTTGGCATCCTGGAATTTTTTTTTAAATCTGAATTTCATTAAATTTGCCTGATTACAGTACAGTCACTGTTAGTCAGTTCCAGATAAGCACTTAGCCAATCCTAAAATGGTTCTGATTCAACTGTAGAATTTAATTTTACCAAATCATTTTCTATTCATTCCCTTTTTGTAAAATTCTGACCCCTATATAGTTCTTGGGTTCTATTGTATTCTAATGCAATTTTTCTGATAACCATTTACTTGACTGCTATGAGTTCAAAGTTAATTACTAGATATGTTTCATAATGAACCCAGTAGTAATCTATATTTCTAGGGAAATAGCCTCACTCAGGTGATGTACCAATAGCAGATGATATTCCACTGGCTGGCTATAGGTTTTATTTCAGTTAGTACGATGTTACAGCAATGTCTTTGTGTGAGACTCCAGGACGATACCTTTTTTCTCTTCCAAGTGTCTTCAAACTTCACAAGATGCCAGTGTGGGTGGTGTCACTTCATCAGTCTCTCAACCATTAAATTGAAGAAATCCTGCAAACCTTAACGGTATTGGAAAGATACATAGCAGATTCACTGCAGTTAAAACTGTAAATAACATTTTTTTGCATTAATCAGCGTCTGCATTCCACTTAGCAAGTGGGCAGTGATAAACCAAAGGATGCCCAATGTCAAATATGCAGTTTATTCCATGTGTGAAAAAGTAGGAATAATTCATCGGTGAATGTGTAATGAATGCCTTTGTCACATGGGGAATAAACCAGGGACTGTTCATTCATATAATTAATTGGGATTTTACTAATTTAATTCTAATATGAATTATAAACTTAGAATAATCTGATTATGTCATCTGCGTTGCCTCATATCTTTTTTGATATGGCTGGCCACCATGTTGAAAATTTAAATAGTTGGCATCAGGCATTACTTCTGTCATAAATGAATCATGAAACTGGTTCAAATATTTAACTCTGACTTCATGCAGAAATTAAAACTTTTAGAAATTCAGTTGAAAATGATATAAAAATTAAATAAGTAACCAACTGTAAGTAAGTAAGTCATACATATTTCAGTCAGAGACAATTAAAAAAAAAATTACAGCCGGGAATTTATATAGTATCTGATCACATTGTTCAGTGCTTCACATATAGTCTATTGAGAGTACTATTGTCATGTCTTTCAGAACAGCTAGATGAACCCAAAATCGTTTTTTTACCTACTATGGTAGCCATTTAGCACATAACAGAATCTCAGACAAATTAGATGAATGACTGGTTAATCTGTATTTGGTGGTGTTGATTGAGGGAGGAATGTTGACCAAGACAAGCCGAGAATTCTAGGGATGTCTCCAAGTAGTGTCGTTAATCTGTAGCAGCCAGCTGAACTACTACAGCATGCAGAAATGGTCTCAGATCAGTAACGTGTCCAAAGGACAGTACCTCTACCAGTGCAGCAATCGTTGAGTGATGCAATGGCTGAAATCCTGGATTGGAACAGGCTGAAACCCACAATCTTCTGACTCAGAGGTGAGACTAATACCAACTAAACCTAGCTGGGCTTGTATATAATTCATGTATAGGCCAGTAAGAAGGAGTTGTCATGTTATCACATAAATCTTAGAAAGTTTTAGAAACATAAATATGTAATTTGAACCAAAAAGCCATTTTGATTTAAGGTAGTGTAATGAGATTCATGTTATACTAAAATGTGGTGTCAGGGTTTTAACTAACATTTTCATAAATTGTGGATAAACAATGGGAACCAGAGAGTAAAGAATGCATAATCACTTTCATAAGTGAGTTCTGAAAAATGGAACCAACTGGTTACTGATCTCTCCTCCAATTGTTTATACCACAAATACAGAGATAGTTTTGCTTCCGGTATTGTTATTTCTATTTCCTTAAGATTGAGTATTAAAGTATCTTCAATGTCACCATCAGTTAGTTGCCTTTTCTTCTCTCTAGATGTGAATAATCACCATCCTGAAACTCCTGTTTTCCTGGAATGCAGTTGAAATTTACAGCATTATTTCAAGCCCCCACTATTGCTAATTTCATGAGTTGTGCAGACATATTTAGCTCCATGAAGTAAAATTCTGAATAGATTGCATAATCTGCAGTATAGAAAGAGTTTCACTGCTGCAATTCCCACAGCCATTGGGTGGTATTACCTTAGCGTACCTGAAATGGGAGGCTTACATTACTCAGTAGAGAGGGAAGTAATACCAGTTATGTTGATCATCTATCATACTAGTTAATCAGATGATTAAAATATTTTATGTTATAAGAATCTAGCAGAACATCCGTTGTATAAGGAAAAATGCTACTAGCAAAATGCCAGTTAATTATTAGCAATTTAGAATGCTGAGTCCACCAAATCCTAATGATCTTGCCAAGCTAGTTAGATATTTTAGCAGGAATTGGGCTGCAGAACGTGGATAAAAGTAGCTTTGTCACGAGGAATATCTGACTTTCCAAGTGGAAATTCATGTAACTACCTTCAAAAGGACATCTCTTCAATGGGCAGTGCACTGAACTCGTGTTCCCAGACAATGGATAATACTGCAAAATGTGAATCTCGGGCTAATTGGAAGCTTAGAATCCCACACAATGAAAATGAAAGTTTACTAATTCAGTCACTGTAAAACGTCAGTTTTTCCAAAAAAAAAGGCTTGAGTGAGCTCGTGGTGTGAGATCCCGCCTGCTGGGAATGGGAGTGGGGGAAATGGGGTTAGCATAGGATTGGGGAACAGGCTGGAAAGTAGGAGAAGAAAGCAAATTTCGTACTCCCCGAAGGTGGGGAATCGTTTAGCACAGTTTCCATGTCTTCAGTATTGGTAACACTTTAACGCTAAATGAGGGCAACATGATCAGTAGTGGACAGTCTACATTCGGAAGAACCTGGTAACATTTTTTCTTATTGTGATTTATTTAGTTCTGTGATACGACGGTGAAATTTGTACCAAAAAAAAACATCAGGTTGCAAAGAAAATCGCCGCATCACTTGGGGCAATTTGTGGCGGTTCCCCTTCCCCGGGCAATGAAGACAAGAGCCAGTTAATTAACGTGATTTTTGCGGGGGGGGGGGGGGGGGAAGAGAAGAGTCATAACGAACATGACAGCGCCGAGAAACCGGGTTGAAAGAGAATGTAATGACGATCAGATTTCTGGCAGCTATTAAAGTAACGTACAAAGAGGGCCCTGTGTCTTTAACTGGGAACTGTCACATTAGGCAGTGAATTGTTGGATCCTCCCCACCTCCCAGAGCTTTTATTTCCCGTGTAAATTGTTGGCGGGGTGGCTGGACCCATAAAAATCAGAATGCTTAGGGAACGCAGAGGGGAGCGCAGTTAGAGTAAAAGAGTTTGGGAATTAAGGTCATTAATTTCCCAGTTTCAAGGCTGCCACACAGACCGAGATAAAGTCAGCATAAATATTCAACCAGAGTTTCTCTGTTTTCCTTCTCTCTTTTTTTCCATCGGCTGCCCATTTATCTCCATCCTGTCAATTAGAGCAAAAAGCAAAGAACTAATTAGGAACTGTGCAATTTTAATTAGCTGTTTTGATAATTAAACTAATTGGTTCCCTTGTGTTTCCGCAATGTGCACAGAGCACTTTTTTGATATCTGGGCTGCAGATTTCCCATCCGTTGGTTAATTAGTCACTTTTGCATTAAAAAAGGCTTTCTTAATAGCCTTAATTTGCAGTTGAAAAGAGAATCTGCCGTCAATAATTTGTGTAATTGGTAACCGTTTGATTGTAATTTAGAACTGTGGCTGGACAGCTCTGCATGCCTAATTCCTAATAGTTAGGATTAAAGTTGCATTGAATGTTAAAAAAGAGAACGGGGGGTGGGGGGGTTGATCTTGGATCTAACCACTGTTCTGTCATTTTATTAAAAGATCGGTATGAATCCACAGTTTAATGATCTTCCCCCTCCCCTTTTGCCCCCCCCAAAAGATTCGAGGGTGGCTCGGCGTCATTGTACCTTTGGAAGAAATAAGGTTACCGTTTATAAATTAGTAGCAAAACCCTTTCTCGCTCTTTCTCTCTCGCGATCTCCATTGCTAAATGCACGTGTGTTACAGAATGTTGCCTTTGTGAGTGAACCACGCACACTCCTTAAATGGGCTTTTGTATTTGTCAGAATTAATGAGAAAAGTTCCCTTGCCCTAGGGGTAATTAGTGTCCTTGGAGTTAAATAAGCTAAAACTTAGACACCTCTGGCACAGGCAATTATGTTTGTGTATTGAATAATTGATTCGGGGGCTGCTAATCAGATATGAGCATAATGAATTGATTTAATTAACCAGGGAACCTGAGGAATACTGGGAAATGTGTGCATTTATTCGCCAGCTAGGGACCCTAAAGGGTACAGAACCACATAAATTGGAGGAAAAAACTGCTAGTCGCTGTTTGCCGGCTTTTGAGATCGGTTTAGTGCGATTTTTAGGTACAAACCGTTGAAGGTGTGTGGTTGTTGTCATTTTCATTTAATCGAGGAAAGGTCGGTTGTCGCGGCTTCTCCCTATCTTCAAAGGCAAGATAGTCAGCGGTTCAGCCAGCGACTCTCGTTGGCTGGGGAAGCCGAGGAGGGAGCGCCGTGCCCCGGACTTTACTGCATCCAGAGGACGATGGTGCTTGACAAGGAGGAAGGTGAGACGCGCTGTTTTTTTTTAAAAATCAGTTTATTTCTTCTCTCGCTTTCTGTCTCTCCCCTTCCAGTGATCACTCTCTCCTGATATGAGAACAGCCAAAATAACATCGGCGACTGCATAAAGATAGAAGCTGTTTGTGTGATCACTTTTTTAGGATCTGTTTACACCATTCTTCGTATTCTACATGCTTCTCACATGTTCCTGTGGTATTTATGTCGGCTGTGTATAAGCATTGCGTCTTTTCTGTTCCCATTCGTGTGTCTCCCTTATCGGACTCGCGAACTCTGATCATTTCTGGAGCTTTATATTTTCCTGGTCCCCCTGTACAACATAAATCGCTCCATTTCTTTTGTACGTGTTTGTTTGCTTTCCCTTCCTCCGCCTCTGTTCCTCACTCTTCATTTTTTATATTTCACTTTGAGATGGTGGTTTAATGTTGCACTGTGCCCCCCTTGTCCTATGCAGTTATCTCTCTCTCTCTCTCTCTCTCTACCCCCCACACCTCCCCCCCCCCCCCCCCCAAAAAAAAACCTCGGTGCTGCAAATCTTTTGCACGAAAGTATGTGGTGTGGGTTTAAAATGATGTAATTGCTTTTATTCGGCCAGCGAAAGTTACAGCAGCGAATTCACGGGCTGTTGCTGCCGCGAAGATATATTAGCAATCGGATTACTGAATATCGAGACGCTCCGAGCTTTTTAATTTTCTATCGTGGCTCATACTGAAGCCAGTTCCGTCCTTGTCTCATTCTGTTCACCCCCCGCCCCCCCCCAGGTTGCTGGTTGCTGGCGCTTGCCCTGTTGCTACGGAGATGAAATTGACACAATTAACACAATTACTTTCAATCCTCTTGTAATTTTTTTTTTTAAAAAAACGCTTCATACTTTTGCTCCTTTTCTGTTGTGTACTTCCTTTACATTAGCCTAAATACTGAAACACGTGCCTCTTTTAAAACGCACTCCTTCGACAAAACACTTCAATGAATCATGAGCTTCTACGTTAAAATGATTGTGTTTAATGTGGGACTTTGAAACGCCTGTTTTCCTGTCATGCTGCCGTCGAAGTGAACCGGCCCTTTAACTCCTTGAAGACTGAAGAACTTAAAAACGTATGAAATATTTGTCTTGTCGGCCGTCCCCTTAAAAATGCCTCTGACATGAGCTTCAACTGACATGAGCTCCAAGGATAACGGAGGACATAATAGCTCACATTGGACGCGTTGTCTATTCATTATACACCGAGGCTAATTCCACTGAATGCATTGTGGAAAAGTCACCATATACCATAGTGTTGGCAGGGTTAAACTGGTGAAAATGATGAGGATGAACTGCTTTGTGTTTTGATAAGTTACAGTTCTTGATTAAAACCATAATGCAAAAATGACAGTTTAGTTAGCCCTATTAAATCCTGCTTCTCTAAGTGGACCATGTACCAAGTCGACTGTAAATTTCCTGTTTTGGATGTCTGTCTTGCTAAAAGTTTTGTGTATGATTCATGATTTGGATTGCTTTTAACAGATATTGGCTAAGCAATATGGTAAATGTACAAAGGCGATACAAATGGCATTAGTAAAAGAGGATACACAGGACCATATAATGCAGTCAATACTACATTAACTACTGAAGCCCAATTACAGTACACTGAGAGTGGCTTTTAGTAGCATTAGGATTTCCAGAAGAGCAAGATCACCTGCTGTTTATTGCCTAAAAGCTTCACCCTTTGCTTGCTGGGTTCAACCAGTCATTGTGAGTAATAGCTGAAAATTTCTTTCTGCCTGTTTTCTGCTTGTTGAACTTAGTTGTGACAGTAAAAGCCAGATGTTACACTTGGTTGTTTCTCTAAACTAATAGGTTGAAGAGATTTTACACTGATTTATAGCTGCAAGTCTTAACTGCAAGTTTTGAAAAAATCTATCCCTACCATTTCTCAATTTAGTGATAGTTTAAAACTGCTTTTGTCTCCTGCCTTTGACCTGTAATAGGCAGGTACATTCATTTTACTTTATGGTCTCAACTAACCAACCAGAGATGCTGAGGCTGCCATAAAAGTGAAACGCACTGAATTACAACCGTGAAAGTGTAACATTTTTCCCAGAAATCAGTATTTTAAATGGCCATTTTATTCCTCCTTTCTTTCTTGATTTCCCCCCATATAAATTTTCCAAAACATACCTCTGTAAAAAGGGTCATTTTTGGTGAATCAATTATTACTGCTTACAATGATGACCAGTAAATGCAATGTAGCTCCTTACAGCTTTTTTAAAAAACTGGCTTATTTTGCTTACATGTTAATGCATGTTTAAAAGTAGTCATCCAAACTATTTATAGCAATTTAAAGAAGTTTGAGCCTGTTGGACTTGCTTCATTAAGAACTCGCTAATTGTTACCATTTCTCGAGTCTGAGAATGTTAACTTCTGTTGGGAGGAGTATTTTGGAGCTTAAGCTGTCATTATATAGTTGTGTAATAAAATGCTTTACAATTAATTGCATTAAAATTGTTTATAAATTCATTTCGAGGGCAGGGTATACATTGCATCTGGCCATGTGTCCTGTTTTAAATCCTGCACAGTGCTTGCATTGCAGTGATTGAATGAATGCTTCATAATTATATGTTCACTTTCTTTTTTTAGGAAAAGGCATGCTCATGGTATAATTGCAAGAATAACTGTTTAACTAGAAACCGGTCTGCTTTTGTTTATTGAAACATAAAATTTTTGTCAAGTATCAGTGCTGCTGCATATACCTTTTAAAAAAGGCTGATATGAAAAGGGTGCTGTGGACCCTTTAAAATGGAGAGTGCTTGATGTGCAAGATGGTTTGATGGATATGAATTGGTTCTGAAAGTTGATGGCAGCATCTCACTGTACAACACATGCACCTATCAGCACAGCATGCAGTGTCATTGTCATCCAAGTTCATCTGCAGCAAATGTAGACTCCTGTTAATTGAAAGTAAACTTGGTTTCTGAGCTCTTCCAAAATGTTTACTGACACTTTATTAACCCTTTTGAGGGCTATGTTGATTGTTTGCACCCTGAAGTCCAGCTTTGATTCAAAAAATCAACTTGCTAAGCTTTTTGAATGCCTGCACTCCACACACTTAGAATTTAAACTGTTTTAAATCATTTTTTTTCTGGCTGTAAAAAGGACCTACATTTGGCTTAAAAGTTGGATATTTTAGCATAAAACTTAATTCTTCAATTGGTAACTTCTCAAGGAAGAGTGACATGCTGGAATTGTATATCAACACTTGTATCTAATATGATCGGGAATTATATTTGGTATCCCAATTTACCAGTGGTTTAATTGGTTTCCTTAATTTCAGTTCTGTACTGAAGGGCTAACCTGTTGTTTCAAATTTGATTCTCTCATTATCTTTGCACAAGACGGAACTACAGTCATAAAGTTTACATTTCTTTTGAGATTAGTGCAATGCACCTAAATCAAGCCCTTTTCAGGCAAGTCAAAGGCAAATTATGAGCCCATCTTACTCTGAGCTAGCTTTGATCAACAGACAGTTTGGTAATGTGTTCATAAAGTGCATGGTTGAAACCTTTGCAAATGCTAATATGCTTTGAGATCGCTGGCAGTCATTGCAATAAATTCTAGGCTTCGGGGTGCTTTCTTGTATTTAGAAATTTAGGAATTGCTGTTTGTTTTGAGTTGCCATGGTGATTTCCTCACATGAGTATATATCATTAAAAGTGGACAGTAAATGTTCCTGTCATGTATACTGAGTTCCTACAGCTTGATGTAGGATTAATCTGTGGTAGAAATTAGATGAATACCAGAACCTGTTTTAACTTGAGTAATTTCCCCAAGCCAAATTTCATTTTTTCTTCCCTTGCCACCATATTTGTTTTTCAAATTGCTTTACACTCTGCACCTCCACCATCCCTCTCCATAGTTGAACTGTCCTTGCTGTCTTGATTAGAATTTCTAAACTTTTTTAGAAGTTTACGTTGTCAATAAAATCCAATCTTTATTTAATGCTTGTTTATCAGCCTTTGTGCTGGTCCTCAAAGCTAATGTCTCAATTGAATTTTCGGGTTGTCTGTCTTCCTCTTGGGTGTGTATCAACTGCTTTGCTTTTTTTGGCTTGAGAGCTAGCATATCCCTCTTTTAGCTATTGCTCCATTTTGTGTAATTCTGGTTTGGAGAAAAAAAACTAGTGTTATTTCTACATGACAAATTTCTATAAATATTTTCTAGATTGACACCATTGGATATTTGCACTAGTGGTGCACGTATCCAATTTGCCTGAGCACAATTTAAAATTTTGTGCTGTCAGTACTTGTTCACTGTAAAACCAAGATTGCCGTGAAGAGAATTAAGGGATCATTGTATGAAGTTACTTAAACTTGTTAAATTGAATTTTCAAAGTTTGTCGAACATGGAAGCCTGCCTTAAATGAATTAGATTTAACTTAGTTGTGAAACAGGGCAAGGTCACTTAAGAAGATGGATTTGTCAAATAAGCAGAATGATTTGTGGACACTTAAGTGGGTTAGCTTGTTGAAATCTGCATGCATTTAATGTAAATTTCATAGATATTTTATCTGCAAAGGGACAATTTGCACTTTACCTCAGTACAATATGTATAAATGTGGAATGTGATGCCACTGTCTCAAAACAGAACTTCAGAGACTTATAGCTTTCAAGAATTTAAGGTGCATGGTGACCAGGTGAGGCCTACAAGCATACATCACTTAAATCAATGTTGTAAAAGTTCCAAGTCAATCAGATTTAGCAAGGGTGGTGGATGATGATGGTGGTGTTTGGAGGCGAGTGAGAGAATCTGCTGGAGAGTAGGTTTTGTGCAGTTCCATATAATGTCAAAGGATGTTCATTTAAATGTTCAATGGTTGCAGTAGCATTTTAAGAATAAAAGGACAGGTGATAAAAATTGAAAATAGTCTGACAGTCTGTTGTAGACTATGAAAGGTTGATTTTTGAACTTTACACTAATTATGCTATGTCTGCTCTTCAGAACTGAAGTTTGCTTAGTTCTCTAGCAACCAACCCCATTTCTTTCCCTGGGATACTGCCTGAGGTTCTACCATACTATTGACAGCCTTGGTGTTGTATTTGACCCTGAGATGAGCTTCCAAACAAATCTGCATCAAGGCTGCCTATTTTCACCTCTAAATTTGGCCCTACTTCATCTCGTCTTCTGATGAATCTCTCATTCATTCCTTTGCTACTTTTCAGGTTAACTATTCTAGTGTACATCTGGCCAGCCTCCCATGTTCTACCCTCCATAAACCTGGACACCAAAACTCTGCTGCCTGTGTCCTAACTCTCAAATCTTGTTCACCGAGGTGTCAGCTGTGGCTCAGTTCATAGCACCCTCGCCTTTGAATCAGAGGGTTGTGGGTTCATGTTCCACTCCCGGAAACCAAGAACTGTGATTGTACTCGAAAGAGTTGCAATCTGTGACAGTTGATAACTCGAAAGAGTTTCCTCTGCCCTTATGCTTCTACATGGCACCTGGTTAAGTAATGCATTGATTTTTTAAATTATTTTAACCCATGTCATACCTACATGGCCTCCCCCTTCCTCTCTCTAATCTCTTTCAGCCTTACAATACACTATCTGTTGTTCTTATGTGCCCTCATATTAATTGCTCTGCCATTGGCAGCCATATTCCTTAGGCTGCCATGCCCCTAAATACCCTCTGTTCTTTCCTCCGAGTCTAACATTTTATCTAAAGCTTTTGGTCACTACTCTAATTATCTTTTGTGGCTTGGTATAATTGTTTTCAGTGAAGCACCTTGGGACTAGGCATTCTAGATTTTTCTAGTTGCCAGCCTGCTGCTTGAAATCTATACAAGGTTTCCTTACAAACTTTCCTACTATATTCAAACTAATTTTGAGGTGTGGGTCAAACCAAGCCATTATTAACTTGCGAACATAGCTTGAGTGGACCAGAAAAGCATAATGGCATGTGATTTTTAGACTAGATAATGAATGTACAAGAGTAACGCCATCATGCTTCAGTTCCAACCAAAATCTTAATCCACTAAGGATCCTAAACAAAACAACAAAAGGGGGTGCAGGAGCAAAGGGACCTAGGTGTATATGTGCATAAACATTTGAAGGTGGCAGGTCAGGTTGAGAGTGGTTAATAAGGCATAAGTTGGATTTAATGGGGGAGAGTACGAGACCCAAGGAAGTTGTTAAACTTATATAAAACATTAGTTTGGTCTCAGCTGGAGTATTGCATCCAATTCTGGGCACCACACTTAGGAAAGATATGAAGGAGAGTGCAGAAAAGAGTCACAAGAACAGTTCCAGGAATGAGGAACTTCAGTTATGAAGATAGATCGGAAAAGTTGGGACTGTTTTCCTTGAAGGGAAGGTTGAGAGGAGATTTGATAGATGTATTCAAAATCATGGGTCTGGACAGAGTTGATGGGGAGAAATTCTTCCAACTGGTGGAAGGGCTGAGAATGAGGGGGTGCAGGTTTAAGATAATTGGCAAAATAAGCAATGGAGACATGAGCAACTTTTTCCTGCAGCAAGTGGTTAGGATCGGGAATGTGCTGCCCGAGTGTGTTGGAGGCAGGTTCAATTGAGGCATTTGAGAGGGAATTGGATGATTATCTGAAAAGGATGTGCAGGGTTACAGGGAGAAAGTGGGGGAATGGCACAAGGTGAATTGCTCGTTCGGAGTGCAAATAATAGGCTGGATGGTGTCCTGTGCAACAATTCTGAACTTGAGCAGTTATAATTCATTTTTCTGGGTGCACGTATACAATTGAGTATAAGCAACCCATAGTAGAATAATAGAATACTTACTGCACAGGAGGCCATTGTATCCAAGCCAGCTCTCTGCAAGAATAACTCAACTAGTCTCACTGCCTGCCTTTTCTCCATAGTCCTACAAAATTTTTCTCATCGGATAATCGTCCAATTATCTTGAAAGCAGCGATTTGCTGCAACTCTTGGGCAGTGTATTCTACAACCTAAACATTTAATATTTCAATCATAATGAAACAGAAGGAGGCCACTCAGCCCATTGATTCCATACTGGCTCTCTATAGCAATCTCGTCAATCTCTCTCCCCTGTGCTCTCCCAAAGCCCTGCTCTCCCTTGTTGCCTTTGGTTCTTTTGTCAATCACTTTAAATCAGTGTTGTCCTGGTTCTGGACTTTTTGCCTATGGGAACAGTTTTTCCCTAATCTATTCTGTCCAGAGCCCATGATTGAATATTTTTACCAAATGTCCTTTCAGCTGCCCCATCCCTAAGGGGAACAACCCCAGCTTCTCCAATCTACATAACTGGTTCCTCCAGGGATGAGGGACTTGATTCTTGTAAATTTTTTCTGCATCCTCTCTTGGAAGGGTGTGATGCATCAGTGTGGTGCCCAGAATTGGACACTCTAGTTGAGGCCAGAGCAGTATTTTTTGAGGTTCAACATACCTACCTTGTTTTTTGTACTTTCCCTTGATTTACAAAGCCCAGGCTCCTTTGTGCCTTATGCTCAACCTGCTGCTCTGTCACCTTCAATGATTTGGGCTCATATACTTCTACTTCTCTGCCCCTGCACCCCATTGTTATCCTTTTATTTTTGTATTGCCCCTCGTTTTTTCTACCAAAATATATCACTTCAGGCTTCTCTGCATTAAGCTTCATCTGCCACGTGTATGCCTATTCCACCAGCCTATGTCCTCGTGAAGTCTATCTATCCATTTCTATCCTCATACTTACAAGTTTTGTCATCTGAAAAATTTGAGATTTGAGTCCTGCACACCAATAGGCCAATCGTATAGATCAAGAAAAGCAGCTGTCCTAATACTGGGAACCCCAGTATATCTGAATACTGGGAACCCTCCTATTGAAAAACAACTGTTCACTATTGTTTCCTGTCACTCAGACAATTTGCCACTGTCCAAGTTGCCACTGTCCCTTTTATTCCATGGGCACCTTGCTGACAAGCCTGTTATGTGGCACTTTATCAATGTGTTTTGGATGTCCGTGTACTCCACATCAGCTGCATTACCCTCTTCAAAAAAAAATCGCATTAACAGGATTTCCTTTAAATCTGTGCTGTCTGTCTTGGATAACTGTGAATTGTTAATTTTGGTTATAGTTTCTGAAAACTTACCCACCATTTCCAAATGGCCTACAGTTTCTTGTATCTAAAAAGGGTTAAAACATTTGACCAGTGCATTCACAATTTCCACCCTTGCTTTCCTGAGTATCTTTGGATGCCTCTCACCCAGTTCCAGTGACTTCAGGTTAGCCAGCCTTTCTAATGCCACCTATTAATTTAGCCCATCCAATGTCTCAATTTCTTCCTCTTTCACTCACTCCAGCAAAATCTTCCTTTTTAAAGACAATTGCAAAGGTCTTATTTAGTACGTTAGCTATGTCCTCTGCCTCCGGGCATAAATCTCCTCCTTGGTGTCTTATTGGCCCCAATCTGTTTAACCACCGTATTTATACATTTATAGAAAACTTTTGGATTCCTTTTTTTGTTAGCTGCCAATCTCTTTGCACTTTTTTCCCCCCCTCATTTCCCTACATTCTGCTTGATTCTCACATGTATCATCAATCTGACATCTCTCATTCACAGCCTTATTTTATCTTTCATCATCCAGGAAATTTGGGTTTTGTTTGTCCTCCCTTTTTCCCCCTTGTGGGAACCTGCCTTAACTATACCCAAGCCACCATCTCTTTAAAGGCAGTACATTGTTCTATTAAAGTTTGTTTGCCATTCTTGATTCCAATTTACCTGAACAGACCTGTTGTCACCTTGTTGAAATTGACCCCCCTCCAATTAATTATTTTTACCCTGTTGTCCTTTTCCACAACTAATTGAGCAACCTGGGAGAGGCAATAAGGGCAGATGTGTGAGATGGGTGTTAAATAATGCTACCTGTATTGATTGACAGTGCTTTATAGTATTTCAATGGGGGTACCCTTATTTTTACACTACAGCAATGTTCTTGGACAATTCTGGAATTTCAACATGCATTTGATAAAGAATATTAAATTCCTGGCTGGAACAAGCATATCAAAATAGTTGTGACCAGGTGTGAGGGATGGTATTTTAATTGACAGGTTTGATACACTGCTACATAATTGCTACAGTAACCTAACTGTGCAATGAGAACCTGGGACCTCTGAATTTCTCACCGAGATGTGATCTGAGCAGATATGTAAAGTTGAACTCTAAGCAAAGTCGCAAATTAAGTGCTTATTTTTGGCCTATCGATATTGAGCTGAATAACATTGATAAGGGTGAATGTTTGGGGATGTGGGGCATGGAACCGCAAACTTCCAATTTGACTCAGTGAGCGATTAGTGAGTAAATGTACATATGATAACCAAGTTTCTCAACAGCTGTAGGACTCTTATTTATCAGTGGGAAACATTCAATGAGGAAATAGAAGGTTCAAACAAACTTTCCCCCAGAAAGTCAGTGTGGGACTCCTAAATCCACAGACCACTTCCCCCATACAGGGTTCCTATGCAGGGAACGGTAAAGTAAAACAGGAAGCTGCTGTCAGATTTGCGTGTTCAATACTGCAAAAAAGAGTATAGAGAATGTAAGGTGCAATGGGAAAACAGACGTGAAAAATAATGGCAAGGAAAACCCAAGATCTTTTTTAAGTACATAAGAACAAGTGGATAACAAAGGAAAGATTCAGCATCAAGGGAGAGATATTGGCTGGTTATAAATAGTGAAGTAACCATTCAGGGGTTTAACATCTTTGAAAGTAGATAATTTGCCAGGCCAAAATGAAATGCATCCCAGGTTGCTAAGCAAGGGAGGGAATATCAGAGACTGACTATGCCTCTTTAGCCACAGGTGTGGTGCTGGAGGACTGCTACCATTGTTTGAAAAGGGAAGAAGCGGTAGACTGAATAATTACAGGTTAGTCGGCCTAACCTCAGTGGTGGGGAAATGTTGAAAAAGTTCGAGGGATGGTATAAATTGTCCTTTTACAAAGGCACAGATTAATCGAGGACAGTCAGCATGGATTTGTTATGGGAAGGTTGTATCTAACTTGGTTGAATTTATTTGCCTACAAGGATTTTGACGAGGTCCCACATGATAGGCTGGCCACTTGTAAGCCTGCTGGATGCAAAGTGGGCTCAGTGATAGGAAGCAAAGGGTAACATTCAATGGATGTCTTTGTAACTAGAAGGTTGTTTCCAATGGAATTCTGCAAGGCTCTCTACTAGGTCACTTTTTGTATGTCAATGATTTAGACTAAACGTAGGGAGCATGATTGAAAAGTTTGCAGGTGATAAATAATGGTCGCATGGCTGGTAGTAAGGAAAGAAGATGTGGACTGTTCTCAAGATGGAATCCCATTTGACACTGTCCATCCATTGGTATCTTAGTGAGATAATGAATTTGGGGAGGCTCACAAGACAAGGGAATACACAATAAATAGTAGGATTCTGAAAAAAGTAGCGGAATGAGGAGACCGTTTGTCCATGTCCACAGATCCCTGAAGGTAGCAGGACAGGTAGGTAAGGTGATTAAGAAGGCATGTGGGATATGTGCCTTTTTAATAGCTAAAGCATAGAATGCTAGAGCAGGACTGTAATGCTAAAACTGTAGAACACTAGACTTCATCCATCAGATGGTTCAGAGCTCTTAAAATGATTGCTAACTGCTGCAACGTTTCAGTGCTTACATAGATAATATTTGGATTTGAGTCTTTAATCTTGGGACTACTTTAATTTGAAGTTATTAGAATTTAATTTCTCTCCTTGGCCATTTTTCCATGCCAAATAAAATTCTGTTGTAACTTCATTCCTAATGGGGATGAAGGAAATGGATGGCTGGATTCCCACAGTTTAGTTAGACTTGCCTTGATGTTTTCATGGCAGATGCATCTACATGACTGCTTGCTAGAAATGTCTGCTTCTATCTACTTAATAGCTTAGTAAGTACATAATGAATGAAGAGTAGAACAATTAAATGGCTACAACATGGAAAGACTGCTCCTAGATATAATCATTGGGGTAAAAGTTGTAAAGTCTGAAAGTGCATTTTAAATCTCCTTTGAGGTTAGAGAAGTGATGCCATGGCAAATAAATATTTGGGAAAATTATGCAGGAGTGCAGTGCTAGCCTCCCTGCTGATATCTGGCAAAGATGGTAATTCTACTGCAGAAGGTGATTGCAAGGAAGTTTGCCAATCACTATCTGTTGGACATGACACTGAATACCTAGGGGCAAGTACCCAGCTAATGCTGTATAGGCAACCAACAGGGTTACAAACAAATCAAGATGACACATTGAAACTGTCCATGTAATCCTACCCATTAGCACCACTTAGCTAGCCCAAGATTGAATGCCAACTGGCTTCATATTTATAGTCTTAAGACAAGATTTCAATATGCTTAACGGCCTTGACATCTTCAGAACTTCTCTCAATCAGTGTGACACAACCTAGCTGCATGATCATCATCACTACCTGACCAGCTGTGCTGTAGCTTTGACTTGTCCATAGCAGTGTGTATTCCTTCAGTTTAACATCTCTACTCATACAGCAAAATAGTATGTAGGGAGCCAAACACACACTAGCACATTTCTGGAGCTCATCCTGGACATTTCTCATTTGAGGGAAGAAGTGAAGCTGCTGTTTTTTTATCCTCCCAGTGCAATCCTGATCTTATGCCTTTTCTCCTTCCTTATTCCTGCACTGGCGTAAGGGTATTCTATTTGGTCTCTTGAATGCTAATGTTACTTTTTTAGTCACTGTAGACCTGGACAAGCACCCTGACAATGTTCCAGAAGAATAAGAGAGCACAATACCAAACATAAGTTTCAAAACTCATGGACATTCTGCTGGATGCAGTTAGTGAGCTTTGAAGTAGGAGCTAGGGGTGAGACAGTGAAACCAATGAGAGAGCAAGTGTTCACAGCAGATATTAGAAGCTGTATTTGCCATCAATGGTCCCTGTACTCTTGGCCTGCAGCAAGATAGTGGACAAGTGTCCTGCTTTTGTCTGGTAGGAAGAATGGTGGGTGCAAACCAATGCTGCATCTAGGTTGACAGTCTGGAGAGGCAATGATGACCCCAAATGCCAATTGGTTGTAGAAGTCTTGAGCTGTATTCACCTCACTTCCAGAGAGAGTTGAAGCAATTGTCCTTGACCACTGTATCCCAAGGCCTCCAGACAGCCAACAACTTGTTGGTTATGTACATACCAAGGCTTTGCCTGTGTCCCTGCTGTGCCATTTCATCTTGCCACAACTAGAAAATACTCTGTTCAGGGTGATTATTTCACTTGACAACTACCATGTAGCACGAAAGTTTGTGTTGGAAGTTTTATTCCCTATATTGAGCCACAGGTATAGAGCTTAAAATTGGCATTCTATAATTGTCATAATGGATAGCTTTAAGGACCCATGTAAATTGTACCAGAAGATAATGGTTTAAAATACTATATCCTATAACCTTAAGAGCTTTCTTGCAGGTGGAGCTTTTCAGGGGTACAATTGAAACTGCCTAACATGCCAAACAGTGTGCTCTTAAAAGAGTTGATAGATGATGCCTGGGCCCCACGACATTTTCCCAAACTGAAATAGCTCAGTTGGGAGAATGTTAAAAGACCCATGGTCCAGTCCTGGGCTTCAGCTGTGCTCATTCAATGAGAAGCTTGCACTTGACCATCTCTGGCTGACTGGAAAATAGTAGGAATCAAATGTGCTGATAGCTCTCATTTTAACTAGGGTTGCCAACTGTAGATGTATTCCTGGAGGTGTCATCTCTTGGACCTCCATTGGTCACTCATCGTGACACCAGACTTCCTTGGTTGTATAATTCTAGAACACCTTTTTACCCACCTCAAATTTTTAGAACTAAGAGGTGTTCAAAGAAAATGAAAAATAAAACTGGGTTGATTGCAGCAATGTCCTGAAGGGTTGACAACCAAGTCCCTGACCCTTTTTACACTCCCTGCCTGCAGCTTCCTGGCCACTTTAGGAGTGTTCACTTGTGCTGTTCGTGTGAAATCTGAGGGCCCTTATATTCCAGACATGAATGTTGCTGACTGGTGCTGAGGAAAAGTAGACAAGTAGGCCTTATTGTATTATCAACAAGTGATGACCCATAAAGTGGTGTGCTACTTTTGAGTTCAAAAATTTAAGTTGGTTCACTACACTCCTAATCTGGTGCCCGTTCACTATCCTTTATTGAAGCTAGATCGTGAAGTCACTAAGAGTGATCTTGAAAGTATATCTTCCTGTTACTTAGCACCACCTTTCCCATTTACTATTTGTAAAATAAGTATTAATGAAGTGATTACAGAACTTAAGGTTAAGCACGGTATAAAATGGAATTGTGAAATGTATTTTGGGGGCTGCAGGGCATAATATTCAAAACTGGTAAAGCAGAGGAAGCTTTTTAATGGCAGGTTTTGGAAACATGCAGTAAGAATAATGGAAACGATCTGAGCTAATAGTTAAGCTATTTTTGAGTAAGAATGAGAATTTGGAAATGACACCAGATGATTAAAAACTGTTAATGGCACATCTTGAGTAGATGTCAAGCAGAGAACAGCATTTAGCAAGGTAAAAGCTTGAGTGTTCCAGTACTGCCATCAGTGAATCATTCAGACAATAGTGCATTGTCCCTCAACTTGATACCATTTAAAGGTCATCACCAACCACATTAACCCACAAGCTGGGTTAGATGAGAAGCATCTTGATCTGCAGTCTTTTAGTTGTCTCCTAATTTAAAACATGTAATTGAATAGCTCTTAGATTATAACTGAGAGCAGAAATAAAAATCCAGATAAAATATGCAATCTCCCCTGCCACTGAACCCATTTTTTTTCTGTCCTAATTTCTGTTTAGGGCAGTTGAATATTTTGGTGAGTGGCAATATGTGCTTTGTCCAAAATTGGTTTGGCATTTTAAGTGCTGCAGTAGTAAAAGGGTAATTTTAAAAGCATCTTAAATTGATTCTGTCTAACACTCTTCGCTACCTTTCTCTGGCTTACACAAGGCACTTTTCTTCGATTCAGGTGCCACAAAATACCTCCTAGAAATAGTTGTTTGGTAGTACAGAACTTGAGTATCAGTGGAAAAACTTTTTTGTCAAAGCTTCTTGTCTTGCACTCAGGACAATTTGCAAGGAAATACCAATGTCAGGGGGAAACATATGTTGTATGAGAAGATTGCTGATTGGTTGGCAAGTGGAATCTGAGGCATTGCCATGGAGAATGCACCAGTTGATGATGACTGGTTAATTGCCAAGCATTGTTTGAAGTTTAAACCAGGCAGCTTGACTCTAGTCAAGGCATTACCCTGGGGTGTGAACCAGCAAATGGATGTCACTGCATCTGTTTCTGCTAAACAAAATAAATATATGTACATGTTCTTTTTGCCTGCAAAGAACAGGGCCCCATGTAGTAATGTAGCTTCCAGTAATGCAAATGCACCACACTACGAGTCTGACCGACGATCTTAAATTGGTTGTCAGCATAATTCATACACCCTGTTATTCATTTGTACCCATGCAAGCTTGATGCTGAAATAGAACACATCAATGACATCCTGTGGGATAATGGCTAACCTGATCAGATTTTGCGCTGTATATTGTGCAAACTCATGAACTGGCCCAAGGCCATTACTTTTGGCCCTGGAAACTGCGCAGTTAACCCAGATTACCCTGGAAGGGCAAGGTGTATCAAATTTGAGCAATGGGTAAAGCCAGCTGTTACTGCTGCTGTGCAGTAGCAACAGGACTGGTGTTTGCCACAAACAGGATGCTGCTGTCAAGCTAAGGATGTTCTGCCTATCTCAATAGTAATGTGGTGTTTGAATTTTCAGTGCCAGTGTGATGCTAGATATGTAGGCCTTATGTCCTAAAGACTGGCAGATTGTATCAAACAACATGTTCTTTCTGCTGTTCGCAACAGGCAAGGTACAGACCTTAGCCAACCAGCCTGTGCATGCAAAACTCAAAAAAGTGTTCACTATTAGATGTGATTATTTTCTAAATAGTCCTCAGTGTTAAGAATTACGCTGACATTGTCAGTTGGACTCGCAGTGCTGTGTACTGGAAATTAAATATATTAATACGCAGGGCCCTGGTCTTTGCAGATAGAACATGTGTGCATGTTGTGCCTTTCTCAGCTAAACAAAATAAGTTGCATCATTTGCTGGTCCATTCCCCAGGGCAATATCTTGACCAATTAATCATGCTGTCTGGTTTAACTTTCAAATAATGTTTGGCAGTTAACTTGTCAGTCACCATCAGTCACTATCAATCAGTCCACTTGCCAACCAATCAGCACACTCTTCTCACAGCATAAATGTCATTCTCCCTGACATTGGTATTTCCTGCATATTTTCTTGTTAATTGTCCTGATGAGTGCAAGACTAAAAGCTTCTACAAAAATGTCTGTCTTTTTCAGCAATAATTATATAAATGTCAAGCATGCAATTTAGTCAGATTTGCTCCTACAATAGCCATTATGGTTAATAGGCCAGATTATGTATAGTTTGAACAGGAGCAAGATGGTGTGCTACAGTGTTACAAGTAACTTTGTACTAGTCAAAAGGGGCCTCTGGGGAAGAGTGACAATAATAGAACTTCAGTTAATGCAAGCTGCACGGGTATGAGGGTTAAGTTGACTAAAGTAGATTGGGGAAACAACACCAAGATGATAGTTGAGTATTGGATCAGTTTATTTGAGATGCTTTATAAAAGCCCTGTTTCTATTGCAATGCTTTAAGATCAAGGTACATAACTTGCAGCAAATATATATTAAGGCACAAAACCGATGGCTCAATTGTGGTTAACATGAACTAAATCAGTATGGATTAAAGGAAGTCTTATCCTGTTGCCAAACAAAAACAGTAAACTTGAGGGTTGAGAGGTTTGCAAAGGAGGATCAAGAAATTGGTAAGGAAAGTGTAGAGTAGCAAGAGTCACGAAAACAAACATTTACAGTGCAAACAGGAAGAGATTAGTGAAGTGTAGGCTCATTAGACAGGTGAAGTAATGGAGAATAAGGAAATGGAAGACATTAATTTTTTCGTTCACAGGTTGTGGGCTTCGCTGGCTGGGCCAGCATTTATTGCCCATCCCTAGTTACCCTTGAGAAGGTGGTGGTGAGCTGTTGTCTTGAACTGCGGCAGTCCATGTGGTGCAGGTACACCCACAGTGCTGTTAGGAAGGGAGTTGCAGGATTTTGACTCGGTGACAGTGAAGGAACAGCGATATATTTCCAAGTCAGGACGGTGAGTGACTTGGAGGGGAACTTCCAGGTGGTGGTGTTCCCATCTACCTGCTGCCCTTGTCCTCCTGGATGGTAGTGGATTTGGAAGGTGCTGTTTAAAGAGCCTTGGTGAATTCCTGCAGTGCATCCTTGTAGATGGTACACATTGCTACTGGGTGTCAGTGGTGGGGGGAGTGAATGTTTGTGGATGTGATGCCAACCAAGCAGGCTGCTTTGTCCTGGATGGTGTCAAGCTTCTTGAGTGTTGTGGAAGCTGCACTCATCCAGGCAAGTGGGGAGTATTCCATCACACTCCTGATTTGTGCCTTGTAGATAGATGGTGGACAGGCTTTGAGGAGTCAGGAGGTGAGTTACTTGTCGCATGATTCCTAGCCTCTGACCTGCACTTGTAGCCACAGTATTTATGTCTAGTCCAGTTCAGTTTCTGGTCAATGGTAACCCCCAGGATGTTAATAGTGGAGGATTCAGTGATGGCAATGCCATTGAACATCAAGGGGTGATGGTTAGATTCTCTCTTGTTGGAGATGGTCATTGCCTGACACTTGTGTGATGCGAATGTTACTTGCCACCTGTCAGCCCAAACCTGGATATTGTCCAGGTATTGCTGCATTTGGACATGGATCTGCTTCAGCATCTGAGGAGTTGTGAATGGTGCTGAACATTGTGCAATCATCAGCAAATATCCCAACTTTTGACCTCCCTAGTGGAAGGAAGGTAATTGAAGCAGCAGAAGATGGTTGGGCTGAGGAAAATACCCTGAGGAACTCCTGCAATCATGTCCTGGAGCTGAGATGACTGACATCCAACAACCACAGCCATCTTCCTTTGTGCTAAGTATGACTCCAACCAGTGGAGAGTTTTCCCCCCATTCCCATTGACTCCAGTTTTGCTAGGGCTCCTTGATGCCACACTGTCAAATGCTGCCTTGATGTCAGGGGCAGTCACTCTCACCTCACCTCACCTCAGGAGTTCAGCACTCTTGCCCATGTTTGAACCAAGGCCGTCATGAGGTCAAGAGCTGAGTGGCCCTATCAGAACCTAAACTGAGAGTCACTGAGCAGGTTATTGCTAAGCAAGTGATGCTTGATAGATAGCATTGTTGATGACCCCTTCCATTACTTTTCTGATAATTGAGTGTAGACTGATGGGCAGTAATTGGCCGGATTGGATTTATCCTGCTTTTTGTGTACAGGACATACATGGGCCATTTTCCACATAGCCGGGTAGATGCCAGTGTTGTAGCTGTACTGTTTCTTGACATCATGTGGAGTAAATAGAATTGGCTGAAGACTGGCATCTGAGATGCTGGGGACCTTCTTCAGAGGAGGCCAAGATGGATCATCCATTTGGCATTTCTGGCTGAAGATTTTAGCGAATGCTTCAGTCTTACCTTTTGCACTAAGTGCTGGGCTCCTCCATCATTGAGGATGGGGATACTTGTGGAGTCGCCACCTCCAGTCCAGAATACTTCCAGAATAATGAAACCAGATCTAGTGAGAATGACTATCTTAAATCAGTATATAGCACTACAGAAGTCATAGGTCAAAATGATGAATCCCCTGGAAATGACTACCTGCTCCCGAGGGTTTTAAGAGGTAGCTAAAGAGATAACATATGCATTGGTTTTGATCTACCAGAATTCCTGGAACAATTCCCAAGTATTGGAAGGTAACCAAGATAACCTCACTATCAAAAAAGGAAGAAAGAAAAATTGGGAAACAATAGGCCAGTGAACCTAACATCAATAGGCAAAATGCTCTAATCTAGCGTTTGATGTGGTAAGGGGCATTTAAATCCATGTTGACTGCTTAATCATAGGATTTATGAAAGGGCAACTATAAATCGTAAGATTTTTGAATATGTAGCTTTTAAGATGGTTAAAGTGCAACCAGTGGATGTATGTGGCTTTTGGCTTTTCAGAATGTATTCGATAAGGTGCCATATAAATTTAGGACTCGAGGGACTTGGGGTAATGGTGTGGACTAGGATTTTCTGTCCATTTAACCAGAGTAGGAATAAATGGGACGTTTTGGGAAGTATATAATTAGCAGGTACCACAAGGATCAGTACTTGGCTCTAGGCAATCCATGTTAATGAGTTGAGGGGGCTGAGTGTTGTATCCAAGTTTGCTGATGAGAGAAAGTTAGGTGAGGATGCAAGAACAAGGCAAATTGAATGCAGCATGAAGTGTGAACATATCCACTTCTGTGGGTAAAATAAAGCAGAATAATTTGAGACTGGCAAAGAAGGGATCTGGGTGTCCTTGGTCATGAATCAGCAGGTACAGCAAGCAATTAGCAAGGCAAATGGCATGTTAACTCTTGTTACAAAGGAATAACAGTAGAAGAGTCTTTTACAATAATATAGGGACATTGGCGAAGCCGCACCTGGAGTACTGTGAAGTTTTGGTCTCCTTACCTAAGGAAGGACATATTTGCCCTAGGGGCAGTGCAATGAAGATTCACTGCACTATTTCCTTGTCCTATGAGCCAGATTGAGAAGACTAGGCTATATTCCCTGAAGTAAGGGCAGCAGATACATGGAAACACCACCGTCCAGAAGTTCCCCTCCAAGCCACTCCTCATCCTGACTTGGAAATATATCACCGTTTCTTCACTGTCGCTGGGTCAAAATCCTGGAACTCCCTCCCTAACAGCACTGTGGGTGTACCTACACCACATGGCCTGCAGCGGTTCAAGAAGGCAGCTCACCACCACCTTCTCAAAGGCAATTGGGGATGGGCAATAAATGCTGGCCTAGCCAGCGACACCCACATCCCATGAATGAATAAAAAGGTGGTCTAATTGAAACATTCTTAAGGGGCTTAATAGGGTAGATGCTGAACTTAAAAAAAAAAACAGAGTTACAGCCTCTGAATAAGGGGTCAACTATTTCTTCTCAGGTAGAGATTGAGTTGCAGATGCTCAGTTCAGTATATTCAAGACACAGGTCAATTTTGAGATTTTATGGATACTACAGGATATGGGGGTAGTGTAGAAAGATGAAGTTGAGATACAAGGTCAACCATGGGCCAAATGACCAATTGAAGCGCCAATGAATGTGGTACCAGAGCTTGGAATGAGGCATAACAATATGCCAAATGCAGCTATTCCACCTTGAGATTGCACTTCAGGGAAAGAAAACAAAATTATGTCCCTGCTTTTTGACTTGCAAATTTCAGGTCAGTTTTTAATCATCCAAGAATTTTATACTGTAACTTATTACCTGTTTATGTCCTTACTGATGGTACAATTCCGCAAGCTGGAAATCCGGTTTTGCTGGAGTGATCTTTAGCTTAATACTGGGCAGAATTTTGCCCTTTGGGCAGGCTTGGCAGGAAGCTCACCTGACATGATCAGGGCCAGGCCATGATTCCAGGCCAATTAAGACTCGCCTAGTGTGAAACATGTGCTGCAGCGCTGCCTGTGCAGGGGAAGGAGGGTGAATGGGAAACTTCGCGCATGCACATGGGTGCACGCTGGAAAATCTCCGAGGCACAGAGCTGAGTTCTGAAAAACAAAAGTAAAGAATTTTTAAATGTTAAAAAACATGCCCCCTCATGTGACACTCACAAGCAGGGACATTATGAATGAGATGTAAATGTTTTTTTATTGCTGGAAACCTCATCCCGCCCGTGGATGAGGTTTCCTAAAAAGTGCAAAGGCCGCTTAGCCTTCTCACCTGCCCACCAACTGCAAGGTTGGATGGGCAGTGAAAAATTTAAGTTAATACTTTAACGGCCTTAATAGGTCTTCTAATTGCCGGCCGGCCTTAATAGGACTTCTAATTGTCGGCGGGCGTGCTGTTGATTCCCGCACCTGCTGACCGAACTATTGCGTGACTGTGATGTCAGGATGTTCACTCAATGTCACCACGTCATTTCACGCTCGGTGTGCCTGCCCACCGAGGTGAAAATTCTGCCCAATTTAAAGGCAGCTACCTAAAAGTTAATTATTTTCTTCCCCTCTTCTTTGACCTTTGAAAGATGTGCAACCTGTTCATCAGTTACTAACTGAGCAGTTGAATATTTAGTAGAATTGTTAGAATAATGTTTTAACACTTTGATTACAAACTTTAATTTTAATTTCTTAACTGCAAACCTATTTGAAGCAATAACATTTCAAATTGTGCTGATGCATCTTAAAGTTGGTGCACATGTCAGCAGATGCATATATTTTAAGGATGTGAAAGGATCAAGTTAAATGTGTACACACTTGGAGATACAAAATTGACTTGTGTAACTTTGGCTTTGAGAGTTGAATTTGATGTTGGGATTAATCATCTGGGAATGGATATATTAAATATCTGACGTCTCTCAGGCCAGTTGTTCTAGCTTCATCTAGTTGAGAAGCAGCTCCTAAATGAAAATGCAAGTACAATGTAGCAATTAATTGCTTCAGAAAAATACAAGTTCTTATTTTGGAAAGATTGGTAAGGAAGGACTTCTAATGCCCATACATATACGCCAAGAATTCTGCAGTTGAGTCAATGGATTAAGAGGAATGTCAGAGCATGACTTGGAGCACTTGCCATGAAAGGTAACGATACATTTATTCTAGCCTATTCATACAAGATTCAAAATTACTGATGTATGTAAATTTACATAGCCAATAATTAAACATAGGCTCCCACAACAGGAGTACTATAGAAGCAATTTTGTTCACTGCCTCCAAGAAAGCTCTCCCAACTTCTAGGGAAATGAGGTGTTATACCTCAGTGCGGGCAAGATCACAGTTCGGAGCTTGAACTCAGTTTTTATTTTATCCTCACTGCTTTTTCCTAGAGATGGTCAAAAATTGGTATTTGTCTGACTCCTGTTGCTTCAATTATTTCTTGATCAGGGTCTTTTTCAATTGCACTAACAACCATCCATCCAGTCTGCCTGCTACTTGAAATGCCACCAATACTGTGGATTGTTGCAAATTTGAAGACATCATGAGTATAAGAGCAGGACTAGGCCAGCTCTGCCAGTCAATAAGGTTGTGGCTTATGTAATCATGGCCTCAACTCTACACTTCCTGCCTTTGACTCCCTTTTCTAGATCTGTCTCAGCCTTGCATATATTCAATGGCCCAGCTTTCTCTGCTATCTGGGATAGAGAATTCCAAAATTCCATGGCCCTCCTAATCTTAAATGGATGACCTTTATTCTGAAACCATGCTCTTGCAAGGGGAAATGGCCTCTCAGCATCTGCTATCAAGTCCCCTCAATCTTATGTTTCAATAAGATTCTCATTCTTGTAAACACCAATGAGCATAGGTTCGGCCTTCCCTTAAAACAATCCCTTAATTCCAGGAATCAACCTCTCGTGTCTCCTGTGAACTACCTCCAATGCTCCCTTTTAGTCTGACACCACTTGTGCCCTTGCAACGAAAGCCTGTTCTATCCATCTATGCCAAAGGACTGTCCACAGTCTTGCAGGCTATGGAATTGGGAATACCCTGTTCTTCAGGGAAACTGCCCTCCTGGTTTAAAAAAAAAACACTCTCCTTTTGTGCTGTTGTGTTCCATGGGGAAATGATCACAATATTTCTCCCCAAGGGCCAGAGATGAGGAAACTGGAGGGGTGAGACTCAAGTCTCTTAGTAGCTGTGCTAAACTGATTAATTAACTACATTAATGGTGAGCTGGCCTGTTCTATTTTACAAGAAAAAAACTTCTTGGTAGAAGGTATTTAGCTCATCTGCAAGCGTGGCCTTCTGAAAAGTACTCTTGTGCAATAATTCTAAAATGTTGAACTGAATTTATTGAAACTTGCGCTCCTAATGCGGGTAAAAGCTATGTGCAAGGATCAAGAACATCCTTTTGACTTGGAGCAACTTCATAGTCCACTTGTGGAATTTAAGAGTTTTTCAGATGAAACTGGTTATGTATGGATGTGCAAAGACACATGCCATTGTCATCGAATACATATACACTTTACATTCTCTTAATTTTAACTAGGTTTCTTGAAGTTAACTGCTAACGCTTACAACTAATACTCTTCCCTGCCCCCTTTAAGCTACATGTCTCTAGGAACAAAAATAAAATGTTGCATTATGAAAAGAGCCAAAGACCCCCAAATATAATAAAAAATATTACTTTGGCATTTTTTGCAAATAAAAGGGAAGCTAGGTAACACTTAATATGATGAATGGGAATAGTTTTTCAATTACCTCAAAGATGTGACAAGCAATTCATTAACTTGTCTAGTTAATCAGGCTGGGGAAAAATACCTTTTTTTTTACTATGTTAGAAAACCTTTTTGATCTTCCAAGAGGTGGAATGTGAAGAAGCTGCTGAGGCAAGAGCTTCAAGGAATGCCTGGGGGAATACTTTTTCTGAGAGAATCTAGAGTGCTGGAGAATAGCAAGAAGCCTTTATCAAGCAAGACAAACCCATTGATGTGGGGAAGCATGATATGTTTATTTTGTATCTTGATATGAAGATAAATTGCATCAACTGAACTAAGTGAATCTGAAAGCTTGTTCTGTTCACTTGCTGTGAGCTCAAGCAGCTTAACAATTCGTGTAAGTCTTGCCTCACTGTTTTTCTCAGTCTACCTTGAGTGAAGAAATGTAGATGAAAGGCATTAATATCCTGCTCAGATTGCAAATGGTTGCATCCCTGGATTCTATCTTGCAAGTAGTTATGGCAGTGTCTAGGTAAGACACTAACTACTTCCATGTTTAGTTTGTCCTTAAAAGTATTAACATCTGAATTTGTGATAGTTGGAAATGCACCAGTCAGCATCTGAAAGATGGAGTCAGAAGTGTAGATCCTGTTTTTCAGGTTTTGAGTTTTTTTAGTTTCTTTCGTTTTCTTCTCCAAATCAAATGAATACCCATTCTTTTTAGGTTTGATCTTTACACACAATTTGAGAGTGAATTTGGCTGTGGTACAGAAAATGCTAGATGCCTGTACAGACCACTGTATTTAAATGAGTCAAAGAATTTTGAACACTAGCCTTTTAAAACCAAATTGAAGATGACAGTATCAATAAGCCATTTAGCCACTGATCTATGCCTTTACTCCTTACCTTATAATGCCCTTGCCTAATAAATCTATCGAATTTAAGACCTGAATTTCAAGTGACCCAGTGTCTACAGCCTATTGAAGGCAGAATTCCTGATTTCTTCTACCCTTTATGATGAGTATTTCCTAATTTCCCTAAAAAAAAAGGCCCAACTTTAAGTTCCTTGATTTCTAGTAACTTCAACATTGTTAGACTGAGGATTTGTAGTTTTCTAGTTTCTCCCTCCCCTTTTTCAAATAGTGGCACTTGCTGTTTTCCAATGCAATGGCAATTCCTGCATCTTGTATACCTAAATTTCTTCAACTGCCCCCACCCACTCTAGTTTAAATGACCCATTATACTGGCCATGTGATTTCCTACTCTGAAGGAATGTTCATTTTGTCTCGTTTAGAATTTTTAGCACCAATTTGTAATTAATTCCCCCACATTTTAATAATGGTGTGTGGAGTCCTGGCAGAGGCAGATGGTAATCTATTTAATGATCTGGATACATGGCTGGATGAAATTATCTAAGAGCTTTGGTGAGACTGTTCCTGGAATACTGTGTACCGCTTTGGCTTCCCTTCCTAAGGAACGATACACTATGCAAAGAAGGTTCAGTCATGATTCTCTGGGATGAGGGGATTGTATTAGAACGTATGATTCTTTCAACCCCTCAAGCCTGGTCCGCCATTAGATTATGGCTGATCAGGTTGTGGTCTCAACTCCACTTTGTCTTCCTGTCCCCTGCCCCCACCCCACACCAAGAAAAATCATAGCCTTTGACTTCCTTGTGTATCAAAAATCTATCTAACTCTGCCTTGAATTAATTCAATGACACAGCCTCCACTGTTTTCTGAGGAAGAGAATTCCGCATACTAACGACCGTTGGAGAGGAGAGAAATTCTCATACCCATATTAAAGGGTAGACCTCTTAAACTTTCTCCTGGTTCTAGTCTCTGCTACAAGTGGAAACATCCCCACTGTAAATACTCTATCAAATGCCATCAGGATCTTATGCATTTCAAAATAGCCGTTTGATATTAGGGAACTTGAGTATTGTTGAAAAAGAGAGAAGCTTTGACAAACTCTTTTCAATTATATGTTTTCAATAAGATCACCATCTTCTTCTAAACTCCAATGGACATAGGCCCAATCTGTACCTCCTTTCTCTGTAAAATAAGCCCTTCATCCCAGGAATGAATCAAGTGAACCTTTTCTATACTGCTTTTTCAAATAAGAGCAGCAAAAGTGTAGACAGTATTCCAGATGTGGTCTGACCAAGACCCTGCACAGCTGCAGTAAAACTTGCCTTTTTTATTACAAGGTGAATGGAATATATGCTACCATTCCATTTGCTGTGTTAATCACCACCTGTACCTGCATACTAACATTGATTCATGTACTAGGGCACCCAGATCCCTCTGTACCTCCAAGTTCTATATTTTTCTACCTGCCAAAGGAAAGTTCACATTTTCCCACATCAACCCCATCTGCTAAATTTTTGCCCACTCACTTAACCTGTCTATATCCCTTTTGCAGACTCTCTACCTCCAGTGACAACTTGCTTTCCTATCTATCTTGGTATCGTTAGCAAACTTAACTACCATACATTTGGTCCCTTTTATCCAAATTGATGTAAATTGTAAATAGTTGAAGCCTCAGCACTGACTACTGTGGAACTCCACTAATTACAGCTTGCCAATCTGAAAAAGACCCATCTATCCCTACTCTCTGCTTCCTGTTAGCTAACCAATCCTTTACCCAAACTAATATGTTAAGTTGACACCATGTAATCTTGTGTAGTAACCTTGTGGCACCTTATCAAATGCCTTCTGGACATCCAAGTATACCACACCTACAGGTCCCCCTTTTATCCACCTTGTTACTTCCATTAGTTAAACATGATTTCCCTTAACAAACCCATGTTGACTCTGCCTGATCAAATTGCTTTTTTTAAGAACCTTGCTATAACCTCAATAATGGATTCTAGTAATTTCCCTGTGACATGTTAGTCTAACTGGCCTGTGGTTTCCAGCTTTTTCTCCCTTTTTTTTGAATAAAGGTGTTACATTAGCTATTTTCCAATCCACTGGGACCCTTCCAGAATCTAAAGAATTTTGGAAGATTATAACCAATGCATCTACCATCTCTGCAGCCACTACTTTCAAGATCCTAGGATGTAGGCTATCTGGTCCTGGGGACTTGTCAGCCTTTGAATTGAATAGTTTTCCCAGCACCTTTTTCCCTAGTCATGGTGATTTATTTTTAAGTTTCTCCCTCCTGTTCACCGGTATCTTTGGGAAGTTTTCTAAGTCCACTATGGTGAAGACAGATGCAATACCTGTTCAATGCCTCCATAATTTCCTTGTTTTTTTAATCAAATCCCAGACACGCACACTAGAGAGAGCCAACACTAGCTTTACTCTTAATAGAGACTTTTTTTATATTGCTAGCTTTTTTGCTGGTTCTTAATTTGACCGATCTTTTGACCTACCACTAATCTTTGCAGATTTGTATAGTGCCTCTTTCAATTTGATAGTAACCTTTAAACTTATTCAACCATGGATGGAGCATCCTTCTCAGTCTTTCAGCAAGATTTATCCCAGAAAGTTATTAAATATCTCTCTAAAAGACTCACTGCATCTCTTCTGTCTACCTAGTTTCCCAATTCACATTAGCTAGATCTGCTTTCATACCCTTTTTAAACCTGAAGAAAAGTAATTTATAACAGTAGTCTTGGATTCTAACCTCTCCCAAACTGAACATGACATTCTATACTGATATGATCACTATCGCCTACAGGCTCCTTTACTGAGGTTATTGATTAATCCTGTTTGATTTCTCATTGCCAGGTCCAGAATAACCTGCTTCCTGGCTGGCTCTAGAACATGCAGCTCTAAGAAATTGTCCTGAAAACACTCTGAACTCTGACCACCTTTGCTACTCTGATTTACCCAACCTACGCATATATTAAAGTCACCCATGATTACTGTACCTTTCTTAGAACCCCATTAATTTCTTCCCATATACCCTGTCCTACCATGTAACTACTGTTAGGGGACCTATAAACTCTTTCCACAAGTGACCTCTTTACTATTTCTTATCTTTACCCAAGCTGGCCCTACATCTTGCCCTTGTGAACCAACTCCCTCTCACTACTGTACTAATGTCCTCAATTAACAGTGCTACCCCACCATCATTTTTTCTTAGCTTCCTAACTTTTTGAAATGTCATACCTTTCAATATTTAAGTCCCAGCCTTGGTCATCCTCACTAATGAGTGAGTAGGCCAGGTCTATGTTCCCTGGAGTTTATAGGAGTGAGAGGTGATCTAATTGAAACACCAATTCTTGAAGAGGCTTGACAGGGTAAATGCTGGGATGTTGCTTGCCCTACCTGGCGAGGTTAGAACTAAGTCTCAGACTTGAGGGGGTTGATAATTTGGCACAGATGAACATTGTCTTCACTGGGGGCTGTGGATCTTGGCATTCTCCTCAGAGGGCTGTGGACACTTTGTCATTGAGTACATTTAGGAATGAGAAAAGCTAGAATTTTGGATACGAAGGGTATCGAGGTAATGGTGCAGAAGATGGAGTTGAGGTAGATCAGCCATGGTCTTAATGGATGGCAGAGCAGGTTCAGAAATGAATGACCACCTATTTCTTTCCAATAAAACATAACTCAAAAAGGAAATGCAACTTCAATGTTGTAACTTATTTGCCACCTCATTTTTTTGATGCTGCCCAAAACACTTGCAGGATTTGAAGTTTGACTGTGCTGAGTGGGAATTTTCATAAGTTATGGGTTGCACTTGGCTACAAATATCTCCTTGTATAAATAGTAGATAGTGAAATTGTAACAAAGGAATGAAACTGGACGGACCACTTGGCATCGACCTAGGCACTGAAAACTACAATGGCAGATCTAGCCCTGTCGACCCTGCAAAGTCCTCCTCACTAACATCTGGGAGCTTGTGCCAAAATTGGGAGAGCTATGTCTCAGACTAGTCAAGCAACAGCCTGATAGTCATATTCATAGAATCATACCTTATAAATCATATCCCAGACACCACCATCCCTGGGTATGTCCTGTCCCATCAGCAGGGCAGACCTAGCAGAGGTGGAAGCACAGTGGTATACAGTCAGAAAGGAGTAGCCCTGGGAGATCTCAACATCATTTCTGGAGCTCATGAAGTCTCATGGCATCAGGTCAAACATGGGCAAGGAAACTTCCTGCTTATTACCACGTACTGTCCCACCTCAGCTGATTCAGTGCTCCTCAAGATTGAGCACCACTTAGAGGAAGCACTGAGGGTGGCAAGGGCGCAGAATCAGGATAGAGGACTTCAGTGTCCATCACCAAGAGTGGCTCGGTAGCACGACCGCAGACTGAGCTGGCCAAATCCTAAAGGACATAGCTGAGTCTGCAACAGGTGGTGAAGGAACCAACAAGAGGGAAAAACATGTGTTTATCTCATCCTCACCAACCTGCCTGTCGCAGATGCACCTGTCCATGATGGTATTAGTAAGGGTGACCACTGCACAGTCCTTGTGGAGACAGTCCTGCCTTCATATTAAGGATATCCTCTACTCGTGTTGTGTGGCACTACCACCATGCTAAAATGGGATAGATTTAGAACAGATCTAGCAGCTCAGGACTGGGTGTTCATGAGTTGCTATGGGCCATCCAACAGCAGCAGAATTGTACTCGAACACAACCTGTGAGCTCATGGCCTGACATAACTACCCCACTCTATTACCACCAAGCCAGTGGATCAACCCTGGTTCAGTGAAGAGTGCAGGAGGACACACCGGGGCAGCAGCAGGTGTGCTTAAAAATGAGGTGTCAACCTGGTAAAACCACAACACAGGACGACTTGTGTGCCTAACAGCATAAGCAACAAGTGATAAACAACGCTTGGGTGATTACACAACCAATGGATCAGATCTAAGCCCTGCAGTCCTGCCACATCCAGTCATGAATGGTGGTGGACAATTGAACAACTCATAGAGGAAGAGGCTCCACAAATACGTCCTTAATGATGGAGGAGCCTAGCACATCAGTGCAAAAGATGAGGCTGAAGCACTTGCTACTATCTTCAGCCAGAAGTGCTGAGTGGATGATCCATCTCTGCTTCCAGAGGTCCCCAGCATCACAGATGCCAGTCTTCAGCCAATTTGATTCACTCCATGTGATATCCAGAAATGGTAGAAGGCACTGGATACTGAAGCTATGGGTCCTGAAGTAGTCTGGCAACAGTACTGAAGACTTGTGCTCCAGAACTTGCTGTGCCCCTAGCCAAGCTGTTCCAGTGCAGCTACAACACTGGCATCCTACCCAGCTATGTGAAAAATTACACAGGTATGTTCTGTACACAAAAGGCAGGACAAATCCAACTTGGCCAATTACCGCCCCATCAGTCTACTTGATCACCAGTAAAGTGATGGAAGTGGCCATCAACAGTGATATCAAGCTGCACTTGCTTAGCAATAACGTGCTCACTGATGCTCAGTTTGGATCCCGCCAGGGTTACTCAACCCCTGACCTTTACTCAACCCCTGACCTTATTACATCCCTGGTTCAAACATAGACAAAAGAGCTGAACTCCTGAGGTGAGAGTGACTACCCTTGACATCAAGGCTGCATTTGACAGTGTGGCATCAGGGAGCCCTGGCAAAACTGGAGTCAATGGGGATTGGGGAAAACTCTCCACTCGTTGGAGTCATACCTAGCACAAAGGAAGATGGCTGTAGTTGTTGGAGGTCAATCATCTCTGTTCCAGGACATCACTGCAGGAGTTCCTCGGAGTGTCCTAGGCCCAACCATCTTCAGCTGCTTCATTGAAAACCTTCCTTCCATCATAAGGTCAGAAGTGGAGATGTTCGCTGTGCAATGTTCGGCACCATTTGCAACAACTCAGATACTGAAGCAGTCCATGTCCAAATGTAGCAAGACCTGGACAAAATCCAGACTTGGGCTGACGAGTGGCAAATAACATTCATGCCATAAGTGCCAGACAATGACCATCCCCAATGATGAGAGAATATAACCATCACCCCCTTGACATTCAATGGCATTGTCATTGCTGAATTCCCCACTATCAACATCTTGGGGGTTACCATTGACCAGAAACTAAACTGGACTAGCCATTTGAATACTGTGGCTATAACAGCAGGTCAGAGGCTAGGAATCCTGTGGCGTGTAACCCACCTCCTGACTCCCCAAAGCCTGTCCACCATCTACAAGGCACAAGTCAGGAGTGAGATGGAATACTCTCCACTTGCCTGGATGAGTGGGGAGTAAAGCCCACTTGATTGGTACCACATCCACAAACATTCACTCCCTCCACCACCGATGCACAGTAGCAGCAGTGTGTGCCATCTACAAGATGCACTGCAGAAATTCACCAAGTCTCCTTATGCAGCATCTTCCAAATCCACGACTGCTGCCATCTAGCAGGACGAGGTCAGCAAACATATGGGAACACCACCATGTGGAAGTTCCCCTCCAAGCCACTCACCATCTTGACCTTGAAATATATCACCATTCCTTCACTGTCACTGGGTCAAAATATTGGAATGCCCTAACAGTACTGTGGGTATACATACACCATGGGCTTTTTTATATTCATGAATGGGATGTGGGTGCTGCTGGCTAGGTCAGCATTTATTACCCATCCCTCATTTCATTGATCAGAGGGCATTTTTAAGAGTCAACCACATTGTGTGTCTAGAGTCACATGTAGGCCAGGTAAGAACAGCAGATTTCCTTCCCTAAAGGACATTGAACCAGATGGGTTTTTACAACAATCGACAATGATTGCGGTCATCATTAGACCGTGTATTTATTAAATTCAAATTCCACCATCTGCCTTGGCGGGATTCAAACCCAGGTCCTGAGAGTATTACCCTGGGGTCTCCTGAATTACTAGTCCAGCAACAATACCACTACACCATCGCCTCCCCCGCAGTGATTCAAGAAGGCAGCTCACCACCACCGCCACCTCAAGTGCAATTCAGGACTGGCAATAAATGCTGGTCCAGCCAGTGACGCCCACATCTGTAAATGAATCAAAAACTGGTCAATTTCTCAATTGGAGCCAATTTCTATTGCTGGAATCAGTAGAAATGTGTGCCTTTCCACTTTTTTTGGTTTAGGTTTCTCCTGGGCTTTGAAGGGAACAGGAGTTATGTTTTGAATGTCCAAGGGGGAAAAAAAACACAATCTGACAAAACCAGGAGAACATTGATCTCGTGGAAGCATGCACATGTTTCTTAAATGTAACTTCTGCAATTGTAGTAGAAGAGTCCTGGTGTGTAGGTTTTTTCCAATTAAATATTAAAAATAGAAATTGCTTTCAAAGTACAGATCTCTTTTCAATACGGGTAAGTTATGGTGTGCAACTTCATTCAATGGTTAGCAGCAGAAATGTAAAATTGGATTCTATTTTAGTCAGCAATGTTTAATTGGGCACATGCAGCTAACTTACAATAAATGGCTATACTATGCTCCAGGGACAGCCAAATCCTAAACTAATGAGCAGTTGGAGAGATTCCTCATCTTTCTTTCTGCACAACCAATTTGAGGAATGCAAGTTTTCTGAAAGTTAGCTTCCAGAAATATTGAATTGGAGAGCGCCAAAAGGCAACTTCCCTAAATCTACCTTTTTAAGGTTATTTTGACCCTTGTGCTTTAATTTGAAATTGAGCATTTACTGTACAAAAAATCAATACATCAGAAAGGTATATACATTTTAGTGTTTATTCCCAATTGTGCGTTTGGGTAGCGCACAGATCCCTACAATTGTGCATGAAATCGGACTGAGGAGCAATTGCCTCTTGCATTTATCTCATTCCGCCCCTCTCAAAAGTCAGGTACTTGAAGTAATGCAAGTGAGTTTGAGCCAATTCAGGACTTCTCTGCTGCCTTTCAACACTATCAGCTGTGGCTCAATGGTGCATTTCTCTGGTCAATTGTGGGTTCAAGTCCCACTCCAGGGACTTCAGTCCAAAATCTAGGTGGACACCTCAGCACAGTACCTAAGGAAGATTCCATCTTTTGGATGAGATGTTAAAATGAGAACCTTTCTGCCTCAGGTGGAAGTAAAATCCCACACTATTATGAAGAGGAATGGGATCCTGGCAATTTTTATCCCTCATTATCCCTCAATCAACAACATAAAAACTGATTTATCTGGTCACTTACCATGTTATTTGTGGGACTTTGCTGTTTGTAAATTGCTGGCTGCAATTCCTGCTTTATAACCAATGCAACAGTTTTTTTGAACTGCAAGTGTTTTTGTGACATCCTGGGGTCATGAAAGGTGCTATATAAATACAAGCCTGCCTTTCTATTTGTAAAGTGTAGTAGAATGGAGTCTTTTAATATAGGTATATATGGAGGTGATTAAGAAATGAATGAACAGCTCAAAGGTTGTGCAAAACTGTTCATAATTTTTTAAGGCCATCCCTAGGTAACAAATGTTAATTCCAGTCTAGAATTAATCCAGTTTATCTACTCGAGTAGACTTCCTTATGATCTTGTCTAACAAAACTTGGAGAAGGGGAAAAAATTTAGAACTGAAAATCTTTCTAACTAAAGGTTCCTCCTTGAATTGTAGGTGTACCAATGCTTTCTGTACAGCCAAAAGGAAAGCAGAAAGGCTGTGCTGGCTGCAACCGTAAGATCAAGGATCGTTACCTGCTAAAGGCACTGGACAAGTATTGGCATGAAGACTGTCTAAAATGTGCCTGTTGTGACTGCCGCCTTGGAGAAGTCGGATCCACACTCTACACAAAAGCAAACCTAATTCTCTGTCGTAGAGACTACTTAAGGTAAATGTAATTAGGAAAAATAAATAATTCTGGAGCTGATTAACATCCATAAATGGGAAAATCCTACGTAACTGAATATGTTAATGCAGATTTATAAAGGGATCTGTGAAAGATTTCAGTATTTCAAATTATTGGTTGCTTCTAAGGTGTTAACTTGATCAAGAAATAATTGCTCTACTATACTTTATCCTGGTCTGCTATTTGGCTCTCCAGGCTTGAAGTAGGGGAGGGGAGTGATACGTAAAATGTCTTGACCTTATTTACAAGCCATTTTGTCCATCTTGCGCCTGGAAAATCTGGTTTGTTCAAATCTATATACTTCAATAAGGCCATTTTTTGCAATGTAAATTGAACAAAACCTACCTTTATAATACGAAGGAGCTTTTAAGTATAGAAACTAGTATTGCATGCCATATGCAGCAGTTCACTCAAAACTGGCTTTCCAGCAACCTCTGAAATGAGGCACTTTGAATTGAAGAAAGCTAAAACAGAATATTTTCTAAACTCTGAGAATTAAACTCTGGAGGAGCACAAGCATTTGTTCCAGGTCCATATCATACATTTTGTACCTATGCACTAATTTTAGTTAAATTAATTGGATGTTAGAATACCAAGTTGTGCTTCATTTGTCCTAAAGCCTTGGTCAGACCATATCTGGAGTATTGCATAATTCTGGACACCCCTTAGGAAGGATATGCTTCCTTTAGAAGGACTAGTGCAGATTTACTAAATTATACTAGGACTTGGGTTAAATTGCAGACCGGTTGCACAAGCTTGATATTCCTGTGAGTTTAAAGGGTTGGAGTGATCCTATTTGAATTTTAAAATAAGGATTTGATGGATATAAAAGTTACTTTTGTAGACAAACATTTTCAAAAACTGGCATACAAGGTTAAAAAGCCTTTGGACACCGGCTTAATGCAGATTAATCATTTTGCTGTGCTAGAGTTGCTGGCCATGTAGTAGGTTCAGGAATTTTCCTGTTGCTTGTTACCCCTTTGTATTTTGCAAATTTGACTTACAGCATCATAAGACATCTCTGCATCCTGTTCCACTTGTAGGGAGATCTAGAATCTTTGATTAGGAAATGGGATGAGTGTAACTTTCTCACGAGTTAGAAAAGAATGGGAATTAAGTTATGCTGTTTCCAACTCTGGACCTGCTTATAGCTGGCAGAGGTCTTTATGCATTGTTTTCTTTTCCAGTTACAGTACTGAACACTTCAAGCTACAATTGAATAAGATGTATATTTAGTGTTGAGAAGTGGAAGCGCACATTGTGAAAGCATCTCAAAGAAGACATTAAAGGAAAATGAAATACTTTAGCCTCCTGCAATAGTGGGTGAAATTTCTTGATTGGCTTGTAACAATTGGTGTAATCTGCTTTTGGTCTTTGATTCTTGCTGTCTTTTGTCCTTTTTCAGCAATTGGATGCATTATGACTGCAAAATGCAAGGATCACCAATTCCAATTCCATTTGGTCTTTTAATCTGAAGCATTTTCCAGATATATATCCTAAGGACTTTTGCTTCAACCTGTTTAGTCATTTAAAGAAGTGGCTTACGTGCCATCTTTGGCACATGTGTAGAGCTCATAATTGTATTACGTTCAACATGGGAGTATTAAATGGACCAACCTTTAATGGATGGCAATTAATATTTGCTACAATTACAATGTGGTTTTAAATGCAAATTGAAGAAAAAATTTCAAATCCAATACATTCTTCAAGCTTGTGTGGGCAATCTCCGGCAAACATTCCTGAAAACTCCAGTCTTCCAAGAGTGTAGCAGCTACTCAAAATGTGTTTTTGATACAAAAACATTGAGGAGGTAATGAAACATTTTAAGGCCTAGAATTTGCTGCTGACTAACAGCATTATGTCAGCCATGGCTCAGTTAGTAGCACACACACTCACCTCTGGGTCAGATGTTTCTAGGTTCAAGTCCCACTCCAGAACTTCACAAAAAAAAAAGGCTGACTCTCCAGCGCAGTAAAGAGGGAGTGCCATGCTATTGGAGATGCTGGCTTTCAGATGAGTCATTAAACTGAGGTCCTATTTGCTGTATTGGGTGCAAGTAAAAGATCCCATGGCACTATTTTGATGAAGAGTAGAGATTGGGGAGGGGGGAGGGGCTGGTGGTGGAGGTTATCCATTGTGTCCTGGCCAAGGTTAATCCTTCAGTCAACATCGCAAAAACAGAATCTGGTCTTTTCCTACATTAAACAGTGACTCTAGTTCAAAAAGTAATTCCTTGAATGTGAAGGACTTTGGGATGTCTTGAGATGATGTAAGTGTTTTAATGATGTCATGGTGCACTTGTCTTGAGCCCATTTTATATTACTGAAGACTCCATAATGGTTTAAAGTTGCTGATGTCATTGTTTGCACCATGCCATTGATTTGAGTGTGTCCCAGGAAATTGTTAAGATAGTTATACTCATTTCATCTCATTCAAAAATCATCATATGATAACTGGGATCCATAGTTGGCACTCACCTGATATCTTTCATTCTCCAGATTCCCCAACATGACACAATGAACACATGGTAAATTTGTACGTAAGGTTTCATTAAATGGCCAGTTTTTGGGGGTTGATTAAATTTGGATACAAGAATATGCACAGAATTATGCATAGAATTTCCTTCTGTTCAGTGAGTTTAGATCAGAAAGCAGCTGGGGTTTTGGTTTGACAATGTTGCCCTCTTCACTGTACTGAACTGTTGCCCTAAATTGTGTTAAAATCCCTGCAATGGGGCTTGAGATATGTGCTACTAACTGAGCCAATACATTGTATTCCTCTAGTTGGGTCAATGGCATTAAAAATATTCCATTTTTTTGCAGGATGATAAAACTTGTGTACAGTTGATGATCAGCTACATGTACACCAAGTCTGTGTAGCTATTGTCTTATGCTGACTGATTTTGAAAATGCAGCTGAAATAGTTGAATACGAAAAAATTTAAAATACTTAGCTGCTGTTCAATAACTTGATCATGTGATGCAACTGATCTGAATTGGAAATCTTTCCACCAACCAGTGCGAAATGATACTGAGTACGCTCTGCAAGAGACCTCAAACAAAATCCCATAAATTTATTTGGGTCGACAGCTTGCTGCTCAGGATTTGTAGCCTTTTCCATGGCAGTGCTGGATCTGAAAGGTATAAAAGTACACCTATAGTTTTGGCATAGAGATTATTTCAGCCCATAATCTGCACTGATCTTGCAACAGCTATCCAAAAATAAACCACTGATCTATTTTCCAGCTCCCCCTATATAGTGCTGCATCTCCTTTGATTTAACTATCTAATTTGTCCCCTTGAACTGCTTATTGGAAGAGACCAAGTGCTGTGCAGTGTCCACATTGAGTTGCGCTAGCATCTTAATTTCCACTGAAGTTTTTATGCATTTTAACCACTTCTGCATGATCTAGCTGTGGCTTTTATTCTTTGGCTTGTGGACAATAATTGACTTATGGAAATCATTGGGCACTAATTTTGACTGCTCTTCCATCCAGAGGTGCCATCCCCTTCTGTAATGCTAGTTGTTGGCTCCAAACTTTTTTCATTTGTTTAAATGGGCAACCTCCAATCTCCATTTGATCAGTTGGAAGGCATCCAACAGCCATAATCGGGGATTGTCAGAATCAGTCAGATCAGGAGGAGGGCAAAGCTGAATGTGATTGTAACCATTTGTTTCTTGCGTGCTCAAACTTGAGGCGGAAATGTATTATGGTAAGATGACCTGAGTGGTTGAGCTACAGATTAAACTGTTAAACTGTTGAATGTAGCTTCTTTTTTTTAAAAAACTTGCTTTGGCTCAATCTTTTGGGTTGCATTCTAATGAAGATTTAATCAGAAGGTTAGTTGCAGGCACTTTGAGGGGTAAGAGGGACTTGATTTCCACTAAAATGGCTTGGTAGTCCGTCACTACATTGGGGTTGCTAGGGTTCAGGAATCTAGTATTCTACAGCATACCATTGCAATGTGAAGTGTTGCTTTGTGTGCAGTTCTGTAATTTGGCTGTTTACAATTTGCTTTGATGTTGAAGTCCTTTTTCATTATGGTAGAGTAACTGGGTAAAGAGCATACACCACTTACTAGTGGCCAACAGATGTATAGAAATATGGAGCAGCGATTCCAGTATAATTGCAAGCCTCAGACTGAAAGCAGTCTGCTGGCTGTAACAGCACAAATCATTCCCCATGCATTTGGATGCATTTTGTACAAAAAAAATGCTTAAATTGTAGCGTACTGAGATTTTTCTTTTAGAAAGCTTTTAATAGGACAAAATGAGCATTTGTCTCATTGTCAATTTTAGTCTAATGCCCTAATTGTTTTAACATGTGGATGATAGCTCAAGTCTTTACAATGGTATTCATAAAATGCATCTAACCCTGAAACAATATTTGGTTTAAACCTATGACCTTACATCACATTGCACTTTCAATGCTACCCCCTGTTGTAAACACTACGCCCATAATGTTTTCCTTGAGCTGTCAATTTTTGTTAATTTCTAAATTGGCATTTTTTTGCATTAAAATTGCGGGGCAAATCAATTTAAGGAAATTTCTGAAAGGGAGATGGTGGACTTTGGATAACTTCATTGGAAGAGCTGAGTGTATTTTCTTGTAGGCCTGGTACATGAAGTCTTCACTGCATAATGCTTTGTTCAGTTTACCTCCCACTTGCCCAAAAATATTGAAGTGGGCGGGGCATAAGGTATAATCTCTTGTGAATTGACTTTGGCCCCGAGGTACTGGGTTAATTCAAAATGACAGAATTGCTACAGTGTTGGAGGTGGTAATTTGGTTCATCGTGTCTGCACTAGCTCTCCAAATAAGCAATTCACCTTTCTCCTGCCTTCCTGTAAGCCTGCAAATTCGTCTTTTCAGATAAGTCTAATTCCCTTCCCAAATAGTGGAAGGGAGTTAGACCAGAAAATATGTAGATAAATTTCTAACTGCAAAAACAATAGTGCAGTAGGCATTGGAGACTTCAACTACCCTAATGTCAATTGGGATATGATCAGTGTGAAGGACACAGGGCACAAAATTCTTGAACTGCATTCGATTTTTTAGCCAGCATGTAACAATCCCAACAAGAGGGGGCACAATTCTAGATTTGACCTTCAGAAATGATGCTGGGCAAGTGGGTGAAGTAGCAGTGGGGGACCATTTTGGAGATAGTGACCATAAGTTAGATTTAGTATCACTATGGAAAAGGACAAAACAGGAGTGAAGGTTCTAAATTGGGGGAAGACAAATTTTAAAGCTGAGGGGTGAACTGGTGAAAGTGGACTGGATACAGCTACATGAAGGGAAAACTGTCAAATTAGTGGGAGATATTCAAAAGTGTGATTCTACAGGCAGTGTAGACGTGTCCCCACAAAGAGAAAGGGCGGTACTGCCAAATCTAGAGCCTCCAGGTTATTCAGAAGCGTGCAGGGTAAGATAAAGCAGAAAAAGAAAGCTTATGACAGTCACACAAAGCTTAAATGTAGAAACTATAGGGTGAAGGAAATTAGGAAAACAAAGAGGATATGAAAATATATATATAATATATATATATATATTTTTTTTTTTGAAGATGTGGGCAGAGTTCTCAGTACTTTGCCTCTGCCTTCACTAAGGAGAGGGATGATGCACACTTTCTACTTAGTTGTGTGAAATATTAGATGCAATAAGCATAATGAGAGGAAGTACTGGAGGGATTGACATCCTTGAAGGTGGATAGATCACCAGGGTCCGATGGATTGTATCCCAGGCTGTTAAAGGAAGCCAGGGAGGAAATAGCAGATGCTCTGAGAATCATTTTTACAATCCTCACTAGATACAGGCAAGGTACCAGAGGATTGGAGGCCTGCGAGCGTTGCATCATTAATTACATAGGGTGAGAGAGAAACCGAATAATTGTCAGTCAGTCTGACTTTGGAGGTGGGCAAATTATTGGAATCAATTGAGACAGGATATCAGGCATGGATTGATCAGAAGTAGTCAGCATGGTTTGGTTGTCTTACTAACTTAATTGAATTTTTGAGGAAGTAACAACGATTGAGGATAGTGCTTGGATTTTGTCTGTGTAGATTTTAGTGAGGCATTTGACAAGGTCCCACATGGCAGACTGGTCAGGAAAGTGAGATCCCATGGGATACAAGGGAAGGTGGCAAATTGGATCCAAAATTGGCTCAGGGACAGGAAACCAGGTAATGGTCGATGGATGTTTTGTGAATATAAAGTGGTTTCCAGTGGCATTCCATAGGGTGTGGTGTTGGGGACCCTTGCTGTTTGTATATATTAATGATTGGAGGCATGATTTGAAGTATAAAAGATCCTGAACAGTCTCGACAAGGTGAATGTGGAAGGATGTTTTCCCCCTGTGGGCGAGTCCAGAACTAGGGGCACCTTTTTTTAGGATCTTTTATGAGGGTTGTGTTACTTTGGAACTCTGCTTCCAGAAGGCGTTGGAGGCGGGGTCATTGAATATTTTTTTAAGGTGAAGGTAGATTCTTGGGCATGGGAATCGGAGGTTATCGGGGGTAGATGGGAATGTGGAATTTGTAACACAAATAGATCAGCCATGATCTTATTAAATGACAAGAGTGGGCTCAAGGGGCTGAATGGTCTACTTCTCCTATTTCATATGTTCGTATGATCAAGAAATTTGCAGGTGACAAATTGGCCATGCAGTTGGTAATGAAGAGGACTCCGATACTGAAGCAGTCCATGTCCAAATGCAGCAAGACCTGGGCAATATCCAGGCTTGGGCTGACGAGTGGCAAGTAACATTCGTGCCACACAAGTCAGGCAATGACCATCTCCAACAAGACAGAATCCAACCATTGCCCCTTGATGTTCAATGGCATTACCATCACTGAATCCCCCACTATCAACATCTTGGGGGTTACCATTGGCCAGAAACTGAACTGGACTAGTCATATAAATACTGTGGTTACAAAAGCAGGTCAGAGGCTAGGAATCATGCGACGGGTAACCCACCTCCTGACTCCCCAAAGCTTGTCCACCATCTACAAGGCACGCGTCAAGAATATGATGGAATACTCCCCACTTGCCTGGATGAGTGCAGCTCTCACAACACTCGAAGCTTGATACAGTCCAGGACAAAGCAGGCCACTTGATTGGCACCAAATCCACAAACATTCACTCCCTCCACCACTGACGCACAGTAGCAGCAGTGGGTACCATCTACAAGATGCACTGCAGGAATTCACCTCCTTTGACAGCACCTTCCAAACCCTTGACCACTGCCATCTAGAAGGACAAGGGCGGAAGATAGATGGGAAAAACCACCTGGAAGTTCCCCTCCAAGTCACTCACCATCTGACTTGGAAATATCACCATTCCTTCACTGTCACCGGGTCAAAATCCTGGAACTCCCTCTACACCACATGGACTGCAGTGGTTCAAGAAGGAAGCTGATCTCCACCTTCTCGAGGAAAATTAGGGATGGGTAATAAATGCTGGCCCAGCCAGCGATGCCCACATCACATGAATGAATAAAAATAATTTATTTTAAATGATGGCTGTTGTCTCCAGATTGGTTTGGTTGAGTGGGCAGAAAAGTGGCAGATGGAATTCAATCCAGAAAAGTGAGGTAATGCATTTGGGGAGGACAAATAAAGCTAGGGAACACTAAATAAACAGAAGGATATTGAGGGGCTGAGGAAGTGAGACACCTTGGAATGCATGTTCACAGGTCCCTAAAGGTGGAAACCATGGAAACATGGGTAGGTCATTTGGTCCTTCGTCTGTTTTGCCATTCAATATAACCATGGCTGATCCTCTCTCTCCCCATACCCCTTGATGCCTTTAGAGCCCAGAAATCGGAATATATTTAAGAAGGAAATAGATAGACTTGGCCTCCAAAGCCTTCTGTGGTAGAGAATTCCACATGTTCACCACCCTCTTTGAGTGAAGAAGTTTCTCCTCATCTCAGTCCTAAATGGCCTACCCTGTATCTTGAGATTGAGGCCCCTTGTTTTGACACCCCCCCAACCCTCTCTTCGCCCCACCCCCCACCGCCACCAGCCAGAGGAAACATCATCCCTGCATCCAGTCTGTCTATCCCTGTCGAAATTTTATACATTTCAATGAGATCCCCTCTCATTCTTCTAAACTCCAGTGAATGCAGGCCCAGGTCAGTCCAATCTCTTCTCGTATGACAATCCTGCCATCCCAGGAAAATAGTCTGGTGAACCTTTGCTGCACTCCCTCTATGGAAAGTTTACCCTTTCTGGGGGAAGGAGACCAAAACTGCACAATATACTCCAGGTGTGGTCTCAACAAAGGCTCTGTTCAATTGCAGCAAGACATCCTTGCTCTTGTACTCGATCCTTTTGCAATGAAGGCCAACGTACCATTTGCCTTCTAAACTGTTTGCTGCACCTGCATGCTTGCTTTCAGTGATTGGTGTGCAAGGACACTTGGGTCCCTTTGTACATTAACATTTTCCAATCTATCACCCATTTAAATAACACTCCACTTCTGTTTTTCCTACTGAAATGGATAACTTCACACTTATCACACTGCATCTGCCAAGTATTTGCTCACTCGCTCAACCTGTCTAAATTGCCTTGAAGCCTCTTAACATTCTCCTCATCACACTCATTCCCACCAAGTTTCACAAATATTACATTTGGTTCCCTCATCCAAATCATTGATATATATATTGTGAATAGGTGAGGCCCAAGCACTGATCCTTGTGGAACCCCACTAGCCACTGCCTGCCACTCTGGAAAAAGACCCATTTATTCCTTTTGTTTCCTGACTGCTAACCAATTCTCAATCCATGTCAATATATCCCCCCCACCACCCCCACCAATCCCATGAAGTAAACCTTTTCACCCAGAGGGTAGTGAGCATCTTGAATTCACTGCCTGAATTGGTGGTTGAAATGTTCAACTCATTTTAAAAGGTACCTGGATCTGCTACGGACCAGATGTTGGAAAGTGGGATTAAAATGAGCGGCTAATTTCTTTTCCCTTTTTGGCTGGTGCAGATACGATGGGCTGAATGGCTTCTCTATGGTTCTGTGTGCTTCAATTGATCCTGCATCCTCCGCACACTCGGGCAGTGCATTCCAGACCCTAACCACTCGCTGCATGAAAGTTTTTCCTCATGTTGCTTTTACTACTTTTGCTAATTACTTAAATTGTTTCCTCCTCCTTCTCAATCTTTTCACGAGTAGGAGCAGCTTCTCCCTAACTACTCTGTCCAGGCCCCTCATGATTTTGAATATCTCTATCAAATCTCCTCATGACCGCCTTTTCTCTAAGGAAAACAGTCCTAACTTCTCCAATCCAATGGTGGAATGGGTGGACAGGTGGCAGATGAAGTCCAATGCAGAGAAATGGGAAGTGATTAATTTTGGTAGGAATGTAAAAAAGGGAACAATTTTGAAGTGGGTGCAGGAGCAGAGGGATTTGGGCGTAAATGTGCATAAGTAATTGAAGGTGGCAGGACAGCTTGAGGAAATGGTTAAAGCAGCCCAGGATGGTGCATGCTTTAAGTACAAGGGCAAGGTGGTTATGTTGAACTTGTACAAGATGCTAGTTCAGCCTCAGCTGCAGTAGTGTGTCCAGTTCTGGGTGCCAAAATTGGGAAGAGTATGAAGGCATTGGAAAGAATTCAAGAAAGATTCACTTGAATGGTTCCGGGGTGAGGAACTTCAGTTATGAATGGGATGTTTGCTCAGGTTGGAGAGGGGAAGGATCCAGTGGCTGTGGTCCATGTAGGTATCAATGACATAGGGACAGGATGAGGAAGAAGGCTCTGCATAGTCAACTTGGTGCCTAGCTCCTCATACTAAGAAGCAGAATCTCAAAAGGTGGTAATTTCTGGATTATTACCGGAGCCATGTCCAAATCGGCATAGGACAAATAAGATTAGAGAAATGAATGTGCGGCTCAAGGACTGGTGTGGGAGAAGTGGGTTCTGGTTTGTGGGGCACTGGCACCAGTATTGGGGAAAGTGGGATCTGTACCATTGGGATGATGGTCTACACCTGAACCGTGCTGGTGTCCTCTTGAGCTGCATAGCTAGGGAAGTAGGGAAGGTTTTGAACTGAATAGTGGGGGCAAGGGGTCAAATTTGGAAAGCTGTGGTAAACCAAAGAGTAGAGGCAAGAGAAAGATAATATGGGAAATGATAGATTATGACAGGAAGGGACAAAGAGTACAAATCTGAGAGTAAATCAGATAAGGCTAGACACTACAAAAATAATGACACATCTGAAGGCTCTATCTAAGTGCACATAGCATTCGCAACAAAACAGATGAACTGGTGCATAGAGAAATAAATAAGTACGATCTGATGGCGATTATAGAGGTATCGCTACAGGGTGACATAGATCGCTACAGGGTGACATAGATTCTGACCTGAATATTGAAGGGTATGTGACATTTAGGAAGGATAGGAAGTTAGGAAAAAGTGGGGTGGCTCTGTTAATTAATGATGGTACTAACACATTAGAGGGGGATGAATTAAGTTCAGGAAACCAGGATGTAGAAGTGGTTTGGGTTGAGATGATAAAGGCAAGAAGTCAATTGTGGGAGTGGTGTACAGGCCCCCTAATTATTACACAGGACAGTATAAAAGAGATAGTGTTTGTCAGAAAGGTACAGTAATAATCATGGGGGATTTTAATCTACATATAGATTAAAATCAGATGGGAAAAGGTAGCGTAGATGAGTTCATAGAATGTTTTTGGTGTAGTTTCTTAGAACAGCACGTTCTGGAGCCAAGCAGCGAGCAGGCTATATGAGACCTGGTATTGAGCAATGAGAGAATAACCTCATAGTGAAGGTACCCCTAGGTAGCAACAATCAGAATATGATTGAATTTTACATTCATTTTGAGGGAGAAATGAGTACATCCAAGAATAGTATATTAAACTTAAATAAGGGCAGTTATGAGGGTATGAAAACAGATCTAGCTAAAATCAACTGGCAAATGAGGATAAGGGATAGTTCACTGGCAGACATTTAAAGGGATATTTCAAAATACACAATAGATGCATTTCAATGAGAGAAATTCCAATGGGAGGGCCCACCATCCGTGGTTAACTAAAGTTAAAGACAATATCAAACTTAAAGGAAAAGCATATAATGCAAAGACGGGTGGCAGGTTAGATTGGAAAGAATATAAAACAGCAAAGAATGACAAGATTGAGGGAAAAATTAGAGTACGAGAGAAAGCTAGCTAGTAATATAAAGATGGATAGTAAGAGTTTCTATAGATATTTAAAGAAAAGTTAAGTGAACGTTGGTCCTATAGAAAGTGTCCAGGGAATTGATAATGGAAAGTAGGAAGATGGCAGATGAATTAAACAGGTATTTTGCTTTGGTCTTCACTATAGAGGACACAAACAACATCCCAGAAATAGCTGTAAATCAGGAAATGGGAGGGAGAAACTCAAATTACAATCACCAAGGAAATGGTATTGAGCAAATTGTTGGGGGCTGAGAGCTGACAAATCCCCAGATCCAGATGGACTTCACCCCAGGGTCTTGAAAGAAGTGACTAGCGAGATAGTTGATGCTTTGGTTTTAATTTTCCAAAATTTCCTAGATTTGGGGAAGGTTCCATTAGATTGGAAAATATCAAATGTAGCTCATTTATTCAAAAAGAGAGGGAGACAAAGGAAACTACAGGTCAATTAGCTAACATCTGTCATAGGGAAAATGTTAGAAACCATTATTAAAGATGTTATAGCAGGGCACTTGGAAAAATTCAAGGCAATCAGGCAGATTCAACATGGATTTGTGAAAGGGAAATCATGTTTAACCAATTTATTGGAATTCTTTTGAAGGAGTCATGTGCTGTGGATAAAGGGGAACTGATGGATGTACTGTACTTGGGTTTCTAGAAGGCATTTGCTAAAGTGCCATTGGTTATTGTGAAAAATTAAAGCTTAGTGTATGGGTAAAGATTGGTTAGCTAACAGGAAGTAGAGTTGGCATAAATGGGGCTTTTTCTGGTTGGCAGGATGTGATGAGTGGTGTGCCACAGGGATCAGTGCTGGGGCCTCAACTTTAGAATTTATATAAATGACTTGGATGAAGGGGCTGAAGGAATGGTTGCTAAATTTGCTGATGACAAAGATGAGTAGGGAAGTAAATTATCAAGAGGACATGAGGCTACAAGGGACATAGGTTAAGTGAGCGGGCAAAGTTCTGGCAAATGGAGTATAATGTGGGCAAATGTGAAATTGTCCATTTTTGGCAGGAAGAATAAAAAAGCTTATCTAAATGGTGAGAATGCAGAGCTCCAATTCTGAGGGATCTGGGTGTCCTTGTGCATGAATTACAAGGCTAGATTGTAGGTACAGGTAATTAGGAAAGCTAATAGAATGTTAACAATTTTATTGTGAGGGGAATTGATTACAAAAGTAAGGTGCTTATGCTTCAGTTGTGTGGGGCATTGGTGAGACCACATCTGGAGTATTATGTCCAGTACTGGTATCCTTATTTAAGGAAAGATGTAAATGCATTGAGGCAGTTCAGAGAAGATTTACTAGACTCATACCAGGAATGGGCAGGTTATCTTATGAGGAAAGGTTGGACAGGTTAGGCTTGTATCCACTGCAGCTTAGCAGAGTAAGAGGCAACTTAATTGAAACTTTTAAGATCCTGAGGGTGACAGGGTGGATGTGGAGATGTTTCCTCTTGTGGGAGAATCTAGAATTAGGGCTCCGGTTTTAAAATAAGGGGTCACTCATTTAAGACAGATGAGAAATTTTTTGAGGTTCGAGAGTCTTTGGAGCTCTCTTCTTCAAAAGGCAGTGGATGCAGAGCCTTTGAATATTTTTATGGCAGAACTAGGTAGATACTTGATTAACCAGGAGGTGAAAGTTTATTGGGGATAGGCAGGAATGTGGGGTTGAGGTTACATTCAGATTAGTCATGGTCTTATTGAATGGTGGAACAGGCTCGAGGGGCTGAGTGGCCTGCTCCTAATTCATATGTTCGTATGTATGTCCTACCCATCTTTGAGCCAGGTCTTTGTTATAGCCACATCATATTTCCACATGGCAATCTGTGCCTGTAATTCACCAAACTTATTTACCACACTCTGCATTCGTACACATGCACAGTAACCCTGATTTAGATCTTATTACTTTCTCCCTTACTCTGACCTCACCTATTAACTTGCCATCCCTCATTCTAGTGCTATTCCTTGTTCTAGTATTTTCTATCTCTCCCAGTATGCTGTGCACCTTGGTATTCCTGTTTTTTATTTCTTAGTTCCCACATCCCTGCCAAGTTGGTTTAAACCCTCCCCAATAGCATTAGTAAAACAGCCCACAAGGAACTCTGCCCCAACTCTTTTTAGGTGCAATCCATTCTGCCTGTACAGGTCCCATCTCCCCAGAGCTGGTCCCAATATTCCAGGAATCTAAAGCCCTCCCTCCTGTACCATCTTTCCAGCCATGCATTCATCTGCTTTATCCTCCTGCATTAAACTCACACGTGATACTGAGAGTAATCCTGAGATTACTACTTTTGAGCTCCTGTTTGCCGATTTCCTACCTAACTTCCTAAATTCTGACTGCAGGACAATGCCCCTCTTCCTATGTTGTTTGTACCAATGTGGAACCCAACTACTGGCTCATCTCCTCCCCACCATCCCTTACACTCAGGATGCTGTGACATCCTTGACCCTGGCACTAGGGAGGCAACACTAACCTGGATTCCTGTTGCAACCACAAATACCCATCAATTCCCCTTACTATTGAATCACCTATCACTAGCTTTTTCAGTCGTCTATCCCCCTGTACAGCTGAGCCACCTATGGTCCCATGGACTTGGCTCTGGATGCACTCAGCAGATAAACCATCACTCATCAATATTCAGAACTGAATACTGGCTGGAGAGTGAGATGCACTCGGGACTTGTGCAGTACCTGCCCGTTCCTTTTTGGTGCCTCACCCATTCCCCCCTCTACCTGCATACTCTTTAAGCTGTGGGGTGACCAAGTCTATAAATGTGCTATCCATGAAGCACTCAACTTCATGGATGCGCCAGTGTCAGCTGCTGCTCAGGTTCTCAAAGCCAGAGCTCAGACTGCCACTTCTACACAAATGGTTATCCAGGATACAGCATGTGTCCTGCAGTTCCCACAGCACAGGATGTGTACTCCAGAGGTCGGAGCAGCCTTGCCTATTTATTAGTTAGTCTTGCTACTGCTAATAAATCTTACCAATATACCTTGTGTGACTAATATTGACAAATCCTGCTAATACTTAACACACCTTACTAGAAGTAACAACCCTTCCTTGAAGATATTCACCAGCTGCTTGCATTACTACTTAGTATAAGAAGCCTAATGACTGATCCTTGAAGCCGTCTGCAGACTAACATCTTTTGGTGGAGGGGAAAGTAGGTGTAGCCGAGTTCTAGAGATAAGATTGTAGCATTTTAGTACTTGCATCTTTCATGTGTATGTTCCTTTTACAGGAATCAGATTTGTGTAGGAAATAGAAGTAATTACATTTTGACAACATGGTATAGTTTTAAATTCCCTTCTAATTTTCCAATTCATTTACAGGCATAGCTACTAATTAAAGCATGCCTTTCACTTGTTTTCCTTGCTGGGTTCTAGTACTTTAAGTAGTCATTCGTCCTGATTTCAAAACTGAAGCGATTTTAATACAGAAACTCATTTTAGTACATAAGTTGGTCTGTTCTTTAGCAGGCTTCTATCTTTGTTTACAATTTGCTTTCATAAAATTAAATTTGATTTTTCTGAACCAAAATAACCCACCAGGCTGAGTCTGTAGCCAAAATGCAATTCTTTGCTAAGTATTGAGATACAAAGTTTAAAAAAGGGCTTTATAAACTGAACTGTCTAACTTCTAGTCGCAAAAGTCCAAATGATACAAGCATTAAGTCTAAAAAGACAAATCCATTAAGCACCTTTGCATTAAACACAATTTTCAAACTTTTTAAATTGCTTTAGTGTTGAGCATGCTTCCCAAACCTAACCAGATCAGTTCAAGGCACACTAAAACATCCTATGTTTAAGGGAAGCTGTAATGCTTATTAAGGTACTCTACTGGAGCATTCAACCAAAGTGGAAGGAGAAGGAAATGGAGCGTACAAGAGTTCAAAATTGAAGGGATGCAGAGTTCTCTAGCTATAGGGCTGGAAAAAGTTGGTGATGACAAATGTTTTGCACTGATGGTGGCATAGTGGTAATGTCGCTAGGCTAGTTTTTTATTCATTCATGGGATGTGGGCTTCGCTGGCTTGGCCAGCATTTATTGCCCATCCCTAATTGCTCTTGAGAAGGTGGTGGTGGTGAGCTGCTGCCTTGAACTGCTGCAGTCCATGTGGTGTAGTTACACCCACAGTGCTGTTAGGGTTCCAGGATTTTGACCCAGCTCTGGGGATAAGGGTTCAAATCCCATTGGCAGCTGGTAATATTTAAATTCAATTAATTAGTCTCAGTAATGGTGCCATGAAACTATCGATTGTCATTTTTAAGGAAAAAATTGCGCTTCATGTCCTTTATGGAAGAAAATATCATCCTGGCCTACATGTGACTCCAGACCCACAGCAATGTGGTTAACTCTTGATTTCCACTCAGCTGTACCAAACAGCTACAGATGCCAGATGGACTGCAGCAGTTCAAGAAGGTGGATCGCCACCTTTTTCAAGAATAAGTTTTGGAAAGATAATGGCAGGGCTAATATTTTCTACAAGTATTTCAAAATAAGATTTGAGCCAAAGGAGACTTCGTGACAAATATTGCACCTTTTTCAAAAATGGATAAGCCAGGGCTTGTAGGTAGGCCAGCTAGTCTCACCTGTACTCTTGGTAAAGAGTCCTTAATGAATTGGTCTCATCTGGAGTAGTCAAAGTGGATTGAAAGGTTAGATCATGGTTAAATTGAAAAAAAGTGAATATATAAAGGGAGCTTATTCATATGTATAGGATTCCAAAATCTAAAAAGACCATGAGCCTTATGATTGAGGATAAGTTATTGTTATAGTCCCTCTGGGAAAACTAAACCAAAATTTACTGAACGGCCCCTGAATGAAGAAATAATCGATTTCACTTTGTGTTAGGTTAAAAGTTACAAATTGGAACCAACACACATTACACATGAAGTATCAATTGCCTATTCAGATAAAAAGGTAAATTTCACTTAGGTGATGCAACAAACTATAAGCATTTGTACCATTGCATCACTCCCTGCACAAATGTCACACTACATTGCTACACAGTTTCACAATATGCTGTTCTTTATTCGCGTAGGATAGATCTGAAGCCCTATCTGACAACAGCTGCAACGCACACTTCTACAGACCTTCTCTTCCCCCAGATTACAATAGTCCTGGCGTTTTCCAGAATTCCTTTTCAACCAACTTATAACACCCTGGTTCATGGTTTGGCTGCTTCTGGGGAAATGCCCAACTCTTAGCATTTCTGAGCTACACACACAGCTTTCCAGGTTTTAGAACATTTTAGACAGCTTGCACAGTACCTCTTGAATCCCTTCAACTCTTGTATGTTGGTACTGTTTCCAGGTCAACAATTGCCAGGTCACATGGACTAGTATTTCTTATCCAAGAAAGGTACTATTGATCCCTTTTACAATTAATGCAAACTCCAGTCCTTTTCATATATTCTTTAAAAACAAATAGATTTCAGAGACATTTCCTTACCCTACTGCCTCTGGGTTAAAGGTTGTCACCGTTACAATGAGGCCTAGGAAAGAGCAGCAGTTGTTACGGACAGGTGGGGGACTAATTTAACCAGCCCTGATTTCTCCTCTTGCTACCTGTCCATAAACAGGTGTTTTGATTTCTGATTTTCCCCCTTTTTTTTATAGGTGATGTGCTTTCCCCAAACCTTTAGTTTGGAGTGATCCAATCCTCTATTAATAATCCCACAGAACTCAATCAGGTAAAATAAGAGGGTTGGTTTATTTTACATACACAAACGCAGGAAAGGGGTTTCACACTGCCCCTTTTCACTAACTATGGCAGACGAGAAGAAAGCATTGATTTCCAAGTTCCAAGAAGGGCGCCAAGAAAGCTCAGAAGAGGGTGCCACCGAAAGGCAGCAAGAATAGGAAGAGATCCAGGAAAGACTTACTTCATCTACAAAGTGATGAAGCAGCTTCACCCCGACACCAGTATCTCCAAGGCCATGAGCGTCATGAACTCGTTCGTCAACGACATTTTCAAGTGCATCGCGGGCAAGGCTTTCCGTCTGACCCACTACAACAAGCGCAGTACCATCAGCTCCTGGGAGATACTGGCCAAGCACGCTGCGTCGGAGAGCATGAAGGCGGTGACCAAGTACAGCAGCTCCAAGTAAAACTCCACACTAGTGAAAATAACACCCAAGAGAGGGATAAGGAAAAGCAAGGGGTACAGAGCAAGACCACAATAAGAATGAGTTATGGCTTCTTGTGAATCCAGAGTTCAGAATCCAAGTCCGAGGGGGTATTCCTTCAGAAGTTAGCAGGCTGAAACTGTTGTAGGGTGTTCCATCTTCCCAGAAGCAATGACTTCCGTGATGAAGACATGTAAAGGTGAAGGAGTCCTATAGGCACAAATAGAGTTCCAATGTTCCTGTGGTTAAGTGTAGATGAGGGCCAGGCACTTTGCCTGGACAGAGCTCTTTCTTCTACCTGTTAGATGGCAAATTAGTAGACCGCCTGGGTTCAGTTCCGTACGGCAATATTACAGGTTCTAGCAGCTTGGGGGAGGTCATGTGACATACCTCCCACTTCTCCTGGGTATTGGACGAAGAATGTATTTTCCCAGGTCTGGAATCTTGAGGTATTTAATAGAGTTGTCGGGGTCTCTTGTCCTGGCAGACGCGCTGTCTCCATTGGCCAGCTCTGCCTTAGAAATGTTAAAGGGTTTTGTGCATTTCTTTGGAATGTGATTTTCTGCAGTCATTCTGGGTATTAGTGCCTCGTTGAAGATAACGAGGTCCCTGCTGAAAGCTAGAAATTCCTCTGGTATGAGCCATGGCTATTCAGGGAAAAGCCTTTGTCCATTTAATAAAAAATAATTTTAGAGTAGCCAGGTTGACGTAGATATATATTTTCCTTCCTGTCTTTGGATGGGACAGTCAATGGATGTTTATTTGATAGAACAAGAATAGTTTATCCCAAAAATGATGCATTGAATTTTGACACTAAATTTGATTTGGCAAACTGAAGAATGCAAGAGATAGGATAACTAGTTAGAATGGGCAGATAGTAACAATCCATTAAAATGCGCCGATGTGAAGTAGTAAAATTAGAACCTGTTATCTGGAAATATTGATCTCTGGATCTCCAAATGCATAAATGAATGCAGTTAGAAAAGGGAAGATAAACAAATGGATTTATAAATAGGGCCATTATAAAAAGGAAGAGATCGTGAGTTTCATAACGTGGTTAGGTAGCAGTTGGAATATTGTCCACTAGTAGACACTCCATTAAAGAGAACCATTGAATTAGTTGGAAAAAATACAGCTCAAGTTCACTAAAATGAAAGCTTATGATTATGAGCAGCTGACAAAATGCCTACATAATGCATTAAGGGGACCTAATGGACCATTTCTATTTTGTAAAAGTTTTGGTGGGTTGGAGAAAGACAATTGTTTCTGCTATTTACAGAATTGATAGCAGACATAAATTGACACATGGAATGCTTCAAATGATATCGAGGCCATGAGGAAAACAAAAAATAAGCAAATGCTGGAAATACTCAGGTTAACACTTATGGGTCAATGACTCTTAAATTCTTTTATAAAAGGTTAAGGGAATGGAGCAAGTCGAGTTGACAGCTGACTAGCACTAGTGAATTGAAATGGTAGAGCTTCCATTGCTATACCATCTGGGTGAATTAGTTGACCAGTTACCCTCTGATTTTGACCGTTTGTGGGCATCGCTTTAACAGTGAAATACATCTAGGAGTGAACTGGCTTCCACCTGTCTTCTCTGGTAACTATTCATGCAGCGATTTACAGATGTCCTAAATGAAATCAATTTTGTTTTATATGGAATGGGTATGGCTTCTAAAGATTCTTAGAACAGTTGAGGCACAACTAGAAATTTTTGACAATTAAAAGGCATGTGGCTATTATGAAATGATTGGGGAGCAGAAAAAAATGTAAAAGGAGGAAGTTTTCCTCCAAGAGGAAGGATCACAGATGAGACTTCTCATTTACTGTCCATTGATGATCTGGAGTTAGAAATTGAAGCTCAATCCAATGACACTGAATCTGTAAGGGGAAAAAGTGTGGAAGATTGTGACTGAAGCCAGGGGATGGATAGACATGGCTGGTGCAATGTAGATGAAGTTAGAGATTTGGCAATTCATTTGGAAATCTGATTTGGGGTGGGCGGAGCAGGTGCGGGGGAAGGGAAGTACATGGTTTTTTGAATTTGCATCTTCCAACATTTTAAAATTGCATTTAATTTTGGGAGTTAATGTGTAAATTTACTCACCCAAATAAAAGGTGGCATAATATGTTAATTGGAAGCTAGTTCTGAGAGTAGACAAACAGCTTGTTTGGGTATTCAAGAAGGCACTGCTGTTTGTGTTGGAAAAATTTTAATCAGCCAGTTTGAGGTGTGCTTTGTGACAAATATTTCAAAAAAAACCAGGGGAAGACTTTTGGAAAACCAGATATTCTACAAGGAATCGGCAAAAGACTGAAAAGCTTCAACCCCTGGACTGTGGGGCAGAATTTTGAGTTACTCCTGAACTTTCAATGTGCTCATGTGTTCTTTTTGTATCATTACACAACTGTAAATTGAATTAAACAAATGTATATTTCATCTAAATGAAGCAACATGCAATTCGAACCAAACTTTGCTTCATCAAAAATACATTGTCCATTTTTCAGAGAAGGGCGTGTATATGACTCTAAAGTATCTGGTCCTAGTTTCATGGTGTTGCATCCCTAGATTGTGGTTGGTTCACATTACCCCTGTGTAGTTTTTACAATTTTCACATTCAGATGGCAAAGGAAATGTATGCCACTAAACATGAAGTATTTGGCAACTTGCACTTGTACTCCACCTTTTTAATGTAATGAGGCAGAAGGACATTGGACAGAAATGTAATCGAATGTGCAGGTAGACCAGACCATTTTAAAGCAAAGAACTTGAATATATGTAGTGTCTTCCTCAGTGTTTCACAACCAAAATATAGCTGCTTTCCATTTTGCAGGCACATGGGCCAGACGTTTTGCTGTTTGACTTTCTACGACAAGATGAATAGCCAATTAATGTTTTGAGGGATGATTGCTAGCTGAGGTCAGGAGACCTTCTGCACTTATTCAAGTAGTGCCATAGGATCTTTTATGTCCACCTAATCAGAGATATGGGTGCTCCAGTTTATCATGTGGCGTTACTTCTGGCACTCGGCTATTGCATTGAATTGTGGGCAAATCATGAGTGGGCTTGAACCTGTAACCCATTCTGATTTAATGGGGAAAATGTTAGTACTTCACTGAAGTAGCAAAGGATTTCTAGTTTATCTAGAAACGTAGAATGTAAGGTTAGTGATTCACAAAATCTTCTGCCCCATTGTCTCGTAAGCTTTCAAACCGATCCCAGAATTTGGCTAACATTTAAATGGAATGGAATCTTTTTAAGCTTTTACCGTTTGCCGTGGATGTGCTGCTTTGTTCAAATGGCTTGCATTGAGCTTATCAAAAGTCATTTTGTTTTTTACATTGGCTAGGCTCTTTGGTACCACAGGGAATTGTGCAGCATGCAGTAAACTGATTCCTGCCTTTGAGATGGTGATGAGAGCCCGTGAAAATGTCTACCACTTGGACTGCTTTGCCTGTCAGCTTTGTAATCAAAGGTAAGGCAGAGAAATACATTGCATCCAGCAAAGGCCAATAAGTTTTTAAGTATTATACAAATGAAATTTTCTGGGCTTGTTTTAAAATCTGAGTAACAAGTCTTGGAGGTACTGGTTGGTTAACTGAGAAATGCATAACTTTCCTAATTTTTTTTCCATATTAAATGCACCTACTTGGCATGGTCTTTATGTGGCTCCAATTTAATATGACAGGGAGGAACATTTTTAAGGCTTTGCTTGGATAAATGTGGATACCAGTTATTACATCTCAATGGAACTCTTTTTTTCCTACTGATTCTGAAATGAGGGAGCACCAAACTGTACTTGGCATTACAATGGCACCTTAGAGGGTGAATGTGTCTTGGAGTTAAGGTTGCTTTTAAGGCTGGGAAGCCAATTTTATTTTACAGGAGAAATATTACAGGATTATCATATCCCTTTTGGTAGGCCCAATGCTTTTTCTAAATTTTCAAACAAGTTGCCACTAATATGGGAAGGAAGTTCTCTCCCTCTTATTGACTATCTTTGGTTGGAAAAGAAATTAAAGACTTGACCTCTGATCTTCCCCTGGGGAATTGGCTTATGAGGTTGCCAGTTAATTGGTTTCTGGCAGGTAACTAGATGACATGAATGATGCATTTCTTGTGTGAATGTTTGCTGTGATGAGAAAGAACCACCTTGTTTCTGCTAATGTACTATGTAGTAAACTCAACACCATTCAGGACAAAGCAGCCCACTTGATTGGCACCCTATCCATCACCTTAACCATTCACTCCTTCCACCAAGGTACAATGGCCAGCAGTGTGTACCATCTCCACGATGCATTGCAGCAACTCGCCAAGGCTCCTTCGACAGCACCTTCTAAACCTGCATCTCTACCACCTCGAAGGACAAGGGCAGCAGATGCATGGGAACACCACTCCCTACAAGTTCTCCTCCAAGCTTGACATGGAGCTGTATCGCTGTTCCTTCATGTTGCTTGTCAAAATCCTGGAACTCCTCCCTAACAGCACTGTGGGCGTTCCAACACCACATGGACTGCAGCAGTACAGGAAGGCAGCTCACCGCCATGAGGGCAATAGATGCCGGCCTGGCCACGTCCCATGAGTGAATAAATAGATAAAACAACATTCCAGGCACATACTTTTCTAAATCCTAACCTGCATTCCTGGTAACTGAACTAACTCCAGTTAATTCCTGGACAAAGTGGGTCAAATGAGTTTCATTACTGATTGTCATATAGAGCTCCCTGCTGAAAATTCAAATGCGCAATGAAATAAGCTGTGGTGGAGGAATCAAATTTGTACTTTTTTTATTGATTCACACAATATGGATGTTGCTGGTAAGGCCAGCATTTGCCCAACTAACCGCCCTTGTAGTGCCTGAATCAATGGGGACCTTTTTGTAATAGTTTGCACCTGATCAGGGCTCACTAGTCCCATTTACTGAGGGCAGACAAGAGTGCACATGTGGTATGGGGCTGGAATCACTGACTAGAGCAGGTTAGGCATGGTAGATTGTGTTCTGTAAAAGGCATTCGTGAACAGTTCTGAAGATATTATTAACTCTGTTTCTCTCTCTCCACAGATGCTGTCAGACCTGCTGAGTTTTTCCAGCACTTGTTTTTATTCGTGAACCAGTTATATTTTTGCAGCCATTACTATTGCCATACTAACTTTTAAAACAAATTCTGGAATAAACTGATTTCAAATTCAAACTGCTAAAATGGGATTTGACTCGTCTTGGATTTGGTCCAAATCTTTCAATTACCAGTCCAGTAACACAGCCACTGTACTATTGTATCCTTTTACAATGCTTTAATGCTCAATCAGTATGTATTAAAGCTACTCACAAGCAATTAATTACTTACGATTTGCAGTCACCTTGTCGACAAATGAAGCAGTAAATTTACACACAGCAAGATCTCAATCCATAAATGAATGGATAATCCTGTTAGTTTTTTTTGGCTGGGGAAGGAATGTTGGATGGAACAGCCTGCTCTTCAGTTTGCCATTTTTATGTGGATGTAAGACCCATGGCAGTATTTGAAGAGAATCTCCATGCCAGCTGCATGTTTAGGTCAGCCAGATTTGTGAAATGGCACAAGGCCATTGACCATGGAAAATCCTGCTAAACTCCCTGGAGTACTTGTAACTTTCTCATTTCTTTTTAGGTTTTGTGTGGGAGACAAATTTTTTCTGAAGAATAACATGATCCTCTGCCAAATGGACTATGAGGAAGGGGCAATGAATGGAAGTTTCTCATCACAAGTTCAGTGACTTGCCCATGGCCTTCTAAAGCATTATGGGATGTTCAACACTTAAACGAAAATGGAGAGCATCTGTCAGCTTGCTTGCAACACTTCAATTAGTCCGGGATGGATTAAAGTAACTTTCTCCAACACTGAGCAGTTAAGATTTTAGATGCACAGCTGTGCCTGTTTAGCTGGGCAGTGCTTTGCCTGTACGTTTTGTGATGTTGGGTCTGGGAGGGTATGTACAGTGTTTCTGTATATATAAACTGGAACATTTATTTTACATAAATGTAATGCAATTTTATTATTACTGGTGTGCATTAAAGAAACTTAAATGTTCCTTCTTGTGAACATTGACTTTTTTTAAACTTCAGCCAATGAACAGCTACTTCAGAAAAATATAAAATTGATCAATCCTGAAAACTTGCACCTCAAATACTGGCTTATATGAAGTTATAGGATTTTTCATTTCAACCTGTTATCTTTTTACTGATCTTGATCTGGTGTTTTGATTTTGGTGCATAACTAGACCAAATTATAGTCCCGCCATTAAAAGTGTAAAGAAATAATTGTACAGGAGCATCAGTGTGCAATTGTTTTTGTCAAATATCAAATTTTATTTCCTGTTGTTCATCTTCAATTGTTACAAATTCAAGTCTGTTGGCAGCTTGAGTTCTGAATAGCTGCTTGTGTATGTAGTGTATCTCTCACAGGAGTTGACTTTATTTATCTATTTACAGGTTGACATAACTGAAGGTGGAACAAATAAAAAACAAAATGCTGGAAATGCCCAGCAGGTCAGGCAGCATCTGGAGAGAAGCTAACATTTAGAGGTGGTTGACCTTTCTTCAGAACTGAAGAAATGCAAGTTTAAACCAGTGGAAGGGGACAGAAAGAACAAAAGGGTTGATAGGTTTGGAGGGCAGGGAGATTAAATAACAAGATTTCATGAAAGAGTGATATTGTCAAGAAACAAAGGTTGTGTCCAAATGAGGTGTGAATGGATACATAGCAACCATCTGAATGCAACATGAAGGGATAAACAAGATGAGACCTAGGCTATCAACTGGTATTTGCTACAAACCCACGGGACTCTCAACTATCATGCTTAACCAATTTATTGGGGTTTTTTGAAGGAGTAACACGTGCAGTGGATAAAATGGAGCCTGTGGGAATGCTGTACTTGGATTTCCAAAAGGCACTTGACAAGGTGTCACATCAAAGGTTATTGCAGAAAATAAAAGTTCATGGAGTAGGGGGTAACATATATTAATGTGGAAGGGAGATTGGCTGGCAGAAAGCAGAATATGCATAAATGGGTCTTTCTCTGATTGGCAGGATATGAGTGGAGTCCCCCAGGGGTCTGTGCTGGGGCCTCAACTTTTTACAATTTATATCAATGACTTGGATGAGGGGATTGGAGGCATGGTAGCTAAATTTGCAGATGACAGGTAGGAAAGTGTGATGTGATGAGGTAGCAGACTGATGGGTTGAGTGAGTGGGCAAAAATCTGGCAGATGGAGTATAAGGTAGGAAAATGTGAAATTCACTTTGACAGGAAGAATAAAAAAGCAGAGTATTACTTAAATGGAGAACGGCTGCAGAATTCCAAAGTGCAGAGGGGTCTAGGTATTCTAGTGCATGAGTCAAAGTTAGTATGCAGGTACAGCAAGTATTTAAAGTTAATGAAATATTATCCTTTTATTACAAGAGAAATTGAACATAACATTACTTATGCTTCAGTTATACAGGTCATTGAGACCACATCTTTTAATACTGTGTCCAGTTTTGGACTCCTTATTTAAGAAAGGATGTAAATGCATTGGAGACAGTTCAGAGGTTTCCTAGATTGATATCTGCAATGAGTGGGTTGTCTTACGAGGAAAGGTTAGACAGACTGGGCTCGTTTCCACTGGCGAGTGGAAACTTCTTCCACTAGAAGAGTGAGGGGTGATTTGCTTAAAGTATAGAAGATCCTGAATGGTATTGACAAGGTGGATGTCGAAAGGATGTTTCCTCTTCTGGTAAGTCCAGAACTAGGGGGCACCGTTTTAAAATTAGGTGTTGCCCTTTTAGGACCAAGATGACGAGAAATTTTTTTTTTGAGGATGGTGAGACTTTGCAACACTGTCTGAGAAAGCATTGGAGGCAGGGTCACTGAATATTTTTAAGATGAAGGTAGATTCTTAGGCAAGGGAATTGAAGGTTATCGGGGATAGATGGGAATGTGGAATTTGGAACACCGATCAACCATGATCTTTTTGAATGGCAGAGCAGGCTCGAGGGGTTGAATGGCCTACTTCTATTTTGTATGTAACTACACTTCTTGCACCCTGCTTCCTGTAAGGACTCCATTCCATTCTTCCATTATCTCTGTCACATCTATTGAGGGTACAACCTTCCACGCCAACCTTCCAATAGGTCTTCCTTTTTTCCTCAGCTGAGGATTCCCACCTAGTGTGACAGGGCTTTCTAGTGTTCAATCTATTTCATGCACTTCTGCTCGCTCTCCTTCCCCTCCCTCCCAGAACAATGATAGGGTTCCCCTTGTCCTCACCTTCCACCCCTCCAAAATCAGCAGATGATCCTCCTGCATGATGGCACCATGAAACACCCCTCCCCTTTCGGCCTTCCAAAGGGACCATCCCCTCTGTCACCCTGGTCCACTTCTGTCACCTGTAACACCCTTCCCTATGGCACCTTTCCATGCGAGCGTAGGAGATACAACACATCATTTCACCTTCCAAGGCCCCAAACGCAAGTGAAAGCGATTTACTTATGCTTTCAATTTAGTATACTATACTTGCTGTTCACTGTGGTATCCTCTACATTGAGGAGACCAAAGACAGACTGGGTGACCACTGTGCTGAACACCTATGTTCAGCCTGCAAGCATGACACAGCTTTCAGTTGCTTGTCATTTTTGATTCTCCACCTTGCTCCAATGCTGACCTTTTCTGTCCATGGCTTGCACAGCAGTCCAGGAATGTTCAACACAAGCTTGGGACAACACCACCTTCCAACTCTCAAGTTCAACTTCAGGCCATATCCACTGCCTTCATCTTCTGTTTTTTTTCTTTCTTTGGCTGGCCTGGTCTTGTTCTTTTATCCCTTAATGTTGCACTTCAGATGGTTATGTAGTCATTCGAACCTCATTTGGACACAGTCTTTTTGTTTCTTTACTTTACCCATTACCATCCTTTTGCTATTGCATCATGAAATCTTTTAATCTTCTCTGTCCTTCCTGCCCTGCTGCCCACCTTCACTGGCTTAAAAACTTTCTTCAATTCCGAGGAAAGGTCATCGACCTGAAATGTTAATGGTTTCTCTCCACAGATGCTGCCTGACCTGATCGTTTCTAGCATTTTCTGTTTTTATTTCTGCTTTCCAGCATCTGCAGTAATTTGATTTTGTTGAGGAACAATAATATTTGTGGCTTTCCACCCCCACCCAACCACACATTACTGCAAAGGGCTTACTCAGATCCACCCTTAGCTGCTTTGGTCCATAAGATGAACGTGCATAAAAAAACAGCTAGTTTATGATCACTTGCTTCATTCAATCTGTGCAACTTTTACGCATCTCAGAGCATGTTGTCCACCACAAGTTGGCTTCTAACTATACTCTAACCATGCCTCTACAAACACCCTTGCATCTTTCCACTGGGCAAATTTGACTGCCATTCCAATTTTAAAAGCCTGTATAATGTTTTCTCTCTCCAGAATTATTGCATCAGACTTTTTTGTAATATGTGTGAAGAATCGAGAATGCAAGCTCATTAGAGTGGCAAAGATACTAACTTAATGCACCATTTTCTTAATTCAATCCTTAATACAGAAAAAGCTGGAAATCCAAAAACATGACAACATGCAATTTCAGTAGTACAGAGCAGTTACACCTCTGGCTGGTTAGCTGATATTCATTCTGGTGGTATGGATGCTGAAATCAATGCTGCTGGTGAGCCCTGGACACACATTTGCAAGCAAGTCAATCAGATGAGGATCTCACTGACTCCAATGCCTTTTGTGGTTGTCTAAAATATCTCTTGTTCAGTGCATAGCTGTTCATAGCTGTGGAGTGACATTTCCATGTGAATCTGGTTTCTAAAAGGGAGGCTACATTTAAGATTCTCAATATTTGGATGTAGCAGTAGGCACTTTTACTGGGAGAAAGGTTTCCAGTCCAACCTTTTAAGCTTAAAAGTACATCTTCAGTATGTATTAGTTTTTGGTGAGTTTGACAATAATTCCATTACAGAAATCAGCATCTTTCACTAAAGTAAATGCTCAACTATCAGAGGAAGGGGAAAATTAAAGAAGTGATAAAGTGGAAAACTCCAATCAAGTTTTCTATCTAGTATAGAATTAATCAATACATGTGATGGGGACTGTAGGTTATAAATCACCTTGGCGTAAAGTGATTTTCTTTTGCGGGGGTGGGCACTTCAGTGTTGTGACTTGCTTTCTAAATCACTAAGCAACTTGATCTGAGCTTCTGTTGAGGTAAGGCCCATGTACTGAAATGAACAATGCAAATAGGTTTTTAGTGGTTACATTTTTGGGGAATGGTGAAATGGCAAGTAGGTGGAATGGAGATTTATGAAACTGAACAGTTACCAATAAAATTGAAGTTTTCCTGTGTCCATGTTTATTGTAAAATATCCATGCACCAAACAGGATTTATTTTTGGGGGTAGAGGACATGGAAGTTAAAAGGACTCACAAGAAAAAGCACTGTCATGGGCAAATGTGTACCCCTTTTGTCTTTCATGCACTACTTCCCTCCTGCAGCAACTGCTCCCCCTCCACTCAAACCAACGTCTTCAATACAAGGTACAGCTGCAGCTTCAGATTACAGGGGGATTGGGATAAAGACAGGTACTCTAGGTTAGGATTTCCTGAATTCTCTTCAAAACTGTCGTCATTCCACTTCTTTCCAAGATAAAATTCCCATCCAGGTTCTAGTTTTTTTTAAAAAATTGAACTTGGCACAAGTCCAGAAACTGGCAACTTGTAATCCATTGTTTGTAAGATTGCTTATTGAGCTACTGTCCCACTCACTTCAAGTGCCATTACAATAAGAGGAGTTGTGCATTTAACATGGCACATTTGGGAATGTATTTAAACATCCTGTAGACCTTTTGCATTTTACTTTAGTTTGTGATGTAGAAATATTTATATTCAACATTTTCATGTAGCAATAATTCCATTGCCTACTGCCTATCTAGATTTGGTTAAGGAATGTAACAACCTAAACTTCAATGTTTAGTGTAGCTGGAGACTGTAGAGAGAGAACCCAGATGACCAGTGTACATGGCATCTGGGTGTGCCAAATTGGTTCCTTTAAACAACCTTTCTCATTCAATCATGGTCATGGTTTTTAATTTTAATTTTTCAAATACACATGAAGTGAGTTTGTTGGTCAAAAAAAATTGTGGTGAACGATTTCAAAACCAGACCCTCTAATGTTGGTCTGTATTTATTTAACTTCATTGCAGATGCTGCCTGATTTAGTTTGACTTTATGCCCATTTTTGTCTTCAGGTTTAATCCTGTTCTAAATAGTTTAGAAACATCATTCTGCAGTCTTAGTTCATTTGTATTCCTGGGGCACCAGGTGCAGCTCAGCTGGCTTAAGGATGACTTGTGTGATGGGAAAGGAAAATTTAAGTGATGTTTAAAGGCATAGGGTTAAAGGTGTCACACAGTGAAGACAAATTCCGGCAATGAAGGTGTAGATAGTGACAAAGAAAAAGTGAACCTTGAGTGCAGATCGGCGTAAATGAGCACATGTGTGTTGCTGTGTGAGGTGCTTGCAAGTGGAAGGAAGGCCCTGTACCATTCACAGTAGCAGAAGATCATGTGTATAAGGAAGTGCGTGGAGCCAAGTTAACTATACTGTTTAACATTTTCCCAGCCCTCTACTGCATACTAGCTGTGTGTGTCCTTTGAGCATATGCCTTCCTTTATACCCAGGCCTGAAATAGATGGATTGATTATGGGAAGGTCAGTGCGTTGAGGTGTGCAGAAACAGTGCTGGTTCTTGAGGGGCCACGTGAGCTTACTGGTAGCACACTCACCGGATTGCTGAAGGTCAAGACCCTGTCTTCCTGCCCCTAGAGACTTGAGCATGAAATCCAGGCCTATGCTACAGTGCAATACTGATCCCATGGTACTATTTAAAGACCAGGAGGCCCTGGAAAATTCATCCATCAACCAACATCACTTTTAAAACAAGAGGAAAAAATGATCTGGTTGTTATCTCATTGCTTGTGGAACTATGTTTGATTCAAATTGGCTACTCACTGCATTTCCTACATTACTACCAAGTACTTGACTTTAAAGCTCTTTTCAGTAGAGAATCTCTTATATAAATTTCTATCTTGATCATCTTTGTATGCTTTTAATATTGTGCTGCATAAAGCATAATATGCCATGATTTGGTATTTTTGATGAATGGTGCAGTTAGTCAAGCACTCAAGTATTTTGAATCACTGGGAATCTGCAGGCAAAGCTTCCTGCGGGAAGAGCAGCTATTGTCAGTACAACATCTGTCAAAGCAGAGGTAATTTCTCTTGTAGAAGTGAGTGTGTGTGGTTTGATGGGAGAGTACAGCAGCTGGATCTGCCTGGTATCTCTCTTGGGTCCTCAATCTCCAAACATTATCCCAGAGGACTTACATTAGCATACCTATATACCTATTAAATACAAAAGGAAAAGAGACAAAATTAACTCGAGTGTTCGAATCTGTAAGAGAAAGGCGGGATGGAGACCAGCAATAGGAGGAAGTTCCTCTCCAAGCCACATACCATCCTGACTTGGAACTATCTATTTGTTCCTTCACTGTCACTGGATCAAAAAGCCTGGAACTCACTGTGGCCGTACCCACACCACATGGACTTCTGCAGTTCAAGAAGGTGGCTCACCGCCTTAAGAGCAATTAGGGGTGGGTAGTAATGTTCACATTCTGAATATTTAAAAAAAAAAACCTTCAACAAATGAGCTGGTATGAGCCTTTAAAAGCCTTGCCATCTGAACAATCCATTTAAGGATCTTTTCTGATCTGATTTCATAGCTACGCCAGATACTTGGTATGCAGTACTAAGCTGCAAAATGAAACAGTACCCATCCCACTGTGTTCTCACCCTAATAAAATTCTTGCCTGCTGCTTGCTTCAGACAGCAAGCTTCCCAAGTCCATCTCGCAATTGTGGGTCAAAACTAGGCATGAAACCTGGCAAAACTGATTATCTCCTGGTTTTGCTGCCCAAATAGGTTTGCATTTGCCCGAACTTTACAGATGGGGCATATAGAATACTAACAGGCCCCTTTTAAATAACGTTCAGCACTCATTGGCTAACTTATGGTTAGAAATGCTTTTCCCACATGTTATTCAGAAATTAACACCTGCCATTTCCATTACTTGAAATTGTGTTGGGCTGATTCCTCTTTGTATCCAGTCTTGCACAGGGGGATTCATGTTTTTCCTAATGTAACAGTGATTTTAATAGCACCATGATCTTTGCAATAATTGCTGCTTATACATTTGAGCTGCATAAACTTCTCTCACAGGCGGTAAAACTATTTTGTCTGCCGTATCGAGGCCTGTGATGCTACTGCAAATCAGCCACATCGTTGCCATTAGGTAAATGTTGTGCTTTACTGTATAATGACACCAGACTCCTCTTTGCTACGTTTGCATCAGAATAGCTTTGAACTCTAGGCAAGCTTATCTGAAAATCAACAAGAAAACTGAATTTGTGCCACTTTCTACTTCGTTTTCACAATGCATTATTGCATCTTTAAGTACAGTGACTCTAGCAAATTATGGGTTTACAAGAGGAAGGGCAAAAAAAATGATCAAAGTTAACTGGACAACACGCCAACATGGAAATTTAAAATAGCTTCAGTGTTTCGCTTCCTCCTCACTGGCTCTCTGCTTTCAAAATTTACAGGGAAGTATTTCTATACTGCAGTATTGAGCCTTGTTCCACATAAAATGTGTATAATTTGAGACAAGCTGAAAGAATGGTTTAACACTGGTAAGTATGTGCTGTTTAAGAGCAACTGATGCAAAATCTCACCCAAAATAGTAAGTTGTCCACTGAACTACTTACTTCTGCTCTTTTCGATCATTAAAACGTTAATGGAGATACAAGGCCCATAGACAACATTGACTAAAAGTTTGCAAAATTCAAACTTCTCCAACTTTATGGTGGTGCTGCCAGGAATGGAAATAATATGAATGTAATAATAGCCTGACACTATGTGCTGTGGACTGTGAAAGCACTGTTATGCTGTTGGTTACCTGACTGCTAGTCAATGGAGTTATACACAGTAATTTGGCTTATTTTAAGATAATCTGCAGTCCAATAGAGTTGAATTCCAATTGCCATATAAATGACATACTGATTTAAAATTGATTCCAACACATTGCTCATTTTTAGAACTGGTTAAAAGAAAATTAATCATATTAAACTAAAAATATGAGTACCCAATATAGGCATGTTTAGTCTAATTTGTATATAAACAAGCCATATTAACTTCATGGTGCATATTTGTAAAATTATTTCCCAGAGGTAATAGTAAATGACCCCAAAATATTAGTTTTCTATGGAATGTGGACAAAAACAAAGGCTATTGTAGTCAACTAACAATGGAGCTGAATTTGATAAACTGCCCACTAAAACTGAAATCCCAGCAGCCTGCCTTTCTCCTATGTACTATAACGCTAATAAAATGAATTTATATTAAATTACCTCTTTGTTAGTGTTTTGTATCCATTTATCTTTTTTATAAAAATGTCATGGAAAATGTTGTCGTATAAACTTAAACTTAGTTTCCCGAAGTGTAGAATCAATAGGAGTTATACAAACAGCCAACACTTCTAAAGGACAAGTTGAACTGATTTCCTTTTGGAAGACTCCCAAGTCTCAAGACTTTTGCTTGTGCCTCGCCCATAATGTAATTGTTTCAAATTATAAGCCCCCGATGCACTTGTATCTGCTGAAGACTGCTTGATAAATGCAGTTGAAGTTAAGAAGGAACCACTATTAATGCAAGATAAAGTGGTGTTTTACGTTTAAGCTCCCAAACATGTGGAATATCAGTCATCTGTAATACAAGTTCAGTACCACAGCATATTCAGATATGATATAGACTGTACTTGGGGCTTCTGGTTTTCACAGTTTCAAAAATTCATTAAAGTTACCAAGTGACTTATTAGAATTACAAGAAATTCCTTTTGAGATCAAATATTTTCAACCAAAATACTGCTGTCAACATTGTAATACGATAAATCATTAATTATTCTATTGAAATGCAAAGTGAAATGACCAATATGAAGTAACACTAAATTTGAGCAAACCACTATCTGTTTCCTAATTCATTTCTTTAAATGTTTGCTTTCTAATTTCCTTCATAGATTGCTTTCCTCTGCCCTTGTAGTGGTGACATCCTGGAGTATGATTTCATTGATGACCTTGACCTTGTTGTCTCTGTTGGCTCCACCCTGTCTTTCGCTCACCTTCACCCCAGAGCACCAAACCAAAACTCCCTCCAGGTTTGCCCTGATATCCCATACCTTTCTCCCCTGCCTCCCTTTGTGCCCTGGCCTCATCAGAGAGCCAGTTGCTGCTGTTGTGATCCCATTCCCAACAAACTTCCCTCCTTGATTCCGTGCTAAATGATATTGTAAATGATTCCCTCTCCAAGTGTTGTCCAGCTTCCCTTCCAAATCAGCAATCATCACATTGCTCCATGAAAAACAAACTTTCTTCCCTGCCCTATTTCCAACTTTCCTATCCTCTTCAAAATCGTTGAATGGAATTGAGATGTGCCAATACATGTGATAATAGCCTACTACATGCTGTGAAGTTTGAAAGTGCTGTTTTCATTGCTGGTTATATAATTGCTAGTCAATGGAGTTGTACACAGTAATTTGGCTTAAATTAAGATAACCTTCATTCCAATAGAGTTGAATTCCAATTCCCTTATAAATGACATACGGATTTTACAATTGATTCCAACTTATTTTTATTTTTAACCAGCTTTAACAATGAACACTCTAATCATCTTTAAGAACATGAATACCCAATATTGGCATGTTTACTCCAATTTATATATAAACAAACCATATTAACTTTTCACTAGGTATTTGTAAATTGTTTTCGAGGTAATAGTAAATGATCCTAAGTTTAGATTTCTATGGAATGTGGACACAAATGAAGGCAATTGTTGTCAACTTACAATGGGACTAAAAATGTTAATATTTCGAGTCTGTATGACTCTGAAGACAAGTCATACAGACTCAAAGCATTAACATTGTTTTTCTCTCCACAGATGCTGTTAGACCTGTTGAGTTTTTCTTGCATTTTCTGTTTTTGTTTCAGATTTTCAGCATCTGCAGTATTTTGCTTTTATGTTACAATGGAACTAATTTTGATAAACTACCCACTAGAACTGAAATCCCCGCAGCTTTCAATCAGGGTTCCACCCCTTTCTCAGCATTGGGCCAGCACTAATCAAAGTCACAAATTACTTCCCTTGTCCTGGTCAACCACTCTTCTGTCTTGGACATGGTCAAGATCAGCATTCTTCAATGTTTCTCCATTATTCAGTTCAATGGTTTCATGCTTATGTACCCAATTGCAGCCATGGCATCTCCAGTACTGGATTCACTTTCCATCCCACACGGTTAGCACAGGTCCCCCAGTAATTTATCTTTGGCCCCTTTTCTTCTTCCTCTACCTATTGTCTCTTGCAATGTACATGGAATAGTTTCCACATGTACACTGGCAACACCTTCCTTATTTCACCACCCCTCCCAACTCCACCACTGCTTCTGTATTGGCAGTGTTCATCTAACACTGAATTGTGTGTAAGCCACAATTTCCTGCAGTTAACTATTGGAAAGGCTGAAGCTAGTAGTTCAGCTTTTGTTCTCACTGGCAGAGAATGGCTCTTGCCATTCAAATCACAGACAGCTGCCAAGAGACATCTCACTGGTTTGTCAGTGGAGATTTCTACTAATCCTGCATCTGATCCAGTGTGGTCCCCTTTACAGGGGATTTGTGGCATCTGAGCAGGAAACGCAGCAACATGGAGACCCTTCAACCAACCTGATTGAAAAATTCTCACTGACACACAGGCTGTGAACCAAGCAGTAACAAAATTATACTTTAGTCATCGTACTGGAAGTAAAAAGCTAGTCTCAGTAATGAGGATCATGAAACAACCAGATTGCCACAAAAACCCATTTGGCTCACTTACTTAATGTCCTTCAGGCTAGGGAATTTGCCATCCTTAGCCTGTCAGGCCTACATATCACTCTAGACCCACAGCAATGCGGTTGGCTCTTGACTACCCTCTGAGATGGCTTAGCAAGCCATTTAGTTGTATCAAACCCCTGCAGAAAAGTTGCATAAGAATAAAGCCAGGCAGACTGTCTGGCATCAGCCTAGGTGCGGGAATAAAAATGGAAGTCACACACCATCCTGACTTAGAACTACATTGTTGTTTCTTTACTGCTGCTGGTTCAAAATCCTGGAACTCGCTCCCTAAAGGCACTGAGAGTGTACCTACACTACATGGACTGCAGCGGTTCAAGAAAGTGGTCACCACAAGCTTTCCAATGATGATTAGGGATAGGCAATAAGTGACACCCACATCTCATGATCGAATATAAATAAGTGAAATTAAGTTTGGGTGATACACCTGGTATCAAGGGAGGGAGATGAGAGGAAAATAAATGAAAAAAAATCTTTTAAGTCTACAAAACTACTTTTCTTAGGGAATGAGATTCTACACTTATGATTTTTTTTGAACTTGAGAGGTTGTTCAGCAATTATCAATTTTTATGTCATTAAAAATGTATTTACTCCTGAATGCAATGCCCCTAACTTTTCCAGACATTTTCATGAAATTCATTAATTAACTTACCCTACATTTGTGCCATTACAATGATTTCAATGCTGAGTTTAGCCTCTGAGAAATGCCTTTGCACATTTTTCTGCATTGAAGGCACTATATCATTGCAAGTTGTTGTTGTTGGTCAAGAAATCATTCTTAATGTGTTAATCTGGCTAGTGTGTGTTGGCTTCTATGATCAAAAATGTTGCAAACACTTGAGTCAGTAAGAATCAAGGGCATCAACCGTGCATGTTTGTGTTTCTCCGCAGCCTTGATGAGCTCCTAGTTTAACGTATGAACACAAATGAGCCAAGATAAATGCAATTATATACTGATGAAAGGTATGAAACAAAAATTAGTTGCATCATTTGTCTCAGAGGCTACAAAAGATATTGTGATATTTGATTTGCATTTTAATAGAAACTACCCATAACTTTTGTATTTTGTTTAAAAAGCTGGAAGCTAAGAAAAACGTGGAATACCAGCCTATTGAAATGAAGTTTCTTCTCCCTAATGCTGCTATTATGCTGGCAATTCTAATTGAGAGGGGTCCAGGTTGCATACTTACACTTTGATTACACTTGTGAAGTGCATTGGGATATTTTACTACATTAATGATGCTATATAAATGCAAAATATTGTTGCCGCTGCTGTGGGAGAGCTGTATGCACATATGAAGTGTGATTTACTGGACTCCTCTACTGCTTGTGAATTTTCTGCTCATTGAAGAGAGCTGATGGGGCATGCAGCTCTTTTCAATCAGTTTGAATCAGAATGGCAGCCAACTTTTTTTTTAAGCCAAATCAAGGCAGTCGTCCGCAAAAAAAAAAAATCTGATGAGGCGATCTATTGAGGTAGAAAATACCAAGCTGGCACCAGTAACAAACTGCTTGGTATGGAATTGGCTACAATAGTATAGTACAATAACAATGTTATACTGAGGTAGACTGGGTGGGCACCTGTTGAAATTAATAAAACTAGGCTGCTTTATTTTTTTAAATATTATAAAGCAAGCTTGAAGCCCACATATTTGAATTTAGGGCTGGAGTGTTCCTTTGGGGCTTGGGACAGGTGTGGAGGGTGCAGTGGTGACTGAAAGAGGAGGCAATTGTGATCGAGATGAGGTTTGGAGCGAGCAATCAGGAGAGAGGTTGAGGCAGCCAGGTGGGGGGAGGGGGATGCACGAGCAGTAGCCCATGGTTTTAATGTGCTGCCAGATGAAGAACTGCTGCATGAATCAAGGCAGACTAATTGGGAAAAGGCAACATGAAAAATCACTAGGAACCAAATTTAGATATGAAAACGAGTTGAATGCCTGTTTAAGATGTCGGCCCTGGTTGCCTCTTTTGATGCCTATACAATATGGCTGGCAGCGTAAAATGTGCATTCTCATACTGTTGCCATATGGGCACTTGGGTATCTATTTCACACTTGTAAAGTAGCATCAAATTTCTGGACCTTTGGGTATTACTGACCAAAGTTTTGTGGTATTTAACTGAAGAGTAGTATTTGAATTCAGCTGCAATTTGGTTACCACAGATCAGGTTGTTGTGAAAGCAAGCTGAATACTGGAAACCTAAATTAAAACCAGAAAATTCTGGAAATACTCAGCAGGTTAGACAGCATCTGTGGAGAGGGAAACAAAGCCTCCAACATTTTAGTCCCCTAACTCCACACAGCCTGCTTTTACCTCTTTCCCAAATTCCATAAACAACATTGTTCTGGTGGGCCCATCATTTTGGCCTGTTCTTGCCCTAGAGAAATGATATCTTCCTATTCTGGCTCTTTTTTCCCATTGTCCAGTGTCCTCCCACTTACACCTCTTGCTCTTCTGACACCCCGCTGTACTTTAACATTTTCCAGTTTCTTGGTCCCAACCATCACCTTTTCACCATGGATGTCCATGAAAGTTCCTCTCCAAGTTGCACACCATCCTGACTGGAACTAAAATGCCATTCCTTCACTGTCATTGGGTCAAAAACCTGGAACTCCCTAACAGCACCATGGGTGTACCTACACTATTGGGACTGCAGCAGTTCAAGAAAGCGGCTCGCCACCACCTTTTCAAAGGCAATTATGGATGGGCAACAAATGCTGACTTCATCAGTAAAGCTTACATCCCACGGAAGAATAAAAAAAATCCCTCTGCACTACCACCCCCCACCAAGGATGGTCTGAGAGCTCTGTTCCTTCCTTGACCGCAGGCTCAATCAGTCCCCATCCACCGCCACCCTCCTCCTCCTGACTGAACTTGTTCTCACATTGAACAACTTCTTGGACTCCACTTGCATCCACCAAATAAAAGGTGTTGCTATTGGATCCCCTGTGGGTCCTAGCTATGTCTGACTTTTTGTGGGCTATGAGCAATATTCCTGGTCTCTGTCCTACTCAGGTCCCCCTCCTCCACCTCTTTCTAGTGCATTGGTGACAGTATTATTGGCATTTTCACTCTTGCCGAGAATAGGAAGATTTAATCAACTTTGCTTTCAATTTCCACCCCTCTCTCACTTTCACCTGGTACATCTCTGATTATTGCTGAAAAAAAGACTTTTTCCTGTTGAAGCTTTTTGTCTTGCACTCATCAGGACAATTTGTAAGAATTGTATTACCAAACGTCCCTGATTCTTCCCTTCCTTGACTTCTAAGTCTCTATTTCTGGGGATAGGCTATTGATCAATATCTACTATAAGCCCACTAACCCCCCCCCCGCCCCCCCCCCCCACACCAAACCCCACAGCTACCTTGACTACACCTCCTCCCATCCTGTTCCCTGTAAAGACACTACTCCATTCTCCCTGTTTCTGCCTCCATTGCACCTATTCTGGTAATGCCACCTCTCAGTGCCTTCAATATGTCAGCATGAGGACACAGTAGTGCTACCAACTGAGCCATGGTTGGTATTTACATGGAACATCTCCATTCAGTCCGCAAGTGTGACCCCAAGCTTCTGGTCATCTGTCGTTTTAATTCTTCGCCTTGTTCCCCTTCTGACTTCTCTGTCCTCAGCCTCCTGAACAGTTCAAATGAAGCTCAATGGAAGGTTGAGCAACAGCACCTCTTTCAATTACGCACTTAACAGCCTTCTAACTCAACATTGAGTTCAACAATTTTGGATCAGAACCATTTTCCCGGTTTTTCCTGACTGCAGCTGTTGACCCTACTGTTCCCAGTTACACCTCCTCTAGACCCACCTTTTGTTGTTTTACTTGTCCAATTACCACCCATGTGCCTTGCATCATCATCATCCCTTTTGTTATGTAATTGTTCCCTCATTCCGCCTTATCAAAGACTCTCCCATCTGTTTGTTCCTCCCCTACCCCTTTCCCTGCCTCTGTACTTGCTTAAAACCTGGAACATCTCTTTTTCCAGTTCTGACAAAAGGGTAACAACCTGAAGAATTAACTCTGGTTCTCTCTCCACAGATGCTGTCTGAAATGCAGAGTATGTCAAGCATTTCCTGTTGCAATCTGGATGGAAAAGCATGGGAGGTGACGAGAGAAAAATAAAAGGTCAGGTATAATGACAGAAATTGTTGGAAGTAACAAATAGATCTGTCCCCATCTGAAAAGAGAAAATGCAGATTTATATTTCACGTGTTGATCTTTCAGCTCTGGTGCTTGATTTTCACTCAAAACGTTAAGCTATACTTTCACTTTTAAAGATCTTATTTGGTTTGCTGCATATTTCCAACATTTTCTGTTCTTATTTTGCTAAACTCACTTTGCTAAATAGTTGCAAATTTGCCTGCATACTTTCACCTTCACTCCACATTATCCCTCTATACAGACATCAGTCATGGTAAGAGCATGTTTTATTCTTGTATGGATTTTCTACCATTCATTTGTGTGCTACTACATTCCTGCTGTAAGAGGAAGCATTCAGTGCACTCCCAGTGATCTAAGGTGACCTTGGTTTCTTTTGTCCTGTAGTCTACCCATTAATCAGTCATTAATGACTCATAGTCACATAACAAAAGCCTCAGAATTGGCTAAAATAGCCTATTCATAAAAGATGAGAATACACTGATGTGCCATCCTACTTCAATGGCACATACACTTTCAACAAGCAACTAGTTAGGATAAAAGGTACAAGTCTCAGGAGGGATAATGTTCTGCAATCTCTAAAATTCTCGTTTCAAATCTTTTAGAATAAGTATATCAATTTTTAAATTCCAAAATGATATCATAAAGGTAAAGAATAGGTTAACCCGACTGCTCTGAATGGCTGAACCGCAGAAAACTCCATAGGGGATCCAGAGAACCAGCACCTGCTACTTATTTACAACTGAACTAAATTCAATTAAACTTCCAATATCCCCTTTATCATCCAAAATTACAAAAAGGAACTCATTACCCCCAATTGGTTGTAATGATTTCACTGCAACAGTCCATTTCCTGAAAGTTCTAATTTTATATCAGCTGAAGCAAAGACTTTGCAAACTAGTCACTTTACGAACTATTACAAAATGAGGCAGAAGGACCAAGATTTGCAGTTTAATACTCAAAGACGAGTAACGTGTTCAGGAAACTGTGTCTCAACACATGGAGAAAGAGACTATAATAACTAAGGATGTGAACAATGGAGGGAGTTGGATTGTGTAACTACACCATGGGACCTTGAACTCGCTGACAAAAAAGGTTTTACCTGAGAAATTATAATCACGTACAGCAAGGTGATTGCTGGGACAACGGGATTTCAATTACCCTGCTTAACTTCGTGGAGCTTACTTTCGTTCCAGGTCGAACTGGAATAACACTAAATGCTCCTGTGCACACAGCAAGGGGGGGCTAGCGGACTAAGACCCAAAAGGCTAAAATGGTTATATGCACAAAAATAGATTTAAAAGTAAGCTGCATTGTTGTGTGTATTGCAAAGTCTGTGAGAAGAAGTTTGCTTAAATGCCTGTCTAAACTTAGGCTATGTGTTTGTTCGTTGTCTGAAATAAAAAGAAAATAACCACATGATACTCGAAAGTTATTTACAGCTTTAAATAATTCTGATCCTAAAACAGCTATAGACAGTAGTGTAGGCGACGTTTGAAATGTTGATATACACTGCACAGGTGTTATGATACCACAGTGTAGGTTTGTACATTTATACCAAGGGTAATAACTTACTGGCTTGAGTCTCTGCTTTAAATTGCCCCACTTTAAGTCGTTTTGTTTTAAAGTTGCCGTTTTTAGGGCCAAAATTTTCGATGTATGTCTCCAGTTCTGATCTGACATTGTTTTGAGCCATCATTGTTCTGCACTGTTTTGTGTCGTTTAGCGGTGCTGTTTTACTTTGGTTTGAGATCGGGTCCCATGACCCGATCGGCACCATTCTGAATCGAGTGTGAGCGGAGTTATTCGAATGCACTCCAAGGATCTATGGTTTTCTGAAACACACTTTTCCAAGAAGAATATCTAAATGAACAGGTTTGGTTTTTTTTTGCATGGAAGAAGAAACCCGCGCTTTTCGATTCTGTGAAGAAAAAGTCAATTTCTTGACTCTGCAAACTGATTTTAACTTTGGAGCTCCAGGCATGAGCTTTACATTGGGTAAGGCAGAGAGGCCATTTTAAAGAGTTTGAGAGAGAGGCACAGTACAGTATACTGTGACAGGTAACATTGCTTTCCTTGTCACAGGTCTTGTTTAGGGGTAAGTACAGGGTGCACTACTTGCCCTGCAGGAGCCTGACTCTAATTTTCTGACTAATTTTCTGCCCAAGTCTGGTCCTTGTTCAACTCTGCAGCAGGTGAGGCAGAGAGGTCATTTTAAAGTAAGTGAGAGAGCTCCGTATCGAGGTGCTAATCCATCAAAGCCAGCTCCACTGAAATGCTTTAGAAATGTCCTCAAAGCATTCCTGAAGAGGTCAAACATCTCCATCGTCTCTTGTTGACCAACCAAAATGGAAGAAGGTTAATTTGGGAAGGTACCAAACACTTCGCCAGGTGGTGAAGTCAAGGTGGTGAAAAGAGTGCAAAAAAAACCCCCTAACAACTCACTTAACTGACCCTCTGAGCAATACCTGCCCCACGTATGGTAGAGTCTGCAGATCGCACATGAGACTTCTCAGCCATCTCAGAGCCCATCGAACCGGAGTGGAAGCAAGGCAACCCAAACCTGAGGGACTGCCTAAGACAAGACACTGGCGAGTCACTTCATTTGAACTTGTACAGTATTTATTTTATATTTAGTGATTTATTTTGGCCAAGACTGCACGGTACTGCACAAGTTCATTACGGTATTTCAGATCATATATTGGTTTCTCCAGGCAAGAAATGTCCTAAGGAATGTACCTCTGGTTTTAATGTTGATTCCTATGGGAACCTATGATTCACTTCAAGTTGTTTCACTTAAAAGTTGTGATTTTCAGGGATGCAACCACAGCTTACGGTACTAAGGACATACTAGTAAAAGAATGCAGAGGGGTGAGACTTTGTACACACTGTGAGCTAGGCAGTAGACTCTAGAGCAGAAAATTGGAGGATTTTTTGATTTTATATATGCAAACATGATTGCAGAGTAGGATCTTTCTATTTTTTCCAACAAATGTGCCTTAACTCCAAACTCAAGAGCATTTGTATTTGTTAATTTACTTACTCCATCCATTCACTGACCTCTCTCAAGTCAGATTTCCAACCAGTACCAAATAAAGAGCATGTCTGTGCTCTAAGCGCGGGATGTCTAAAGGATGGTTTGTGGGCCAAATCAACCCTTCAGCTCCCATTAACCAGCTCTGTAAACCTGGGCCACTTATTTCCTATTTGTGCATGTGCTCATCAGATTCTTTCCCCAGATGTTTACAGCATTTTTATTGCTGAGGGTATGGAAGTCAATAACGCACTAATCTCGCATTGGTGGTTTCGGACTTTTTCTACCAATCCACAAGCAGTTTTTAACCAATCTGCCAGGCCAGGAAAGTTCAAAAAGCTCAAGCCAACTGAAGAAGGAACAACTTCAAAGAGTGAGGGGCAGAGGACTCAATCAGAGGTAAGCAGAGCTAATTGGTAATTTTAATTGTGACAAAGTCATAATGTAAATAGTGTGATAGGAAAATGTTGAAGGATGTTTGAGTGTGACACAGCATAAGCATGTTTTTACAAGTCTTTAATCTAGAAAAATCTTTCAAGGGGCAGGATTTTTTGCTCAGCGTGCGGCTGCACACCTGACACACTAGTGTGAAATAGTGGGTGATAACATCACGTGAACACCCCGACGTCATCGTGCACTCACGCAATATTTCAGTCGGCAGAAGAAACGCCAAGAGTCAGCAGCGTGCCTGCCGACAGGAGGCTTATGAATGCAATTAACATATTAATCAACCGTGATTTTTCATTGCCCATCCAACGTTACAGCCAGGCCAGGCAGCCTTTTCCCTATTTGAGGAAACATTATCCAGGGGCAGGATGAGGTTTCTGATTTATTTTTTTAAATAAAAATGTTTGCACAGAATTCTCATCTTGTATATGTTGAGGTAGTGTTTCTGATGTGTGGACATTTTTCCAGAATTTAAAATCTGTTATTGCATTTGAACTCTTCAGCTCCCTGAGGTAGCTCTCTGCCTTCAAGGAGCTTTTCTGTGAGCACTCCCCTGCGCCCGCGCTGACTCCAGTGCTCGCTCTCTTCCCACCCCACCCCGGCAGCGCTGAGTATTTCAGCACACCTTTCATGCTGGCTAGCTGTTAATTGGCCAGTCAGCGTGAAATCGTGGGCGGCGGCCTATTTCCTGGCCCGCTGACTGCGCCTGCACGCCAAACTGAAAATCCTGCCCAAGGTCTTTTCTATTTTAATGTCTCAAAGTAAACTCAGCTGTTAATAAGGATTGTAACCATTAAGTATACTTAATTGTTTGAATAGTTGTCTTAGTATTATAATACAGGCAGAGGTTTCTTCCCTTTTTAAAGATCAGTTGAGAATCTATAGATCACTTTGTAGAACTTTAGGTTAAAGATGTTCTCTTTGGCTGAAAAGATTTTATAGGAAAAGGAGACCCTTTGATTTTTCCTATCTATATCACTAACCTCTCTGTTGACAAGTGGGGACTAATCCTTATTTGAGGACTGATTTCTTTCTACACCTGTTAAAATATTTCTGCTAAAAGCAAGCAATCCTCCTTGCAAAACTATTGATATTACCAATACCCGTGTGTTGAATTTTGTTCCTTGTTATACCTGTAGTAAAGGAAAATAGTGCAAATCAATAATAATATCACATTATTGACATTTATGTGTGGCTGTTGCATAAGTAGAAATTGTTGAAATTTGAACTTGAGTCTGTTTTTATTGATCTGGTGCTTCACAAAATGTCATCTATTTAGGTTAGATTTATTTTGGCTGTTATCAGTCTCTATTACACACATATACATAGACAAATGGACAGTGGTTTTGAGAGAGGAAGTTCTTTCAGGTCACACTAAAAACACAATGATTATTGACAGGACTGGCCTTCTGGGTCCTTCAATGACTACAGTATTGACAAGGCAACAAATTAAAATTGTTTGCTTTCATTTTCATTGTCGTGAATTAGGGTTAGACTGAAGTTTATGGCTATAGTTAGGGTACAGTTTTCAAGTACTCAATGAATTAATTGCCATAGGACCACCAGCCAGGGCCATCTTTCCAGTAGTGTTGGAGCCTAGCTTTATTGCCCTCACAATTCCTCTTGTTCCTGGTGCTTATCAAGCCTCTGATAAAAATAGTTGCCCTCAAACAGTAATTTCAATGGGTTGAAAAATAAATGTACAAATTTGCTGTTTATGTAATAAGGCCTGATCATTCCATTGATTTTAATAGGGAATAATAACCCAGGGTCAAAGAAATGGCACTGCTTCCCTTTACAACTGTTACCATGCCAAAGCTCCCTGCTTTCCCATGCTCTGGGATATTGGCCTTGCATTCCAAAATGTATGTACACCATGCAAAATGCATTTAATAAAAATTAAAAAAATGTTTTCTTCTCCTTGGAAAGATTCCAGAGAATGCATGAATTTGCTATGTAAATTAAATAGAAAATGGAGCCAAGCAAGCTGGAGCCTACTGATGATTCTCAGGATGCAAGAAGTAGAAGGCAACACTGTGGGGATTGTCTTGACAGTTTTATTGCATTGAAGCTCAGGCTTTTTTTCCCAAAAGAAATCAGAATATATAGTGACATGGCAGCAAAAGTTGCGAAAGGCTTTCCAAATCAGATAGTCATAAGTTCTAAATATAACAAACTATACAACCCAACAGCAAGTCTGAAAAGTTACAACAAATGCAGCTCTGCTTTAAAGTCGAGAATTACACCTCCTTTTGTCTCCTCCATCACCATCCAGGCCATGAAACCTCCATTCAAACTGCAGTTACAGGGAGATAAATACGAGCATCTCTACAATCTATATTAGATGTAACCCTTGCTGATTGACCGTCTGACCAATCTTGCTGGTTTGCCTATGTCCCCTATGGAAAGTGCCATGAATGGGAAAAGATGCATAATTCATGCACCAATGATCAATTTTTTATTTTATTGCAGATTGTTTGCTTTGTTTTCACACACTTGTTTTCACTTTGGGGAATAGTGGGGAATTGTCAGAAGGATTAGCAAGCTGATTATCAGCCTGCTGAATTGTGTCATGAATGCTCCTCCAATGACTCCTGGAGTGGGGCTTGAACCTGGAATCTCTGATTCTCAGAGGCAGGGGCACTACCTATGAATTCACAAGACCTCCATTTCAGATTGTGGGTCATTTACAATCAGTTGGGCGATGCTATTAGGTCTCAGCCACCTCATTTCTAATAAAGTGCTATAATAATGTCATCTGAGCTGCAAAGACCCAGGTGGCTAAAGATTAATTATTTTTGTCTGAATGACTATGCACTTTTTCTTCATGGGATGTGGGGATTGCTGGCTAGGCAAGCAGTTATTGCCCATTGTTTAAGAGTCAACATTGTGGGTCTGGAGTCACATATAGGCCAGGTAAGGACAGCAGATTTATTTCCCTAAAGAACATTAGTGAACGGGATGGGTTTTAGAACAATCATTAGACTTCCAGATTTTTTATTGAATTCAAATCCCCTATCATGCCGTGGCAGGATTTGAACTCGCTCCCCAGAGCATTACTCTGGGTCTCTGGATTACTAGTCCAGCGACAATACAAATACGGTATTGCCTCCCCTTGATTTTCAACATGCACTCAAACTCTTTCGAGTTATCAACAGTCACAGATTGCAACTCTTTTGAGTACAATCACAGTTCTTGGTTTCCAGGAGTGGGACATGAACCCACAACCCTCTGATTCAAAGGCGAGGGTGCTATGAACTGAGCCACAGCTGACACCTCAAAATCAAATGTCACTATCAAAGTGTCGATTCTTTCGAGTTATCAACAGTCACAGATTGCAACTCTTTTGAGTACAATCACAGTTCTTGGTTTCCGGGAGTGGGACATGAACCCACAACCTTCTGATTCAAAGGCGAGGGTGCTATGGACTGAGCCACAGCTGAGCTCAACAGAAATTAGGCTTTGGCCATCATTGCAATAATGCTGGTGAGCTTCTGGCACCTGTTGTACTTCAAATGAGCAATTTGCCCATTTGTTGGGATCCAATTGGGGTAGGTTGCTTCAGCAGCAGTGTCGTTCAAGTAAACTCTGAGAAGGGAGGGGAACTATGTATGGGGCAGCATAGTGCTGTGGAACTGAAGGAGCTATGCCTACTCCTCCCAGCAAGTATAAAACAAAGATAAATGTATATGGCAGCCTCCAGCAGTCCCTTCAAGAGCCACTGGTTAGATTACATGCAAACAAGGTAATGTAGAGCAGGCTCAATGCCAGATTTTCTGAAAGGCTCTTGAAATAGGTGTTAGGCACCTTATTTATACATGGAAAGGCCCTACATGCTCATTTTAGGCAGCCATCCTCAATTTCTGGGAAGCTGCCTTTACCAACAAGGCAGTGACCATATCCTAGCTACTGATCAGGTGGAATGTTGTTCCAATAACCATTTACCATACTTTTGCACCTGGGAAGCAAATGGAACAAGGACTAATTTCACCCACCACCTGACACTGTTTTGCTAGTCAAAAGGCCCTCATCATATAGCAATGCCTTTTATTTGATTTAAAAAGAGAACCACATTTAATGCCTTAATCTTGATACCTCTGTACATTGTATCTTAATTGTCACAGCTGTTCAAGCATCAGTATCTCCTACACTATGGGCTGGATTTTCCAGCCCTCCAGCCAGGGGCAGGTTATCAGGCCTGGTGGTGGGGGGCAATAAAATTGGGTGCCATGCCATGCGTGCTGTTCCCACTGCCTATTCACCTGCCCCTCACCCGCCACAATTCAACCAGCGACAGGAGAGGCATCAGGAGGCCCGCACACCCATGGGTAATTGAGGCCCTTAGTGGACAATTGGCCACTAAAAGGCCGCCTCCCTGTACTGCTGGGATTTAACCTGTGGTGGGAGAGACCCAAGTCAAGTGTGCAGCCCAGCAGGGTTCACTGCTCGCCTCGTGGCTGGTCAAGTGTTGGAGGGATGCCTTCTGTGCCCATCTCTTCCACCCCACCTCCCCAGATCTTCCCACCCTCATATTTCACATCCCCTCTTTCTCTTTCTGGGGCTTGCCCTGGAAAGACCCCGGACTTACCTTAAAGCCCAGATTCCTTTGCAGCATAGCTTCTTTGGGACTGGTTGCCGGTGGTGCTGCAGTGACCAGAGAGCTGCCGGCCATTTGATTGGCCGGAAGCTTTCAGAGGCAGGACCTCCTCCCAAAATGGCCATTAAATAGCTGCACGGTGAGCCAGCCCACTCCTGACTTTTATGCTGGGTAGCAGGGACCCACCCCTGTAAAGCCCAGCTCTCTATCTCTGAAAACTCTGGAAAACAAACGACCAGACATTGCTGCTTATTTGCAATATACCTACTGTCCTTACAGTTTGATACCAAAATGTGTGTTCAATGAAACATGAATCACTTGCCACCAGAAGAGTGGCAATACTTTAGACTTTATAAGTAATGGTAAATGGCCCAGTTGTAAACAATTGTAGTGATTGGATGCATTAATGTCCTTATTGAGTCAGGGAGGATGAGTTTATTTTTTGTTTTCATATAATTATAATAAAAATAGCTTTTACATTTAATAAGATTCTACTTACTGCAATACATTACATAAAATGTGGAGAGGTGTGGTTATATTTACCTCCTCCCCATGCTTCATTCCCTCCCAGCCCAGCTGCTGGATTATTACTGTATTGAGAATTGTGTTGAGCAATGTGAGAAAAACATATTCACACCTTTTCCACCTGTGACGATCATGTAAATCTGGATACACGACAAATATAAAATTTCCTCTATTCTGCTCCAGCATTGCAACTTAACCTCAAATTCAGGACAGCACCACCTACTGCACCAGTATAACATTTCTATGAATTAGTCCTGAATTATTGAGAGTTTTGTGCTGTTGATTTTCACTTGCTAGCAATAGGGATGAAGCTACACCAATACATTTAATTTCGGTACCTTATAGGCAGGTGAAAGAAGAAACTTTAATCCCAACAGTTTGGGCTATATTCAAACTCAAGTAATGCCTACAGTTGCAAATCTCCCATGTTGCAATGACCTAATCCACAGGTATTTGAATGTAATATTTGCCTCCCTTCTTGGGAATACATGAAATGCAACTTATAGTCTGCATACTGCAGAAATTAGTACTGTATTGTGTGAACTGAATGAGGCTTGCTATAGGAAGCTGGCATTTTTACATTCCTCAAATGGACCTGTGTGCCATAAATCTAATCAACATTTTATTCACCACCTTAAGTATCCACTCCCTCCACCATCAATGCACCACGGCTGTGTACTGTCTACAAGATGCACTGCGACAACTCATGAAGATTTTGATCGCAACCCCACAAGCCTGATAAAAGCATCAGTTGCATGGAGACACTATCACCTCCAAGTCACACACCATCCCTACTTGGAAAAATGTTGCTTTCTTTCATGGTTAAGTCAAAACTGGAACTCCCTCCATAACAGTACTGAGGAATTCTCTCTTCTTCACCACATCAATTGATTCAAGACCACTACTTTCTGGGGGGAAACTAGAGACGGCGGCCTTGCTAGCAACTCCCATTAATCCCCAAATTAATCTTTAAAAAGGCCACTGGTGAGCTACTTTTGGCATTCCCAGAAGCAGAAGTTATAAAAGTTCTGTGGTATTTAGTCAATAATTGAGTAATTGAGAAATAATGTAAATTGAAAGCAAAAATAATTGATTAAATAAATCTCTCTTGACAAAGACAGCTGTGTGTGGGTTTGGAATGGAAATCCTTGGTACTCCCAGCTGGAGTTTATCCCTCCACTATAATTGTGAGATTTTAAAATAATTTTACATAAGTGGATTCCAGTGTATGATGCCTACATGAAACAATCTTTAGAAGTAGTGAGTTACTGGAATAGCTATAGCACACATTGAGCATGGGTAAGGCTGTTAAAGATGACATCCAAAGGAATGTTACAAATCTCATTTCTTGGTTAGTTATAGTCTTTGTAATAAAAGAAGCCTGGAATAATAATTTTATATACTGCATGTAAATCATCATGAGACACAAATTGTATTACCAGTGAAACATTTCCTGGCCTAATGATAGATTGTTCCTTTGGATTTTTCATAAATATACGCCCTTTAAAGGACCATAACATCTTAGTGGCTTAACACAGATTGCAGCATAAATGTCGACCTTTGAAACATCCAAAAATTCTTCCAAAAACAGCGGTTGAATTATACGCCAAGTATAAAATGTAAACTGCTGTTGCAGGTGGCCGCCATTTTGAAATGTGTAAACAAAAATAGATAACCAGTAATTCATGTTAAATTAATGAGGTACCGTTTATTAAAAGAATTAATTCTACAAAGATACTTTTAACCACAATCAAAGCGTTTTGGCATCTGATGCAAAGTTCATCAAATTCATTCTGAGTCACTTTGACTATGGCATCATGTTTAGGACCCCACTCTTGATCAGATTTGGCATTTTCATTTTCAGAATCACCCTCGACAGCAAATCATCTTCCTCTCCATCCATTCAGTTGGATATTCCACATTTTTTTTGAAAGATCTGATGATATTTTGTGCACTAATAGCATCCCACAATTTGATGACAAGACCACACCCAACTGGGACAGCATGTATGCTAATTGCTAGATCTGTTTGAAATCTATCCTATTTAGCACAGTGGTAGTGCCACAACTTGATCAACGGTATCTTCAGTGTGAAGACGGGACTTCATCTCCACAACGACTGTGTGGTGGTTGCTCCTACCAATACTGTCATGGACAGATGCATCTGCAGAAGGCAGGTTGGTGAAGATGAGGTCAAGTATGTTTTTTCCCTCTGGTTGGTTTTCTCAACATCTGCCGCAGACTCAGTCTAGCAGCTAGGTCTTATAGGACTCAGCCAGCTTGGTCTGTAGTGGTGCTACTGAGCCATTCTTGTTGATGAACATTGAAGTCCCCCACCCAGACTATATTCTGTGCCCTTGCCACCCTCAGTGCTTCCTCCAAGTGGTGTTCAACATGAAGGAGTACTGATTCATCAGATGAGATGGGGAAGTATGTGATAATTAGGAGGTTTCCTTGCCCATGTTTGACCTGAGGCCATGAGACTTCATAGGGTCCAGAATCAACGGCCAAGTGATTATGTCTAATGGTTTGTCTCCACCCAGTTGAGTACCCAGGTGACTGTCTGGATGCTTTGCTAATGGGATAGGAGATGGCCCCCATTCATAATCCTTCAGGGCAGTCATTCCTGGCGAGGCTTTGCAGACAGGTTGGTTCCACTTAATGACGTTAGGATTTAGAAGGTACATTGAAGCATATAGGCAGCCATCTTTGACTGTGATCTGAAATTGTTGGAATGTGGCTTTAGTCTTTTTAAAAATTCAATTAAGGTTTTTCAGCCAGTAAATTCATAAAATCATTTTTCATGAAGCATGGTTTCACAACAATGTCCAAAGTTCGCCACAGATTGGATGTTGGGCATGTTGAAATTCATGGACTTTTCATCCATGTTGCTGATGTGACATAATGGGTACTCATGTTTTTGCTGCTCTCTGATGGTGAATCGTTGGAAACTGGTAATTTTGGTGTCTTTTGGTGGTCTCTGAGCGATCTTGTACTTCTGCCAAAACACTAGACATTTTCGTTCCATGAACGGCTACGCCAACTAGTTGTTGCTCTGAAATTTTTGCTGGACTCCAGGTTTGATTTGGCCCACTTAAGTGCACATATATGCATTGCGTTTCTGATGATGTAGTTATTCTGGCGATTTTCAAAGATCCATTCCAATACATGCTTCTCAAGATCAGGCCATTGGCTGGTCCCTGTTCTCATGGTGCAATTTTCTTCAGGGTAGATTCCTCCTTCTACCATCCTCGCACCAATTTTTCACTAACATCAAATTCCCTTGCTCCAGCACAGTTGTTTGACAAATTAGTAGAAGTTATGACTTTTAGCTTGAAACCAGCTTCATACTTCATTCATTTTGTTGAAAGACTCATCTCTCTTTGTCGTTTTCCAAGTGCGCTCTGCTTTTTGTGGGTGCGTCATAAGCTCCCATGCGTCTTTACAGCACAGCCTGTATAGCTTGATCCTTTGTGCCCAGTTATACGGTACCAGTAAATAAAACATGCATTTTTGGGATGAAAAATTGAGGCTGACTGCTAATGTGAGTATAGCATGTCATGGCTGAAAAGGGGTGGGGTCAACTTGCACGTTGAGCATATGCAAAAACATGATTTTTGGGCCTGGAAAAATGGGGTGGTCTTATGCACCAGGTTGTATGGAATGCTGCGATCTACAGTAGCCAATTAAAGCGACTGCAAAAGAAATTATACTCCATTACGAATCAATTTAGAAATAAATCTGATTATAGCTAAATTAGACTTGCTGTGTCTGTTGTTAATGCCACATCAATCTGCTCAGATGAGAGAGGGTAGTGGGGCAGGTGAGGGCAATATCTGCAAAAAAGCAAGTGTGGCAAATTTAATGCCCAATTAAGCTGGCAGAGAGCAAAGGGTATTGATTACTAATATGTATACCTAAAAATTGCAGAAACTTTATCCTGCCTTCAAAAGTGAAAGAGAGCAGATTCTTTACTGTCTAAAGCAGGCTTCAGTTACCTTAAAATAACCAGCCCTTTTCAGCAGCAAGTTCAGATAGTGTGCTAAGCATAGTTGTGATACCTAAAATAGATTTAATTTACACAGAACAGCACTCAAACATGACATAATGGGCAGAATTTAAGTACCAGCCTCTCAGGTGCAACAATCCTTGGCTTCTTTTCAACATTACACATTTTCAAGACTCTTTCTTTAGTGAACATTTTTCTAAGTAGGTTTTAAGATACCACAAGTAGGTTTGTGCCTCACTGTTGATATTCTAGTACTTTGCATGTCCCCAACAGAGTCCGGAATTATTACAAATTTTTGGTTGGGAGCAGATACTCTCAAGTTCAATACTGCGAAACACTCACCTAAACAGACTTCATTGGCAGAATTTTACACCAGCAAGATTTTACGGTCCTGCCGAAGTCAATGGACCTTTGAATGGCTCGCTGCATTTTACAGCCCTGCCCCCACCGTGACAGAGCCATAAAGTTCCACCCCATGTCCCCTACAATCAGTAGTTCACCTTTATGGGCTAGTATTAAGCATTAAAATAGTATGACCTAACAGCCATAATAATGAAACCTCTTCTGTGTACTAGATAACATCTTGCATGGACCTCCCACGTGCATTTGTTGGGACAAAGCTGATTGTAGCCACAGAAACTGATTTACTTTTCATAAAGTCCAAGACAAAGCAGAATATTATTTTCAGAGGAATTCAACCTATCTTATAGCATTCTATATAACATGAAAAAATAATAAAGTATGCCACTTTACTCCTGTTAAAGTCTCAATTCGCTTTACAGGATAACAATCCATAAAATGAGCTAGCATTGTGATTAAGAGGACAGTTCCTTTAGATAGATATTTGTTGGTAGGAAGCTTTTATGTTGTTACTTACATTGTTATTATCTGTTATGAAAGAAACAGTGTTTTACTTTGCCCTAGCATTGGAAGTCTCGTCTGTGGTAAGTAGTACATAATATGTGCCCGGCTGGCAGATGAGGCTGCCACCTGTAGCACAAACTTGAAAGATTGGCCCCAACAGTGTTTAGGTTTTGGACATTTTCCATACAGACCACTCAAAAATTGTATGCTTCAATGATAGATAGGTGTGAAGCCTAATTCTCTTTTCTGTTCATTTCTAGGATGGTGGACATCACTGGCAAAGCCAGCATTTGTTGCCCATCCCTAATTGTCCATGAAATTAAATGGGACAAGCCTCCCTGTGTACAGGCAGTCGCTTCATTACGCCATCGCAATCCTGTCAGGGTTAAGTCATGTCACACTGCAAGGAATATCATTTTTCTATTTTCAATTGGATTATTATCTGTTTTCGAGCAAACTGAAGAAATTACAATATGAAGATGATCAGCATTTAGCCTAACTGTATAAGTAAGGTTTTTAGTAGAAATATCATAATACTGTTTTATTAACTGGTATTTAATAATAGGTGTACTGCCAGTGAAAGGAGACAAATCAAATGTTTCAATGGTAATTATCCATCTGGCAAAGAGCTGGATTGTGGAATCATTGCACAGTGAAATTCATAAATGTTCAACTTTGATAAAGGTACAAAAGAAATCTGGCCAATTCCTGAAGTAATATCCACTCCACCCAAACATATGTGTATTCGTGGTCATGGGAGAAATGAAGGTTTCATTGGACATTTGAACTGTCGCTCCGTCAATTTATAAATAAAAGAATCTAGTAACATGGATCTCACACAATTGAAATGTATCTACAGGAGCAGCATTTAATCTTCTAATATGTGTTTGTGTAGTAGCAACTGTGCAGTCAATGGATCAAAAACTGGTTGCAGTTAAACATCACAATACTTTGTTTCAAGAATATGTAATTAATCGGAATGCATATTGAAATATTAATATGTATGGCTTAAGCTTTTCCAAAGACTGAGTGGCTAACAGAACCTGTGTGGAGTAGTTCTGAGCCATGTAGATCTTCAAATTCTTTCCCTGGCCTGTGTTGAGTTAACTGATGTCTGCCAAGGTAGTGTGAAGGTGTTAATGTTGACCTTTTCCTCTCTGCAGTTTGGGGATGTAAAATTGGTCCAGGTTCTAGCTTTTTATTGTTAGTTTTGCTTAAAATCATATGTATGATATCTTCCCATTACAGCCAAGTTTCAGAGATTTTCTTCTAATGATATAGTTTAGACACAAGTGGTTAGATCTATGAGTTTAAGATGGACTCAAACAGCAATGAGCTTTTGTGTCCAATTCGCCATGGTTAGTTCATTTGCATAGCTTCAAGTTGCAGCTTTTTATGGGTGCAGGGAGCACACTAGTGGTGTGACTGCAAAATTGCATGGTCATGAAATTTAAAGGCAGGGAAACAGTTAAAGGGAGTGCCAAAGTACTTCATAAAGATTCAGCATGCACCCCAGCCCAATAGTGCTTTGCGAAGGCTGAAGAGTAAAATTGCTAAGAACTGCTGGTCAGAAGATCAAGGCCCATGCGAAGCGAGAGAGCAGACTAACATCCTCTACCTTGTTTGATGGCTGAAGTAGAAGTGATGTTGCAGGAGGTATTTGCAAGGAGGGCTACCTCTGTGCCACTCCACAGCACCATCTCCATAGATCAGCCCACCTGGAAAGCACACAAATTTCCTGAAGTGATAACCCCTCTGATTTTTTTTTCTCCATGTACCTGAGGAAGTGCCTGGAATGATTGAAAACTCGGTAACTGAAGAATGATGTGCACAAACCCCATATCTCATTACTTGATCTCACTAAGTGCTCTAATAAATGCAAAGAAAGTGGGGTCAAAGTTACTGACAGCCGGCATAAAAAGTATGGAATTTTGGTGTATAATATTCTTCCAAAAATATTACATACACTCAAACTCAATGTTTTATTTGTTTTTTTCACTTTAATCCTATTCTTCTATATTGCAGTCAGCGTTTAGGTTTTATAAACTATTATTAAAAATATTAGGTGATGAAACATGCTCACATGCTGGAAGCTATGAAAAGAATTCAGTTTATTGAAATTGTGGAGATGAAATCTGCCAGTTTTTCTGCCTTGCTAAAATACGCAATAAGTTTAAAACTTTTTGTGCATTATTGCTTCAATATTGTATCTTAATATAATAACCCCATAATATTGAGATTATGATAAAAACTCAATTTATGGTAATAACACTGCTCTGTATATATTGCTCAGATTACATTAACACCAACCCCCTCAGGATACAAACAGATTAATGTGCCATCAGCAATACAAGGATTAGATTCATAATCAAAGCCAAACCCTTCTTATTGCCTTGCTATAGCATATAAGGTGCAGGTAAATATCTGTCTTTTATACAGTGAATCCTTAAAGTGATACACTGTTGTTGCCCCTTGTAAAAAAAAATAGAAGCAGTCACAAAGAATTTTACCGTTCTTCTACATCTACTGATTCTTTTCAACTATATAAATGTGTGAATGTGCTGAATATGCACAATTGAAATTACCTGTATACCGTTGTTGAAATGCCTTGTATTAATGGTCAGAGATCTGATTCTTGGACTTTTAGAGTTTAAAAACAATTTTATTGGTAACTAGGCATTTGCGTGAGTTACCATAAAGTTCCTTTTGCTGATCCAGTAAGTTAAGCTGTCCATTCAAAAGTCGATTGCAATTGTTACACTTTATCATTTCAACCTTTAGCAACTAAATTAAGTATACTTACTTGGCTGCAGTTCTGGTCTGTTGCTGACAATAACCTATCCGACTTTGACTGTTATACATGCCAGAGATTAAACTTGATGACAACCATAATACAATAATTCCAGCATTCAGACCTGAGCTGAAAAAGCAGTTACTCCCAACTCTTAAAATAGAAAATGGAAGCCAGACAGAAGAAACAAACCAGTGAAAAAATAATTTGTTGTTCTTAAAAAAAAAGCAATAAAAATAAGAGTAGGAATCAAAAAAATAGAGAAAAGAGAACCAACAACTATTAATGGAGAATGTACAAAATGCTATTGTAAATGTGGCATCAGTGGTGGCAAAATGTCTTTTTCTTTTCATTAAAGTCTGTAAAATATCACACACACCATCTCATAACTCTCCATTACATCCTTCACCAAAGACTCATCCAGTTATCTCTTGAATTTACCAACATAATCCTTCTCCACTGCCTTCCCAGGCAGTTCAGTCACCATTCAGCATGTCAAGGAATTTAATCTAAGCTGCCTTTTCTCAGTAATAGAAAAGTACAATACTGTGGATGCTGGAAATCTCAAACAAAAGCAGAAAATGCTGCAAATACCCAACAGATCTGGAGGCATCTGTGGAGAGAGAAGCAGAGTTAATGGGGCTAGATTTTGCTGATTGGCTCAAGATCCTGATGCCTGGGTCATTTCAGGGTTACGAGCCCACATATGGATGGTGGAACTTCTGTTGGTATATTGTGCAATGCGGCCAGTTAACGTCAGGCCTGCATGGGAGCTGACCAATGGTTGACAAACAGAAGTTAGTGCGGGCAGCGAGTTTGAGGCACGATCTTTAAGGCCAGCCTGCAATCTTCATACTAGCTGATCTCAAGGCAGGCTGAAGAAGGGCCGCAGCAGAAGGCAGTGTCTGGAGAGGGGATAAGAGTGAGAGAAAGGGTTACTCCATGGTTCGGTGATGTGCTTCTGCAGGGAGGGTGGAAAAGGAGAGAGTTCCTAATCCCAGAAGACAGGAGGAGGCGGCCAGCCAGCCTCAAAAAGGAGATTTGGATGGAGCTGGCTGAAGAAGTGAGTAGCGCAAGGTCATGATACAACCATGGGTGCAGTGCTGGAAGCATTTCAATGACCCAAGTGGGAGCTTGCAAGGGGGCAGGCCTGCATGTGTAATATGGTGGCCATGACATGTGCAGAGACAGGGACTCAGCATCGACTAATGTGTGCATTAAGACAGAGGGTTGCATCATACCAGAGCAATGTGGCCAATCATTACCACTTGATGCAATGCCACAAATTGCTCAATTGGTGGTCACACAGTCCCTTTCCCTGCATACTCTATAAACGTGCTACCCACATAGCCCTCAACCTCACGGATGCATCACAGTGATGCCAGCTCCTGCTCAAGTTCTGAAGTGCAGAGCTGAAGCTGTTGCACACTTCATGCACAAATAGTTGTCCAGAACACAGGAAGAATCCTGAAGTTCCCACATTCGAGGGATCACTCCAGCTGATGAATGAGTTATTGCAATGAGGTATTGCTTGTAAATTTGGCAATTGAAATGGGGTCGCAAGTAATGGAAGCAAGAGGTGTGCCATGATTCACAGAAGCCATTAGAACACTTTGTTGGCTTCCCTGGATAGAGCTGAAAGGCTGGAGCTTTTCATGATGAATGCACGTGACAACTTGCTGCAAATTTGGCATTGATTTGTAAGATTTGTTGTAATTGATCATAGGAATTTGAATACTGAGAGAATCCTTTCCAATTCAGGAAATTCAGCAAATCTATATTAAGAGCCACAGTACAGCACAAGTACTGTTATTTCTCTACTTTCCACAAAGCAACACAAATAGTCATGTAATGAGGTGAGAGCAACAGCCCCTGCACATCAAGGCAACATTTGACTGAATGTGGCATCAGGGAGCTCTAGAAAAATAAGGGGGGAAACTTTCCACTGGTTAGAGTCATACCTAGCACAAAGGAAGATAGTTGTGGTTTTGGAGGTCAATCATCTTAGTCCTGGAACATCACTCCCTCAGGGTAGTGTCCTCAGCCCAAACATCTTCAGCTGCTTCATCAATGACCTTCCTTCCATCATAAGGTCAGAAATGGGGATCTTTGCGGATGATGGCACAATGTTCAGCACTATCCGCGTTGACTCAGATACTGAAGCAGTCCACGTCCAAATGCAGCAAGACCTGGACAATATTGAGGCTGGGCTGATAAGTCGCAAGTAACATTCACGCCACACAAGTGCCAGGCAATGACCATTTCCAACAATACAGAACCTAAGCATCTCCCCATGACATTCGATGGCATTACCATCACTGAATCCCACACCATCAATATGCTGGGAGTTACCATTGCCCAGAAACTGAACTGGACTAGCCATATAAATACTGTGGCTACAAGTGCAGGTCAGAGGCTGGGAATGCTGCAGCGAGTAACTCACCACCTTTCTCCATCATCCCCCACCCCCCAGCCAAAGCTGTCCTCCATCTACAAGGCACAAGTCAGGAGTGTGATGGAATACTGTCCACTTGCCTGGATGAGTGCAGCTACCACAACACAAGTTCAACACCATCCAGGACAAAGTAGCCAGCTTGATTGGCACCCCATCATCCACCTCCCACATTCGCTCCCTCCACCACCAATGCATAATGGCAGCAGTGTGTACCACCTACATGATGCATTGCAGCAATTTACCAAGGCTTCTTCGACAGCACCTTCAAAACCCACAACCTCTACCTCAAAGAAGGGCAAGGGCAGCAGATCCATTGGAATATCACCACTTGCAAGTTCCCCTCCAGGCCACACACCATCCTGACTTGGAATTATATCACTGTTCCTTCACTGCTGGGTCAAAATTCCCTCCCTAACAGGGCTGTGGGTGTTCCTACACCACATGGATTGCAGCGGTTCAAGAAGGTGGCTAACCACCACCTTCTAATTAGGAATGGACAATAAATGCTGGCCTAGCCAGTGACGCCCACATCCGGTGAATGAAAAAAATGCTACTGCCTGAAAATGTTGTAAGGGCCTGCCTTGTATAGGACCCAGGCATATCCTGGCTGATGTGGTATAGGTCCCGAACTGGAAGAAAACTGATTTTTTTTAAATCCAGGGAAGTATTGACTTTGACAGCCGCTACTAAAGTTGTTGAGTTTATTAATTGAGGCTGCTGATCGTCGTGTGGACTATCCATGGCTAGCTTAGAGAATCGAAGTCAATGGAGGCGCAGCTCCTCATCTGATCTCCAGGGCCTGTAGACTCATTGTAGAGGTAATAAATTAGTTATATATGCTTTTATGTTGTCTTTCTCTCTTGGTCTCTCTTGTTCTCCTTCTTTACAAAGATTGGAATAGCCATAGGGAAGCCCATGTTGTCCTATGGTGATTGTAGATGTGCTAATTACCAGCATGTCCTTTACTCTGGAAGTTTGAAGTGTAGTTCCATAACTCCCCAAAGCAATTTTTAAAATGATTCCCAAAACATGCAAGCATACCTGAGATATGGACAAAAGTTGCTCAGAGAGTAAACAACTTTAAATGGATCACTTTCACCAGGCAGGTCTGCTCTATTACCTGCTCATAAGGCACTAATGTCTGTGTAATGATGTCTAATGGGGGCAATAATGGGTATTCCACTGCCTTATGCCAACTTTTTAATTTGCTTATGTATGCTAGTGAAGGGACAGACAAAGGATTCAGTTCCTTCCAACTGAATTGGAAATTTCAGTGGAATGAAGAGAATGTGAATCTAGTGGAAACAGGTCCTGTCCTCACCCCCAACCCACAAAATTAAGTTACACCTATATTAAACTCCATCTCTTCAAAACCAACGTGAGTTTTGCCTTAATAAATCACAAATCTTTCTCAATAAAACCACAGAGCTTCTTTCAGAATGACACTTAGCAGATATCAGTCGCCAGCTTCTTCTCATGTCTTTATTTTCACTAAATACTGTACTAAGAATTTAGCACATTTCCGTCCAAACTAACAGCTCTTGCCATTCAATAACTACTAAGTTTGCCATCAATCAACACAACAGGAACTGAAACATATCTGCAATAACAATTCCACTTACTTGAGGGTTAACCGACTCCCTGACCATTCCTCCTGTAACTCATAGCATTTATTAATGACCCTTGATAATGTTCAACAAAGCAAATGGCCATCGCTTACACATAAGGACATGGTTTTCAATGTGTATCTGTAGCACTCAATTTCTGTTCAGCACAAATACAATTTAGGGCTCCAGAATTAAAAACTAGCAAAGACACTCTGGCTGGATTCTCTTCCACTGGTTGCGTTAGTGGCAAATTGGGACGTCCACCTCAGCTGATAGCGAGGAAGGGTCTCATTCAGTTTGTGGGGTGAGATGGCAGTAGTAAAACCAATGGAAAGTAAATCAGTAAGGGTGTTAACAGTCGGCCCAATCCCATCAGTTCACCACTGAGCAGATTGCACTAAAATTATCCCCTAAAAATCGGCTGGTCATTTGAGTGCAGGAGCATCACAGACAACACTGTCCTACGTTAAGGTCCATATGCATACCAATATAGCAAGGATTGCTGAATAGCATCCAGGAACAGAATCTATAACCTATCGTCCCCTGCCTAACTCTTGGGTGCAGAAGATAATCTAGTTGTCACACCTAAATCAATGCAGAGCAGTGGAAAACATGGCAGCAGCTGATCGTACTCATTGCTATATTGTGATACAGAGGCTTCAGTTTGCAAGACATCTCTAAGAAAATTAGCCACCAATTTCATGCATCTAAACTGCTTCATTTAGCTGTGCATCTGACAGAAAAGTATATTAAACAATCCAAGACATATTCTCTGGACATGAAATACTGAGACAATATGTTCTTCCTGGTTGCTTCTCCAAGACCTCTCCCAGGTTGTCCAGATCATTGAGATTGCCATTGAATGCTTTGATTCCTACTTACATGAATAAAGCTAGAGAATCTCCAACAATCATTTCTCTTCTCAATCACCGCAGCATCACCTCCAGAGTCATGAAGAAGCTGTTCTTTGACCCTGTCTCTGCTTCACATACATACGGTTAGTGACATAGCTGTCGGGTGCCTTTTGGATGCCATGGTGTCTTCTACCCCTGCTATGGCGGCAGGAGGGGCAGCAACAATGGTTTTGATGATCAGTGCCAGTGCTGCACAGAAGGGTTTGCCCATCCAATGCAGATAGAGAACGAATGTTCTCATCTGTGCAGCCAGGGTATGGCAACCAGCTCATCACCCTAAACTCATACACTTAAGCCCATCACACATTCACTGGCATCTCGCCCACTGCCAGCTCAAGGCACATCACCATTCACTCTTTCACACACACCCTCACGTGGCCATCTGGCCTCATCTCTTCTGGAAAATGCCTACTCAGCCCTCATCATCTTGAGGCCACTTGCACAGATCAACATGTGCCCCAACACACACCCTGGGATAGCCCCCTTCTCCAGTACAGCCCTCGCCCTACAGCCTCGTCCCTTGCCTGAGGCCACTTCTCCCCCGACCCCAAGCAAGCCCTAGCCCTGCAGCCATTGAAAAGCCAACCCTGCCTTATGCCTGGTCTGATAGGTAGAGACCTGTCCGTGAGTCTCCCTAAAAGTGATGCGGTTCTGCCTGTGACGTCTAATGCTGATTAACGTGAGTGCTATCTGAAGCAAGGTAGGCAAACAGACCTCGAAGTCCTGAGTGAAGTGCAGCTCGCCACATGCATGTTGCTTATGTACAGGTGTGAAACATATGCTCAGATGATCCAGCATGGAGGGACAATTCAGGCAAGCTGGGTTTATAATGATATGCAGATGTATTACAATGAAGTTCCTGACATCCGTCAGCGGGAAACACAGCCCACCATTGACGGGCAGATAGGAAGATTGCAAACTGGTTTCACAACATCATGAAACTGATTTTTGGCCTTCTCACCATATTGTCCATTCATGCCGCCAAACACGCCTGCAGCCAATGGGCATGGAAAATTCCACCCATGATCTGTGAGCTATATAAGAAACGCTGATGATAAATGTCGATTGTTAAAATGGTATATACTGAAATATTGAATTTGCTATTCAATATCTTAATATATCTCCATCAGTATGTTAACATAGACTGAATCAGAAACTTAAATTCACTATTCCATAACTAAGTGGAGTTACTGCTCACTTATCAGCCAATATGTTTTTACATTCACTAATCTAAAGACAGAGCCCACAAACTCTACATGACAACATTAAAACTATAAAAGTCAATCTTGAAATTGATGTACCCTCTCCTGTCCTGAGCTGCAGTATGAGAAACTAATGGATAACTGCAAGGAGCACACTCAGTAACTGCTGCTGATTCATGCCTCACATCAGAGCACTACAACAGGCAAAGTTCACAAAAAGTCAATATTTTAACTTGAACAAAATATGTCAGGCTAAAATCCTGCAGGACATTCCCATTATAATGGCCCTGTGGCAGGCATTAGTGCTGAACTGCCCCTCCTGCATTCCATCTATCACTATTAATCTCAACTGTGCTCCTGTCAACAATCCGTTCAACTGATGATGTCATAGGTCAGCAGCCAAGTGGAGCAAAAAGTTAATTTAAGTAGGCGGGGTGGGGTGGTTGGCAGGGAAAACAGGAAAATGTCAACTGTAAATTCAGAATATTTAACTTTTAAACATTACATGGTGTAATTTGAAACCCATTTGATGTTCAAATATAAAAAACAGGTCTTGGGATTGCATACTGAATTAATAGTTCTGATGTAGATGCTCTCATTTACGTTATCATTTTACCAAACAAGTTTCTAAGTGAGTAACGATTATTTTACAATGTTCTTGTACACACTCTTGACAAACATTGGGAACAGGAAGACAGCAAAAATACATCTCATGGCTGGTAGAATGACTCTTTAACTCTCATTACAATTTAAGAGCTTTTTATTCAGGTTTGACTGCCAGAGCAATACCTGGAAGAACTGGGAGGTGAAAAATAAAATGTTCAAAAACAGGTCTTTTAGAAGACTTCCAGCCTAGAAGTGACCTTCTAGAAGTACAATATATATTGCATAAGGCAACCAAATGAAATTATCTATTATTTTAAAGAAAGGCATTAATTCATTTAAAATACCAGACAAAATAATTCTAGACATGTATCTTAAAGATTTGTAACCCCTATGAAAATTTTCTGCAGTAGGTGTGTTGTTTCTTGTACCTAAGAAAACCAATTACTGTGTTATAATCAGGTGAGGTGATATGGAATGGCTCCCCTCTTTTCCCACTCCTTGTTTGGCCGCAACAGTTTTTTTAAAAAAAAGTTATGCTTGCCAACTGTGTTTAACTGTTTCCATGCTGTGACTGCTAAAGACACAAATAGACAGGTTTTCTTGAGTTTTTTTGAAAAGAGGATAGTTTTTATTTTACTTAACCTGGCATAAGAAAATAATAAAAATGCTCCAACTTGCATGCAAGCTCAGGTTCACACTTACAGAAAAAAAATTACAAAGTGGGAGGGTGAATTAAGGGATAATTTTGAATGTTCCAATAAAGATCAAAGTGATACTGTTCTCGTAGGTTGATTACTTGGGTGGATCCAAGCTAAACTCAGTGGTCCTTCTGGTTTTAACGTTCAGATGGTTTAAAGGTGTAGACGGATGATTTACCTGTTCCTCTGGATTCAATAGCTGCTGGATTGAGTTCTTTAAAAATATCTCTGCCTGGGCACATGGTTAGTCTAAAATAGCAGACAGGGTTTATGCTTTAAAAATAGGTGGAGAGGGACAGAGTCCCACACAGGGATCTTCTATGCTGCTTGTTTCCAGACTGGCTTTTTTCTTCCTGGTACTTGGAGTAAGTAAGATTGGTTATCTGAAGTCAGTTTTAATCAGGTGACCACCTGATCAAAACTTCCATAGTCCACATAAATGAGTTCAAGTTAGAGGGCATTGCTACACAATGGGGATGGATGATGGCTATTCACACCTACTTATGATGAACTGGTTTCTCTACAGCCCTCTTTGTTAAATTTCAAGTTCAGAGACAATGAATTTGGGAGTCCATGGATTTGGGGTTTTGGTAAGTCCATAGACAATAAATGGTGTGAATTTCACAGATGGTTTGGTCTCAAGCATATCCATTCAAGGGAGGGCACCCCACCCAGGGTCATTTAATTAAGAACTTTCTGGAGATTTGAGGTTTTTCTTTATTCATTCATGGGATGTGGGCTTCGCTGGTTGGACCAGTATTTATTGCCCATCCCTCATTGCCCTTGAGAAGATGGTGGTGAGCTGCCTTCTTGAACCACTGTAGCCCATGTGGTGTGAGTTTACCCACAGTGCTGTTAGGAAGGGAGTTCCAGGATTTTGACCCAGTGAAGGAACAACGATACATTTCCAAGTCAGGATGGTGAGTGGTAATTCTGAGTCTGCCGAAACTACAAAAGACACCTGACCCTCAGTGGTTTGCTGTTTTAGTCCTTTTACAACTAACTTAGTGATTTCTGGCCAGCAAATTCTTTGTCATTTTTTGATGAGTAGCAATTGTTTCTATTCTATAAAAATAATTTAATGGGCTACAATGCGAGGAATTTTGTACAAATACATTATATCAGCAGGAAAGACTTGAAATGCTTCTAAATTATAACTTAAGAAAGGCTTTCAAACAGGCAATGTCTTCATCATAATATTTGTGGCAAACCTTGTGTACGTTTGAGAAGGGAGAAGAAAAATGAATCATGATATCAACATATGCAAGTGGTGGAACGTGATTCAGTATGATTTGTGTCGTCATGTATCATAATGAGTAACAACAAGCCTAAAAGTTTTGCACAAAGAGTGCACTTTAAAAGAGAATTTTAATAATGGGAAGCTATCTTTTTGAAGAATGCATATAACCTTCAGTCGAAGAATGCTGTCTGAAAGGTTAAGTAATGGGTAATGGCTCTTTAGTTATTTTTTTTTCCCTGGGTTTTTTTCTTTTGACAAGCACTTATGGTAAGACTGCTTTTACTTAATTAAAGAAGCCTCTCCCTCCAGCTTCCTTGCTTATGCTCTGACTTTTCTCTGGAATTTAGTGAGTGAAGCTGTACAGGTTTAATTCCCAGTCTGTACTGCATTAGCTGATCTGATCTAGGGTGGTGGTCTCAGTCTCAGAATTCTTGGGGTAGCGGGGCATAAATTGGTAAGCGTTTCCACTCTCAATTGCTATACAGTGATCTTAATTACAAATACAGTAGATGGATATTGGGAACAGAAAATCAGGCTCAGCTGTACTCCTCAACAGTCGAAGAGTTTGCTGATTCCCAGTGTGTAGATCCACGCATGAAGAATAGTTCAGAGATTTCAGAGGACAACCAGCAAATTTGCCTCAGCATGGTGTCAACAGCTTCAAAAAAGGAAGACTTGCATTTATATAGTGCCTTTCAAAACCTCAGGAATGGAAGCTAGGGAAAAAAAGGAAAATCCTTTTTGGACAAGGACGCGGGATTTGATGCTACTTACTTCTGAATCCAACAACTCAGTGCCTGAAGACACCATTCTGTTTTTGTCCAGTACGGTAACAACAGAGCACACCTGCCATCTCCAATTCTCATTCCCACTCACTCATGAACAAGTTGCATCCTAACTGAACAATTTAGCATGAAATTTACAATTCCTTTCGTGATATCAAACACATTATTAATTTTGGGAAATCTTGTCTGGGAATGCAACAAGGGTTAAGTTATAAACTCCTGTCGATCATTTAAAATTGTAGGATAGCAATCAAATGGAAAGTGGAAGAAGAGGAGGAGATTTAATGTTAATCGAGATAAAGCAAGTAAGCGCACTTAGCTGTAAAATGTAAACATTGGAGGCACCAGTTCAGCCTTTCACCCCTCTGTGCTCCTGCAACACAACAAGATGACCTTGGCAAACTCGCAAAGCATGAACATAAGAGTTCGAATAAGCAGGATAAATGAAGGCCGTCTTCCGAAACATTTTTAACATAACTACAAAAACAAGCAAGGCACTGCCTGAGGAATAAGTGCATAGAATGCAGGAAGTAAGGGCTGTAGCTGAAAGGAAGATCAATGGATTGAAGGTCTGCATAGGTCCTCAGGGGTCAGGAGTTCTTAAAGAACATGTATATTAAATCTATAACTCTTTTCTATAAAGTGAAATCAGCAGTTACTCACCCAGCAATTTAAAAAAAAATTAAAAAGCTTCTTGGTGGATAAATGCACTATGTGATGGGACAATGAGCAATGCAGAGCAGGAACTTCCCAAGTTCAGTCCCTGGTCTGTGCTAAATTAGCTGACCTTTAGCAAAGGCAGTCATAAGGGAGCTAGAATTGACCTTAACATTCCTGTGCTCGGGAAGGAAAAAAATCAGTAAGGATTTTTCATTTCTTGGCTCAGTAACTCCTGCTGCCAGGTGCACATTTGTCTAATGACAGTAGATCAGATTCTCACTGTATAAGTTCACGCAAGTAAAAATAAATGCAAGCTCACTTGAGCAAGTAACTGGAAGGCTACTTGCACACATGGAGCTCAACTAGCATTGCCAACATCCAAAATTGACCTGGAGTCTCCAGGAATTGCAGATTAATCTCCAGGACGCTTCTTTGAGCAATCAGGGAGAAAAATCATCAGAGTATTAAATTCAATTGTTTTTTTTTCACTTTTTAAAAACTTTTTTTGATTATTCGTTATAGAAATGATGGAGTTGAGGAAAAGAGCTGAAAATCATCCAATCAGGTGTTGAAGAGTCTGTCTTCTCTCTAATGGGTGTGGAAGGCAGTGTTCCATGAAGATGGATGTGTTGGGTGATGTGAGTTCCATGTCTGAGAGGCCTTATTTTTCTCTGTATGGTGGCTCCCAGTTTTGTATAATCATATGCAGGCCAGTCACTAAATTTGACATGTGTATCTGAACATTGATGGCACCCTATACTATGGGCTCTGGCCTAGATTTCTCAATAATAAAAGTTGTTGTGTCTTTAACACATTATTCTCAGCAACTACATGGAAGTCTTGTCTCTGGGTTTTAGAGTAGGCTATTATTGACTCCTCCAGGACCTGAGCCTGACTTAAAATAAAATCACGCTGCCCTGTTAGTCATCACGTTAGCCAATCATGGGATCTAAACCATACACAGTAAGATTTCTATTATCCGGCCTGCGTGGGAAATGGGTCGTGCCGGTTAATTAAAAATGCCAGTTACCTAAGAGCTTCACATTTTAAACCAATCAGAAAGCTGCTGGGTGGTCTTGTGGTGATACGACTGTTGAGCTCCTGCAGGAGGTGCGAGAGCATGTGAATGTATTGAGTGGGCTCGAGGGAACATGGGGCTGCGGAACAGGGGGAAGCAGAAACTGAAGCAAGGGCAGGCTACGGATAACAACTACCTATGAGTTTGATAAATTTATCGGTTGTGTGAGAGTGGGACTGACAGGTAACAATTGTTAGTGCCAGCTTCTGAGGGATGAGAGACATTGTCAGTCAAAAAATAGACCTGATAGAAATTGTGGTTACTAGAGTTAGTAGGTTGCCAGTTGGTAGAGTGCCGGATAACAGAAATTTTTGCACATCATGATTGATCATGACCCGTAACTGCCGCGCTCCCCAGTGTCGGATTTGGGGGAGTACCCCAAAGATGCGCTGGGGAATCTCTCTGGCAAGTTCCCAGGTAAGGGTTTGCACCAATTTCCCAGAAGTGCACACTTCCTCTGGACAATTGCGCTGCGCTGGGAACCATCTGAAAATGCGGTTTAAATCACAAACTTTGATGGTTCCGCCAGGGTTATACCAATAGTTACCCAGAAAAAGTTAGAACTAAAACCTCTTCTAACTTCTAGATAACTATTATAAAGGCCCAGATTGACCCCATGGGACTCCCCCCTCCACCCCACCCCATCCCTCCCCCGACCTTCGACAACCCCACCTTCCTCAACCCCACTGACCTCAGCCCTTCCCCAACTTCGGAACCCAACACTCCCCCCCCCACCCGCCTCCCAGGCCCATTGCCCAGACCTCGAACCCCCCCAACCTTGAATAGGCTGGATCTAGACTTCACTGGAGCCTGCGAGGAGTCTTTTGATGCAGGCCCCAAGCAGCTCCAGCAAATGGAAGTGGCCTTGGCAATTTTCAAGACTAGGTAAGTGTGCATTTATTTCTTCTAACTTTTGTGGGCCAGGGCTTTCCGACACTAGTCAGAATTTATGGCCCCATGACTTTGCCTCTTTTTGTGCAATTTGGTGTCACTCCTGAAATAGCAGGGCACATAAATTAAAGTGTACGAATTTTGTGTGTAACTGTGCAATGTTTTAATTATTTACACAAGGCGCATTAATTAAAATGTTTAGGTGTAACAGTGCAGCACTTTAATTATTAATGCAAAGAGTTCCCATATCAGCTGCTGTGACAAACACACTCGCTCATTATGTGCTGAGAAACATTGCTATACTTATTGAAAAAATGGCTGAGTAATTTGGTGGAGAAAACATAGTGAATTAATTATTTCAAAAAATAGCATTAAAGGATAATTGTAATACCGTAAAGCATATGCAGCTCTCAGGACAATTTTTCTGAACATGGAACTGCACCAATTAATGCTGAATTGGCTGGTGGCAGTATGAGTGACCGTATGGGTGCTACATTTACTCTCAGCACCCCTTGGTGAGCCAGGATTCCGGTTTCCAATCAGCATTCACGGTGGGTGCTGACTAATGATAGGATTGGACACAGCTATAACATCCCAGAGACCCTGCTGAAGCCGCTACAACAAGAACAGACATTTGGCTGGCACACTGGAGGGAGGCTGTCTGCAGCAATCTGATCCAGTGCCTTCAGGAGAAGGCCAGAAAAGTGAAGAGCCAAAAAAAAACCCCTCAGGATATATGAACTAATGGATCGCCCATAACTCTCTTCACAGCAAGCTAATAGTCTGTTTTACAACAACAGGAGTATTTAGCAAGCAACACATGCACATAACATATTTTCAATTGCCACTTTTACATGAAATTCCATCATCCATTTTACACACAGCCAGATTGTTAAGACGGGTGCTTATAAGCTCAGTCACTGCTACCGTAACAACACTGGAGGTGGCCATTTAATTGCAAACAAACTACTCAAAGCAATATACTGTGAATCGGGAAAAATTAATGGAATTTGGGGGTTCGGTTCATACGGCATTAAAAGTAACAATTTAAGTGTATAAGGCCATTAGAAAAGTTAATGAAATACTGGATTTTATATCAAGAAATATTGGGTATCAAAACCTAGATGTATTGGTTAATTGAGATAATCCTGAGTAAGGCCTCAGTTGGTTTACTCTGTGCAGTTCTGAGTTCCAAGAATGGATCTTGAAGCAGATTCAAAAGGATGTTGCAGTCTGGTATAAAAAACACAAATATGAAGGAAGGCTTGTTAGACTGGGGCTGATTTCACTACAAATGAAGTGATCATGTGCTAACTTGATAGAAACGTTTAAAATTATGAAGAGTAGATGGAAACATATTGCACTACCAGAGACAGTGATTGATGGATCATGCCAACATTTAAGAATAGGTCAGATAAGATGGTTGAAGGATAAGGGAATAAAGAGATAGAGAAACACATGGATAAATACCAGCACAAATTGTTTGGGCTGAATGGCCTATTTACAAGTTATAATTACCATGTTATCATTATTAGACAAAAGAAGCGCAAATCATAGGGAAATGCATAATTCTTTTCATGAAAATGTAATGCCCCTGGATCCCCATATCAAAGTTTTAAGTTAAAAGATTTATTTTGGTAGTTAATCTTAAACCTCTGCTCCTGACTTTGCCCTGATCATACAATCTACAATTTGTCACTGCCCCTCTGGTGATCAAGAAGTAAGTTTAGACTAAAATTAGGCAGGTGAGAATCTTCCCTATAGCCCCAGGTCCCAGCAAGTTTCAGAATGATGGAACTGTAATTTTACTGGAAATTTAACTTTGTTTGAAAATTTTTCAATTTGTAGACGTTATGTAGCAAACAGCAGAACACAAGAGAGTACTCAGAGAAACCAAGAATGCAGACTCCTCCAAATGTCGGACAGTAGCACAAGCTTATGCAGTTTACATAGTAACAATTGTCTGAATAAAAGGATGAGACTGCAATCTGATGACCATTTCTATGGAGCTAAATATTTTCTTTTTTAATAGTTGCAATTAGGCAGATTGTCACATTGCATTCATTTTACTTGACTAACTGGCATTTAGTACAGGTAATGGTGATGATGATGATGTCTGACTGAAACATCAACAATTGTGTTGCAATCACTGTCATTTCAGTTTACAGGAATGTAATTCACAGTCGCTTCCAGGGGCCTAGAAATAGCAAAGGTACACATATCATACACTTCTAATTGGCAGAACCTATATGTGGTAGTCATAATATCTGCTTCAAGAATGTCACTAAACAAATTGTTCGAGCAACCTAAACTATTTTATACTCATAACGGAACTGAGTTCTGCACACAACTGATTAGGCCAAAGGGGAATATTGGCTCTTCTGCTTGGTGTACATGTATGTGGAGCTGGGTGTTTTATTCATGCAGATGATACCAGAAGTGTGAGGTTATACCTATCAGGAAAGAGTGAACAGGCAGGGGGCTTTCTTCCCTTGAAAAGAAGACAGACGGGTGATCGGATAGAGGTCTTTAAGATTATGCAAGGGTTAGGGTAGACAGCGAAGATGTTTCCACTTGTGGGTGAGACAAAAATTAGGCGTCATAAATGTAAATAGTCACCAGTAAACCCAATTGGAAATTCAGAAGCTTCTTTATCTAGCGAGTGATTAGAATGTGAAACTCTCAACCACATGGTGCAGACAAATAGTACAGATGCATTTAAGGGAAAACTAGATAAACAAATGAGGCAGAAAGGAATAGAAGTTATTGCTGGCAGAGTTAAATGAAGCTGGGTAGGATGAGGCTGGTGTGCAGCATAGACCAGTAGGGCTGAATGGCCTATTTGTGTGCTGTACTTTTTTTGGTAATTCTATGTATGGTTGTCTGAACTAAAGAAAGTGTCAAATTCATAGCATATCCCACAAAAGTCAACAACAGAACCACTTATGCCTCCCATTTACTCCCAAGGTGAACAGTGCTGCTGCTGGCAAGACAGAATTCCACTTTTTTCATTGCCAAAAACAAAATGGCTTTCAGAAAAGATGATTAATTAATGCACCTTGTGCTCAGAAATTATAACACAACCAACACTAAACTCAGCAACTGCTTTTATGGGAATATAGGCCATTGAGCTCCTCGGAGTTTTAGATCATGCTGATCTGTACCTCACAGAATTGTTACAGCATAGAAGGAGGCCATTCAGCCCATCGTGTCTGCACTGGCTGTGCAAATGAGCAATTCACCTGGTACCATTCCTCTGCTTTCTCCCCGTAACCTGCACCTTCTCCCTTTGCAGATAATGGTCCAATTCCCTTTTGAATATCTCAAATGAATCTGCTTCCACCACACTCTCAGCCAGTGCATTCCAGACCCCAACAACTTGCTGCACGAAAAGGTTTTTCCTCATGTTGCTTTTGCTTTTTTTACCAATTACTTTAAATCTGAGTCCTCTCGTTCTCAATCCTTTCATGAGTGGGAACAGTTTCTCCTTATCTACTCTGTCCAGACCCCTTATGATTTTGAATACTCCTATCAAATCCCCTCTCAGCCTTCTTTTCTCTAAGGAAAACAGTCCCAACTTCTCCAATCTATCTTCATAACTGAAGATCCTCTTACTTGGAGCCAGTCAAGTGAATCTTTTCTGCACTCTCTCCAATGTCATCGTATCTTTCCTAAAATGCGGCATCCAGAACTGGACACAGTACTCCAGCTGAGGCTGAACTAGTGTCTTATGAAAGTTCAACAATAACCTCCTTTCTCTTGTACTCTATGCCCCTATTAATAAAGCCTAGGATGTTGTATGCTTTATTAACCGCGCTCTCAATCTGTCCTGCCACCTTCAATGACTTATGCACATATACACCTAAGTCCCTTTGCTCCTGCACCCTTTCAGATTTGTAACCTTTTACTCCATATTGTGTCTCCATGTTCTTCCTGCCAAAATGAATCATCTCACATTTCTCCACCTTAGATTCATCTGCCACTTTCTGCCCATTCCACCAACTTGTCTATGTCCTTTTGAAGTTCTACACTATATTCCTCACAGTTCACAATGCTTCCAAGTTTCATATCATCCCCAAATTTTGAAATTGTGCCCTGTACACCAAGGTCTAGATCATTAATATATATCAGGAAGGGCAAGGGTCCCAGCACAGACTCCTGGAGAGCTCTGCTACAAATCTGAGTTAAACATGATTTTCCCTTAACAAATCCTTAACTCTGTTTAACTGCCTTTGCTCCATATGCCTGGTTTCTTATTCCATATCCCTAACACGTGATACAGAATTTAAATCTTTCCCTGTTGTGACTGTTTAATCAGATTTAAACTGATTTTAACTTGGGGGCTATTTGCTCCTCCAGTAGTTCCGCTGCCCAAAGCTAGGGGCATGGGGTAAGATGATCAGTTTTATCAATGCAAGTTATGCACCCATCCATCACTGTGTATTGTGACCATATGAATGACCACATAAGTGAATAGGAAAATGGAAAAATTATTATGTTTCCCCTGAAGCTATATGGTTGTCAATTAACGTTCATGTTTACTTCAGATGAATTCCAGCTACTTTCACTCACCTAACAGGAAGGAGAGCTTAATACAATAAGGAATAATACCTTATGGATGAGGTAGGCAGTGTAGTCTAGCTCCAATGAACTGTGCCAAGGGGCAGTAATGATTCTTCAGATAGTAGCTTATAGTGCTGGTTGGAGGGCAGAAAGGTGGAAATAAATGAGAAAAACGGCAGAAAGCAGATGCTCCTTGGAATGCTTATTCTAGACGACAGTACTTGAGTAGCTACTTACTTCTGGATGAAGAGCAACATTTTCAGATGTTTGTGATCAGATCCTATCTCTGCTGCTCTGGATAGGAAATTTTATTTGAAACAAAGGAAGGAAGGGAGAATACAAATAAATTGTAAATTAGTGTTAGATGGCAATGATACTTTTAATAGAGGCCAACAGAAAATGCACAACGAAGGAGAAATATTTTAATGGTGAAGTTCTCAGAAATGAGAGTAGGCCAATAATTTATCAGTCACAGGTGCAAATGAATTCTAATACTCTCTGGCATGACTGAGAGAATGTCAGTAATGCACCATTAACATTGCTGCAACTATCTGTTCTCAAGGTGATTCATGGTTTCATTTTAGCACATTCTGGAATTTGACTATTAAGTTATAATTTACTGCCACATATGATCACATCACTGGGCAGCGAAATTATCATTCACACTCTTGGAACAAAGTAGAAATAAAAAGTGAGCTTATCCCAATCTGTCTAAAATATCCCTTAAATCTAGTCCATTCTCTTTACCCTGGTTGCCTTTTCAACACAGCTACTGCCCATGAGTTCTACCCTCCCAAATAATACTTAACTATTCCCAAGAGCATTATCCTTTCATTCAAATAAATTGGCATAAATAGCTCTCTAATCCTCTGCAATTCCTATGGGGTTATACATGAACAGATGTCACATGACATTCTTGTTGCATCACCAAAGCACATTTCAAACCTGCATCTTTTAACACACACAAGTCACTCTCTTGCCTGACTTCTAATTCTGCTAACTTGACTAAACACCCAAACATGTGCTAGAATATTTACTTTGGCTAATTTTCTCTGCATCTCTTCTGAAAGCAATTGGCTCTTTCAGAGGTACGGTTCCATGCACATCAGAAACTTCCAGCTACCTCATCCATGTGGCTATTTTCATGCATGAATCTTAATAAGGAATACTGACAGACTGCCTGTGTTCTATTGTCAGCATTATCATAACTGAATCCAATCCATACTGAGACTGCAGATGAGGCCCCTCCCACAATTTACAGAGCAACCCAACTTTAAGCCATCAGAAGCTGTAGCTCTGGATGATTTCCCCCTTTCTACCCCAGGGACATTCTGGCCAATTGTCACTCCAGCTGAGAAAGTGCATAAAATGTACACCAAGTGCACTGGGATGTCTTACAAAGCAGTAAACTGATAAGTAAGGTGATGAATGGGGCAAATATTTTCCTCTGGGGTGTGGGTGGAAATCAGAACGAAAGAGGGTGTGACCCCTCTATCAATCTCACAGGCATTCTAATGACTTGCCGTGGAACAACACTGACCAGTGCCTGACAGCCAGATCACCTGCCCAGACTGTAAAAAGTCATGGACCAGGAGAAAAGGACTGTAAAAAGCAGGACTATAAATCGCAGATTAGCATTTCCACTTGTCTTCCTTTCATATTGTAATGGAGTTATTATCTTCACAAAAGAAGCTGCATTTATATAGCAACTATCACATCTCTCAGAAATATTACAAAAGCAACTCTCACAGTCAACAATGAGGTAATCATCAATTAATCTACTTATGAAGGTGTTGGCTGAAGGAACAATGTCAACTGGGACAATGGGGGAACTCACTACTCTGCGAGAAAAAAGGCTATGGAAGCTTTACTGGCACCTGAACTGGCAGACATTTAGTGTCTCATCCAAATGCTGGAATCTCCAACAAAGCAACATCCCCTCACTACTGCACTGAGGTGGTAGCTTACATTAAGTTAAATGTAATGACCATCTTCAACAAGAGAGACTCTAACCACTTCCCCATGACATTCAAATGGTATATCATCGCTGAATCTCCCAGTTGAGAGTCATTGTTGACTGAAAGGTTAACTTGACATAACTACAGTAGCCACACAAGAAGATCAAATGCTGGGAATTCTGCAATTAGTGCTTCACCTCCTGAGTCTCCAAAGCCTTTCCACCATCTGCAAGCCAAACGTCGAGTGTGCTGGAATACTCTCCACTTGCCCGAATGAGTGGCAGTCCAATAATGGTCAAGAACTTGATATTATCCAGAAAGAAGCAGCTTGCTCAATTGGCACCCCACCCAAAATCTTACAAATTAATTCCCTTCACCACCAGCACACTGTGTAAACCTGGTGCAGTGGGTACTGTATACAAGCTGCACCACAGCAATTCGCCAAGGCTTCTGCAACAGCATCTCTCAAACCTTCATACTCTACCACCTAGAAGGACAAGGGCAGCAAGGACATGGTAAAACCATCACCTGCAATTTCCCCTCCTAGCTGCATGCCATCTTGCCTAGGAAATATATCACCATTCCTTCATTGACGCTGCGTCAAAATCCTGGAACTCCCTCCCTAACAGCACTGTGGGTGTACCTACACCACATGGACAGCAGCAATTCAAGAAGGCAGCTCACCACCAGCTTTGCTAAGGGCAATTATAGGGATGGCTGTAAATGCTGACCTAGCCAGCGATGACCATAAATAAAACAAAAAGTGCTCAAAGTCCAGAGTGGGACTTGAGCCCACAATTTTGTGACTCAGACAATAGTGCTACCAATTGAGCCAGGCTAGCACTCCAGAACTTGTATAATAACAAAGCTAATCTTTAAAATCCATTAATAACGGTGATGGTGTCTTGTGGCCCTGTGGTAGCGTCCCTACCTCTGAGCTGGAAACTCTGTGTTCAAGTCCCATTCTGGGGCTTGAAGGCCACAGAAAGTGTGTTCATAACTTGTCTAAACAGTTGATTATCAACCTGTAGCTCCTTCCAGTACCCTTATGACAGGCAGTAAGAGTAGGAGAGTCCCCTGGTCAACCAGAACCTGTAGAAGGCAATGACAACCACTGAAGTATCTTGTCAAGCATAACCATGGACCAACGCATGGAAGTCCATGATCAGTAATGTCCTCTTATGATATGGTTCCTGAAGAGAGAAAAATAGCAGAGCTATTTCTTCAGGCCCTACAGTATGAAGAAGCTATTCCTTCCTGCCTTGCTTTGAAATAGAATAGAAATGTGACAGCAACAGAAATGTAGCACCAATACAGTAGCTATGTGCTAGGTGTAGTGAAGTTGTAAATGCTCTTTATTAAATTGATTATAATTTCCCTCCTTATTGTCAATTTTAAAAACAATAAAGGTGACTTTGGTGAACTAAAGGCAGTAATTTAATCAAAGGATGGTAAATCTCAACTACTTAACCTTCCTTTTACAGGCTATTAAGTTATTTGAAACCCCTTTTGCCACTGGATTTCTGTCTTGCAAATTCAGTGAAAGTTATTCATCACAATCTCAGTGACTTGGGTTCAGCCATCCATTATCCAGAGCTTTCAATGTTGACAAATTCTAAGGTCATATATCTGAGTTGTCCACTAACACCATAAACATTAACATGGCTAAAAGGCATGCAGTATCTCCTATGGGTTGCAGAAGGCAGATAAGAGTCATTTCTTTTCTTTATCATCTTTTCTTTTGTATTTTGTTTTCTTTCTTTATAGCCCACTTGGCTGTTGGATTTATGTGCTTCCTGTTGTAGGGACTGAAAAAGTACTGCAAATAACGGCACTGAACAAGTAAGTGGAAGATCACTATCTCACCATGAGACTCCTGCTGAATACAAAAAAGTTAGTCGGCCTGCTCAATTATATTTTAGTTTCACCTCTCAAGATGATCATAACACTGTTTCCTGTAACAACACTAGCCACATCCCAAAGACAACATAGTCAGTGTGTGTGGAGCTGACCTGGTCTGATCACCTTTAACTCAGGTTATACTGCACTCACAACATTGAGATGCCATGGAAGATTGCAGACCATTTTGTTGATATTTGTGAACCAGCAAAAAAAACTTGTTTTTTTACAAAATATATAAAATGCAAAAGCCACAACAAGCTTGCTGTAGTGATATGAATCATACTCCCAGCAAAATTGTTTAATTTGGTTTATTGCAGAAGCTGAGAGGTGTATCTGACAGCTGCTGGCAGCCACAAAAATTCAATTATACGCTGTGCAAACATTAATAAAAATGGCATTTTTAAAAAAAAGTCACCTATTCAGGATTTGTGAAGAACAATATTTCTGTAATTAGTTAATTAATATTCAATTAAGGTCAGTGGGCTAAATAAAACCTTTTCAGAAACTCAGGAAAAATTTCGAAGACACTGTACTACAGATGCCTACTTTCATTATCATCTGTATACAGACGTTCCTTATCTACTAGCCAGATGTCTGAGAACAATGTTTCTGATTATCATCCTGGCACAGTCTGCATCTCCAAGCTGTGGTTTTCTGTGAGTGCACAGAGTAGATACCAGAACATTTAGTGCCACTGATATGTGGTTCATGTTCAATTTTTAAGACCATTTTTTTTCCTTCCTCTTCTTGCCGCGATGGTATTTAGAATGGCAGAATGGGCTGGTGATTGATTTTGTCAATGGTCTTTCTTCCATGGTTTACTAATCACTCTTCAATGCAATGCTGTGTCAAATATCGAGCTAAGAACCGGGTGTTTCTCCTCATTGTTGTTTAGAACACTTGACTCTGTACTCGCTACCAAAACTGTATGTTGTAAGCTGGTTTGATTCCCAATATTAGGTGTGAATGTTAAAAAAGCAGTATATCCAGTGTGCCTCCAAGTCTCCTGTACAAGTCAAAAGTCATATTCAAAATCAATTTGTCACCCTAGATTTGCTATCTAAACCCACTCCATTGTAAGTAATGTTATTACTGTAATAAATTAACATGTAATGTTAATACAGTCACTATTAGCCCCCAATACTGACATCCTAAACAGGCAATTGCCCAGTTTTTGTTGTATCTATTGTGTTTCTTTTTTGTAGTTAATAGTAATAGTCTCATGGTGCCAACAATGATACTTCGTTGTTAGCCTTGAGTTTTTGATGCCACCGGTGACTCGAAGCCTTGGTGATTCCTGCCAGTTCTCTCAAAGACATCATGGCAGTAACTTGAATATAAATTCTCTTGGCATAAGTCTGTTTTTCAGGAGCTTTTACTTCATCCTAATGCTGATAATTGCGTTTTCTTCAAACCATTTCACTTTGTCCTCAGCTATAATTCTTCAAAAGTCCCCAGTTACGCTCTATTGTGAGATTCAGGTTGTTTTTTCAGGTGTTTTTTTCTGGCATTTTGCTTCCTTCAGTTTTATGTTCTCCAGGAGAATCCACCATTTGGCATTCTCATGTCTCACTTGCATCTTCATCAGCACACTTTTAATCCTGCTTATTCTGTTTAGGATGTCAGTCCTGGGGGCTAATAGTGACTGAACCTGGCTGCAAAGAGACTGCAGTTGTCCAATTGACTCAGGGATTGGAGGTAGGAACCAAAAGCTCACAGTTTAGAGGTAGGCCTGAATGTTATGTCTGCACTGGCCTAAAAGACAAACTGGGCCAATACAAGCTTTCCATTTAAACTTAGGATTTTCAGAGAACCTGGCCCAAACCCACAAATAGAATTACAGTATCATTGTATAGCAAGAATTCCTCAGTACTGAATATATCTAGCACATAAATATTCACATGGAAATCAGCAACATCCATTTACACTACTTTTAGCAGAGTTGTCCAACCCACGTCTCGCGGGCCACATCCGGTCCACGAAACCTCTCTATGGGGCCCATGGAGCCAGTTTTCAAAATACCGGTCAAGCAGGTAAGTGGAATGGAAGATTCTGCAAGGAGCTGCTCCGCCAATCACAGGCCACTCCTCTCCTGCGTTTGCTGCTGGTGGACTCAGTCTATCAGCAGCAAGTGCAGGAGGAAAACAGCCTGTGATTGTAGGAGCAGTGAACACTAGCGAGTTTTTCGGGGAGAAAGAGGTCTTCTTTCAAGCAGGGCGGGGGAAGGGATGAGAGCGAGAGTGCTGTGAATGGCGGGGTGGAGTGAGAGTGCCCAGGCCCCGGGAAGGAGAGGTTGTGGAGCCCGGGTATGGAGGCGGTGAGACATGGGGAAGAGGCTGGCTGATGTGTGTGAAAGATTACGTGTGGGGTTGAGAGGGTGTGTGTGTGTGTGTGTGTGTGTGGGGGGGGGGGGGAGGTGGTGAGAGAGTGTGTATGGGGGGGATGAGAGAGTGTTTGTGGGGGTGAGAGAGAGTGTGTGTGTGTGTGTGTGGGGGGGGTTGGTGAGAGTGTGAGTGGGAGTGACAGAGTGAGAGTATGAGTGTGTGTGTCCATCTTACATCCAATCTCAAGTTTCTCACTTACTCTCAGGACCACACACCAACACATTCAGCCACTCACACAGTGGGTGAGGGAGAGTGAGTGAACACCCTGAGACTGGGAGTGAGCCTGACACACACATACTGACCCTGTCACGCTGATCATTTTTATTAATTACTCTTTTTTAAACTTAACTATTTAATGCTTTACTTTTGCTCAGCAAATTGTTTCTTAATACAATTTTTTTTTTTGAAATTCAGTTTAATGTTGTCCCAAACCTTATCTTTCTGAAATTGGCTCATCAGTCATTCCTCTTATCAGAGATTCCTCTGATGCCCTACATAATATGAACAATTTCTAGTTCCCTGGCCCCAACCGCCTCCTCTTCACCATGGACGTCCAATCCCTCTACACCTGCATCCCCCACCAGGATGGTCTGAGGGCTCTCCGCTTCTTCCTTGAACAGAGACCCGAACAATCCCCATCCACCACTACTCTCCTCCGTCTGGCTGAACAATTTCTCCTTTAACTTGTCTCACTTCCTCCAAATAAAAGGTGTGGCTATGGGAATCCGCATGGGCCCCAGTTATGCCTGTCTCTTTATGGGGTATGTGGAACATTCCTTCTTCCAGTCCTACTCCAGCCCCCTCCCACAACTCTTTCTCCAGTACATTGATGACTGTTTCGGTGCTGCTTCATGCTCTTGTCTGGACCTGGAATAATGTATTAATTTTGCTTCCAATTTCCACCCCTCCATCACCTTCACATGGTCCATCATTGACACTTCCCTTCCCTTCCTTGACCTCTCTGTCTCAATTTCTGGTGATAGACTGTCCACCAATATTCATTACAAACCCACCGACTCCCACAACTACAACTCCTTACACCCTGCTTCCTGTAAGGACTCCATCCCATTCTCTCAGTTCCTTCACTCCCGTCGCATCTGTTCCGATGATGCCACTTTCCAAAACAGTTCTTCTGACATGTCTTCCTTTTTCCTTAACCGAGGTTTCCCACCCACGGTGTTGACAGGGCCCTCAACCATGTCCGGCCCAAGTTCCACACTTCTGCCCGCAAACCCTCTTCCTCCCAGAACCATGATAGGGTCCCCCTTGTCCTCACTTTTCACCCCAACAGCCTCCGCGTTCAAAGGATCATCCTCCACCATTTCCACCAACTCCAGCATGATGCCACCACCAAACACATCTTCCCTTCACCCCTCCTGGCGGCATTCCGTAGGGACCATTCCCTCCGGGGCACCCTGGTCCACTCCTTCATCACCCCCAACACCTCAACCTCCTCCCACGGCACCTTCCTATGCAATCGCAGAAGGTGCAACACCTGCGCCTTTACTTCCCCCTCCTCATCGTCCAAGGGTCCAAACAGTCTTCACTTGCACTTCCCTCAATTTGGCTCCCAAATACATTGGAGACACCAACACAGACTGGGTGACTGCTTTGCAGAACACCTTCAGTCTGTCTGCAAGCATGACCCAGACCTTCCTGTCGCTTGCTATGTCAACACACCACTCTGCTCTCATGCCCACATGTCCATCCTTGGCCTGCTGCAATGTTCCAGTGAAGCTCAACGCAAACTGGAGGAACAGCACCTCATCTTCTGATTAGGCACTTTACAGCCTTCCGGACTTAACATTGAGTTCAACAACTTCAGATCATGAACTCTCTCCTCCATCCTCACCCCTTTTTTCAAATATTTATTTTTTAACTTTTATGTATATAGATATTTCCCCACCTATTTCTATTATTATTATTTTTAAAATGTATTTCCATTCATTGTTTTATCCCCACCTTTTAGCATATTTCGATCTTTTCTCCCACATCGTCCCCTCTCCCCATCCCACCCCCACTAGGGCTATCTGTCACTTGCTCATCCTGCTTTCTACTCTTAATGTCACTATTAGCACCTCCTTTAGCCAGTATCACCACCCTTCGACCTTTTGTTTATGACATCATTTTCAATTTCTCCTTTGCCTCCACCTATCACTGGCCTTCCATCCAGCTTCACCTGTCCCACCCCCCACCGCCTTAAACAGTAAATATTTCACCACATTTTTACTCCTCTTTAGTTCTGAAGAAGCGTCATACGGACTCGAAACGTTAACTCTTGTCCTTCCCTCCACAGATACTGCCAGAACTGAGTTTTTCCAGCAATTTTTGTTTTTGTTTCAGATTTCCAGCATCCGCAGTATTTTGCTTTTCTTTTGGCTCACCAGTCCCTTGGGTGAAAAAAAATTGAAATGTGTCCCCCCCCCTTCAAGCAAAAAGGTTGGAAAAGCCTGATGTATACTATTAAATTCCCATTTAACTGGTCAATATTCCTTCTCTGTAATGGTTACTAATCTTCACACTGGGTCCCTTTGTCCTGTCCATTAGTGGTCTCATGTTCAATGCACAAGCAGTCACGTTTGAGGCAGATACCCCTGCACTTTACACACTACGGATTCATAGATGAACTGTCAGTTGTGTTTAGCTTACCAGGAATAGATAAAGAAGGTATTTTTTCTGGCCCCGTCTCAATTCAGGCTGAGCCAGTTTGATCCAAAAAAAGAATACAGAGCTACCTTGAATCTCACCACTTCATGTTCCAACAATGATACATCATTGTTCTTGGTAAGCAGGCCTTTTCCAAGACTGCATCTGCAATCAGTATCATTCAACAAGTGTTGCAATACCACAATCGGGCTTTTCTCCATCTGCTTAGCCAACACCTACGCATGAATAGGTTAATGAGGACGTTATTTTGTTATTTTCTTACGCCCCATTTAACGTGATCTCCCTTGACTTTTACTACAACTCTTTACCCTCCCCCTACCCTGCCGTTAACCTGCAAGTGTTATTATCCAGTCTCAGTGCTATTATTTAATATCTATCGGTGTATTTGGTCTACACACTATTCCTTCCAGGTTTTTGTATTTTCAATTTATGAAGCTGATTACCAATTTGACCTGAGAGTTAACGCACAAATCAGGAGTTAATAATCAATATGAGCACAAACATCCAGCAACTATAAACTAATGTGATTGAGGAGACTATGAACCAACTGCAAATGAGCCTGGACATTGTGATAGGTGCATCCAACACAACCAAGTGGGTGCAGCCACACCAGAACTCAGATTGCTTGAAGGAGTTTCCAATGATGCATTGAAGGACCACAGAAAATTGTAAAGACTGCAGACAATGTTTAGTGAAAATGCCCAGATAACAAAAGTTTTCAAATCATTTTCTTCTTTTGAAGTAATAGCTAAATGCTTATTAGGTAAGGGTCCAGAGAGTACCTTGTGCCGATGGAGCTGAACGTCAGTATTAGCCTACAGGAAAGAGGGGAAGGCATTTAGCATTCCCTAGTGGGCAGCCAATCAGAGTCTCTGAAGTGCTGAACCTTTCCCTGCTGTTATTTCAAAATGAGATGACAGATGTATCTCATTAGCAGTGGTTATGACTACATACACATGCAATTGTTTTGGTACATCACTGAATACCAAGCACCTGGACAAATATAAAGTATGTTATATTCTGCTCATGCAAGAAAATCGTCAAAAGAATCATCTATCAATAGTGACCCACAGCTTGAAGTCATCAAAAAATAGAACCTAAATTAGTTGGAGCATCAGAAACCATTTCCAAAATTTATCATTGTAGTGTGAAGTTTGACAACAGGATCTAAAATTACTGCTTACTATTTTACTGCTGCAAGACTACAATGTAAATATAAAATAATTAGTTGTAAATGCTGTTGATCTGAAGATGGGCAATGGTAGGGGTATTAGCATCTGGGTCAAGAGAGGGAGAAAGCAACCTGGGTTGTCTAGTCCTGATCAACATCAAGTGAAGCCAAGCAGAAAGTTTACACATATTGGCATCAGATGAGGTTAAGAGTGGACTGAGATATGATGCATCCTACTGTCCAATAGTTGCTGGCATCCCATGTCTAGACCTACATATTGTTAGAATTTGCACTGATATTGTGCCTTTTGCATCCTTGTTACAGTCCAAAAGGCTTCACTATTTTGAAGAAGTCACTGTTATGTAGGAAGATGGCAATTCTTTGCACAAGTAATAATGAAGTCAATAATCAGTTAACCTGCTTTATGGTGTTGCTTGAGGGATAGATATTGGCCAACGCATCAGAGAACTTCTTTGCTCTAATTTGAATAGTGTCACCCAAATATGTAGCTGGAGCTTTGGTTTAACATCTCACTGAAATACAGTGTGACAATGCATTTACCTCATTTCCTGATACTACACCAAAGTGTTAGCCCAAAGTACGGGTCAATTGTCTGGAGTGAGACTTGAGCCCACAATCATCTAACTCAGAGGCGATCACAATGGCAGGCTGAAAAATTGTCATTTTTGCTCAGGTGGAACATTTAGGTGAGGAGAAGGAAAAGATGGAGGATGGAGAATAACTTATGAAACATACAAATATCCACCAATAGTATTTGAAGGAATGAGCACATCCCAATGCTGTGTACATCTCACCATACCTAATCTGCATGTACATAACACTTATTTAAATGTCCAGTTCTATTGTTACTTTAGTTGGGGAAAATTCTGTTAAAATTCTGTGCTAGTGTGTTATATTTCATCTTCCAATATTTATAATTACGAAATAAAAGCTGTAACTTGCATTGTGCATTATAATTAGGCAAAACACTTTCTGTTCGAAGTTATTCGAAGCTTATGCAAACAGTGTATTCAAGGGGGTAAATGTTTGTTATTTTCCATCCTGGCAGCATTAGTTCTGCCAATCCATGCTTCATTTGCATACAAAATGCTTCATTCCAGCAATCAATGAAAGTCCTGTACTTAGAGCTTATCACAAACATGCAGGGATCGGATTCTTCAGCCTACTCGTTAAATTCTGGCGATGCATAACAAAATGAAAAGGCTGGAGAACTGGAAACTGTGCATGGGATTTGGAGATGCCTTCACTTCATTTCAGACAATATGTCAGAAAAAAGAAACATCACAGTGTTTATCCATGAGGACATACACATCTTAAACCAAAAAGGTAATTTTTGAAATGTCAGAAGCATGTTGCCATTATTATATAGGGAAATAACCCAGAAAGCAGCTGTCCAACCCATAGGAGAATGTCATTTTTAATTGAACTATTCAGTATAGTGTAGCACAAAACTACATATATCCTCTTCATGGGGAAATGCTCATTATATTAATATGGACTTGCTATTGAAATCTTGTTTATAATTTTTCACTATTGTGCCTTTTCTTTCCTCTTTCTTACATCTGCTCATTGAATTGGATCAAAAACTACTCTGAAGTATTTATGAACAAAGGAGGTCTGCAGGCTTAAGGCAATACATCCACAATGCCTGCATCAAACTCCACTTTGAGATTTCTTTCATGCTACTGACAATTGAGATAATAAATAAAAATTCAAAGAAACTGCTGGACAGTGATTAACCAATTGTTACTTGTCCCACTAAACTCTATCCTACACTCACTACCCCAATGCAGCTTGCAAGTCAGAATGCTCTCATGAAAGGATTTCAAAATGGCAAAACACTTAACAACACTCACTGATCAAGTCGTCTTTCTGGGGTTTGCAATATGGGTTGTGCTGTTAAATCTTCAGCATTTTGGTAATTTGATCACTAAAATAATTTCACTGACAGGTTCACTCATTCCTTTACTATTGGATGTTACCATGGAAATCAATCTCAGTTGTCTTTCAGAAAAAACACCAAGCAAAAGTCAGGTGTTTCCTCCAGGGAATGGTGGAAACAAATGGAGGATAAATAACTCTCAGCTACTTTCCAAAAGTGGCTGAATAGTGCAAACACAGATTTAGGAGCCAGATGAAAATAGTGGGAAGGGGACACCAGGACCAGGCCAGATGATACATTTTTCTTTTACTTTCCTCAATACAGACAGCTATCAAACAACCTGCAGCGTAAAATTCCAACTTGAATCTTAGTCCTTGTGTTGGTACTCTGTGCAGCACAAATTAACTTTGTAGAGAATGGAATCTTTGTAGCCAACATTTGAGGGCCAGCTAACTGCAGAGAGCCAAAGTCATGATGTACAAATGGATTATTTCTTTGAAAATGTCCGTCTAGAGTGAGCACACAACTTGCCAACGTCCCATCAAATTGGACAGTTTATTCATTTGTGAAAGTTAAGGATAAACATGATTATCCTGTCACTATACACTAATCGTCCAGTCTTTCTTAGAACAGGGGAGGTACCAGAGAATTGGAGAAATGCAAATGTTACACCCTTGTTCAAAAAGGGGTGCAAGGATAAAGCTGACAACTACAGACCAGTTTGACCTCAGTGGTAGGGAAACTTTAGTACAGGATAAAATTCATAATCACCTAAGTGCTGAATAATTAAAGAAAGTCAGCATAGGTTCATCAGGGAAAGATTATGTTTAACTTGGAGAGTTTCTTGAAGGGGAGGAAGGTGGTTGATAAAGGAAACAGTGTTGATGTGTATATGGATTTTTGAAAAGCATTTGATGCAGTGCCACCCAACAGACTTGAGTAAAATTCTAGGTCATAGAATAAAAGGGAAAATAGGCACTTGGATATGAAATTGACTGAGTGACAGAGTAGTGATAAATTATTGTTTTTCAGATTGGAGGAAGGATTGTAGTGGAGTACCTCAGGGTCTGTTGGGACCCTTGCTCTTCCTGATATATATTCATGACCTAAACTGTGGTGTGCTGGGCACAATTTCAAAATTTGCAGCTGATACAAAGATTGGAAATGTTGTCAATTGTGATGGGGATAGTCTTGAACTCCAAAAAGACATAGGACAAAAGGTGGATTGTGCAGACAAGTGGCAGATGAAGCTCAATGCAGAAATGTGAGGTGATGTTTTGGCAGCAAAAATGTGGTGAGACCGTATAAAATTAATGGAGAGCCTCTAAAAGGAGGTGCAGGAACAGAGGGACCTTGGTGTAAATGTACATAGGTCATTGAAGATGGCAGGGCATGTTGAGAGAGCAGTTAACAAAGCAATATATTATCTTAGGTCTTTAACTGTGTGCTATGAGGATAGATTGGAAAGGTTGGGACTGTTTTCCTTGGAAAGAAGGCTGACTTGATAGAGGTATTCAAGATCCTGAGGGGTATGGACAGGGTAAATAGTGAAAAATTGTTCCCACTCAAGAGAATATCAAGAACTAGAGGGCACAGATTCAAAATAATTGGCAAAAGGACTAAAATGTGAAAAAAAATTTCACCCACAGGGTGGTTGGAGTCTGGAACAAACTCAGAAGGGTGGTGCAGGCAGGTTCGATCAAGGTATTCAAAAGGGAATTGGATTGCTACCTGGAAAGGGAGAATGTGCAAGGTTACAGGGATAAGGCAGGGGATTGGGACAAGCTGGAATGCTCTTTTGAGGGCCAGTGAAGGCTCAAATGGGCTAAATGGCTTCTTTCTGCACTGTAAAGTTATCCCATTCTGCACAAGGATACCACGCCACTGTAATAGGTTTCTTCATAGAATACTCAACAGAAATAAAAGGCACACGAGATGCAGAGGTGTTTAGTGAGAACTGGAATTCATGGGATTGAAGGCAAATTATTGACTTGTCAGGAAATTTGCTGAGTGGCAGTGACACTGAGGATAATAGGCAATTACTTGGTAGGATGTCTCTACTGGTATCCCACAAGCATCTGTGGTGTGTCATCTATTCACAGTATTCTTACCAGAATATGGGATAAGAGTGCCTCATATCCAAGTATGTCCATGTCACAAATGTATTAGTACATTAAGTAAATGGACAAACTTGTGGCAAATGGGTTTCTATGTGGACAAATGTGAAAAAGTTCCACTTTGAACATTAGGACAGACAGGGTACTTTTAAATAGCAAAAGTTAGAAATAGTGGAAGTCCAAAGAGTCTCAAGGTCCAGGTTCGTGTATTATGAGAAAGTCAGATACAACAAATAATTAAAGGCTAATGGAATACTGGCTTATATACCTAAAGGACTATTATTGAAGAGAAGTTTTGCAACAGTTGTGAGCAATGCTAGAAGGCATTGTCAAGTGTTATCAGAGCTACTCTACCCCAGAGTCTAGTTGCTGTTGGGTAAGTGGCTGCAGTGCATCGTGCAGAAGGTGCACCAGAGAATAAATGTTTAAGGCAGTGGATGGGGTTCCAATCAAGTGGAGAGTATTCAATCACACTCCTGATTTGTGCCTTGCGGATGGCAGAAAAGCTTTGGGGAGTCAATGTCCAGCTTCTGATTGCTTTCATAGCCACAGTATTTACGTGGTCATTGGTAACTCCCCAAGAGGTTAATGGGGGCTTCAGTGATTTCAACACATTGAATACTAAGGGAAGGTTGCTAGAGTCTTGTTGGCAGTGATTACCTGGCATTTGTGGCACAAAAGATGCTTACCACTTATCTGCACAACCTAATTGTTGTCCAGGTCTTGCTGCCCATGTACACACATTGCCTCATTAGTTGAGGAGTTGAGAATGCAACTGAACACTGCAACAACAAATAACCCCACTTCTAACCTTATGATGGAGGGAAGGTCATTGATGAAGCAGATGGCTGGGCCTAGGACAAGAAAAGGTAGAGATATGAGGCAAAGACAGGCATATGGAGTTAGATCACAGATCAGCCATGATCTAATTCAAACGCAGAGCAGGCTCAAGGGCCTAGACCTGTTCTATGTTCCAAATGCCATTTCATCATGAGAATTTCCAACCCAATATAGTCATCAGGAATTGATTAAAGTTAGAATTAAATATAGCACAATAAATAACTTTATAAAGAAAACATCAGTAACATCTTAAAATAACAAGAGCTTTATTTGAATACATTCTACAGTACTTTAAATGAGAATTTAACAAAGGTGTGCAAGGGTTAGGTGATTGTAGCACATTTATAAGTCATAAATGGCATCCCAGCCATTGGAACACTGTTGGGAAATGTGATCAATTTTGAGTTGGAAATTAGTTCTGACCCCTTCATTGAGGCCCCTTTGTCGAAGGCATCTCTTCAAAGCTCAATTCACTCCATATAGTTGTCTCTGGAACAGAAAATGTTGAATGGGTGCGTTAACTTAGATGACATCAAGCATGACATTGGCTCAAATTAAGTATTTTGTCACATTTAAGACCCATGTAAAAAAAGCACATGACAAAGTTTTTTTTGCATAAGCAAGAGTCCCTTGTAAACAAGAACCCAGGAAATAGTGAAAGGTGAAAATTCTATTACATTGCAGCCAAACCAGGTAGTTGATAAAGCTGATCTTGCTATATGACTGTGCAAAGAGAGATAGACAAGAACTTTGGGCACAATGCTTCTGCAAAACATCTCATTGACTGCTCGAACAAATTAAACTACACAAGTTTGAGTCATCTACTTGTTCTAACGCCATTTGGTTTGAATCTGAGCTATTAAAACTATTGAGGTGTTCTCTGACAAATGCTAAGAAGACCATTGTGACCAAATGCAATAATTAAAATTAGCTAAAAAAGACAGGTCAGGCACATTTTATGTGATGCATTACATGCACTGTAACTTGTAATTAGCTCCATCTATCCCAGAGTAATCAGTCTTAGCTAAAAAGCAATTTCATCACAGTCATTATGAAGACCATCGTGAGTATAAACATCATTTTAACTCTGGATCAGATGAGCTGTGTTGAGAATGTAACTGAGTATATAATTAATGTACGCTTATATGCAGACAACTGCAGCCAGCATAGATACAAACAGTTCTCTCTACACCTACTGGGGAAGTACATTCCGCAGCCTAAGAATAACCTCCTGCATGGGCAGGACATTTCATTTATAGTACAGTGGCTAAAAGCAACTTCAGTGGGAAATATTAACCTTTTAGAAAGCCTTAAGTTAACTTATATTACCATGGAGAACAGAATTGGAACCCTTGTTTCACTGTCCAGTTCCAATTTTTGCTTCCCCATGCCCCCACTACACTAGCAGCCTGGAATTCCACAAATGAATAGTTTGTCTTTTTAGTGCTCACTCTTCAGACGGTAGTCCAGACAAGCTACCACTCAGACATCACAGCCAAGCCAAATCTATATTTGGTGGCACCAGTAGATTCCAGAGTGACCAACTTGTTACCAGTGTCTGAAGTCATGCTGCCAACTTAACAACTATAGAATATGGATAACTGCACTCATGCCTACCTGGTGAACGGACATCACAGTCTTTTTGAAGGTTCAATGGTAGAAAAGGAAACACTTGTAGACCACTGAAGATGTCTAACTGAAATGAGGACAAATATACCTTAACTTTGAAAAAAATCTTTAGGAGTGAACACAGCTTTGTATAATTTAAAAGGTAAATACACATGGTCTTAATCCTTTCCAAAAAGGCCCAGCAACTTTCTCTACTCTCCAAGTCACAGCATACAATTGCAGTTGTGAGAGCACCCATCTGTAAACATATTCACAGCTTGATTATTGCACTTTATAAAGTAGATTTTTTTAAAAATCAGTACCCTTGACCCCCTTTGTCATCTTTGCCTCAAAGGAATGACACTTTCATCAGCTGGGGTGCTTGGTAGGGTTCGGGTGGGTATGTAGCTGACTGTGAATGCAGATCTGCACCCAGAAGGCTCTGCTACAACAGGATAGGATACTGCAAACAATTGAGTTTTGGACAAACTGCTGGCTCAGGATTTCCTCTCATTTTCTTTCAGCCTTGGATGTGTATCTGCTTTAGGAGGCCGCACCGTTTAAAAATTTGGTTGCACCAGCTGCAGCAACCCTGGGCGAGCTTCTATGAGTTACAAACCAGTTCCAATGCAGCAGCAACCATCAATGGTTACAAATGCCTTTGAATATGATCTAATTCTGCAGAAACAATTCACACTAGCACAGATGTTATTACATTAAATTAACTATCACTACAAATTGAATGCTGGCAAGCACTCACATGCTTGCACACTGCAGCTCATCATGACAAGTACTTTCAGCTATCAAGTATTAGCCTTATACAAATGCAAAAAAATCTCAAATATTTTCAATTGTAAATGTGATTTCAGTTTGTTATTGTTAACCTCCACTTAAATTTCTGGACTTAATTACTTCAGTCACTTAATCATATGCTGGTGTCTGCACTGAAGACTAGAAGAGAACTTGAAAGTTAGAAGCTACAATACAGAAGTAATTACTAGTCAGACCAACATTCTTCTCAGACATAAAAGGATACAATGACTCAATTTGCCATTCAAAGGGGCCTGCTGAAATGTAACTAGCACTCCGATCTAAACAATATTTGCTTCAGTAAGTAGCACATCATTGGTTGATTTGAATCAAGTTTTCCAGATTTACAAGTTTCTTTTTTGTTTACCAATCACCATCACCCTACAACAGCTTATGCGAGAAATGAATAAACAAATCTGAACAAGTCATAAATCCACATTCTTGGGTCCAGAACTAATATTCAGCCTTCCTCCAAATGAACAGCTGTCAATAGCTTACATTTATAGCATTTCTAATATCGTGAAACTCTTAAGGTGCTCGACAGGAGCATTATCAAACAAAATGTGACAGTCACAAGTTTTTGATCATCTGGCTAAATATCGAAAGAGAGAGAGTGTTTAAAAGGAGAAAAGCAGCAAAGATATCAGGAGGGAATTCTAGAGCTCATCCTAGGCAACTGAAGGCACAGCCACCAATGGGAGCAGGATTAAAATCAGGAATCTGCAAGAGGCCAGAACCAGGAGAGATCTGGGAATGTTGGATGAGGGGACAGAAATAGTATGGGGAAGGAGGCCAGGAAGAGCTTTGAAAACAAGAATGACAATTATAAAACAGATGTGGCCAGACCCAGAACAGGTCAGTGAGCACAGGAGTGTTGGGTGCAAACAGACCTGGTATAAGTTAGGATGCAGGCAGAATTTTGGATGAACTCAAGTTATGTAGGGCAGAAGGTGGGAGGTCAGCTAGGTATGCATTGGAATCATCGAGTTAAGAGGCATGGACGAGCGTTTCAGCAGATTAGCGAAGGCTGCAGCAGTCAGATAATCTCGGGGTCAAGTAGAACACACCAAGGTTGCAAACATTGTGATGGTTCAGCCAATTAGGTGCCAGATAGAGGATAGTCAGTGGCTAGCTTGTGGCACAGACCAGGGACAATTGACTTCAGATTTCCCAATATTTAGATGGGGGGAAATTTCTGCTCACCCAGTACTAGATGTTGGTTGCAAATCAGAGGTGATGAGGTAGAGCCAGGTGTATTTAACATACATGTGGAGCCTGACACAATGTTTTCAGAAAGTAGCTGAGAAATACAGAGTCAAGGATAGAACGAGAAGCCACTGCAGGTCATTTGTGCAGTCACAATCAACTGACACAAAACCCGAGACCAATTGCTAGCAGCCTATGTGACCAATATGCCAAATAAGCAGCAAATTGACCAGCAAATGCTTAAACAAATTGCACTGAAACACCTAACTCCATACCTCATTACCACAAAGATCACAATGCGTTAGATAGACAAACTTGAACAGGTCATTTAGAAGCTGTCTGGAACAAGACACTAAAATGACAAGCCTAAATCCTCCACTTTTCACCAATGTATACAATTTTGGATTCCCTTGAAATAGCAAAATTGCAGAAAGGAATTGCAATTATTGAACAGAACAAAGAAACTCCTGGGACCTTAGGCTACTCCACTGAAACACCAGCTACCCAAAGTTCAACCACGAAATCAATCGTTTTATAATGAGTAGAACACGTCATTTCTGGATAATTTAATTTTCAGATACTAGCATAAGGAGGATTAAAAAAGATTCAGCAGCCAAATCCCCACAACAAAAAAATTGAGAGAAACTAGCGATAAGATTTACACTACAGAATTAGGCTATTTTGATTCTGCAGAGAGTAGTGAATATTGCACCACATTCACAGCACAGAAACTTCAGTCTTAACATGTCCATTATGCTCTACACAAGCCTCCTTTCACACCTCATCTATCAACATTGTCACTTATATTCTTGCCTGCTTCATGTCTACCTAGCCTCCTTAAATGCATCCATACTATATGCACCTAAACTCTTGAGGCAATGACGGGCATATTTTAATTAGTTTCAATCATTTGCTCCCATTTTATTAAAGTGTAGGAGATGTAACACGTTCCCTTTTAACTCTCATCACCCAGGGCCCCAAGCACACTTTCCAGGTGAAAAAGTGATTTATTTGTACTTCTGACAGTTTAACATCCTGCATTTGCTGCTCACGATGTGTTCCCCTTGACATTCGGGAAGCCAACCTCAGATTGGCTGACCACTTTGCGGAACACCTCCATTCAGCATCTTGAGTTTCCGGTCACTTGTCATTTTAAATTTGTCCCACTCCACTCTGACCGTGACCATCTATACTGTCCCAATGAAGCTCAACACAAGCTTCAGGAATAGCACCTTCTCTTATCGATTCGGCACTTTCAATCTTCCTGACAACCTCTCCACTCTTTTTTTGCTGCTTTTGGACAACAGCTGTTGACATAATTCTGTTTTTCCTCCCAGTTATATATCTAGATGCATTTTTTTTCTTTACTTGTCCCATTACCATCTCATTTTGTCTTGCACCATCACTCTTTTGTCACTTATCTCTCCAGCCTCCCGACCTATGTAGGCCTTGCTTTGTTTCTTCACCACTATGCACACCATTCCCTGCCTCTGTACTCCATCTCAGCCTCTTCTGGAGTTCTCCAGCAAAAGTACTGAAGACTTGTGCTCCAGAACTTGCTGCACCCATTCTAGCAGCTAGGTCAACAATGGTGCTACTGAGCCACTCTCAGTGATGGACATTGAAGTCCACCACCCAGAGTACACTCTGCAGCTTTGCCACCAAGTGCTTCCTTCAAGTGGTGCTCAACAGAGGAGCACTGACTGATTCAACAGCTGAGGGAGGGCGATATGTGGTAATCAGCAGGAAGTCTCCTTGCCCATGTTTGATCTGATGCCATGAGACTTCATGGGCTCCTGAGTTGATGTTGAGGGCTCCCAGGGCAACTCCCTCCTGGACTGTATACCACTGTGCCACTACCTCTGCTGGGTCTGTCCTACCGGTGGGAGACCCAGCAGAGGTGGCATTGTCTGGGACATTATCTGTAAGACATCATTTCGTGAGGACGACCATGTCAGCCCGTTATTGTTTCCGCTGCCTAGGGCGATGCTGGTTGGTCCACCCAGTTTCATTCCTTTTTTGAGACTGTAGTGGTTTGACAACTCAAGTGGCTTGCTAGGCCATTTCAGTGGGCATTTAAGTGGTTGGAATCTGGAACACACTGCCTGAGGGGGTGGTAGAGGCAGGAACCCTCACAACATACAAGTATTTAGATGAGCACTTGAAATGTCATAGCATACAGGGCTAAGGGCCAAGTGCTGGAAAATGGGATTAGAATAGAAAGGTTCATGTGGCTGGGACAGACATGATGGGCTGAAGGGCCTGTTTCTGTGCTGTACAATTTACTATGTATAAGAATCAGCCACATTGCTGTAGGTCTAGAGTCACAGGTAGGCCAGACCAGACAAGGATGGCAGATCCAATCCTAAAGCATTAGTAAACCAGATGGGTTTTTACAACAATCAATGATTTCATGGTTAGACGACTTTTAATTCCAGATTTTTATTGAATTCAAACCCCACCATCTGCCATGGCAGTATTCAAACTCAGGTCCCCAAAGTATTACCCTGGGTCACTGGATTACGAGCCCAGCAACAATGCCAATACGCCATCACCTCCTCCTACTGTTCACAGTGCACTCCAAAGCATGGTTTACTTCACTTCAAAAGACATACCTGGATTGCCTGGCTTATTTCCATGATATTCATGGGCTTATTCCCATGATATTCCCAGGATTGATGACCAGATGAAAATCAAAAGTTGCAATCTGGTGAGAGTAAATAGATTGTTCAGAACAAATTCAGATTTAAACCACATGCCAAATTATTTTTGTATTCATTATACGCTTTCAAAAATTTTTTCACACGAATTGTTCGGGTCTGGAATGCAATGCAAAGAAGTGTGGTGGAGGCAGGATCAATCGAGGCATTAGCTGATTATTTGAATCATGTGCAGGGGTATAGGGAAAAGGCAAGGCAATGGCACTAGATCATCATGCTCATTTGGAGAGCCGGTGCAGACACGATGGGCCGAATGGCCTCCCCACGTCGTATAAATTCCGTGATTCTGTGAAAACTTTAGTCAGTCTCAACAGCATCACTGCAAATGGGACATTAAAATTACTGTTTAACTGCAGTAAGACTCAAAAGGTGGCCGTTATATTTAATAAACTAAATTGCACTTTATATCTTACAACAGCCACCATCAAATAATCAACTTTACAAAATAGATTAGCAGCTAGTTTGATGAAATCCTGAGCAGCAATCAGCAAATGCCTTAAGGCAGTCTCATCACAAAAGGCTATGTAGACCATCGTGAGATAAAACATCATTTTGTGCTCAGTGATCATTAAATTACAAAAAGCTGGTAGAGTTTAATTGCTGGTGCTTATTTTAAGGTGACTGTAAAGTTTTTAAACAAGAGCACAAAACTTGCGCTCGGTGTGGAAGTGAACATGAATTTGCACATAACTCCCCTCGTGGAAATTAAACATTTGCGCTTTCAGGTCATCGCACAACAGGAGAAACCACTTACATTGGCCCTCGTGTGCTCACAGCGATAGGGGGGGGGGGGGGAAAAAAAAAATTAACGATGATGTGGAAACACATTAAAGGCGTGAAGTGGGAGACCGAACCGCATCAGGAAACCCAAATGAAAGGCCACACTCACAAATCTCACTTTCCAGTCATTCAAGTGCCTGGCTCAGCCACGTGGTGAAGTCTCCGGGCCCTCGGCAGCGCCATGGCCTTGAAAACCTCCAACCAGGAACCTGCACGTTTTACATCAAAAAGGAAAAAGTGAAAATTAAGTGGCCGAAACCACCAAGTCACGTGAAGGATGGCATTAAATTGCAGCAAAGTGGAGGCTGGGAGCCCGTATAGCCGCAGGGAAACGCTCAGAGCCGCCGTTACCTTGGCTTCCAGCACCTTCCATGCAAACACAGAGCGAGCGAGAGAGAAAGAGACCGTCTCCCGCTTCCGGGGCAGTATTTATTTCCGGAGCTACCGGAAGTCATAGGCACGTGACTCTACGCATCTTCCGGTTTGCTGACGGCCTCCAGCCCGGGGTTCGCCTTTTAGCGGAAGCTCGGGGCCGTCGCCATGGCGCCCAGCCCACAGACGGTGGCCTTGGTCTCCTGCATCGTGCTCTGCTGCTCTGTCCTCTTCTCCAAAGTCTTCGATTCCCGAACGGCAAAGGACAAGCCTCAGCCGCCGGAGGGTAAGGACCAAGGGGGATTGGGGAGGGGAGAAAGAGAGAGACCGACCGACCCCCCCCCCTCACACAAACAGGAGCCTGGCTTCTGCTCACCCTAGCCCCAGGTCCACTCCAGTCACCTCCCACCCTCACCTCGCCCTTCCTCCTCTCTTCCCTCCTCTTTATTCCGGCCCACACTTCACAAACACCATTCATTTGTTGCCATCATCACCTCCAGAGTTGTGCTTTTCCAATAAAGTTTATTTCTGCAACCATCATGTTTTGTTTGCGTTTTCATCCTGGTTTCTTATCCTCCCTGTTTTCCCCATGTGGTCTAGAATCTATGCTTCCACAATTTTGTGTATCAACCCCCTCAGTTGAAGTTTGCCATGTTGGGTTACTTAATCATTTTAGAATTTTGAAAACTTCTTCAGTTAAATCAGAATCAGCTTTGTAATTCGGCTCCCATGGTTGTTCACATAACCCAGCAAATTATGTTGGGTTTTGAGCTACTGGTTAGTGCTCGTGTGGACAGCTCTGTTATTGAACTGGGCAAGTCAAAAAAGGGAAGCAAAAGGTACATGCCATCTTAAAACGTTGACAACTTTTCAGTATTTTGACAGGAAGCAGCTCAGGTGCTGGTGAAAGTTCACATTAAAAGCCTGATGTATTACACTAGTAGTCAGCAAAGCTGATTCATGGCAGTATTTTCAAGGTTATTGTCAATTATCATCCTCTGGTGATAGCTGCAGATGGGCTGCCTTCAGTGGAACCATAACTTGTATTTAAATAGCAGCTTTAATGTAGAAATACATCCTAAAATTCTTTAGAGAGAAAAATTAAAAGTGAATGAGTTAGTGAGGGTACATAAAGCACATAAGGGGAGGAGTTTAGGGAACAGGGTATTGCCAAATGGCTGAAGAGAAACAAGGGAGGTTGCAGAAGTAGAATAGGGTGAAGCTATGGAAGACTTTGAGGATGACAGGAATCTGGTACAGTGTGAAGAATGTTAGAAGAGTGGGGTGATGCAGGACAGGATACAGCCAGTTGTGTTTTGAATGAGCTAGAGTTTATGCCAGTGGTGTGCCAATGACTACTGGTTACAACTTTGCCAGAATATCCAGTTGTCCTTCAACACAGGGAATCCTAGGGGCGTGTATAAAGTGATCAAAAAGGCAACAGATCTATCCACAAAGAAAATGACTGTTGAAAACTAAGGCAGAAGAGGTCATCATTGACTGCAATAAACAGTTGGAGAGATGGGTGGAACACTACCTTGAGTTGCACTCTAGGGAGAACACTCACCAAGAAAGCTCGAGACACCATAGAAAGCCTGCCTGTCATGGCAGGGCTGGATATCGAACTCGCAGTGGAGGAGTTTAGCAAAGCTATTGACTTGCTTGCCATGGGCAAAGCTCCAGGTCATGATGTCATACCACCTGAATAATCAAGCACGGGAAACTGGTATTCCTGCAGGACCTGGACAGCATATGCTAAGCAGGAGAAATGGCTGAAGTTTCTCCCTTTGCTGTCTCTGTCGTATCCTTGGCATCTTTTGGCAGGACAAGGTCACCGACTCGGAAGTCCTGAAGCATGTTAATTCCATCTGTGTACACTCATTGCTAAGCTAATGACATCTGCGCTGGCTCAGTCACGTTCATTAGATGGACAACTGTATATCTAATTACCTTCTGTATGGTGACCTCCTGAACATCCATACCTCCATTACAAGTGAGATATGAAGATGGCAGATATTGATACTGGCAACTGTATTGAAGTAAATTTTCAGTCCACTGTCTTCCTCTGTCGAAAATGCAGCAGACTCTGCCAGAACAGAGTGGCTGAGCTAGACGGTTTTTTGATTGCTAAGGGAGTCTGAGGTTATTGGAGTCAGGGAGGAAATTGGAGTAAAGGCCACAATCAGATCAGCCATGAGTTTATTAAATGGCGGAACAGGTTTAATGGGACAAATGGCCTACTCCCATTTCTTATGTTCTTGTAACAGTAATGAAGAAAATAATGCTCTAAAGAGTGACAACTCCCCAGAACTAGATGATTTCCAATCCAGGGTTTTGGAGGAAGTAAGTGAGAGCATTGCATGTTCCCTAGCTATAATCTTGAAGTTCTCGTGATTCAGGAACTGTCCCTTTAGATTGTAAAATTGTGTATATCATGCTGCTGTTTTAGGAAAGGGGAGGGAGAAACCAAGCAATTATAGACCAGTTAGCTTAACATCAGTTGTCGGGAAATTACTCATGGTTGTCAGCTGTCCCTCAATTTGAGAATGATGTCTACTCAGAGTCGCAAGTTTCTGCCATGTGACCGACCAGGCCAATTCTTGACTCTCAGATCCTTGGGCTCATGAGGCAGGACGCCTCATGAGGTAGTGGGATTAGGAGAACAGGATTTGCTTCCTTTTCTTTCCTCCTTTGCTGCTCTGCCTCATCATTTAAGACACTGTGAAATTACTACAGTCAATAATGAAAGGTAGTGTGACTGAACAACTTGAATATTTTCAGCTGATCAGAGAAAACAAGCATGGATTTGTAAAGGATAGGTCATGCATGACAAACCAGATTGATTGTTTTTAAGAGGTGACTAAAGTATTGGACAAGAACATGTCTCATGGATATTATTTGTATAGACTTGCAGAAAATTTGATAAAGTTCCTCATAAGGGACTGTTGGCTAAAATTGAAGCCCATGGAATTGAGGACAAATTACTGACCTGGTTAGGAAACCTAGGAGACCTGAGCGGCAGGAGACAGTAAGTAGGGATCATAGGCAGGTACTTTTTAATCGAAAGGATGTGACTCGTGCTGTCCTTCCAGAACACTTGTTATGGCCTCAACTATTCACTCTATTTATTAATGACTTAGGTGAAGGGATAGAAAGCCACATATCCAAATTTGCCAATGATGTGGAATTGTAAGCAATGTAGATGGAAACATAAACTTACAAAGAGATCTTGGTAGATTAAGTGATTTGGGCAAATGGATTTCAATATGGGTAAATGTAAGGCCATCCACATTGGACCTGAAATGGATTGGACTTAAATGGTCTAAACAGTAGAGGTCTAAAGAGACTCGAAGTCCTGGTACACAGATCATGTCGCAAAAAAAGTACAGAAAATAACTACAAAACTAATGGAGTACCAGCTTTTATATTGAGAGGATCAGCGTATAAGTGGGCAGAAGTCATATTTCAGCTATACAAAGCCAGGTTAGACCACATATAGAGTACTGTGTTCAGTCTTGGGCTCCATACCTTCGGAAGGATATATTGACCTTGGAGGATGTGCTGTGTAGACTTATTAGGATGATATCCCAGTTCCAAGGGTTATATTATATGGGGAGATTATACAAACTAAGACTATATGGAAGGGATAAGGGGTGATTTGATTGAAGTTTTCAAGATATCAAGAAGAACACAGTTTCTCTTTCTCTATCTACTCTATTTCCACTGATTGGGAAGTCTAGGACTGGGACCATAGTGTCAAAATTAGAACCAGCCTTCCAGGAGTGAAATTAGGAAACACTTCTACACACAAACGTGGTAGAAGTTTGGAACACTCTTCTGTAGATGGCAATTGATGCCATATCAATTATAAATTTTAATCAGAGATTCATAGATTTTTGTTATCCTAACATATTAAGGAATATGGGGCAAAGGTGGGTATATGGAGTTAGGTTGCATATCAGCCATGATCTGTGAAAGGCAGAACAGGTTCAGGGGACTAAATGGCCTATTCCTGTTCCACTGAAGTGCAGCATGTACGTGAAGAAGAGGTGGCAGAGAGATCCTTGGGGAACTTCAGCGATCAATGGCAAAAGAAGCTGTTGCTGGAGATGTATTGGATGTGCTGGGCAGATAGGATTCGAATCATGCAAAGACAGTCCCACAGCATTGGAAAACAAAGACAAGGCAATGGTGGAGGATAGCACGGTTGACTATGACTGTGCCAAGGAGAGATGTTAGAAGACAAAAGCACATAGTGCATTGGGGATCCAGTCACGGTGATGTCATTAATGACTTTGACCAAGGAGGTTTTAGTACAGTCAGCAGGATGGAAACTAGACTGAAGGAATTCTAACAGACTGGCAAAAGGTTGGAAATAGTATCCCACAGAATCAGTGCTCGGATCACTGTTCACAAAACACATGAAAGATTTGGATTCTGGATTTAGGAATACAATTTCAAAACTTGTGGACAACATCAAATTGTGGGGTGGTTGGGGGAGAGTACAGTGAAGACTGCATAAAAAATACGAGCCAACATTAGCAAGCTGATATATTAGTTATGTATATAATGGACAGTAATTTTCAAATGTGGTCAACAGTTTTTAAAATTTAGGAATCATTAATTGTTTTTAGAGCTATTTAAAGGAGCTGTGGCAGTTTCTATCACAGACAGTTGAGAATGTTCAACAAGTGCAGTTCACGATAGCTGCAGCAGTGACTAGAAATATATGAAAAGCAACACAATTTATAAATTTTATAGTTTAGCATTTAGATCAGTATCTTGTATTGTGTTCTGTTTGACAAGTTAGATTGAAGCAATCTACTGTAAATATATAATTTTTATATAGTTACTCGTGTGTTTCTGCTAAATACATTCTCTTAATAGTGTAAACCTAGAATGTGGTTTGACGTGATGTCTGTCTTTATTGAACACAGATCCTATTGAGAAGCAAAATAATTGTATTCGTGAAAATAATTACCGGGCAAATTATTCTGATCGCACTCATGGGTGCATTAGCAATAGCTTACCTAAATATCAAAGCTAGTGATGATACTCTTGAAAACAAAGAGGCTTTGGCATTACTTATGAGAATGAACCAACAAAGCCTAAAAATGTATCAATAGAACATAATGACATATTTCTGCATCTAAGAGAAGAAAGAAATGTTGGAAATGGGACGGTGTTTAGAGAAGATGAATGGAGGGTGTGATTATGATGATTTTTAAAAGGAGAACGATGCGGCCCGAGAAAGAAGTGTTATTGACGATGTCAATTATATAGGGACCAGGAAATCTAAGTAAGTGGTATTAATGGCAGGGCAGGGGACTGAAAAAGAAGTATCTAAATCCCAGGGCCTCCAGAGGGCATATGGGGAGATTAAAGAAAAACTACAGAATGATGGGACCAGGGCTAGAGTAAGTGGGGACTGGAGATGTTCAGGAGCTTATAGTAGAAAGGGAGGTGATAGTAGAGGCTTTGATTCTTGGAAACAAAGAAATCCGTCAGTTCTTTGTACTTGTTGGCAGTAAGGGTTGAAGGGGGAGAAAAATGAGTTTGTGGAAAGCAATTCATCATGGAGAAAATAAGCCATAAATTATCCTTGCCCTCCAAGATAATCTCAATAGGAAAATTTGCTGATGAAAGTGTGACATGATAGAGGTGAAGATGGTTGTGCATGGTTGAGCAAGATCTGGTGATGAATGACTAGCCCAGTCATACCAGATGTGCTTGAATTGGTGACCATCAGACTTAATGGACAAAGATTGGAATTATGCTAGTAGAAGAAAATGAGCCATTTGGGACAAACAGAGGCATTGAAAGCAGAGATGAGGGAACTGTTGAACAGGTCAAAAACAGCACAGTTGTTGTGACTAATGGAGGTGAGAGGAAAGGAAGTTGGAGGATGGCGGAAGGGGATTTTTCCCCCAGAGATAATGTTAGGGCTGTGGAGTAGGAGGTAGAAAAGCAGGGAAAAATGTGAAAAGGAGATGTAAAAGATATCAAGAGAGATCCTTTTCAATGATTGAAATCTCAGGTAGAGGGGTTGCCTGAAATGATGTCAAAGAGTGAATCTAGGTATGAGTTAGACGGAGAGAGATCAGAAAGTAAGTGAAATTGGACAAGTGGAGCTAAATGGAATTTAGATGTAGGTTGAAATCATCCGGATACAAAGTTACTCAGTGTTCAGGCTGAGGGTAGAAATCAGTGATGAAGTCAAGGTAAAGCTTGAGAGTGCAGCAAGTGATCATGATTTGAAGTGAGGTGGAAGGGATGGAAGAGGATAAGTTAGTTGAAGGCAGAAGATGGGGAGTGGTTAAGGTGGGATTTGGCAATAAGAGACACAGCACCCCTAAAGTGGCCTTGGTGAGGCAGATGGTGGACTGTAGCCGGCTATGAAGGCTTTGGAACTTCCAGAGAGTCCAGAGCAAGTGTGTCAGGACAAGCAGGTTTAGAGGGTGGGGAATAATTGGATTTTGGTGGGGAGGGGAGAGCAGAAGTGATGACAGGAATAGTTGAGCAGGAAAGGAGGGTAAAGAGGAGAAGAAAAGGATGAACAAAGATGGGGAAAGAGGCTAAGGACGAAAAGAGGAAGTGGTGCAAAAAGAGGTTGGGAGAAAGGGTGAGTGGGAGGAGGGAGAGAAGGAAAAAGAGGGGAAGAAGTAGGAGGACAGAAGGTAAAAAGAGGAAGAGGAAAGGAAAGGGGATGGGGAGAGGTGATTAAGAAGGATGGAGAGTTGCTGATTGAGAGACAAGTATTAATCAGGACATCTGGAGAATTCCTCTGCTCTTCAGTCTTTTGGCACATGTCTACAGTTATGACAAACTTCCAAAGTACATTATTGGATTTAAAGCACTTTGCAATGTCCTAAAGTTGTGAAAGGCAAATATAAGTGCAAGTCCTTCTCTTTGCATAACTCTTTGCAATGATTACAGAACACAAAGCAAAACAACAACAGAGGTATAATATAATCAGAACGCTTCTGTCATACTCACTTCTTTGTGAAAAAAAGCGTAATATAAATTTTACTTTACTAAAGCTTTCCAAAATTGTCTCCTCATTTTTCAAAAGTTATTTAACAAAAAGCTACTGGCAGAAGGCACAATGAGGTTAAGGAAAATGTTCCACAACATTCCATTTGTACAACAGACTAAACAGCAGTGATGCATCCTAGGAAATCAGGTGCACTCTCAGATTGTCTCTTGGATTATGTAATCTATTTTCAACATTGTTACAGCTATGGGCAAAAATATTAACTCCAAACCTACGCTTTCGGGAGAATCAGACCTTCAAATAAAAATTTTAATAACTGGCATTGAGATTCTCAAAAGATAATTCCATGAATAAATTTGTTATTGCAAAATTTTTATTTTGTTCAACCTTATGCTGGATATTAAACATTAGAGAGAAAAGCATTTGAACCAAGCATTTTGAGCAATTTATGGGAACCCAGTGGCTACCTTGCATATTCTCAAATAATACACTCTATAATTTTAAAGTAGCAGCTATTGGATAGTGCTGCACCTTCATTATTGAAGCAAAATGCTTTAGGGATGCCCTCAAAGCATCCTTGAAGAGGTCAAACATACCCGCTGACTCATGGGACTGGCTTGTGACTGACCAAAATGGAGAAAGCTTTCACTCAGGAAGGCATCAAACACAGCATGAGACTTCGGGAATGTACAGAGGTGAAGTTCAGGCGTTGGAGTGAGTGTACAAACCTCCAAACAACCCATCTATCCAACCCTCCAAGCACCACCTGCCCCGCGTGTGGCAGTGTCTGCAGATCGTGCATTGGGCTTATCAGCCATCTTAGAACCCATCCAAACAGAACGGAAAACGATAATTCTCAATTATGAGGAGCTGCCTAAGAAGAGAAGACCTTCAATATTAATACCATTGGCATATCCGATTTTTAAAATTTCTCATCTGTTGGAAAGGAAAAACATGAATCTGGTTAATTTTAGATTATTAAAAATCCTGATTCAGTAAAGTTAAATGCCAATTTAAAAAAAAAACACCCTCAAAGAGCAATGCTAGTCCATGAAAGGGTCCAAATTTATTGGGGGAAAATTGGATCCTGTAAGCTATTCAAGGATTATCCAGTTTAAAATACTGATAAAGCATTGTGAGGGATTAAGAACCATAAGTGGAAAAAACATCCAGTATCAATCTTAAAAATACTGTCTTTAACAACCAGCTACAAATTTGATTTGTCAAAACATTGTATGGTCGAGCCTTACTCCGGTTAAATATACTATGTATTTAAATTAAATCATATAGGGATGATCTGCTTGCATTCCGATTTTGATAAATGGGTAATATCTCCATTGGAGTATTTCATCTGCTAGCCTGAATAAAGTAATTTAAAAACCATCAAAAATGTCAGATGTCCTCTGACTGTGGCTTACTTTCACTTTAACCTAGTTCTGCAGCAAAAATGAAAAATGCAACACAATTACAGTTTCTCTGTTTATTCAAAGTCTAGTACAACTAAAGAAATGCTTTGTGATGGTTCCACACATTTTTATGACTACACTGATATGAGACCTTCACTGGAATAAGCACCAGGGCTACTTGAAACACAAAGTGAAAGCAGAACATTTAATTACCTTGAAGTCCCATTCCTCCCACATTCTATCAGGAAAAGGAATTATTAGTTCTTAATCATTGCAAAATAAAGCCATTTGGGGCCATTTTTCAAAAGAAAATGAATAAAATGCAACACCATGGGACTTGCACATCACAAAATACCTGTTCGCCAGCCAGATTTTTAAAAATCTGCTCTGAAGAAGGGTCATACGGACTCGAGACATTAACTTTTTTTTTTCCACAGTTGTTGTTGGACCTGCTGAGTTTTTCCAGCATTCTCTGTTTTTATTTCAGATTTCCAGTATCTGCAGTATTTTGCTTTTATTCAAAAAAAAAATCATTACTGTGCTCCAGGTATAGAAACTATTTTCAGCTCCTATTGAAAATAGGAAACAGTGAATGGCTTGGTCAGAAGTGGGCTTTAAGTAATCCATGTAAAAAAGCAGGATTGAAACAGGAACACACACATTCAGTCACAGATCTGTGCAACAACCAGTATTGTAGATTAGAATCAGTAGATAATCAAATATTAAGTATAGAACACCCAATCAGTGAAGTTTGAGTACTAAGATGTAATGTGCTCCTATTATCATTCCTGTGTGCACTATTTTTATAGAGGGGTTAATACCAATTAGAAGCTCTATGAGCATAAAAGCATTAATATTACTTATGATAAGAACAACTAATGTCAATAGCAAAACTCATGCCTTGACCCTTGGACTTTTGAAAAGTTTTGTTCATATTCAGGTCATCTGAAAATAATACTAATTACAGTAACAAAGCTACAGCTGCAAGTTCCCCTCAAAGTCAGGCACCATTCTGACTTGCTGTTTCATCAATGGCGTTTGGTCAAAATCCTGGAACGGCACCCCCACCCTAACAGCACTGTAAGTGTATCTACATCATATGGACTGCAGCGAATCAAGATGGTGGTGAGTCACCAATTTCTCAATTCGGGATAGGCTTACACCCCATGGATGGAATTAAACAAATCAGAAAGCAAAGGAGATTATTTTTTTCATTGGTTTGACTTCAACCAAGATGCCAGAAGTGGGAAAAACACCATTGCAACATTCACTCCTCTAGCTGCAGTTTTTTTTAAGGTAAATTCTTTCATTGGCTAAAGACCACATTTAAAGAATGACAACACTTAACTAGTTAAAAGCTCAAGCTCAAAAGACTGACATTCACATTATAGATCTTTTGGTGTATTTTTACTTGTCAAAAGAACATCGTAGTGGCCACTGCAGTGAGATGGGACACAAACAGTAAGCTCGCATTGTGCTTGAAGATTTGAAGAACTTACATTCCTGCCCCCTGCCTCATTATTCCACTATCTTCTTGAGAGAGGTGCCTACCAAAAGCTGGCGCAAAGGCCTGTCCCAAGTTCCCACTGGAATGCTGGTCAGGCTCCCAATTTTGCAGATGAGTGGATTTATTTTTTAACTTCCTGCTCCTTGAATGGAAGGATTCCAGACATGGCTACAAAGGCAGCAAACTTGGTAGTATGGAGTATAGCTGTAGAACACGTCTTTTCCAGAACCTTTAAGGGGACAGATCTATGCCTGGAATTTCCCAATGCATACAAGTATCGATGGGCAGTGCATTTGACATAGTCAAATCGTCTCATTCCTCTGTCCCTATTTCAACTGAAAACCATTGGACACAATATTGTGAATAGCTACTGTAGAAGTGCACAACACACTGCACTCATTAAACTGCAAAGTGTACTCCATAGGGAGTTGCATATCACTCAGCTATAAAAAGTACTAAAATAATTCAGTGTCACTTTTGTGAGCCTTTTATATGGACCTGTATTGAAAGCTGAAGGATTTGAAATGCATTATCTCATCTGTGAATTGCTATAATTATGTGACTGAACATCTTTACATAGTGGTGGGTCAAAGCTTTAAAATTACGTATACGTTTTCTATCAACTAATATGCACAAATGATTTTCCAATTCAGATTATAAAACAGAATTTATAGAAGGGGATACAGCTGTTATTTCATTACAAGCTATAAAATTACTCAGTCAGAAAATAGATTAATATTTGAAGTTCATAACTCAATCCATTAAGTATAGAAGCAGTGCTATGACAGGACATTTTACCAAATGGAAATATATTTTATAATGTAATTACTGGACAAGTAATGGTAGCTAGCTAGAGTGATCCCTCGAAGAAACATAGAAAACATAAAGCACTTCAGTTACAACCAGCAGATTTCCTGTGGTGTTACTCAAAGTAATCAGACGATCCACTGAAGAGAAAATTAGTTGTGGCTTGTTTTCAGGCACATGACTAATAATGAACAAACAGCAAGCACCTGAACCTGGAAGCTCGAGGCTCAACTGAAACTGGGCCTCATTTTGACAGTTGTGAAAGCTGTTTGTGTCTCCCTCACCGTAAGAGACAGCTGACCTTTTTTTCACTATTACACTTGCAAGTACACCAACTCCATCATCTCAAAAAATCAAGAGACAAACTGTTATAAAAATCAAGAGATTTGGTAAAAAATCATGAGTTGCTATTATTTTCAAACATAAAACAATATAGATTGACAATTGATTTATAAACATCATTCATTGCTTATTTAATCACTAGCAGGTCAGAGAAGGACCTGCCCTCCCACCATGGTAGAATGCTACAGCACAGAAAGGGGCCATTTGGCTTTTTTGGTAGAGTTGTCCAATTAGTTGCACTGTGTTTCTCTTTCTCCCAGTCCTGTAAAAAAAAAAATTCCCTTCAATTACTCATTCAGTTCTCTCTTGAAGGTTCTTACTGCATTGGCTTCCACTACTCTTTCAGGAAGTGTATTCCCGATAATGCTCATAATTCACGATAGAGATGTTAGAATGATATGCTGACAGGGTCAGATGAAATAAAGTGGGAGGAGGCTCTTGTGAAGCATAAACAGTGACATGGACCAGTTGTGCCAAATGGTCTGTTTCTATGTTGTTAAGTTTGATGTCACATTCTACAACATGTTTATACTTTCCACATGTGGTGCAACTTGCTATCCAAATGTCATAGCTTTGCACAAAACTTTGTCCAAATTTAGCTGAGACTCCAGGTTCAGAGCAACCCAATACCAACTGCTAGGTCTGCCCAATACTAAGTGCCCAGTGTAAATCTGCTCACCCCCAGCACCCACTTGCTGAATTTGCTGCAAGTCTCTGCTGGCCTGTCAGTGAATCTACTCAGGTGACAGTTTCTAGTTCACACACCAGCTAATGGAATTAAATTGCCAAATAATGTTAGTCTGGTGACAAGAGTCCAGCCCTGACAAGAACTGAGACCCCAGGAGTCCCAAGGCTAGGATCAAAGCCCAAGTTCCAAAGATAAATGGCCAACACCTAATCCATTTCACAGACCAGCTCTCCACCTTTTCCACTTAAGAGACTCTGCTGTTTGAACAGATTTAGGTCCTCAAAATTGCATCTAAAGTAGGAAAGGTGGAACACTAGGGTGGAATTTTAACCTGCAAGAGGATTTTTTGTGTTGGGGTGTGGTGGTGTCGGTATGTGCTGGTGTCAGTTTGAAGGCACATAGGAAACCCCCGTGGGGATGGCAAGTCTGAGCATTAAATATGTAAAAAGACAATTAAAAGCATATTTAACCCTCCATTCTTAATGCCAGAACATGGGTTTCCTGAGCAGTTTGAAGCTCTTCAAGATCAACAAGGCAAGAGCAAATTAGTGATTCATAGGGCTGCAAAATTGAGAGGCTGAAAAGCCTTTAAATACTGAACCAGGACAGTTGCTGCCTTGCCTAGGCGAAATACTTTTGTGTATAGAAATTGTTCTGAGGGTGGGCTTTCAGTGCTTTAGAGATGATCTCAAAGACTGTAGAGGCCATTTCTGCTACCTTATACTTTCTGAACATGATCTGCCCTTCCCTGATGTCAGCCTTCATAGCATCATTAAGCAGCTTATGCAGCTCTACCTTGGACCTCTGATGAGGTACAAGGGGAACAGCAACACGAACAGCAGCAGGAGCAACATAAGTAGCAGCAATTCTTTCCTACTCAGCCACTTGCTACTCCACAAGACAAAGGAGATGGGCACAGAGCAGCTCTTGTTCAAAGGAAGTGATACACCCAGCACAGGGTAGACAGACAGAGGATCAGCTTCCTCGACATGACTGAGCGACAGTGTCTCAGGAGGCTTGGACATTCTCAGCAGTTTGTTGCTAACATTTGCAGCCTCCTGGAACAAGACTTGCCTCCAAGTTTGCAAGGTGGCTGTGCATTGCTGTCAAGATCATCACTGCCCTGAATTTCTTTGCTTCCAGCTCCTTCCAGGGATCTGTTGGAGACATCTGCAGGATTTTGGAATCTGTGGCACACAAGTGCATCTCCCAAGTGACTCATGGCATGTTTGCTATTTACATCCTCTTGCTACTAATGAGGTCAGTCAGGATGAGAGGGCCCTTGGGTTTTACTATGATGGTTGAATTCCTGCAAGTCCAGGGACACACGTGGCAATCAGGGTGTCCTCAAATCATCCAAGAGTATTCATCAGTCGAAAGGGATTCCACTCCTTCAATGTTCAGCCAGTATGCGACCACCGGGAGGTTTTCAATCATATAGACTCATAGACGTTTACAGTACAGAAGGAGGCCATTCAGCCCATCATGTCCACGCCGGTCAACAAAGATCTGACGACACTAATCCCATTTTCCAGCACTTGACCCATAGCCTTGAGGCTATGGTAACACAAGTGAATACCTAAATACTTCTTGAATGTCACAAGAGTTCCTGACGTAACTGTTCTTTCAGGTAGTGGGTTCCAGACTCCCACCACCTTCTGGATGAAAAACATTCCCCTCAACTCCCCTCTTAGCCTTCTACCTCTTACCTTAAATCTATGCTTGGTTATTGACCTCCCTTACTATTTGAAAAAGTGTCTTCCTATCTATGTCCCTCATAATCTTATACACCTCTATCAACTCAACCTTTGCTGCTCCAAGAAAAACAACCCCAGCTTATCCAATCTTTCCTCATAGCTCAGGCCCTCCAGTCCTGGCAGCATCCTGGTAAATCTCTTCTGCACCCTCTCCAGTGCAATCACATCCTTCCTATAATGTGGTGATCAGAACTGCACACAGTACTCCAGTTGTGGCCTAACCAGCGTTTTATACAGTTCCAGCATAATCCCTCTACCCTTTTATTTTATGCCTCAGCTAATTAAGGCAAATATCCCATATGCCTTCTTAACCACCTTATCTACCTGCCCTACTAGCTTCAGGGATCTGTAGATATGCATACCAAGGTCCCACCGATCTTTAGTACTTTCCAGGGTCCTACCATTCATAGTGTAATCCCTTGCCTTATTAGCCCTCCCCAAGTGCATTACCTTGCACTTTTGCGGGTTGAATTCCATTTGCCACTGCTCTGCCCACCTGACTGGTCCATTGATATCCTCCTGCAGTTTATGGCTATCCTCCTCACTATTTACCACCCTACCAATTTCCGTGTCATCCATAAACTTCTTGATCATACCCCTACATTTAAGACTAAAACATTTATGTACACCACAAACAGCAAGGGCCCCAGCACTGAGCCCTGTGGAACTCCACTGGAAACAGACTTCCAGTCACAGAAACATCCCTCTACCATCACCCTCTGCTTCCTGCCTCTCAGCCAATTTTGGATCCAACTCGCCACTTTGCCAGGTATCCCATGGGCTCCTACTTTCTTGACCAGTCTGCCATGAGGGACCTTATCAAAACCCTTGCTAAAGTCCATGTAGACCACATCAAATGTATTACCCTCATCAACATTCCTGGTTATGTCCTCAAAAAATTTCATCAAATTTGTCAAACACAACCTTCCATTAACAACTCCATGCTGACTATCCCTGATTAATCTGTGTCTCTCCAAGTGCAGATATATTCTGTCCCTCAGAATTCTTTCTAGTAACTGCCCCACTACCGAGGTTAGACTGACTGGCCTGTAATTTCCTTGTCTATCCCTTCCTCCCTTTTTTAATAACAGGACAATGTTAGCAGTCCTCCTGTCCTCTGGCACCTCACCCATGGCCAGAGAGGATTTGAAAATTATTGCCAGGGCCCTTGATATCTATTCCCTTGCCTCCCTCAACAGCCTGGGATACATCTCATCCAGGCCTGCGGATTTATCCACTTTTAAGGCCACTAAATCCGCTAGTACCTCCTCTCTATGTTAATTTCCTCTAATATTTCACAGTCCTCCACCCTGATGTCTATATCTGCATTGTCCTTTTCCATTGTGAAGACCGATGCAAAGTATTCATTGAGGACTGTACCCATGTCTTCTGGGTCCACACACACATTACCTCTATGGTCCCTAATTAGTCCTACTTTTTCCTTAGTTATTCTCTTGCTCTTTATATATTTAAAAAACTCCTTTGGGTTTTCCTTTATTCTATCCACCAATGCTTTCTCATGCACTAATGCTTTCCTAATTTCCTTTTTAAGTTCCCCTGTGCACTTTTTGTAGTCCTGTAGGGACTCTGCCATATTGAGCCCTCGGTATCTGCCATATGCTTCTCTTTTTTTCTTAATTCTAACCTTTATGTCCCTTGACATCCAGGGTTCTCCAGACTTGGTCCCCCACTTTGTCTTTATGGGAATATATTTGTCCTGTACACTCGCTATTTCCTCCTTAAATGCCTGCCACTGCTCTGACACATTTTCATCTGCAAGTAGCTGCTCCCAAACCATTTGGGCCAAATCGTATCTCACCTTAGTAAAATTAGCCTTTCCCCAGTTTAGAACTTTTATCCCTGGCCCAACTTTATCCTTTTCCATAGCTATCCTAAAACTAACTGATTTATGGTCACTATCTCCAAAATGTTCCCCTACTGAAATGCCTTCCACCTGCCCTGGCTCATTTCCGAATATTAGGTCTAGAACTGCCCCCTCCCTTGTTGGGCTTCTTTGTACTGGCTAAAAAAGTTCTCCTGGATGCACTTAAGAATTTAGCTCTCCCCCCACCCCCCGACCCCTTACCTTGCACATTAAAACTATCCCAGTTAATATTTGGGTAGCTAAAATCCCTTACTATTACTACCTTATTATTCTTACACTTTTCTGAAATTTGATTACATATTTGAACCTCTATCTCTCCCTGACTGTTTGGGAGCCTATAGTACACACCCAACAGCGTGTTTACCCCTTTTATGATTTTTACTTCTACCCATATGTCCTCATTTGATGATCCAGGATATCATCCCTCCTCACTGCTGTAATTAATTCCTTGATCAATATTGCGACCCCCCACCCTCTTCTATCCCCCTCTCTATCTCATCTGAATACCCTATAACCAGGAATGTTGAGCTACCAATCTTGCCCTTTTAGCCAAGTTTCAGTCATAGCTAGGATATGATACTCCCACGTGCCTATCTGTGCCCTCAGCTCATCTGTCTTATTCCTCAAGCTCCTTGCATTAAAATATATTCTATTTAGTCTTGCTAAACTCACTTCTTTCTTATCTAGCCTAGGTTTCCTCTGCCTTCCAGACTCACTTAGTAGCATCTTAACTTCTAATTCCATCTCAGCTTCTCTCTGCTCTGAACTACTTTTCAGAATCCCATCCTCCTGCCAATTTAGTTTAAATCCACCATTAGCATTAGCAAACCTTCCCGTGAGGATGTTGGTCCCGTTCCTGTTCAGATGTAATCCATCCAACTGGTACAGGTCCCAGCTCTCCCAGAAATGGTTCCAATGTTCCAGGAATCTAAAGCCCTCCCTCCTGCACCATCTCTCCAATCATGCATTCATCTTCTCTATCCTTCTGTTCCAATACTTACTCTGGGAGTAATCTGGAGATTACTACCTTTGAAGTCCTGCTCTTCAATTTCCTACCTAACTCCCTAAAGTCTGCTTGCAGGACCTCATTTCTCTTTTCTCCTTTATTATTGGTCCCAATATGCACCACAACCTCTGGCTGTTCACCAGCCCCCTTCAGAATGCCCTGCAGCCATTCCATGACAGCCTTGACCCTGGCACCCGGGAGACAACATACCATCTTTGAGTCACATCTAGGGCTGCAGAAGCACCTGTCTACTCCTCTCACTAACATCTCCTACCACTATTGCCCTTCCATACTTCTTCCTCCCACCATCCCGAGCAGCTGGACCACCCACAGTGCCATGGCCTTAGCTCTGGTTGGCCTCCACAGAGGAACTATCACTCTTAGCATTTTCCAAGGCTGATAAACAGTTTGCGAACGAGATGCACTTGGGAGATTCCCTCACTACCTGCCTGGTCCCCTTCTTCTGTCTGGAGGTCACCCATTCCCTCTCTGCTTACACTTCCTTAAGCTGCAGGGTGACCATGTCCTGAAACGTGCTATCCATGACCCTCTCAGCCTTGTGAATGCACCATAGTGTCCCCAGCTGCCGCTCAAGCTCCAAAGCCTGGAGCTCAAGTTGCTCCAGTCGGAAGCACCTCCTGCACACATGGTCATCCAGACCACCATATCTGCAAGCCAGATGGAAGCTGCTGTGATATTTCTGTTCTGCCTCCCACAGATCTTCATACCTCCAAACAGAGTCAGCAGATGGCTCCTTGGAGACAAAGACTACCCTCTAAGACGTGGCTAGTGACACCTGTAAGAAATCCTACAACTGATGAACAGGAAAGCTACAACCAGAGCCACGTGAGCACAAGAGCAGTCATAGAGCAAGCCATTGGATTGCTGAAGATATGATTCAGGTGCCGAGACAGATATGGGGCACCTTTCACTGTCAGCAAGATTATCCAAATTGGTGGTGGGCTGCTGTGTCTTGCACAATGCAGTGCTGCAGAGAGGACTGGAGCTGCTTGAGGAGGAAGATGATCACAGCTCTGCATCTTCCCAGGAGGAACCTGATGTGGCCAGGATTCCTGCAGCTGCTCACCCAGCTGCCCTTGACAGACTTATACAGGCGTGATCCAACTAACTCGAGGCTGTGAAACCATATGGCTCATCAATGCTGAACCCACTGCCTCCCCTGCAACACAAAGCATTCCCACAGTCAATAATTCTTCCATCACTTTGACACTTATTGCTCATTTTCTGCTCTGGTTATACCACTTTCCTCAAGGCTGATGGTCATTCGTCATGTGAGAGGCAGCAATAGAAATTTGAAGTAAAGGTTATTGTTCATTAACATTTACAATAAAATTGACAAGTTACATTCTTGTAGACATCCGAACGATTCACTTTGAGAAACTGTTAAATTTTTCTCTATCCTATTACCACGACATGGTGCTACCTCCGTGGCTTCAGCAGAGCTAGAAATGGCTGCAAGGGCAAGGGATGAGAAATGAGAGTGCCTCGAGCAGAGTCCTTATTTCCATATGCCCTTTCTCCATCTTCTCTCCTGTGGCCCACCCGTACATCTCTGCCAGCCAAAAGCAATTTGTTGAACTTCACTGAGACACTGAAAGGCCAAGGCAAGGCTTTTCTCCATCCTATTTAAACTGGCAACTGAGTGTGCAGGCCATCGGTGAAGGCCAGCATGCACTCAGTGGCTTGACTTGTCTGATTCTCCATGCAGGTGGCCATTCTTTCCATGGAAGTGGACATCAGGCCTTTGCTGAGGCATCATGGCAAAGCTAGGGTTGGACTCCTCCAATCTCTTTCCAATGGTACGCACTGACTCTGGAAATGTTAACAGAACCTCACACAGATTCTGCGACTGCTCCAGAATTGTCCTCTTCATTGACAACCTCTGAGGCTCTGCATAGACACATAGAAACTAGGAGCAGGAGTAGGTCATTCAGCCCTTCGAGCCTGCTCAGCCATTCAATATGATCATGACTGATCCTCTATCTCAATACCATATTCCCGCATTCCTTCCACACCCCTTGATGCCCCTAATATCCAAAAATTTATCAATTTCTTTCTTGAATATACTCAGTAACCCAGCCCTCATAGCCTCCTGTGGTAGAGAATTCCACAGGTTGACCACCCTCTGAATGAAGAAATCTTTCCTCATCTCAATCCTAAATGGCCTGCCCTGTATCCTGAGACTGTGGTCCCTTGTTCCAGATTCCCCAACCAGAGGAAACATCCTCCCTGTATCTAGTCTGTCTAGCCCTGTTAGAATTTTATATGTTTCAATCAAATCCCCTCTCATTCTTCTAAACCCTAGTCGATACAGGCCCAGTCGAACCAATCTCTCCTCATACAACAGTCCTGCCATCCCCGGTATCAGCCTAGTGAACCTTCGCTACACTCCCTCTATGGCAAGTATATCATTTCTTAGACCGGGAGACCAAAACTGTATGCAATACTCCAGGTGTTGTCTCACCAAGGCTCTGTATAACTGCATTAAGACATCCCTACTTCTGAACTCAAATCCTCTTGCAATGAAGGCCAACATACCATTTGCCTTCCTAATTGCTTGTTGTACCTGCCTATTTACTTTCATTGACTGGTGTACAAGGACACCCAGATCCCTTTGTACATCCACATTTCTCAATATATCACCATTTAAGTAATACTCTGCCTTTCTGTTTTTCATACTGAAGCATATAACTTAACATTTATCCACATTATACTGCATCTGCCATGTGTTTGCCCACACACAACTTGTTTAAATCACCCCAAAGCCTCCTTGCATCCTCCTCACAGCTCACAATCCCACCCAGTTTTGTGTTATCAGCAAACTTGAAAATATTGCATTTGGTTCCCTCATCCAAGTCATTTATATATATATTGCGAACAGCTGGGCCCCAAGCACTGATCCCTGTGGTGTACCACTAGTCACTGCCTGCCGCCTAGAAAAAGACTCATTTATTCCCACTCTCAGTTTCCAGTCTGTCAACCAATTCTCAATCCATGCCAGTATATTACCCCCACCCCCATCTGCTTTAATTTTGCCCACTAGTCTCTTATGTGGGACCTTATCAAAAGCCTTCTTGAAATCCAAATACACCACATCCACTGATTCTCCCTTACCTATTCTACTCATTACGCCCTCAAAAAACTCCAGTAAATTAGTTAAGTATAATTTCCCTTTCATAAATCCATGCTGACTTTGTCTAATCGCGTTAATGCATTCCAAGTGTTCTGTTACCATGTCTTTTATAATAGAGTCTAGTATTTTCCCCGCTACTGATGTTAGGCCAACTGGTCTGTAATTCTCTGTGTTTTCTCTTGCTCCTTTTTTAAATCATGGGGTTACTTTTGCCACCCTCCAATCTGCAGGAACTGCTCCAGAGTCTATAGAATTTTAGAAGATGACCACCAATGCATTCAATATTTCCAAGGCCACTTCCTTTAGTATTCTGGGGTGTAGATTATCAGGCCCTGGGAATTTTTCAGCCTTTAACCCAATTAATTTCTCTAGCATCATTTTTTTTACTAATACTGATTTTCTTCAATTCCTCCCTCTGACTAGACTCTTGGTTCACTAACATTTCTGGGAAATTATTTGTGTCCTCTTTTGTGAAGACAGAACCAAAATATGTGTTCAATTCTTCTGCCATTTCTTTTTTCCCCATTATAATTTCCCCCGTTTCTGACTGTAAGGGACCTACGTTTGTCTTTGCTAATCTTTTTCTTTTCACATCTTTATAGAAGCTTTTGCAGTCAGTTTTTATGCTGCATGCAAGTTTACTCTCATACTCCATTTTCCCCTTCTTGATCAATCTTTTTGTCCACTTTTTCTGAATTCTAAACTGCTCCTAATCCTCAGTCTTGCTGCTTTTTCTGGAAATTTTATGTTTCCTCTTTGGATTTAATACTATCCCTAATTTCTTTTGTAAGCCATGGTTGAGCCACCTTTCCTGTTTTATTTTTGCACCAAACAGGAATGAATAATTGTTGTAATTCATGCATACATTCTGTAAATATTAGCCATTGCCTATCCACTGTCACCCCATTTAGTAAGATTCCCCAATCTATCATTGCCAACTTGCGCCTCATACCCTCGTAGTTCCCTTTATTTAGGTTCAGGACCCTAGTTTCGGATTCAACTTCTTCATTCTGCATCCTAATGAACAATTCTATCATTTTATGGTCACTCTTCCCCAAGGGACCCCGCACAACAAGATTGTTAATTAACCCTTTCTCATTGCACATTACCTAGTCTAGGATAGCCTGCTCTCTAGTTGGCTCCTCAATGTATTGGTCTAAAAAACCATCACATACACACTCAAGGAAATCCTCCTCCACAGTATTGTTGCTAGTTTGGTTTGTCCAATCTATATGTAGATTAAAGTCACCCATGATTATAGTTGTGTCTTTATTACATGGGTCTCTAATTTCCTGCTTAATGCCTTCCCTTACATCTCCATTACTGTTTGGGGGCCTATAGACAACCCGCCTCGATGTTTTCCGCCTCTTGGTGTTTCTTATCTCCATCCAGATTCCACATCATGATTTTCCGAGCCAATATACTTCCTCACTATTGCATTGATTTCCTCCTTTATTAACAATGCTACCCCATCTCATTTCCCTATTTGTCTGTCCATCCTAAATGCTGAATACCCCTGGATGTTCAGTTCCCATCCTTGGTCACCCTGCAGCCTTGCCTCCGTAATTGCAACTATATCATAACCGTTTATGTCTATTTGCGCTGTTAATTCATCTACCCTATTGCAAATGCTCCATGCATTAAGATACAATGCCTTTAGACTTGCTTTTTAATCTTGTTAGTCATCTTAGCTTTATTTTACACTATGGCCAGGATTTTTCAGTTGGCATGTGGGGGTGGGAGGGCCCCTGACACGCCTGCGTGTAAAATGACACGCGATGATGTTGGGCGTGCGTCCCGACGTCATTGCACCGTCTCACGATGTTTCGTTCGGCGGACGCGTGCCGGAGTCGGCTGCATGCCCACCGATAATTGGTAGGCCTATTAAGGCCATTAACAAAGTAATTAATGTCATGTTTACGCTGCCTGTCCAACCTTAAGGTTGGTGGGCAGGGTAAAAGGCAAAGCCGTCTTCACGTTTTTTAGGAAACCTCATCCATGAGCGGGATGAGGTTTCATAAAGTTTTTACTACTTAAATAAAAAGTTTATATGAAAAATAAAAAAATGTCCCATCTCATATGACACAGTCACATGAGGGGACATGTCTCATTAAATTTTTAATGTCTGTAAAAATTTTTTGAAAGACCGCTTCAATCTCCCTGGGGCACAGATTGAAGCACTCTTTCACACGCATGCTTGCCTGCGTAAAATGGAGGTGCGGAGCCGATCGCGGTCGGCTCCGTGACCGCTCCTGCCGAGTCCGCCCGTTGCGGGAAAAATTCAGGCCTATGACCCCATTTATTTTTTGCCCTTGTTTTTCCTGCCTTCCACTTTTGCTTCTTACATTTCTGTCTTTTGTTTCTATCCTTGTTTCCCCCTCCTCTGTCTCCCTGCCCAGGTCCCCATCCCCCTGCCATTCTAGTTTAAACCCTCCCCGACCGCACTAGCAAACACCCCCTCACGAGGACATTGGTCCTGGTCCTGCCCAGATACAACCCGTCTTGTTTGTACTGGTCCCGCCTTCCCCAGAACCAGTCCCAATATCCCAGGAATCTGAATCCCCCCCCTCCACTACATCATTTCTTCATCCACCTATTCATCCGTTATATCCTGTTATTTCTACTCTTGCTAGCACGTGGCACTGGTAGTAATCCTGAGATTACTACCTTTGAGGTCCTACTTTTTAATTTATTTCCTAACTCCCTATATACAGCTTGTAGGATCTCATCCCTTTTTTTACCTATGTCGTTGGTACCAAAATGCACCATGGCTGCTGGCTGTTCATCCTCCACCTTCAGAATGCCCTGCAGCCTCTCTGAGGCATCCTTGACCCTGGCACCAGGGAGCCAACATACCATTCTGGAGTCTCTTTTGTGGCCGCAGAAATGACTGTCTGTTTCCCTTACTATTGAATCCCCTATCACTATAGCCCTGCCACTCTTCCTTCTCCCCTCTTGTGCAGCAGAGCCACCCTTGATGCCATGGAATTGGCTCCTGCTGCTTTTCCCTGAGAAGTTGTCTCCCCCAACAGTATCCAAAATGTTATATCTGTTAGAGAGGGGGACAGCCATAGGGAACTCCTGTACTACCTGCCTTCCTCTACTCTGCCTGGTGGTCACCCACCCCCTTTCTTTACCTGTGGTGTGACCACTCACTGAACGTGCTGTCCATGATAATCTCAGCATTGTGGATGCTCCACAGTGAATCCACCCGCAGCTCCAGCTCCGAAATGCGGTTAGCCAGTAGCTCCAACTGGACACACTTCCTGCACACATGGTCGCCAGGGACACTGGATATGTCCTCGACTTCCCACATAGCACAGGAAGAGCATATCACGGGTGCAAGCTCTGCTGCCATGACTTCCCTTTAGATTAAGCTCGTTAGTTACTCCCTTTAAAGAATACTAATTACGCTAGGGGTCTTATTCCACTCCAAATACTCCCACTACAGTCCGAAGTCCTCACCTTATTTTGTTTAAGCTAATGGACTGCAGCAGTTTAATTAGCAGAAAAAGTAGAAGTACAAGTACTCACCTGAGCCTGCTTACCAATCAGTTGCCTCCCCTGCATCGCGTTACTTTTTGAATCGTGACATCACTTCGAACTCCACCGCCTGAAGATCCTGAGGGTACGCCTCTCCTCTCCGGTCTTAGCCTCTGTTTTTTGCACCCTTTTATACTGCTCTCGCTGGCTTCTCTGGTCAGCCCCGAGTCTCCCCGGAATTCTCGCTCTGTCTTCGCGCTGAAAGCCCCAAGTCCAGCTCCCACTCTTTTTAAATCTCTGCTCTGACTCTCAGTTCCCGCTCTTTTTGGATCTCTGCTCTGACTCTCAGCTCCCACTCTTTTTAAATCTCTGCCAAGCATCTGCATCCATCTGAGCTTAGAATGTCTTGTGTACTACGAAGGGGACTCAATATTGCTGTCCCTGTCTCCAACACCTACTCCTGTTCACCAACATAGCTACTGCCTTGGAGGCCGCACTGAAGCGTGTGTATCTGAACTGGTGGAGGATGGGCATAAGATGTGTAACAGTGCTTCCTCAGAGTATGTAAACTCTTTGGCTTCCTCCACACTAGCTCCTGAGTGATGCTTGAAGGACTTGTGGGAGCTGAAAAGTGTGAATTGCTGACAAGGGAAAAGGGTTCAAAGTCATCATTGTGTGGATGATATTGCAGTAACTGGTGACATCAAGTCAATATGAGTGAGTGTCGTGCATCACGTGGCTGTTGTGATACCTAATTCTGTCACCTGGTATCTAGGAGATTCTCAGCTCTCCATCTCCAGTGGCCATGCACTCCTCCATTTTGCTAATCTCCATGGCCTCTTTCTTCAAGGTAGTCAAGGTGGCTATGATTGGAGGGTCTCCCTGGTGTTCTCCACTCTCATATCCTGCAAGGACGGATAGAAGAGAGTTGTGGATGTGAGAAATAGAATGTTTTAGGAGGATGGAATGACAACAGTTATGGAGGGTGTCTGTGAGGGCAGGACGTGGGATGTTAATAAATTGATGGTGAGTGTTAGTATTGGCTGTTCAGATGGGGAAGTGAAGAAGTGCCTCGAGAGAGGAATAACTGGAGTTGCAAAGAATGTCAATCTGAAGAGTGCTGTGCAGGAGAATGCAGGGGAAAATCAGTGTCAGGGATTGGCTCTTGAATGTGGCACCTCACTCACATTTCCTGTCCTGATGAGGTCATTGAACCTCACTTGGTACTGTATCCAAGAGCAAGATACCCCACTCCTGCTGCTCACCATTTGAACCACTTCCAGCTAGGCCTCCCTGGCTTGTGAAGTTGACCTCTTCCTCCCGTCTGCTGGAAACAGTGTTTCTGTATGGGCTTTTACAGCCCGCAGAACAACCTGCAGGGATGCCTCAGTGAACCGGGGAAAGTTTTTGCTATGTTGAGCCTCCATCTTTATGCTTGCTCTCTCTTTCCTCATAGACCCTGAGAGAGGTTTAATTTTGCTGAGCAATCACACCTGTCTCGATAAAATCGCAAGAGTAAGCATGTTAACATTTGGACCATCAATCTTGCCTGCTGCAGCCTGTGAGTAAGTCCCGGGGTGGCAGCAGAGGAGGAAAGAGAATGCAAGAGCTGAGGTCGGATGAGGAGTAAACCCACGATAGTGCAGTGGAGCCAGGAGGAGCACTCTTGCTCCTCCTGATCCCACATGAAAGTGAGGTTTCATCCATGTTAGTAAACCGATGCACAGTAGGCCCTGAGCATCTTAAACTCAGAGCAGCCCAACTTCAGGAAGGGCACCCAAAACAGACTTTATGCCCTCTTTTAACATAGACAACGGGCTGAATACCTGTTTTAGGTGACTTTCAGGGACACCCGAAAGATTGTCGGACCTAATATGGTGTCAAATGTATTTCTGGTATATTTTAGACGTAGAGCATAGCCCCACGAAATTGGTCCATTTTCCCCCATTTTCCATCCAGAAAATGAGCACAACATGGTCCAATTTCTACCCCACTGTTGTCAAGGACATAGGCGTACGGCACAATGTATTATCCTGCTGCTAAGATGGTGTTCTACCCCTTTAAGGCCTACGAAATCCAAGTATTAATTAATGTAGAATTAATGTAATGAAAAGTGAAACCTATTGCACAGGACAAAAGTAAAATATCTTGGAATTCATTGATTTTTAAAATATATATATTAGTGCTTCTGTGTTTAAAGTACTGATAATGAAAGCCAGATCAAGCTGCAATCAAATGGTGGGGTAAGTGAGGGTGAACGAATGGATGTAGCATGTTACGATCCCTGAGGAAACCGTTAACATTTAAAGAGAAATTCGAACACCCTGTGATTTACTGAAAGAAATTATGTCACAAGATTTCACCTTTTTAAACAAAACAACGTTTACTGTATATAAAAATTAAACAAAGCAAGCTTTGTTATTTTGTTACAACTAACTTAACACTATAGGTTGTAAAGACTTTGATTATAAACTCAGTTCCCTTTTTAACTTCCTAATTCCACCCAAGGGCTCCCTTATACGTTACAAGATCTTGAGGTTCCATTCACTTCTCCTTTTGGGCTACAAACCAAGTACGCTATAGCCTTCCGGCATTCACTTTAATTTCTCCTCAGTGTTCCAGCTATTCTCCAAGGTATGAGATTTATAAACTTTTGGCTAAGCAATCCTCCAACTTTTCTTCAAAGCTCCACAACCGTAGACTTCTCAGCTCAAGCTTAGGCTTCACTGCATTCATGCTCAGTGATCTAGAAATCAGAAACACCCCTGATTCCTAATGGCCTCAACTCTCCTGTACAGCATTTGGTCTCATAGCTGCTTTTCAGCTCCTGGCAGACATAATCTCTCTCTCTCTCTCTCTCTCTGCCTTATCTAACTGTTTGTTTTCTATGAGGGTTACTGTAGATTTCTTCTTCCAGCTCCAAGTTAGGCAAATCTTCTGGCCTCTTTTTTCCCCTCATGATCTCTGTCTCCAAACTGTGAGCAAACACACACACACACACAGATAAATAAAGGAACCACCCCACACAGCCCATCTCCATGGCCATGTGGCATACTTGGGATGTTCCAACCAGAAATGTAAATTAACTATCTTTTACCTGCAAAACTAACTTTTGTTTCTGGGACCCACATGAATAATTTATATATCTAATGGAGTTAATGGCCCTCTCCACCAAGAAACTCCTGAGTTCCAAAGACGTTTTAGCTTATTTGACCTGGGAACTACATGAATGATCCAACTCCCTTACTAACATAACTGTAGGCCTCCTGTCCCTACCAAAAGCTCAAAAATAGGCCATTCACGTTTTATGTTTTCTCACTTCTTTATTCGTTCATGGGATGCAGGCTAGGCCAGCATTTATTGCCCATCCCTAATTGCCCCTGAGATAGTGGTGGTGAGCTGCCTTCTTGAACTGCTGCAGTCCATGTGGTGTAGGTACACCCACAGTGCTGTTAGGGAGTTCCAGGATTTTGACCCACTGAAAGTGAAAAAATGGCGATATATTTCCAAGTCAGGATGGTGTGTGGCTTTGAGAGGGACTTCCAGGTGTTCCGATGCGTTTACTGCTCTTGTCCTTGCAGATGGTAGCAGTCATGGGTTTGGAAGATGCTGCCTAAGGAGCTTTGATGAGTGCATCTCTGCAGTGCATCTTGTAGATGATACACACTGCTGCTACTGTGTGTCGGTGGTGGAGGGAGTGAATATTTGTGGAAGGGGTACCAATCAAGCGGGCTGCTTTGTCCTGGATGGTATTGAGCTTCTTGAGTGTTGTTGGAGCTGCACTTATCCTGGCAAGTGGAGAGTATTCCATCACATTCCTGGCTTGTGCCTTGTATATGGTGGACAGGATTTGGGAAGTAAGGAGGTGAATTACTAGCCGCAGGATTCCTAGTCTCTGACCTGCTCTTGTAGCCACAGTATTTATGTGGCTAGTTCAGTTCAGTTTCTGGTCAATGGTAACCCCCAGGATGTTGATAGTGGGTGTTTCAGTGATGGTAATGCCATTAAATGTCAAGGGGCGATGGTTAGATTCTTTCTTGTTGGTTATGGTCATTGCTTGGATCTTGTATGGTGCGAATGTTACTTACCCCTTGTCAGCCCAATCCTGGATATTGTCCAGGTCTTGCTGCAGTAGGACATGGACTGCTTCAGTATCTGAGGAGTTGTGAATGATGCTGAACATTGTGCAAGCATCAGCGAACATCCCCACTTCTGGCCTTATAATGGAAGGAAGGTCATTGATGAAGCAGCTGAAGATGGTTCGGTGAGGACACTACCATGAGGAACTCCTGCAGTGTTGTCCCGGAACTGAGATGATTGACATCCAACAACCACAACTATCTTCCTTTGTGCTAGGTGTGATCCCAACCAGCGGAGAGTTTCCTTCCCTGATTCCCATTGACTCCAGTTTTGCTAGGGCTCCTTGATGCCACACTCTGTTAAATGCTGCCTTGATGTCAAGGGCAGTCACTCTCACCACACCTCTGGAGTCCAGCTCTTTTGTACAAGTTTGAACCAAGGCTGTAATGTGGTCAGGAGCTGAGTGATCCTGGCAGAACCCAAACTGGGTGTGATTAGCAGGTTATTGCTAAGCAAGTGCCGCTTGATAGCAATGTTGATGATCCCTCAATCACTTTACTGATGATCGAGAGTAGACTGAAGGGGCAGTAATTGGTCAGTTTGCATTTGTCTTGCTTTTTTTGTACAGGACATATCTGGGCAACTTTTCACATTGCTGGGTAGATGCCTGTGTTGTAGTTGTACCGGAACAGCTTGGCTAGGGGCACAAGTCCTTAGGAGCGCTTGTCTTCAGTACTATTGCCAAAATATTGTCAGGGCACATAGTCTTTGCAGTATCCAGTGCCTTTAGCCATTTCTTGATATCACGTGGAGTGAATCGAATTGACTAAAGACTTGCATCTTTGATGTTGGGGAGCTCCGGTTGAGGCCGAGATGGATCATCCACTCGGCACTTATTGTTGAAGATTGCTGCAAATGCTTCAGCTTTATCTTTTACACTCGTGCTGGGCTCCCTCATCAATGAGGATGGGGGTATTTGTGGAGTCTCCTCCTCCAATGAGTTATTTGATTGTCCACCATCATTCACGACTGAATGTGCAGGACTGCAGAGCTTAGATCTGATCTGTTGGTTGTGGGATCGCTTAGCTATGTCTATCACATGGTGCTTACGCATGGTGGTAGTGCCACACAACATAATGTAGGGTATTCTCAGTGTAGATGTCCTCATCATTGGGCTTTAATTCCAGATTTTTATTGAATTCAAATTCCACCATCTGCCATGGTGGGATTTAAACCCTGATCCCCAGAGCATTACCCTGAGTCTCTAGCCCAACGACAATACCACTACGCCACTGCCTCCCCGTCACCACCTCCTCTCTAACCTCATTAAATAAACATAGGTAACCCTTTGAACTGCATTCATCCCAGATCAGCTCCTCAACCAAGTGTTTCCATTTATCTACATTTAGCACTTTAATTCCTAAAACTAAATGTTATACCTCTGAAATACATGAATTATGGAATCATATATTTGCAACAAGTATGGTTGGATTTTCAGAAGGCATTCGATAAGGTGCTACATAGGATTTGTTACACAAGATGAGGTCTTATGGGATTTGGGTAAAATATTAGCATAGATCGAGGATTGGTTAAAGGATAGAAAACAGAGTAGAAAAAAATGTTAATTTTCCAGATGGCAGGCTGTTACTAGTGGAGTGGCACAAGGAATAGTGCTCAGCTATTTACAATCTATATAAATAACCTAAATATGTTACATTCAGTCCCCTAATCTATGTTTGTTGACAGTACAAAGTAAGCTGTGGGGAGGATGTAAAGAGGCCAAAAAAGGATATTGGCTGGTTTAATTAAGTGGGCAAGAAGGTGGCAGATGGAGTATACTCTGGAGAAATGTGAAATTATCCATTTTAGTAGAACAAATGCAAAAGCAGACTGTCTTTTAAAAGGTGAGAGATTACGAAATGCTGGTACTCAGAAAAACTTGGGGGTCCTCAAACCTGAATCTCTCAAAGTTAACAATAGCAAACAATTAGGAAGGGAAATGGTATGTTATACTCTAACAACTTTGCAATAAAGTTTAATAGCCATTATATTGAATGGTGGAGCATGCTCAAGGGACTGTAATTCCTATTTGTTTTGTTTTTATGCTTTTAAACAAACAAGCATGGCAATGCAAAGAATAGTTGTTGTGAATGTATATTCAAGCGAGCCACTGACCCAAACCACCTGTACTGAGGCTTTTCATTGTTATTTGGTAGGGGAAGTTTGCAGCTGACAAAGTTGTTCCTCGTCAACATTTAGCCTTTAAACAACACCAATAAAACTTACTGTTTGGTTATTACCACTCTTTGTAGGATCTTACTGCATGTAATTGGCTCTCTATATCAGAACAGTGTCTATACTTCATTGGCTATGGGTGGGATGGTGGCTTTAGCTTGTGGAATGTCCAGTTGATGAGCTCCTTCAGTGACAGGGTATCAGTTACACTGAATTCTCTCTTACAGCTAAATCCACATCACACACTGACAACTATCGCTGAGCTCACTGGATTAAGTCTCATCAGCCTTGACCTCAGGCAACGTGGCACAATTAAGTGTCACACTTATCTCTGCCTGTAACTAGCTGGTATTGTGTACTTCTCTAGAATAAAAGCAAAAAACTGCGGATGCTGGAAATCCAAAACAAAAACAAAAACAAAAATACCTGGAAAAACTCAGCAGGTCTGACAGCATCTGCAGAGAGGAACACAGTTAATGTTGCAAGTCTGTATGACTCTTCAACAGAACTAAGGAAAACTAGAAGAGAGGTGAAATATAAGCTGGTTTAAGGCGGGGTGGGACAGGTAGAGCTGGATAGAGGGCCAGTGATAGGTGGCGATAACCAAAAGATGTCATAGACAAAAGGACAAAGAGGTGTTGAAACTGGTGATATTATCTAAGGAATGTGATAATAAACGTACAGATAGCCCTGGTGGGGGTGGGTGGGGGGGAAGGGATCAAAATAGGCTAAAAGGCAGAGATAAAACAATGGATAGAAATACATTTAAAAATAATGGAAATAGGTGGGAAAAGAAAAATCTATATAAATTATTGGAAAAAAGAGGGATCGGAAAGGGGGTGGGGATGGAGGAGAGAGTTCATGATCTAAAACTGTTGAATTCAATATTCAGTCCGAAAGGCTGTAAAGTGCCTAATCGGAAGATGAGGTGCTGTTCCTCCAGTTTGCGTTGTGCTTCACTGGAACAATGCAGCAGGCCAAGGATGGACATGTGGGCATGAGAGCAGGGTGGAGTGTTGAAATGGCAAGCGACAGGGAGGTCTGCGTCATGCTTGCGGACAGACCGAAGGTGTTCCATAAAGCGGTCACCCAGTCTGGAGAGACCAAACGCAGAGTAACATTACTGTCTGTATCTATGTTGACATATGGGCCAGGATATTGTCCTCGTTGGGCAGCCTCAGTGGGAGCAGTCGGGAAGCCACCCGCCACCTGCGATCAGAGCTGAACCGCAATTTCACGGCCAATTAAGGCCCGCCCAGCATGAAACATGTGCTGCAGCATTCAACGCTGCCTGTGTTGGGGGGGGGAGGAGGAGGGCGGGCGGGGGACTTCGCGCATGCACGCAAGTGTGTGCAGGAAAAGCCCCCTGAGGCACAGAGCTACCTCAGGGAGATGAAGATATAAAAAATTAAAAATAAAGAATTTTAAGATGTTAAAAAACATGTCCCCTCACATGAGCAGGGTCGCGTTAAAAATTAGCATGAAAATTTATTATTTTTTTTAACAACGGATCAAAACCTCATCCCGTCCGTGGATGAGGTTTCGCAAAAAATGCAAAGGCCGCTTGGCCTTTTCACCTGCCCATGAACCGTAAGGTTGGATGGGCAGCAGAAAATTTAATTCAATTAGATTGTTAAAGGCCTTAATAGGCCTTTTAAAATATTGCGTGAATGCGTGATGATGTCGGGACGCTCGCCTGATGTCATCGCGCGTCATTTTACGCTCGTTCGGGTCAGGCACGAGTCCGCCTGACGAGCAGAAAATTCTGCCCATGAGGTATTTGGACTTGCACAGATGCTGAATTAGGAGAAATCATCAATATCCTCAATAATCATCAGCCCACCACTAAACTTAAAGCCACAACACAGAAGGAAATCATTACTTTCCTAGAGAACACAGTATTGAAATTGGAACAAGAAACTAATAAGCATAAGTTAGCAACAAAGGATTTTATTTCAAAATAACTGACATACTTCTACACACAAAAAAACCATCACACCAAAAATGCCTTCCATGGACTGGTGAGGTCACAGCTAATGCATTTTCATTTCATGTGGCTCAAAGCTGGAAGATTTTACCGAGTCAGTTACTATTCTTTTTACTGCATCTCAGATCTCAATCTCAGATTTAAATTTAACAATTGATCTAGCATTGATATTGACCTAGCATCAATTGCTGTTTGCTGAAGAGAGTTCCAATCTTCCACCACCCTTTGTGTGTAGAAATGTTTCCTAATTTCACTCCTGAAAGATTATGCTCCCTAGTCTTAGACTCCCCTAAATTATTTACCTCATTACATTTCCTTCATTACAACAGCGACTATACTTCCAAAGTATTTCATTAATTGGACAGCACTTTGGAATGGCCTAAGATCATTAAGAGATCTTAGTATATGCAAAATGGTTGCATGTTTTTCTCTAGCATAGTCACTGCACCTCAATAATTCACAGTATGTGAAATGCTTTGGGATGTGATAACACAGAAATGCAAATGTTTCCTATGAAATAAAACTGTTCAGTATTAAGTTATCAATTAACACAGTGTTCATTACAATAGCATCCACTACATTTCTTCCCCATGCCGTAGCTCCTGAACTTATGCAGCCATAAGTTAGAGACGCCAAATCATTTGCAAGGAATTCATTACTTTGGTGACTTCAAGTTTTCCTGGCTCCCAGTTAGCTGAGTATTCCTTAGTTAACAGGTTCTCTCCCCACTCCTCGCAGCCTCTCTCCCTTTTTCTGCCTCCCCCCTCACTGCCTCTCTCAGCTTCACAGCCTCTGCCCCCCTCCACAGCCTCTCTCACCCCCGCAGCCTCTCTCACCCCCGCAGCCTCTCTCACCCCTGCAATCTCTCCCCTCTTGGATCTTTCATTCCTCCATGTTTTGTTTGATTTCTTCTTGCCTCTGAGGAGACCAGTCTCCAAACCAGTGCGAAGCTCACACAGCATTTATTTGGCAGCTTTGAAGTTCAGAGACCATGTCCCTGCACACTGAGTTTGCTATGTTTGCATTTGTTCTCAATGGGCTGTGATCTATATTCCTAAATGATCCCTGAACACTTCCATGGGGGCAGAAGCCTCTGCACAGATGACACTGACCATTCAATTTCTCACCGCCTACCCCTGGCAGCACCTCTCTCACTGCTCATGCTAATGCACCACCACTCACCTTCCCACTGCTCCCAATCGCAGGCTAGTGAGCCTATTAACAGCAAGCGAGGGAGAGAAACGGCCTGTGATTGGAGGTGCAACTCTTCACAGCTTCTGTCTCTCCCATGTAGGGGGGTGACTTTTCTTTCACTGGTCGCCCCATGGTTGAATTTTCCAGGGACTTTCAAGGGCAAATTTGCCCACTGCCCCTGTATATTTTGAACCCTGGAGCCAGTGCAGACACAATGGGTTAAATGTTCACCTCTGTGCTTTAAAATTATTCTATCAGATTCCTGAAAATTGAACATAGAAGCCCTTGTTTCAAAATACTGGATCAAGCACTACAGATCAAGGCCTGGGTTTCATATTCATCAAAAAGTCTTTCCACTAGACAAGTTGAGCCTAGATTTTTATATTATTATAGACAAGATGCACAAATAGAGGAATGAGAAAATAGGACAAGCCATGCTGAATCTTTCAATTTTAATGAGAGATTTTTTAAAAACTTAATGTCAGTTTGCACAATGCATTCACTCACATCTGGTGTTCTACAAAATGTCCAAATCTATAGAATTATAGAGCACAGTGAGAGCAAAGCTTAGAAGAGAATGAACGTTATGCAGAGGCCTGAGGAAAAAAATAGAAATCTGATATCTATAATGCATTTTTTAAGGTTTTGCAGAAATGTTATTACTACAAACCTCAAAGGGTTAAGCAACTTTCAAGCCTAAGTAATTTGTTTAGAGATAAGTCTGTTGAAACAATTAACCCAACTGCATAGAGGTCTCTGGTTCAGTTTAAATTTATGAAATTGACTGTAAATTGTAAATGGAACCATTCAAACAGGGATATTGCCCTTTGAAATGCATTGAATCTTTTTTTAAATAGTTATTATTTTTTGTTGACTTTCAATTTTAAAAACACTGTCAAGTCCTCACCCGGCTTACAGCTAACCAATAACTTCCAATTACCTGTTTGCATATAATGGAATAAATTTCACCGTGGAATTATTGCCTATTTTAACAGCCATAAGAGGGGTAATACCCCAGTGATGGGAAGAGTTGGCAGCTATGTAGCCAATTGTACAGAATGATTAACCTATTCAGAGCTGATGAGCAAAAAGGCAGAAAACTTATCAGATACAATTTATGTTATTTAAAATGCCGCTCTCTTGGGTGCTTATGCAGATTAATACCATGAATACTGAGTGACATTTTATAATACCTTCACATCTGGTAATAGAAGAGTAGACACAGTAGATTAACATTTGCAATAGTTATTTATACAAATGGTAACCCAGCAACCGAAGACAGAATAGCAGGGGTTGAGATAAGTAGTTCTCCGATCCCCATGAGGACCACAAATTAGGAAATAAGACACAAGTCAAAAAGTTTTAATTTCCTACATGAGAGAGACACAATTTCTCTCTGGAGTTTGTTTAAACATTTATATTTAGCACAAAAAAATGAACCATAAGATGGATGAGGATCAAATAAGAGAAAAGGGTTTTCTTTTTCAAAGCCGTCCACTATTAAGATATAATTTGAAGCTGCATGTTTGAGTTCTTTTTGAAAGGTTGTTCCTCAGCATCAGTTAATCATTGTAGTGTAAGGAAACAGTGACAGAGATCCCTATATGGCCACCATCAGCATCACCCTGAGATTAGTTAACAGGTGGGTAAGTGAGTTTCTGTTTAGCTTCATTATTTCTTATCATTATACCACAGATAACAAATCAAAGCTAGGATACTCCACTTGGGATTTCTTTTTCACTATTTATTACTTGAAGAATACTTTGCATTAATTCTATAAATTTGCCTTCTCTTATACCCCTTCAATGTTTTTTTCTTGTTCAAATCTTTGAATATTTCCATTGTCTCCATGGATTGTGACAGTATATGTCAGTCTGCAATACCAGAGGTATTTTTAATCTTCCAGGCAATTACATAGCCTTGAGTGGTTAGTCTTATTTCTGTTTATTATTCTTTATTAAATCCCCTGATGGCTGAGTGGGATGAACCAGTGAATTGCTGAGCCAGGGAAGTCCGCATTCAATTTCCCTCTGCGTGCTGAGTTACCTGGAGTGCCTGGATTTTCACTATTGACCCGCTAAGGATGGGAAGTGTGTCATCCTCCAGGGCCAAATAGTCTGCAACAGTTAAGACTCATGCTTGAAAATAGTTATTTGGATGAAGGAAACAAATTTGTGTGGAACTATCTCAGCATAGAGTCAATGTCTTCAAGAGAGGGGAGAGAATTCTGGCAGGAAAAGCTCAGAATTCAAATAGAATAGAATGGAGGTAGCTTGAAATGCATATGTTTGCCAATTGGGCAGAGGGTTCAGAATAATGATTTTCATCATTTATACAATGTGGACAGTCTCTAGCTGTTAGGCTGAGTGAGAAATATACATAAGCCATGCCACGCGGAATAAGAAGTTCAAATGTTGGGTATTGAAAGAACACAAATTTCAGTCTGGTTGATCTTCATAGAGTACAAGATACTTCTGGGCCTGTCTAATACTCCATTCATGCTGTAAATTGGACAGTAAACACTCGTATTTTTAGGGCATGGGGCGATTGAATTTCTAGGCTGGAGACTATGAAAATTGAATTAATCAAAAGTGAAATCGAAGTGCAAGCAAGTCAAAGAGTCTGTCACCATAATGTCATACAAAAGTGTTACAACCAGCATGTTATATAGGGAGCATACTATGAGGGGCAGGAAGTACATGCTATCATACTAGCTTTATACTATACTTAGCAGTGGCTTTGGTTATGTTAAATCAAAGGATGGAATGGAAACAATAGAAATGGTCTGAAGTTTTTGATGGGGCTTTGTTCTTTCAAATGCTTAATTGCAATGTCAGACATACAGTTTGACTACACAAAGGCAGTGGCAGGGGTGAGAGAGGTAGAACAAGGCATCATCAGCGTAGATGTGGATGCTAAGCCCATGTATATTGCTAATGTTGTCACCAGATGGCACTCGGAGGAAGAAAATGAGTGCACCAAGGACAGATGCTTGGGGGACTCCAGGAGTAATGGTGTGGGGATGGAAAGAGAAGCCATTGCTGGAGATGCTCTGGCTCCAATCAAAGGTGTAAGAGTGGAACCAAGCAATGATAATCTCATTGAACTGCACGAGGGAGGAAAGGTATTAGAGGAGGATGGTGTGATCAACTGTGTCAAAAGGTGCAGAGAAGTCCAGAAGGATAAGGAGGAATAATGCACCACAATCACTGTCACAGAAGGTACAATCTTTGATTTTGGTTAGGGCCATTCAGTGCTTTGGCAAGGACAGAAAATTGACTGGAGAGATTCAAGTATGAAGTAATGCATTCCAGTGCCTTACAGATGGAAAAATATTCTTCTGTTCTCTTCCTTAAATTTCTTATATTGAACCTTACATCTGTGTTCCCTTGGGGCTAAATTGGATAGCTCCTGAAAACAGGCTCAGGGATCGCAATGTCTAATTAACCTGTGCCTGTTCATAGGGACATAGGAACAGGAGTAGTTCACTTAGCCCCTTGAGCTTGTTCCACCAATCAATGAGACCCTGCCTGATACGTGATCTAGCTCCATACACCAGCCTTTGCCCCATAACTCTTAATACTTTGGTTAAAAAATATCTATTGATTTCAGATTTAAAGTTAACTGATTTAACATTAGTTGCCTTTTGCAGAAGAGAATTTCCTAATTTCACTCCTGAAGGATTTGGCTCTAATATCTGTTCCCTCTAATCTCAGACTACTCAACTAGCGAAAATAGTTTCTATCTACTCTCTCTACTCCTCTTATTATCTCCAGCTTCAATCAGATCACCCCTTCTAAATGCCAGGGAATACAACCTTTCTAATCTCTCTTTATAATTTAACCCTTGAAGATCAGGTATAATTGTGGTAAATCTACCAATATTTCCTTCCTAAGGTGAGATGCCCAGAGCTGCTCATAGTACTTCAGGTGTGATCTAACCAGGGTTCGTATAGCTGTAGCATAACTTTTGTCATAGTGGTAATGTCACTGGACTAGTAATCCAGAGGCTTGGAGATATGAGTTCAAATACCACTATGGCAGTTGGTGGAATTTAAATTCATTTAATTAATAAATATGGAATTTAAAATTAGTCTCAGTAATGGTGATCATAAAACTACCAGATTGTCATAAAAGCCTATCTAGTTCACTTATGCTTTTTAAGGAAGAAAATCTTCTGTCCTTATCTGGTTTAGTCTACATGTCACTCCAGACCCACAGCAATGTGGTTGACTCTTAACTGCCCTCCGAAATGGCCTAGCAAGCTACTCAGTCATATCAAGCCTCTACAGAAAAATTGAAAAAGAATAAAACCGGCACCGGCCGGACCACCTAGCATCAACCTAGGCATTGGAAAAGAGAAAGACACACCTGGCTCAGTCAACTATATCGCTGTTCCTTCATTATCACTGGGTCAAAAAACTGCAACTCCCTTTCTACCGGCACTGTGGGTGTTCCTACAATAGATGGACTGCAGCGGTTTCAATAAGGTGGCTTACCACCATCTTCTGAAAGGAAATTAGTAACGAACAGCAAATGCTGGCCCAGGACTGACATGTGATCAAAAGGCAGTGGGAGCAGATAGACATGGAAGTTAGCACCTGGAGTCAAACCCCAAAACCCTGATGTAGTGCTGCAAGAAGTTCAATGATCCCACATGAATAGTCAAGGTCAGTCAAATCTACGAATCATTGTAGCAGCGAAGGAGGCCATTCAGCCCCTCATGTCCATGCAGGCTGTCTGCCATGGTGGGATTCAAACCTGGGTCCCAAGAGCATTACCCTGGGTCTCTGGAATACTAGTCCAGTAACAATACCACTATGCCATCGTCTCCCCTACTGTTAGTTACAGAAAAAAGGTAAAGTGTGGGACTGTTGGTAAATGGGGAATTGGGATTGCAGTTACTGCAGGGCTCCTACAGAGCCATACAGGCAGCAGAAGAAGTGTTTCAGCATGCTACTGATGTGCCCTATCACATTTCATGTGGCAGCATGGTTTTCACTGTATGCATGGTGCATACACAGTTATCAGCCGCGTCATCAATAGACAGCCCTTGTCACCCAGTAACCACCTTTGGTTTTCTGTTGTGGCTCAACTACAGCTGGAACAACAGATTGCTGCAGATAGGAGGCATCATAACTGCTACCAAAATACCGGTCATTGACCTGCATGATTCACAGCCTGTGGTCACACACCAGCTGGACGTTGAACGAATAGAATCCCTTTCTGTTCTGGTATAGGGCAGAGTTCACATGGAATTGTAGAACGGCCTCCTTCTCTGCTATGCCATTGACCCGTCATGTCTGTGCTGGCTCTCGGGAAAAGCAATTCACCTAATGCCAAATGTGTGCACACAAAAAATGCATATACAATCGATGGCACTATGGAGAGGTTGCATTCCAAGCAAAGCCACATACTCGCTTTGCCTGCCGCTCTCTAGTTTGCTCCTTTCGAATAGAGAACCTCAGTGTCCTTCCTTATGCCATATCGGACTGCAAAATGTGGGATGTTGCAAATATCACCAGTACCATCCAGCTTGAAGTAGCCAGATGTATGAATGTTCATGGCCATGGTCAACCTCACAACCACTGGTAATGTGATCTTTACTGGCTCTGACGTTGCCTTTGTGACTGTAGCAGCTGTCAGATTTCAGTGAACGTAGACAACTCACACATTGTTCCTCATTGAGGTTCAGCGAGGAGAGTTGCTTTGGTTGAATGTGGTCTTCTGTTGGGAGTGCTTCTTCCCCTTCCTTCTTCACCCTCTTCTGTCTGCATGGCCTCTGTTCATTCTCCAAGTCATGTTGTATTCCAAATGGAATGGCCCATTACTGAGAGCAATTGATTTATGTAGAAGATTTGAAGTCAGCAAAAGTCCTTCGGCACCTGTCACACCACTTCCTGTAGATTTTTACAACTTGAAACAACTATAGACAACTATAGAAAACACCAAGAACTCGTAGAATCGTAGCAACAACCAGAAGAAGTCAACCAGCAACTAACCTGTTAGAAGTTGGTTATCCCTTTAAATTGCACTGTTGGGCTGAGGTTCGGGGGAGGTCTTTCCAGTTTCTGAATACCCCTTCTTTTATGTGAGGTTGGATGGAGCTGTGACCTCCAAAATGGCACTGCTGGTGTCAATTGAGCATTGCATGCTGATTGACATCATGATCTGCCTGCACTGCATACTTCCAGTGGACATTTACTCTGCTCGCACTGATCATCACCAGTATGGTGGCTATGGCGATTTGGCCCACATGCATTGTGGAGGCCATTTTGGAGCTCTAAAGTGTGAGCAGTAACAAGCACAATTTTTCACCTGGCCTGTTTCTATTTACCCTGTCTCGTCCATGCCTAATTTTAAATATCTCTATTAAATCACTTCATAATCTTCTCTGTTCTAATGAAAACTGCCTCACCCTTTAAAGTTTTTCTACCTATTTATAATTCCTCATGCCAGGCAGCATCCTAGTGAATCTGTGCAGTACCCTGTCAAAGCATGGAGCCCAAAACTGCACACAGTACTCCAGTTGTATTTTTGAGTCATTTGATTGCTTGCACTGACTAGGTTTTTCCTTTCTAGCAATTGTTTATAACAAATTAATAAATGGGTAGATCCAAATTAATAAATTTTATCTCAACCAATAAACAGGAAGAACTTCCTTGGAGTAGAATATATTTTATATCAGTCAGTCAAATAGAAAATAGTTTGGATAAATTTAGAAATTTGACCTATTAAATGTTGCTTAAAAATGAAATACTACACAAGAAGAATGACAGCGCATGATACATATAGATATTCATATTATTTGGATAGATATGTTAGTTTTGCTCCTGGGATGTCCATCAACAACAACAGCTTGTTTTTATGTAGCAAATTTAACATAATAAAATGTCCCAAGGTGCTTCACAGGAGTGTTATAAAGCAAAATTTGACATTGAGCCACTTGAGGAGATATTAGGACAAATGACCAAAAGCTTGGTTAAAGATGTAGATTTAAGTTGTGTATTAAAGGTGGAAAGTGAGGTAGAGAGGTGTAGGGAGGGAATTCCAGAGATTAGGTCCTAGCGTTGCCAACCTTCAGGAATGGCCTGGAGTCTCCAGGAATTGAAGATCAATCTCCAGGACACTGCTGTGTGCAACCCTGGAGAAAAATCATCAGGACATTAAACAAGTAATTATCTTTGAAAATTTACCTTTACCACATATAAAATATGCTGAAAATGGGGGAAAAAGGCTGTTTGGCTGACAGTCCAGCATCATCCAAATGGGTAATGAGTTTGTTTTCCAGTTAACCTAGGAAGGCAGTGTGTCACCACGATGGATGTGTTGGCAGAGTAATGGCTGAAAGGTGGGGGCAAGTCATATGATGAAACCTCCAGGAATACATTTAATCACAGTTGGCAACCCTATTAGTCCGAAGCAACAGAAGGCACACAACCAACGGTCAAGTGATTAAAATTGGGGATGCTCAGGAAGACAGAATAGTATGAGTACCGATATCTCAGAGGTTAGTGGGGGGGGATTGCAGAGATGGGGAGGGGTGAGGCCATGAGGGATTTAAAAACAAGAATGAAAGTTTAAAAATTGAGACATTGCTCGACCAGGAGTCAATGTAGGTCAGCAAGCACAGGGATGACAGGGGAAGGGGACTTGGTGCAAGTTGAGAGATGGGCAGCAGAGTTTTGAATGACCTCAAGTTTACGTAAGGTAGGATGTGGAAGGCCAGCAGGAGGGCCTTGGAATTGTCAAGTCTAGAGATAATAAAGGTGTGAATGAGGATTTCAGCAGCAGATGAACTAAGATGGGGGCAAAGTTGAGCAATGATATGGAGGTGGAAATAGGTCATCTTAGGTGTGAATAAACAATCAGAAGCCCATCTTGGGGTCAAATATGACACCAGGATTGCAAACAGACTGGTTTAGTCTCAGCCTGTTACCAGGGAGAGGGATGAAGTCAGTAGCTAAGGAATGGAGTTTGAAGCAGGGACCAGAAACAATGGCCCATAACTTCTGAGCTCTGGGGCGTTGTACCTGGGGGGGTACCCCAAAGATCCGTTGCCTTGCGCACCTCCCCTGCCCCAACCCGAAGTCCCCATTACTGGGGAAGTTCAAACTTCTGTTGGGTAATTCCCCGGCAATGGGAATCATCCAAAACTACGATATAAATTGCGATCATTGGATGGTGACCTCCTCCCCAACCCCACCAACGCACTTCCCCCCCCCCCCCCCCCACCACCCCCACGGAACCCCCACCTCCTGACTACCCCAGGTGGCTACACCCCCTACCTCTTGATTACAGCCCCCCAAACCTACACCATTCCCAGCTATCCTTCTGACTACTCCCCCACACTTGACTACACCTCCCCCGATTACACTCTCCACCCACTGATTACAGCCCCGCACCCCCATCCTACACCGCCCCCCCCCCCAATCTACCTCTCTGAATACTCCCGCACCCCCGACTACCCTCTGACTACCACTACCACCCCCCCCCCCCCGACTATTGTCCCCATCACACCACTGGCCACCCAACCCACCCCCTCATTGACTACCCCCCCCCCCCCCCCCACCCCCCATTTGATCGCTCCCTGACCATCTGGTCACCCACTGGCCACCCAACCTCTGCCCCCCAATGACCACTCCCCCACTGACCACACCCTCAATGAATACCCCCATGACCACCCACACTGACCACATGACTCCTTGACCACCTTACCCACCCTGCCCACCATACCGCCACCCCCCAATCCTATCCACTTATACATTTACCTTCACCCTGGCTTCTCAAAGTGGCTGTACCTTTAAACTTACTGGCTTTATGGCAGCTAGTTCCTTTAAAAAAGGGGGCCTGTCTTCCTTACCTCCAACTCAGCTGCCCTCCACAGAAGGCCCTGGGCACCTGCTGCACTATACTATTCTCACGCGGCCTGAGTCAGAATATGAGGCGAGAAAGGTGTGGCTTCATTTCCAGTAAGTGAGTAGGAACTGAGTGGCAATATGAATCTGATTGCCACTGCACGGAAGATTCGGACCAATGGCTTCAGTCTTCCCAATGTTTAATTGGAGGAATTTTCTGCTTATCCAGTACTGCATGTAAACATAAGAGCATAAACATAAGAAAGAGCAGGAGTAGGCCATTCGGCCCCTCAAGCCTGCCCCGCCATTCAATAAGATCATGGTTGATCTGCCCCAGGCCTCAACTCCTCTTTCGTGCCAGCTCCTCATAGCCCTCAGCTCCCCAATATTTCAAAAATCTATCTACCTCCTCGTTAAATACTTTCAGTGATCTAGCCTTCACAACTCTCTGGAATAGAGAATTTCAGACATTCACTACGCTCTGAAAGAAGAAATTCCTTCGCATCTCAGTTTTAAATGAGTGTCCCCTCATTCTGTAACTATGTCCCCTAGTTTGAAATTCCCCCACTAGTGAAAGCATCTTCTCAACATCTACCCTGTCAAGCCCCCTCAGAATCTTGTACGTTTCAATAAGATCACCCCTCATTCTTCTAAACTCTAATGAATAAAGGCCTAACCTGTTTAACTGTTCTTGATAAGTCAACCCCTTCATCCCAGGAATCAGCCTAATGAATCTCTTTTGAACTGCCTCCAATGCCAGTATGCCCTTTCTTAAATAAGGGGACCAAAACTGTGCACAGTATTCCAGGTGCGGCCTCACCAACACCCTGTACAGTTGTAACAAGACTTCCCCATTTTTAACACCAACCCCCTAGCAATACAGGCCAAAATTCCATTTGCCTTCTTAATTACTTGCTGCACCTGCATGCTAACTTTTGTGTTTCATGCACAAGAACACCCAGATTCCTCTGTGCTGCACTTTTTTGGAGTCTCTCTCCATTTAAATAGTCTGTCTTTTGATTCTTCCTACCAAAGTGCCTGACCTCTCACTTTCCTACATTAAACTCCATCTGCCAAGTTTTTGCCCACTCAATCAACCTACCTATATTCCTTTGCTGATTTCTTATGCCCACATCACAACATGCCCTCCCACCTATTTTTGTATCATCAGAAAATCAGATACATTACACTTTGCCCCCTCCTCCAAGTCATTAATATAGATAGTAAATAATTGAGGCCCCACGACATTTCCTTGTGGCATTCCAATAATTGCGTCTTTTCAACCTGAAAAAGACCCATTAATCCCAACTCTCTGTCTTCTGTGTGTTAACTAATCTCAATCCATGCTATTACCCCCAATACAGTGAGCTCCTATCCTGTGCAATAACCTTTTATGTGGCACCTTATCGAATGCCTTCTGGAAATCCAAATACACTACCAACTACCAGTTACCCTTTATCAATTCTGCTTGTTATACCTCAAAGAACTCTAGCAAATTTGTCAAACATGATTTACCTTTCACAAAACCATGTTGACTCTGTTTGATTGCGTAAAGTTTTTCCAAATGTCCTGCTATTTCTTCCTTAATAATGGACTCTAGCATTTTCCCAATGTCAGATGTTAGGCTGACTGGCCTATAGTTTCCTGCTTTTTGTCTCCCTCCCTCGTTGAACAGGGGTGCCACATTAGCGGTTTTCCAATATGCTGGGACCCTCCTGGAATCTAGTGAGCTCTGGAATTCTTCGACCAATGCCTCCACTACCTCTGCAGCCACTTGCTTCAAAATGCTCGGATGCAGGCCATCAGGTCCTGGCGACTTGTCTGCCTTTAGTCCCATTGTTTGTCAAATACTTTGTCTCTCGTGATAGAGACTGTTACAAGATCTTTCCTCCAATTAGCTCCTTGCTTATCTGATATCTTTGGAATGTTTATAATGTCCTCCACCATGAAGACTGATGCAAAATATTAGTTTAAATTATCTGCCATTTCCCTGTTCCCTATTCTCCAGTTGCATCCTCCAAGGGTCCCACGCTCATTTTAGCTACTTTCTTTCTTTTTAAGTACCCGTAGAAGCTCTTGCTGTTTGTTTTTATATTTCTTGCCAATTAACTTTCATAATCAATTTTCTCCCTCTTTATTAGCTTTTTAGTCATCTGCTGCTGGTTCCTAAAAAATTCCCAATCCTCTGGCCTATCACTAGTTTTCGCCGCTTTGTATGCCTTAGTTTTTGATTGGATACTCTCCTTTACTGCCTTTGTTAACCACGGGTGGTTCATCCTTCTCATCTAGTCCTCCTTTTTGACCGGGAAAAATTTTTACTGAGCGTTATGAAATATCTGCTTAAATGTCTGCCACTGCTCATTCACTGACCTTCCCCTTAGTCTATTTTCCCAGCCCGCTTTAGACAACTCTTTCTTCATACCTCTGTGTTTTCCCTTATTTAAGTTGAGGACACTGGTTTGAGACCTAAGTTGCTAGCCCTCAAACTGAATTTGAAATTCTACCATGTTGTGATCATTATCCCCTAGAGGATCCATAACTACGATATCTCTTATTAATCCCACCTCATTACACAGTACTAGATCTAAAATAGCTTGTTCCTGGGTAAATGTTGGCTGAGCAGGCTAATAATCTAGCAACAGCGGAGGAGAGGTGGTGGTGATATGGAGATGGGCATTGGCAGTGTACAAATGAAAACACACGCAGTACCTTTGGATGATGTTGCCGAGGAACAGCATGTAGATGAGGAAATAGGACAGGGCCAAGAAATAGGCGGGGGCCAAGGATGGATCCTTGGGGGACACCAGAGGTAATGGCGCAGGATCAAAAAGAGGAACCATTGCAACTAAATACTCTGGCTACAATTAGATTGATAAGAATGGAACCAGGTAAGAACAGCTGAATGATAGTGGAGAGGCATTGAGGAGGATAGTGTGATCAACCATGTCAAAGGCTGCAGACAGGTCAAGAAGGATGAGGAGGGAAAGCTTATCTTTGCCATAGTCATATAGGCATGGGATGGAGTTGGGTGATGTTGCAGAGGTGGAAATAGATGGTGTTGGTGTTGGAGCATCACAGATGCTTTGTTATACTTGCAGCTGATCAAACAACTGCAAGTTACAAACAATCTCATATGGAACCTACCAATAAACAAATAGGATATCAAAAAAGATAGATTGAAAATGAAAGTAAACAATTAGCTAGATCTCACAGTGTGCCTATTACAGAAATTAGACTGTATTGGTCTTAAAGCTTCAGGGTAGGTTAACATGGATCCTACTTAGCAGCTGAATAGTTCATTGTGCGTTACACAATAAATCACTCTTGTCCTTATAAAACATTGCAGCTCTAACTTATTGTGAGCAATGCCAAGGGAGAATTACTAGTAGTGATCCTTTCCTGGAACTATTTTGCTAATCACCTTCATAATTCTGCAGACTTCACTTGGGTTATGTCAGAGAGCCATATTTTCAAAGCCAGCATTGTAATATCATCAAAGTATCCTCATTCCTACTCTGCTGTTCTCAGTTAACAGCTTAGAGAACAATCAAGCAGTCAGCCTCTTAACTAAGAGATAATTAAGCGACTCTGGTATTGATGAGATGCCCAGATTGCAGATATCGACATTTAGTTATAGCACAAGTCATTTATTCTCTTATGCACCCTTGACAAAACAGTTTATTGCAGTAATGGAAGATGTTAAAATAAAATTGATTGAAGCCTTTTTTTAAGTGAAGAATTCAGTTCTTCACACAGAACTCTTTAAAAAAGAACTCAATGGTGGCTTTATGACAAAATAGTTACTTTATCAAATCACTCACAAATACTTCAAAAAGGCAATCAAAAATCTTGGATGCAGCACCGGATTCAGCACTGCTGAAATTGCAATCTTTATTGTTATGATTAACAATTAACACATGCTGCTTTATAGTTACATACTACTATATTTAACAATACCCTGAATAAGCAGGCAGATTGAGACTCTCAAGAAGAATTAGACTTGGACAATAAATACTGGCTTTACCATTGAAGCCCACATCCCATGAATGAATTTTAAAAAACCTTGCTCGTAAATAATTAAAACATTCTCTACATTCAATTTAGTTTATGATATTTTATATCATAATTCATGTGATCAACAAAGTTGGATAGCTAAAAGTTGTCATATCTAGCCCATGTGAATTCCCATAATCCCATGCATAAATGGATATTTGAATAGTCTAGATCATTATTCCTTCTTCCATCATACCTACTGTGAAATATTTCTGTGACCTTTTGCTTCCCACTTTATTTCACCCCTTTGTATTTTTTTCATTTGAAATCTTTTTTCAAATTATGTTTCTAAATTTGTTTCAAATGACTTATAATCCTGCTTGACATCATAAACCTGGCCAGCAAATGATTGCATTAATAAACAGCTTCTGCAGATGTTTTCAAAACACAGAAGGGGTTTTCGCCTTTAACTAAGGACTGGCACAAATTTTTTTAACAGTACTGGCAGTCTTAAAATAATCAGACTGAGGAAAGATAGAATCAAAAAGTCAAAAAACTTGGAATTTACAATTTTTTTTTCAACTCAGCAGCACCAACAGTATCACTGCCAATAATACACTACGCTGTAATTATTACTCTTAGAGGAATAATTACTCAATTCAAAACTGCCACTAAATATATTTTATATAAGTCTTGTGCCAATGCACTCAACCTGTGTGGAGTATATAGTTTCAGTAGCTTTACATCTTCTCCATCACATTTTGCTGTTTGGCTCAAAGTAAAATAGCTGCAAATCAGAGCTGAAAATGCAATGGAAACAATGAAGAAAATGGTTAGGGATGGTGCTTGCTAATTTCATACCTGACTCCCCAAATCCTGACTGCAGGAACACATCCCTCAATGTCATTGGTACTGTGGCCCACGACCGCTGGCTGTTCACCCTCCCCCCGCAGGGTGCTCTGCCGCTTATCAGTGACATCCTTGATCTTGGTTCCAGGGAGGCAACACATTGTTGCCCTACAAATTCTTCCACTTCCGGTGTCTTCTCAATTTCGTTTTGAAAACCAGGATTGAATCTGCCTCCATCATACTCTCAGATAGTACATTCCAGGTCCTAGTCACTTGCTGCATAAAAATGTTTTACCTCATATGGTTCTTTACCTGTTACCTTAAATCTGTGTCCTTGGTGTTCCCATTGGCAAAAGGATCAAGAATCAATCTCCTTATCTACTTTGTCTAGACTCCTCATGATATTGAACAGCTTTACCAAATCTTCTCGCAGCCTTCTGTTGTCCAAGGAGATCAACCCCAATTTCTTCAATATATCCTCGTAACTGAAGTTCCTCATCCCCAGAACCATTTTCGTAATTTTTTCCTGCACCCTCTCTAAAGCCTTGACATCCTTCCTAAAGTGTGATGCTCAGAATTGGACACAATTATCCAATTGAGGTCAAACCAGTGTTTTGTAAAGGTTCATCATAACTTCCTTGCTTTTGTACTCTATGCCCCTATTTACAAAGCCCAGGAGACCATTTGTCTTGTTAACGACTTTCTGAAATTGCCTTGCCACCTTCAGCGATCTCTACACATAAAACTGCAGGTCTTTCTGTTCCTGCAGCCCCTTTATAATTGTGCCCTTTATTTTATATTTCCTCTCTTCATTCTTCCTACCATGATGTAACATTTCACATTTCTCTGCGTTAAATTTCATCGACCTTATGTCTGCCCATTCCATTAGCCCGTCTATGTCCCTTTGAAGTCTATCATTATCCTCCTCACAGTTCACAGTTCTTTCAAGTTTTTTGTCATTGGCAATTTTTGAAATTAAGCCTTAGTCAGTAATATATATATCAAGAAAAGATGTGGTCTTTGTATCAACCTCTGGGGAACTCTACTGTATGCCTTCCTCCAGACTGAAAAACAGCCATTTATCACCACTCTCTGTTTCTTGTCACTCAGCCAACCTCTCTGTTTCCTGTCGCTATGGTGCCACTGTTCCTTACATTCCATAGGCTTTAGCTTTGCTGACAAGTCCATTTTGTGAAACTTGGGCGGAAATTTCCCAGGTTTGCATCAAGTATAGTAGAGGGCGGGTAAAATGATGTTTTACCGGCCGGCCGCGGTGGCAGGTTCTCACGCTGTACTGTCCCAAACCCACCTCATTATTTATGCATTCCTGGGAAACACGACGTTTCCATGGCGGGCGGGTTCTCATTTGCCCTTCCACCATCACCCTGCCGTTGCATCACACCGGCCGCCATGTTTAAAAGGCAACCGCCAGTACACTGCTCATCGCTACCAGCTCACCACCGTTGCCCGGGAGACATGGCCCTCAAAGGAAAAAAGAACAGCAGCCCCCCGGTTTAATGACGGGTCCCTCAAGCGACTGTTGGATGCTGTGGTGGCCCGCCGGAATGTCCTGTACCACCGCCCTCGCCGCAGGATGGGCAGCAATGTGACCAATCCGACTTGGGAAGCGGTGGCAGAGATGATCAGCGTCAATGCCCTTCAGAAGAGGACAGCCACCCAGTGCTGCAAGAGGATGAATGATCTCCTCCGTTCCGCCAGAGTAAGTCATTCTTTTCATCATTCTCAACTCACACACTCACAGACCCAGCACGCATCTACAGGGCCCTCACTCACTGCCAGTTCAAGGGACATCACCATTCACTCTCTCACACGTCATTGTCCTCAGCCCATCCCTGGGACCACTCACCACCCACACAGCCCAGGCACATCTTTTATTTGGCCTGGCAGACATTGTGCTTACACTTTATCCATCTCTATCCATGCAGGACAAGCTGGCACACAACAAGGGAGAGAGATCGCAGACTGGTGGCAGAATGCCCGAAATCAAGGTCCTCATGGACTTTGAAAACAAAGCCAACCAGCTGGCTGGCCATGACCTGGTCCTGTGCTGACGGTGAGGTCGGCGTTGCTCTACCAAGTGAGGATCCAGCAGTGCAACATCGATCACACAACCATGCTGTGAGTGATGTGTCCTCTTTCATAGGCCACCGCCATGCACGAATTATCTCTCTTTGCTTTCGCAGGCACATCTGCCAAAGAGCTGGTAGAGTCCATGACCCAGGGCCTACAATCAAGCCCCGAAGAAACCTCCGAAGGGGAACCTGAAGGCACCCTCCTCGAAGTTTCGTCACAATGCTCACCCATGCCCTCCACCAGCGCAGAGACACACACCTCGGTGGGACTTGGCTCTGGAATAGGTACGAGATCACATACTAGTGAGCACAGTGCACAGCCTGATCCACAGGCGATCCCAGGTCCCCGGCATTCGGAGGCCTGCTGAAGGCCAGGAACCTGTTGAATCTGAGTCAGATGATGAGTCTCTGGACTCAGTCATGTCACAGTTGCTGGAGCTGCAAAGGCAAGCTTGGGAAAATCAGGAAAGGATGTCCACTGCACTCCTCAGATTGCAAGGCACAATGGAGGAGTCCATCAATCTTCAGGCTGACGTGATAGCGCTGGCATTGCAATACACCGAGGCTAACACTGGTAGGATGGCAGGCGCAAATTGGAGACCTTGGTCCAGGACGTCACTCCTGCACTGCTGCGTGGGCTCAACTTCACTGCTGATGCCATAGGTGGCCTCCAACAGTGTGTACACGAGAGGGATGCCAGACAGCTCGATCTCACTCCAGTTACCCCTTCCACTCATGGAGTCAGCCAGGGGCCCTCGGACACACTTAGGGAGGAAGATCAGCATGTGCACACCCCACGGTCATCCACCCAGGTGACTCCGGGACTGTCCGGCCCATCCAAATCCCCTTTCCCTGTGACCCCCACAGATCCAGCTTCACAGGCTGAGGAGGGTGCCACTGCCACACAGCAGGACCCCGAAAGCAGGCCAGGGCCCTCCAAGTCTCGGCCCTCCAGAGGACGCCTGCCAGAGTTATCACAGACAGGGTGTCGCAGTCAGCAGGCTGCCTCCACCTCCGCTGTGGCTGCCCGGGGAGCACCAAGACGTAACAGCAGGGTTAGGGCTGTTAAGGAAAAGTAGCTGCACAGCCTGGGCACGGGTATTGGTCACTTGTACATACTGCTCACTATTGTCAATAAGCTCCTAAGAATGTCTCCCTGCCTGTGATTCCTTGTTCTGATGAGCAGTGTTCTTGTCACTCAGATGTGAAACCTTTCTGCATAAGATAAAAGGCAGGTGTCTCAGTCCAGGGCCTCTTCCCTGTGCTCTGTGCAGCCTTCAGACCACAGTGACGGTCCAGCCTCACACTCCCTGGAAACATTACTGATGCCTGCTCCTCGGTGGTGCTGGTCATTGCTGCCAGAATGTCTTGGGCAGGTGCCACATAATTGCCGCATTCTCTCTGTGTGCTCTCAGGACATTTAAGGTGGGGCTGGACCCCATCGCACCAGCGTCTGTGACCATTGATGCTGTGCACCAGCTCCTGAAGGGCTGAGGTGCTGAAGGCAGACACAGCATTGGATGTGTCTAAAGTTTCTTGGCTGTGTCTCTGAGTTGGCCCTGATCATGGAGCGCAAGTGTGCTCCCTCGGCCAGACAGGATTCAGACATTCATAGAGGCTCTGTGAGCATTCATGGAGTGTCCTCACTGCATGTTGTCATCATCCTCCTGTGATCGAACAACTATTAGGGCCTCCACTGTGTCTCCATGACAGGAGCATTCTCACAGAGGATATTGGCACTGCCATTAATCAGACTGGAGTCAAACGTTCACATCTGCGATGTGAGGATCTATGGGGACACCTCACTGTATGCCGTCATCATCCTCCACAAATCTGGCAGCTATGACGGCCTCCCAAGTGCGCCTGCCTCATCTAGCTAGTGCAAGAGCCTCATCTCCGTCATCGTCATCACCGAGGGCCTCCTCACCCTCATCCTCACTGCTGTCCTCGTCATCCTAGAAAACTTCCAGCTCCTCCTTAGCCAGCTTGTCTCTCTGTTGGAGTGCCAGGTTGTAAAGGGTGCAGCAGACGACGATGATGTGTGACACCCTCTGTGGATTATATTACAGGGCGCCACTGAGACCGGTCCAGGCACCGGAACCCTAATCTTCACCATCCCGATGCTCTGCTCCACCAAGTTGCGAGCTGCAGCATGAGCTTCATTATAGTATCACTCTGCTGCAGTCTGAGGCTGCTACACGGGTGTCATCAGCCACGGCAGCCCCTTCTTCATGAGGTTGCTGCTCCTACTTTTGCGTGGCCAGGAGCCTCAGTCGCTCTCTCCTCCATCTTCTTCAGTCTCTTGTCCCCGAGGAGCCATCCCTGCAGCCTCTGTGGGCCCTGGTAGACTGCAGGGATCTGCGAGCAGCTGAGGATGTAGGCGTCGTGCACACTTCCTGGAAACCGTGCGCACACCTGCAGGATGTGCTTCTGGTGGTCGCACACTAGCTGCACGTTCAGTGAGTGGAAGCCCTTGCGGTTGATGTAGTCCACCGTGTGTAGCGACAGAGACCTGAATGCCACATGGGTGCAGTCGATGGCACCCTGCACCTGTGAGAAGCCCGAGATCTGGGCGAATCCAATGGCCCTTGCATCTTGGCTGTCCCGGTCCCGGGCGAAATGCACAAAGTTATGTGCCATGGAGAAGGTGGCATTCGTGACCTCGGATGCATTTGTGGGTGGCGGCTTGTGAGATCCCACAGAGGTCACCTGTGGAGCCCTGAAAGGAGCCACTGGCATATAAATTGAGCGCCGCAGTCATTTTCACAGTCACTGGCAGTGGATGCCCTCTATGTTCCCTTGGAGCCAAGTCCTGCAGTAACTGGCAGAAATGAACGACCAATTCCCTAGACGTGCACAGTCTTCAGCAACACTATTTCTTGGTCATCTGCAGGAATGCCAAGCGGTGTCTATAGACCTTGGGTGTTGCTAGGTGCCGACCAGCCACGGCTCGCTGTCACTCCTGAGCAGTGTGTGCGGGAGCCCCAGCAACCCCTTCTTCATGAGGTTGCTGCTCCTGCCTTTGCAGTCGCTCTCTGCATCTTCTTCACTCTTTGCAGGCCATCAGGCATACAGCTAGGTCACCAGGACCCATGTTCCTGACATGGTGCTCCTGCAGCATGAAGGAGAGAGAGAGAGATATGGTTATCATGCCTGTACTTAGCGCCATTCCTGGCCCTGTGTGACTGCCCCTTAAAGCTTCCCAGGAAGTGCTGGCCACCCCTCGGATGGCCACAGATGAGTGCGCTGTATGGCTGCCTTGTCAGCCATGACAGGGAGGCTTTTAGCAGGTACAAGGGAAGCAAATCAGCAAAGGCATTAGTGAAGTACAGAAAGTGCAGGGTGGAGCTTAAGATAGCAATTAGGAGAGCAAAGAGGGGATATGAGGAAGCTGTGGCTGGTAAAATTAGAGAAAACCCCAAGATGTTCTTTAAGTATATCAATGGGAAGAGGATAACCAGGGAAAGAGTAGGGTCCATAAGGGACCAAGGGAGCAATCTACGGGTGGAGCCAGAGGACATCGCTAGAGTGTTGAATGAATACTTCACATCTGTCTTCACCCAAGAGAATGAGGATGAAGGTATTGAACTCAGGGAGAGAGACTGCGAGGGTCTTAAGCAAATTGATATAGGGAGTGACAAGGTATTGGAGGTTTTGGCAGGCTTAAAAGTGGACAAATCTCCAGGTCTGGATGATTTGCGTCCCAGACTGTTGAGTGAGGCAAGGGAGGAGATCGCAGGGGCTCTGACCCAAATTTTTATTTCCTCTCTGGCCATGGGGAAGGTGCCAGACGACTGGAGAACAGCTAATGTGGTTCTGCTATTTAAGAAGGGTTGTAGAGATAAGCCAAGGAACTATAGGCCAGTGAGTCTCACATCAGTGGTAGGGAAACCATTGGAGAAAATTCTGAAGGAGAGAATCTATCTCCACTTGGAGAGGCAAGGTTTGATCAGGGATAGTCAGCATGGCTTTATCAGACGGAGGTCATGCCTAACAAATTTGATTGAATTTTTTGAGGAGGTGACCAGGTGTGTAGATGAGGGTAGTGCAGTTGATGTAGTTTATATGGATTTCAGCAAAGCATTTGACAAGGTCCCACATGGGAGACTTATAAAGAAGGCAAAGGCACATGGGATACACGGTAATTTGATAAGGTGGATTCAAAATTGGCTTAGTTGTAGGAGACAGAGGGTGATGACAGAAGGATGCTTTAGTGACTGGAAGCCAGTGTTCAGTGGCATACCACAGGGATCTGTGCTGGGTCCCCTATTATTTGTCATTTATATAAACAACATAGATGACTATGTGGGAGGTAGAATTAGTAAGTTTGCGGATGACACAAAGATTGGCCAGGTGATAAATAGTGAGTTTCAGTGTCTTGGGCTACAGGAAGATATAGACTGGATGGTCAAATGGGCCGATAAGTGGCAGATGGAATTTAACCCTGAAAAGTGTGAGGTGATACACTTTGGAAGGAGTAATTTGACAAGGAAGTATTCAATGAGTGGCATGACACTAGGAAGTTCAGATGAACAAAGGGACCTTGGTGTGTGTATCCATAGATCTCTGAAGGCAGAGAGGCAAGTTAGTGGGGTGGTGAAAAAGGCATATGGGACACTTGCCTTTATCAATTGAGGCATAGCTTACAAAAGTAGGGAGGTCATGTTGGAGCTGTGTAGAACCTTGGTGAGGCCACAGCTGGAGTACTGTGTGCAGTTCTGGCCGTCACATTATAGGAAGGATGTGATTGCACTGGAGGGGGTGCAGAGGAGATTCACCAGGATGTTGCCTGGGATGAAACATTTAAGTTATGAAGAGAGGTTGGATAGACTTGGGTTGTTTTTGTTGGAGCAGAGAAGACTGAGGGGCGACCTAATCGAGGTGTACAAGATTATGAGGGGCATGGACAGGGTGGATAGGGAGCAGCTGTTCCCCTTAGTTGAAGGGTCAGGCACAAGGGGACATAAGTTAAAAGTGAGGGGCAGGAGGTTTAGGGGGGAAGTGAGGAAAAACTTTTTTACCCAGAGGGTGGTGACGGTCTGGAATGCACTGCCTGGAAGGGTGGTGGAGGCAGGTTGCCTCACATTCTTTAATAAGTACCTGGATGAGCACTTGGCACGTCATAATATTCAAGGCTGTGGGCCAAGTGCTGGTAAATGGGATTAGGTAGGTAGGTCAGGTGTTTCTCACGTGTCGGTGCAGACTCGATGGGCCGAATGGCCTCTTCTGCACTCTGTGATTCTGTGACACGGGGGACACTGGTCCAAACCAGGATGCTAAGATTTCAAGGGGCTGTGAGCACCTCCAGCAGTAACTGCTCCATGGCCAGTGTTGGTAAGGAGATTGTACAACATGTGCAGTCCAACTGCTTCGCGGTCCAATAAATTGGTCACAGACTCACATCCTGTGCCAGGGTGGTGGAGGGCTTGGTGGCACATTGGTGCCTCCACATTGCTCACGTGGGCGGGCAGTCTAGGAGCCTGACCCCAATCATATCACTGTGAACTGTCTCAGTTGCAGAGGGATGGTCAGTTTATTCTGGTGTCCATACTGCGTGGCAACTTCCCTCGCCCACCCTGCCCCCCACCTCGATTGCTTGTGCGTGGGATCCAACGCCAGGGCAGCAATTTCCCCTGGACACCTCCACCCCGAGTACAGTCACCTCTGGGGCCAGGCAACAGATGCCCACGGACACCACCCCACCACCCCGAAAACTGTTACCACCCTGGCAGGGCAGCAGTTATCCCTGGACACCAGCTGTGCCCCCCCCACCACCGACCCCACAAATTGTCACCTCTGGGCCCAAGCAGCAGTGGCCCCTGGGTACCACCCCCCGAAAACAGTCACCTCCAGGGCCAGGCAGCACCTGCTCCAGGACACCACACCACTTCCCCACCACCCCCCCCAAAAAAAACTGTCACCTCAATGGCAGGATGACACTTCACCCAGGCCCTCCGGCGCCCCTGAAGCCTGCAAAGTGACAGATGACTCTGGCGAGCTGTGGAAAATGATGCTGTTCACTCACATCAGTTCCCCCAAAGTGAAGGCCGCCAAGTGCACGTCGCCTGTGTGCTGTTGTGAAGCACGTCGATGTGCTTTCCCGCCGACGTGGATGGACAATCCGGCAGGGGTCCAGAGCCTTGCGGGATGGCCTTTTAATGCGGTGTTGATGTATTACAATGAGCTTCCTGATGACCGATGGCGGGAAACATGGCCCACAATCGGTGGGCTGAACAGACAATCACGACCTGCCTTCCTGCCCTCATTAACCAGATCACGCCATATTGTCCGTGCACGCCACCTATCATGCCTGCTGCCAGCGGGCACGGAAAATTCCGCCCTTTATCAAACGCCGCTTTCGGTAGACCACATTGACTGCACTATCCACACCAACCCTCTCTGTTACCTCTTGAAAAAACTCAATAAAGTGAAGTAAATACGATTTGCCTCTAACAAATCCGTGTTAGCTGTCGTTAATTAATCCATTTTATCAAAGTGATGTTCGTTCTGTCCCAGGTTATTTTGCAAAGGTTCTTCACCATTGAAGTTAAACTGACTGACCTGTGGTTTCTGGGTTTGTCCTTACACATTTTTGAATGAGGTCTGGCACCACCCCTGTATTTAAGGAGGTTTGGAAGATTATGGCCAATGTCTCCACAATTTCTACCCTTGCTTCCCTTAGCATTCTTGGATGCACCCTATCCGTTTCTGGTGATTTATGAACTTTATATACAGCCAGCCTTTCTAATATCTCATCTTTTACCAATCTTTAGCCCATCAGTATCTCAATAACCTTGTCTTTCACTATAACTGCCTCCACGTGTAGACCCCCTTTTTGGTCCCTAAGCAACCGCACCCCTCCTGTTTTACTATTTATATGCCTGTAGAAGACTTTTAGATTCCTCTTTATGTTGGCTGGAAGTCTCTTCTCATACTTGCTCTTTGACTTTCTTATTTCCTTTTTCACTTCCCTGCTGAGCTTCCTATATTCAATCTGGTTCTAACTTCTATTAGCAACCTGACATCTGTCATTAGCACCCTTTTTCTGCTTCATCTTACTCTCTATCTCTTTTGTCATCTAGGGATCTCTGGCTTTGGTTACTCTACCTTTCCCCCTCATGGAAATATACCTTGACTGTACCCAAATCTTCTCTTTAAATAGTAAAATACCATTTTTCTGTTTACTAGTTTAAGGGGATTTTTTTTCCTAAAAGACAAAATTTAATTTCAAAACATTTTCCGTTAATTAAAGCAAGCTAATTACATCACTTGTGCTTGTTTATATTTATTTTTATCTTTGAGAAGCTAAATACATCACATTGGGACATAGAAACAGGAGTAGTTCAGTTAGCCCCTCGAGCCTGTTCTGCCATTCAATGAGATCATGGGTGATCTACAGTCTAATTCCACATACTCACCTTTGCCACATATCCATGAATACCTTTGGCTAACAAAAATCTATCAATCTCAGATTTAGTACCAATTGCTGATCCTGGAAGTGAGTTCCAAACTTCAACCATCCTTTGCTTGTAAGATTGTTTTCTACTATCACACCTGAAAAGTCTGGCTCTATTTTTATGATTTTGCCCCCTAATCGTAGACTCCTTCTCAACCAGCAGAAAGAATTTTGCTCTATTTACCCTATCTGTTCCCCTTAATATCTTGAAAATGTCAATCAAATCATCTCTTAGCTGTCTAAATGCCAAGGAATAAAGCCATAATTTATGTAATCTCTCATCTTAATTTAAACCCATGGAGTCTAGGTATTATTCTGGTAAATCTATGCTGCATTTCCTCCAAGGCCAATATATCCATCCCATGTTGTGGTGCCCATAACTGCAACAGTTCTCTAGGTGTCATTAAACTAGGGCTTTTTTTTAGCTGCATCACCTGTGTTACCTAATTGTAAGCATCCATATTCATCTCAGAACTTTCATCATCACTATTAACTGCCAAAAAATTGTTCTCAATTCTCACATCTTTGCTGTATATCTTGATTCTGACCCATGCATCCCTACAAAAACAGGACTTGCATTCTGCAAAAGAATCACCACCAACCTCACTGATATTGCTGCATTTTATCACAAAACACATATTCTTGCAATTAATTTCTACCTCTATCCACACCAGCCTAGACTTCAGGGCACCAACATGATATAATTTTAAATCATGTAACTGATTCTCAAATGTGACTAAAAAATTGCACCCAGAGATTCAACTGTTTAAAAACAGGTTTTGGGATTGGTTGCTCTTATAAAAGGTTCGAAAACATCAGAATTCATACCTTGGACAAATTGAAATCTGCCATTGAAAATCAGCAATATAAATATTACATTAACTATTTTTGGCTTTATTTTGCAGCTAACCTCGATCGATTTTCTCCCATGATGCAGCGCCCAATGGTCTCTCAACACAAGCAGCAATGGTCAGCACATCCTCATTTCCCTGGGTCCCACCAGGCGGAATCAGTCACCAAAGCAAAGGGTGGAAGTAGTGGAGGTGGCAACAAAAGCTTCATGACCCAGATCATACCTGTGTATGGATTTGGATTATTTATGTATGTTCTGTACATCCTCTTCAAGGTACTGTGGGCATTATTTACTTGTGGTTTAAGTAAATTTAAGTTATGGTTTACTTATGGCATCATGGTTTATGCTGATATCAAAGCAAACATGTGTTTCAGGCTTCCGTTTTCCTTATTTCTTACACTGTGCTATTCCCTTGCAAAAGTTATTAACATACTCAGAAGTTTGACATAGTATAAAATGGCACAAAAGTCAAGCATAGGAGGTGCAACATAATTAAGGGAAAATGGGTGGGAGGGAAGGGAAGCGGGGCAGTTTATGATGGTCTCTTTTTGGGGTATGGGGTTTGCATTATTGTATAATTGTATTCATGATTTTTAGCACATGTATCTGGCCTCCTGCTGCAGAAGATTGGATATTCTCACCCATACACAAAGATAACTATCTTTTTAGCAACAGGACTGGATGGCATCTTGGTGCAGACATATCAGTCACATGAAAAAAAAGAAAACTTTGTAAATACCGGAACACAAAAACATAAACATAAGGACCACTCAAAAGGGCCAATTTTAACCTCCCCACCTTCTCTTCCCTGCTCAGGGGAAATGCACTGGTGGGAATGGTAAGGTGACATTCCCAACAAGTTCAGGTCCCTCATCACTTTTACTTGCCTAAATTCAGGCACAGGAAGGCTCTCTGCCCCAAATGAGCAGAGGCCTAATTTAAATGGGAATGTTGTATCCCAGTGACATAACTGGGACACAAAGGCCAATTTAACCATGAGTAAATGCTGGTGGCAGCAAGGATCCAGGCCCAGGTTAGTGATCTTAAAAACAAGTTTTAAAGGTTTCTTGTCAGCTAGGAGCAAGGTAAGTAAGCATTCTGGTCTGACAAGGAAACCTTGGGCTCCCCAGGCTTACCCCCATCAATTGTGGCCTTGTTGACCACCTGCCAATTTTTTAAAAAATCATTCATGAGATGTGGGTGTCACTGTCTAGGCCAGCATTTATTGCCCATTCCTAATTGCCCTTGTTCAGAGGACATTTGAGAGTCAACCACATTGCTGTGGAGTCACATGTAGGACAGACCAGGTAAGGACAGCAGATTTCCTTCTTTCTCAAGGACAGTAATGAACCAGATGGGTTTTTATGACAATTGGCAATGGTTTCATGGTCATCATCAGACTTTGAATTATTAAATTCAAATTCCACCATCTGCTAAGGTGGGATTTGAACCCAGATCCCCAGAGCATTATCCTGGGTCTCTGCATTACCAGTCCAGTGACAATGCCATGAATGCCACCACCTTCCCAATCCATACTTAACTTCCTTGGACTGTTACCATGAGCCCTGGTGACAGTCTAACCTCTTCCAATTATGGTTCCTATTCTCAGTAGTGATGTAATCCCATCTACTCAGGGCCAGATTCAGAATTGGAGCACGCAAATGGGACCTGATAGCTAATATTTTCTGGCCCTCGTGCATGGTTGAGTGAGACTTTTCACCACCCGGTGTGACCCTCGCTCCCCCAATTTCCTCCTCGAGTTAAAAATTAGCCCTATTAACATATCAATTAAATCAAGGTTTATAAATTGTGTGGAGAAAGAGAAGAGAAATCTTGTCATTTGGATGAAATGTAGATGAACAGAAAAGATGAACTGCGATTAAATACAGTAGTGCATTTACCGTAGGCTGATGTAGCTCATTTATTGTTCTCCAAAAAAATATCATGCAGACTGAAGCTACCTCTTCAGCAATGTGCATGGTGTCTGGAAGAAATAATGTCACTGATTGAATTTAATACCTCACAGATGCTCACCTTTGGAGGATAGTAGAAATAAGATAAAGCTGAGACCAGCAAATATGATTGGTGCAAATGAAGTATGTTAGGTGTAATAACACATCTAATCTATTTGGTGATCCTTTGATTTAATACTTTGAGGAGTGAACAGGACAACACTCAGATATGATTCGGTATTGCTTTGTGGCCATTATTTGCTGCAGTTTAAGGAAATTATACAACATTGATGAAATAACACAATAACAGGACACAGTTTACTGTTCCAGAGCCTGGATACTTCTGCTTACCTGAAATGATGTTTGGCTGTCAATCAGATTTTATAACAGCAGTAAAGAAAGCCTGTTCAGAGAATTGTAGAACATTACAGCAGAGAAATGGGTCTTCTGCTCACAAAGTCTACACCAGTGTCTTTACTCCATACATTTTTTTTTATTCATTCATGGGATGTGAGTGTCACTGGCTAGACCAGCATTTGTTGCCCATCCCTAACTGCCCCTGAGATGGTGGTGCTGAACCTCTGTAGTCCCTTTGGTGTAGGTACACCTACAGTGCTGTTAGGAAGGGAGTTCCAGGATTTTGGCAGTGAAGGAACAGCAATATAGTTCCAAGTCAGGAGTGAGTGCCTTGGAGGGGAACTTCCAGGTGGTGGTGTTCCCATGTGTATGCTGCCCTTGTCTTTCTAGATGCTAGAGGTCGTGGGTTTGGAAGGTGCTGCCTAAGGAGCCTTGGTGAGTTTCTGCAGTGCATCTTGTAGATGGTACACGCTGTTGCCACTGTTCAATGGTGCTGGGGGGAGTGAATGCTTGTGGATGTGGTGCCAATCAAGCGAGCTGCTTTGTCCTGGATGGTGTCAAGTTTCTTGAGTGTTGTTGGAGCTGCACTCATCCAGGCAAGTGGAGAGTATTTCACCACACTCCAGACTTGTGCCTTGTAGATGGTGGGGAGTCAGGATGTGAGTTACTCGCTGCAAGATTCCTAGCCTCTGACCTGCTCTTGTAGACACAATATTTATATGGCTAGTCCAGTTTAGTTTCTGGTCAATGATAATCCCCAGGATGTTGATAGTGGGGGATTCAGCGATGGTAATGCCATTGAATATTAAGGGGCGATGGTTAGATTCTCTCTTGTTGGAAATGATCATTGCCTGGCACTTGTGTCACTCGAATGTTACTTGCCTCTTGTCAGCCCAAGCCTGGATATTCTCTAGGTCTTGCTGCATTTGGACATGGACAGTCTCTGATGAGTCGCGAATGGTGCTGAACATTGTGCAATAATCAGCGAACATCCTGACTTCAGGCCTTATGATGGAAGGAAGGTCATTGATGCAGCGGCTGAAGATGGTTGGGCCTAGGACACTACCCTGAGGAAGTCCTGCAGTGATGTTCTGGAACTGAGATGATTGACCTCCAACAACCTCAACCATCTTCCTTTGTGCTAGGTATGACTCCAACCAGCAGAGAATTTCCTCCCCTGATTCCTATTGACTCTAGAGTTTTGCTAGGGCTCCTTGATGCCACACTGGGTCAAATGCTGCTTTGATGTCAAGGGCAATCACTCTCGCCTTATACCTACTTTGTACCTTATACCTTAAACCCTGCCTTATGCTTACACACTCTTTAATATTCCTCTTTTCAAATAAACTTTTTAATACCTTTTAACAAATCTATTGCATTCATTCACTCACTCACTCACTCACTCACTGCCCGTAGGCAGGTCTTTGGCTCATTGTCTGCTGATGCGTCATCCTGAGCCGTTTTCTTGGTAGTCTTTATCAGCGGTGGTGTGCCATTGCCTTCCACTCTCAGGGACAGAGGAGGCAAGTCCCAAGTCTACTTTAGCCAGAATGAAAATTGAACCTGCACTGTTGGTATTATTCTAAACCACATGCTAGCCAACTGATCTAACCCTGGCCCTCTCAGTAATATTTTATGGTAGATAATATTAAATTATATCTTCTATTTTTCTGTTATGGTCAGGGGAGTGATAGGTAAACTGCACTGATTTCCTCTCACCACCTGTCCCTAAGCAGAAGGTGTTTTGAATTATTTTTAAAGTATGTGGTGGCATTTTTCCCCAAACCCTCGGTTTGTGTGATCCAATTTACCAATAACCCACAGCAAACTCGTGTTATGATATATTCAGGTCAGTTTATTTCACATTCAAAATCCAGGGGAGGAGTGTTCACAACTTCTCACTTTATACACAGGCACGCACACACACACACACAGACACACAGACACAGTGAAGGTTTCTTTACAATGGCCTTATATCCGTCTCACACAAATGTAACATCATAAACCTCTAGCAATAGCTTATTACAGTCCATACAAGTACATTTTCCATCTTGTTTCACAGCTGCACATCATATTGTACCATTACAAAAATTGTACTTAAACAAAGGAAATAAATGTACCAAGATGAGCAGAATTTGTACATCATAGTATTACCATAACTCAACCCCTGTTTTTCTTTTTCCTCTTATTTCCAGTCTTTAACTCAGCAAAGAAGGTTTCATTTAAACCCACAACCCAATTGTCCTTTTTGTTAGCTATAGGTGTTATTTCATCCACAAGTTCATTATGCAAACTCAACTGTGGTAAGTTCTTATTTTGATTTAGCAAAGTCAAAATGGCAATTTTGTGAGTTAACTTCTCATTTCTTCTCTGATCAAAATCTCTCTTCGCTGTTTCAAGGATGTTGTTGAGATGCTTTTTATGTTCACACAAAGGGATTTTGTACTCCTGTTTGGTTTGATCTTTAAACTTTTTGTGATCTTGTTGTTTCTCCCAATCCCATTTTAAACAGGTCGCTTCCACTTCTTTTTGAACAATGTCTATTACTTTCTCCCTGTGGAGTTTCATAGTTCGTTCTAACCAATCAACTCTTTTGCATAATCCATGAACTATATCATGCCTCTTCTATATAGGTTTTGAATGGTCTTTTGCAAACTGTCCACCTGTCTGGATTCCAACTGCTGTATTTTGTGTATTAGCACCAGCAAGCACTTGTAAATCAGTGCCTCTGGCTATTGACCTGGAAGAGTCATTTTGCAATTTCAGTCCTTTTTGTTGACAATTCTTAAGTTCCAATTCTGCAGGCGCTGCATTTGCTTTCATATTGTCCATTACTGAAGTTGATACATCAGTAATGTTACTTGGATCAGTTTTTTGCTCAATTGGACCACAATTCAGAAAGCAATTTTTATTCACAAGAACAACTTCAGAATAGTGACGCTCCATACCACACATCTTGTCTTTCATCTTCTCCAGGTTGCACTGAAGTTCAAGAATCCCATTGCTCTTTTCAAGATGAAATTTTAACAGTTCATTAGTTTCGGCTTTTAATTCTGCATAAAACCAATTATTGAAATTTACCAACAATTCTTTTTCTTGCCCAAGGTGTTTTCCATGACATTTCATAGCAACTTCTGATGTTTGAAGTTCTTCAAGTTTTAACTGAAGCTTGACCTTTGTTAAGTTTGCTTCTACAAGTTTAGCATTTAGACATTTCAAGTTCTCAGTCAAGCATTCTACTTTCTGTGACTGATTCTCAATTTTTCTCACCAATTCTCTTTCTTCTTTAGCAAACTCTTCTTTTACACATGAAAGTTGGTTTTCTACATTAATCAGATTTTCTTTCAATTGCATGTTATCAGCAATAAGTGTTTCATTTTTGGCCACAGTAGTTTTCTGAAGTTTGATAACATCAACATGATCAATTGTCTGCTGCAATACAGTTGTCGCCACATTACCCTCTCTACTAGCCAAATCATTACGCAGAATAAAATCTACCCCTTCAATGGTGATTTAGGAATAATTCCCACCATAACAATTCCTTTTACAAAGTGACTTTGTAAGTTGACTTTATACAAAGAGACAGGTTCATAAATTCCATTAATACCTCTAATTAATACTTTTTCCTTCATAAGACTATCTGGAACACAAATTGTATCATCAACCACCATTAATGGTTGATCTGCCCCAGTATCTCTCAAGATTTAGATCTGTTTACTTTTGTGTCTACTTATTTTGTTGGAGGAGTAAGGGAACGCTTCTCCCGTCGAAATAAAACATCCAGAACCTCTCATAGTCTGACTTCCTTTGCCAGTAATCAAAGAAGAATTCTCTGGACTTTATCCCCCTTTCCTGCAGATTCTGAAGGAACACATTTCACCTGTACCACTGCTACAGTTTTAACAACCATTTCCTTTTCAGATGTAACCTTTTTTGCAGATTCCTTAGGCATTCCTACTACTAAAATAGGTCTACCATTTAGTTTCCAGTGATCTGCCTGAAGATGTCTCCCACCTCATTACAATGGAAACACTTAGGCCATCAAATCTCACAGCCACCCTCAGCACCTTCCTTTTTGGCCTGAGGAGGAATTTCCTTGGAATTTCCAACTGTCCCTTCTCTCCCCTGGCTACTTGCCTTCCTTTCATCTTCCCACCTTCTATCCTTCTCGGGCTTGTGGGGATGATGGAAAAAGGGTTTGAATCTATGGACCAGCTCATAATCATAAGCCATCCCTGCTGTCTCTCTAGCCATTTTTATCCTCTGGTCTTCAACATGAGTTCTGACTACAGGAGAAAGCGAATCTTTAAATTCCTCCAAGAGAATTATTTCCTTAAGAGCTTCATATGTTGCCTCTACCTTTAATGCTCGTAGCCAATGGTCAAAATTATTTTGCCTTACCATCTCAAATTCAATACAGGCCTGTCCAGGCTGTTTCTTTACGTTATGAAATTTCTGCCTGTACGCTTCAGAGATTAACTCATAGGCTCTAAGAATAGCCCTTTTTACTGCATCATAATTCACAGAAACCTCTTCTGACAGCAATGCATAAACCTCATGAGCTCTACCTACTAACCTCATTTGCTTAGCCATCTTTTCAAATGAGATAAAAAATGCCTCTACACCCCTTTCCTCAAACTTTGGCAGAGCTCGTACAAATTTAAACACCTCCCCACTAGGCTTTGGCTTGGAGGTGGTTGTTTCACCATCAGAACCTTCCTCAGCATCCAAGGCCTTTAAAGAAAAGTCTAGCCTTTTAAGCTGGTATTCCCTTTCTCGTTCCTTCTCTCTTTCCTCCAATCCTAACTTCTCCCACTGGAAGTCAAGTTCTCTTATCTTACCTTGCTCTCTTTCTCTCTCCTGCCTTTCTGTTTGCATTATTTGAAATGCTGTCTCTGTTTCCTTTTCATCACTTTCTCTTTCCCCTTCTGCCCTTTCTCTTTCATTTTCTGCCCTTTCTCTTTCCCTTTCTTTTTCTTTCGCTTCCAGTTCAGTTTCTTTTCATGTTCAAGTTGCTTCATTGGCAACTGGATCTTAGCTAACTCAATCGACTCACCCCCTGGAGAACATGGTCTCTCTGGTCTCAAACGCTGTGCTATTATCTCAGCTATGTCTGTTTTCTTCATCCCTCTATGGGTAATTCTAACTCCAGATTATTGACAATTCCGTTAGTTTACTCTTGATTACTTTTTGTAAACCAGGAAGGGTTACATTAAAAAGTCTGAGCAACCTCCAAAGCCATTTTGAATTCCAACCCATATAATATACCTCACAGCAACTCCAATTTCTTTGTTCAGTACCTCTGTACCTCCATGTACTCATTTAAAGGATTCACAGATCCCATCAACGTTCAAGGATTTCCAATCCCACAAGAGATCCCATTTTATAACAATAATCCTGGATGAACCCTCACTTTGTTATGATCCCAGCTGTTACTGTTGGACAAGCCAAATCCCAGGGTGGAACCCGGCTTGACAGATCCTTACTTTTATTTTTTGTTTAGCTACATGCAGAATGGCTACTGAACAGAGTAACAGGAGTCAGCTGATGAACTTTTAACAAAAGAATAAAACATATATTAAACAAGATGAACTATATTACAATGCTCATTCACCCGCAACTAAACCTTCACAGATATATACAGATTTGTAAGGATAACATAGATTACAAAAGCTATCTTATACACTAATGTTCACAGTAAGTACGGAGTCCATGTAAACCAATAGGCAACCTGTGGTCAGACACACCACACTCTGAAACCAAGGGCAACATTTTCCCCCTGTCGGGGGAGGTGTGCGGGAGCGGGTGTGGGCGGATGGGTTCCCAATCGGTGCCGCCATTTTACGTGGGCGGGCCAATTAAGGCCCGCCTGGCATGACGTCCACCTGGAAGCACTATGCGCTCCCTGTGCGAGCGGGAGGGGGATTCCCTGAGCCGAGAGTGCGCTCTTTCACGCATGTGCATGAAAGAGCGCACAGATCTCCCTGAGGCAAAGTGCTGCCTCAGGGAGATCGGCTCAAATGTGAAAAGCAGTTTGAACAATAGAAAAAATGTTGCTGCCATGTCCCCTCATGTGACACTGTCACATGAGTTGGAACATGTCCATAACTTTTATTTTAAAATATTCTAAAATTTTTAAATCCCTCATGAAACCTCATCCCGCCTGTGGATGAGGTTTATGTTTTTTCAGAAGCCCGCCAGGGCTCCCAGCCTGCCCACCAGCCTTAAGGTTGGACGGGCAGGTCCATTAATGATTTCGATTACTTTTTTAATGGCCTTAATAGGCCGTTGATAGGTCGGCTGTGCACTCACCAACCTGAAAATGTAAATGATGTGGGGTGACATCGGGACGCCCGCCAAATGTCACCCTGCGTCATTTTACGCGCCGACGAGCGGGCCCCGCCCTCTGCTCGCCGACTGGAAGATGCAGCCCCAAGTGACAGATGCCACCCCAAACAGATGCTATGGATCCCTCATCAACTCCCCCCAGACACTTGTCACACCGTGAGCCAACCGGTCTCACTGAACTCCATCTTTCACACAAGGGCTTCCAATCTCCACTCTTGAAGAACTTGCTCTGGAATCCTCGCTTAAACAATGCTTTCCTTCAGATGCCTTCCACAAGGGTCCACCTCCAGGATTTCAAACTCTCCTTCCAATGCTCCTCTCCCCTGGATCACCACGTGCATTCAAACTTCCTTCCACTCATTCCCTCTCAAATGCTCAACCATGCCAACAGAACACCATTGCTTCACATGCCCATGGTAAAGAGGTACAGACCTTCAGCTGTCTCCTTGGATGTTCTGGCTTTTTGCACGCCTATATTGCGTTAAATCTGTGTCCAGCAGCTTTCTTCTCTTTAAGCTTGAAGCTTGGAGCTTTCATCTCTGCTCCTTACTTTCAGTTCCACAGAACAGAACCTTTACCAGATTCCTGCCCTTGTCCTTTGACTAGACTGTCCTCTCAGGACCTTTCCTGTTCCACTCCCCTGGATTTGGGGACTTTCTTCTTTAGTTTCTGGAGCCTGCTTCTGCTGTTCCCTCTCCTGCCCAGCCTCTCTTAACAGCTGGCTTCAACTTAGTTTGGGACTTGCTATCTGTCCCTCTGCTGTCCAGCCTCTCTGGAATCTGACATCAACTGAACCGAAACTGCTTACAATTGAAATGAAACTACTTTTCTATCTTTGTGGGTCCCTCTTTCTGGATCCCTGTTGCTAGGCAACAGCACAGTTTTTTAAATTTGTTTGCTTTAACACCCTTCAAGGGCCATAAAATCTTCATTAAAATGCAGGCATCTTTTAAAGTGAAACTAAAACTCAACTTTTCCTTTTTCTTAACACACAAATACAGAAATACAAATCAAACTTAAACATTAAAGCTTAAACTTAAAGATATAATTTATTCCTAACACACCCAAATACAAATCTAACTTACTTAAACGATCTCTATTTCCTAACATTATGACTATCTTAATTTGTACTCTCTTGTTATTGTCTCACAGATAAGTGGAAACAATCGATCATTAGTTATCGTATCATAGCCCATCATACCCTTGAAGAGCTCTATCTCTTAACCTTCTCAGATCTAGTGAAAGTTTTGTTCTAAATTCTCAAGCCTCTTTTTATGAACTGTAACCAGTCATTCCAGGTCTTCTCTTTTAGACAGTCCCTCAGGATTGAGGATAACTTGCTACCATTCCAGTTTGATGGGCTCTTAGATGGCTAATAAGTCCAATGTGTGACCTACAGATTCAGCAACATGTGGGGCAGCTGGTGCCTGAAGGGTTGGGTAGATGAGGTGCTTGGAAGTTTGTGTGTTCTCTCAGATGCCTTATATGCACCTCTGCATGTTTCCAACTAAGCCTGTCAATATGTTAGGTGCATTCCTGAATGAGTCTTTTCCACTTTGGTCCATGGCATGCCCAGTAAAAGCATGTCATATTCATAACTTTAAACATGGACTCTATTCAGTATAGAATTTTCTCATGGGTGGGAAACGGCCCTTAAGGGCCAATAATTGGACATTGCCTGCCCTGGTGTAAAATCGCTGTGAGGTCGGGGTGGACGGGAACAAAGAGGGAAGCCCATTCCTTCTATTTCACGCTATTCCCCCCTGCCTAAAAACCTGCCGGTGGAGGGGGAGTGTGAAATTCAGGCCATCGAGCCTGAAACAGACCAAGTTACCCGGAAAAATTTGTCTAGAAGGAGGCTAGAGTTAGAATTTTAGGCAAGAAAAGAGGAACGGGAAAGGCAGGAGAAAGAGAGGGAGAATTCCAAGAAAAAATGAGAGACAGAGATAATTCTGGGAAAAAGAGAAGGGAGAGAGAGAATTCCAGAGGGAAAAGCTTGTGCAGGAGTTACAAGCACAAAAGGGCAGTGAAATGAGACAGATTAAATTAGCTAGGGAAAAATTGTATGTGCATAGTGGATAAGCCGCTGGTAATTCAAATGGCCCTAGCTCAGAGATAAACTTTGATTTCTTAAAGTATTCCCGGTTAGTACTCAAATTTGAAGAAGATGACATATGAAGCCTTCTTCATATCCTTTGAGAAGCTTGCAGATAAGTTAAAGTGATCTGAAGCGATTTGAACTCTCCAAATGCAGGGTCAGCTAACAGGGAAAGCCTGCGAGGTTTATTCCATGTTTGCAGAGAGCTCTTCAAACTATGAACAAATGAAAAATGCTATCCTGAGTGCTTATGAGTTAGTGCCAGAAGCATGCTGCCAGAGATTTAGGAATTCTCGCAAAAAGCCGACTCAAGCCTTCCTTGAGTTTGAGAGAATTAAACAACTCGCGTTTGACCGTTGGATGCGAGCATTCAAAATTGACTGGAGTAGTCCTGGGCTGCAAGCATTGAGAACTGTGTGCGTTTAGATATGAGACCTGGAATGCTTAAACGGTGAGGTAACAGCATGGCGGGCAATACAGAGGCCGCCTGTCAGTGAGACAGCGAGACATTATGGCTGCATAATTAATGAGGCAGGAAGAGGATGATAAGGCACAAAAACCTGCCATTGCGACTGGCGGGTAAAATGTCATTTTTCATGCCAACCACTGAGTGCAATTCTGAGGCGATTCCATCCATAGTTGCAGATGCAAAATGCTACAGTAAGTTTTGTTCAGTATTAGAAAGATTAGAGGACAGGGAAAAAGGGAGAACCAAAAAATGTGAAAATATAATTGAACTAGTGGACAATCATGGGATAGTTAATATTCTGAAAGATTATTTCATCCAAGAATTCAAAAGCGAAAACATGAGCATTGTACGTTCCTTTAGTAGTGATAATTCAAAGAGAAATGATGATTTCAATAACTATGAGTTGAAAGTCCTAAACTGGCATAAAGAACTCAAAACAAATAAATCCCCACTGTTGTGATCCCCAAAGAGACCAATAACTTTTAAAAAGAGATGATTTTCCCAGTCACCAATGGAACAAACCCAAGGACAAGATTTCACATTTTAAGACGTTTTGCTGCAACAAATAAACTAAAATTAACATAGATCAAACATTAATAAACGGACAATTAATACATCAAATTGAAGAAAAGGAACTTTGACATTAATTAACTAACGTAACTGAAATGTGTCTGACAAAACCCTTGCAATGAGTGCTGCGCTTCTGGAAGATATGCAGCATACTGGAACAGTCCCACAATAACTCGCAGCTCTCCAACAGAAGTTCACTTCTCCCTACCATGCCAAGTTGAAACTCCCAGTGTCCTTTGACAATCGTTCCACTCAGTTCAAGTTTCCCAGATATGATTGTCACCGGCAAGGCACACTTCGATGACTCCTGTTCCTAAAATCTTCAAGAGTCCTGTCTGTTCAGTTCCCTTTCTTTTGAATAGAAACCAAACTCTCAAAAACACCCTGCTTGGATGTTAACATAAAACAACCAACCCTACTTTCCTACAGCAGTAGCCCTTTTGTTTTGGTATCTCAAAAAGCAGCTGTCCTTTTTCTGTGAAATTTTGTGAAAAGGAGTTAAAACTACCACCCCCACTTCAATGGGTTTCTGTTTGAATTTTACTCTCCATGGCAACCGGATCACATGGGCATGTCTCCGAGCTGCAGCGTTTATCCAGTATTCTCTGTTTTAATTTGAGTTAAAGGTATATTTCAAAATATAACCATCTTGTAAAATTCAGCATTCATGACACCAAGGATAAAAAATAATTTTTACTAGAGTGATGTGAAACAAGATTTGAGATGGATTGATAGTTATTATAAAGTCATTATTGAACTCTGAGGAAATACCAGTGCATTGGAACAGGCTAACGAATTGTCCATTTTCAAAAAAAGGGTGATAGTGTAGATGTAAGCAACTGGACAACCATTAGTCTTATTATTGAATCATGTAAAATAATGGAATTGATAATTAGGAGTAAATTTGCTTATAGTCTATATACCATATGGTAAACACAAGTTTATATGAGTTCAGAGGGGGAAGGTCCTGCCTGATTTATCTCCTTGACTTTTGGTGAAGTAGCAACATAGTTGGACTGTGGAAATCTCCAGAAGGCATTAGCCAAAGTTCCAAGGAAGGTCACTAGTTAAGCTCAATGTGGTGGAGTTTAAGAATGGATAACAAATCAGTTGAAAGGTATAAAGCACCAGATATTAGTGAAGGTTAGGGTGCATGAGAAGAGAGGTGGAGGGGGAATGAGTAGATCCACTGGGACAATTACTGGTTTCTAATTAATACCAATGACTTGAAAATTAGCAAATCTGCAGATGAGGAAAGGCAGTTGATTCTGAGGCAGCAGCTCAAGAAGTACAAAATTAATTGGACCAAATAGATGGAGGTTTTCAATTCTGCAATAACCAGTTTATACCTTTCTGCTCATTACAAAGAATTCACACCAAATAACAGGCTGATGAGTATTAAAGCACAAGACCCTAACCAACATGCAAGTTGACAGAATAATGGCGGATGAAACTTCAATACAGACAAATGTAAACAATTGCACATAAGAAGCAAAATGAGCAACACATGCACCCCATGAATTGTGTTGAATTAACCGAAGATGATTTTGAATCAGACCTACAGGCTCACGGCCAGTGTGTCCAACCACTGCAGAGAAGCAATCCGTAAAGTAAATTGAATTCAGAACTACCTAGCCAAAAGAGTGGTTTACAAAGTCAGGGGAATTCATGTTAAGCTACATAGTACTCTACTCAGACCACATCTTGAGTATTATTTCCATTGCAAGGAAGGCATCAAAGAAGCACTAGAGGCTTTTCAAAGAGCCAGAAGGCTGATCTTCAGTATCTCAGATATGAAGAAGCGCTGGAGAATTTTGGACTTTTCAGCTTTTAAAGGAGGTGACTAAAAAGTGATCCTTAAGAAAGAAAATAAAAACTTGCATTTATATAACCCCTTTCACAATCGCAGGACATCCTAAAGCAGTCTATAGCCAATGAAGTAGTTTAGAAGTGTATTCAATGTTGTAATGTAGGAAAATGTGGCAACTCATTTACACACAGAAAGGTCCCAAAAATTAGCAATGAAGATAATCAGTTTTAGTGGTGTTGTTTGAGGTATACATAAGGCAATGGGGACAACTCTGCAGCTGCTCTACAAGATATTGGAAATAAGTCTTTTACACTAACCAGAGAGAGCAGTTTAATGTCTCATCTGATACCCCAAAGGTATATAATGTATTAAAATTGTGGAAAAAGTAAAACCAAAAAATTACATCAAGCTAACTTGTGAAAGTAAGATAAGGAAACATAAGCTTAAACAGGTAAAATGGAAAATTTAGAACTGATATCACAAATTGTTTATTCACATAATTAGTAATATTTGGAATGCAAAAACCATTGGATTCCTTTAAGAAACAATTAAATGCTTTAGTGAGGGGACTGTAATGTCTCTCTGGGTGGACAAAATAAAACTAACTAATGTTCTTATTCATTCATAATCAACATGTGATCAGCTGCTGTGCAAATTAATGAACTGGTAATCATTCATTAATGTGTTTAAAAAGTTGGTGGCTAGCTGAATGAATTAATCAAATAATTTAAAAGAGAACTTTCCCAAGTACTTTTGTCTGCCATTACATATGATCAGCCAACAGGGACAAAGTATATAAAGGGCCGTAACTCCCAAGCTCCAGGGCAGTATACCTGCGGGGTATCCTTAATATGCGTTGGGAATCCCCACCCCGGAAGTTCCCTGGTAAGGATTGCACGGCAATTGCCCGGGAAGTGCAAACTTCTGATGGGCAATTGCCCTGCACTGGGAACCATCCGAAAATGCGATTTAAATCTCAAACTTTGGATGGTTCTGACAGTGTTACATCAATAGTTACCCAGAAAAGGTTAGAAGAATTAGAACCAATTCTAGCTTCTGGGAACAATTGTAGAGACCCACACCGCCCCCCACGAGACGCCCCCCACTCTCTTGACTGCCCCCAGGAGATGCTCCCCACCCCACCCCCAACTACACCTCACCCCACAGGACTCCTCCCAATGCTTGAACCCCAGGGCACAACCCCCACCCTCCCACTAATGCACCCCCGACTATAACCCCCCCATGGGACTCATCCTAACCCCCCAAACCTCCAGCAGAGTCTCTTCACCACCCAAGTACTCACCCCAGGGGATGCCCACCTCCCACGGGACACCTCCAAACTCCCAGGGGACTCACCCCCACTGCCCCTACCAGACATCCCGCCATCTGCCCAACCCGAACCTCTCACAACTGCCAACCTGACACCCCCACCCTGCCCCCCACTGAATGCTCACTGACTCCCCCATCAAATTCTACCCACTTACCTTGCAAACCTATCTTCTCCCTGGTTTGCAAGCAGCTGGACCTTTAAACTCACCTGATTTAGAGCAGCCAGTGGAATAAAAAATTGGGTGTGGTACCTTTGCGTCCAACTCTGCAGCTCTCAACAGAGGACCCCAGGAAACCGCTGCCTCACATAGTTCTTGCCTGGCCTGAGTCGGAATGTCGGGCAAGATAGAATCGCCTGGAATTCGAGGTAGGAAAGTAGGAGCGGAGTAGCAATTTGACTTTGATTGCCACTCCATGGAAGTTCAGGCCCAAAATGTCCTCTCTTGACTGTACATTCTGTGAAGGTCCCAAAGACAGTGTTAGTTAGGATGTGATATAGCAAAAAGCTGCAATGAGTCAATGTCACATTGCTTCATGAACAAGCATGTTTGCATTCTTGTTGATATAGGCTATTTAATATTACATAGTTCCACATTTCCATGAACTGTTTTTTTTTTGTATCTTTCAGATCTCATCCAAAGGTGGCACCTCTAGTCCCAAAGTAAGGGAGAAATGTACAGGTTCAAGACCTGGGAACATGAAGCGGAAAATTAGTATGTATATATTGTTTAACATTCTCAGCATCAATCAAATTCAGGCACAGTTTCCTACTATGAACTGGACAGAATCAATTACTGATCACATTTTCAGTTTGATTTGTTATGTACGTTAAGATGCATCTTTGTTTATAGTTCACCTATAAATTCAGTGTGACCAGCCATCATTAGATCACCAATAGCAGAGATGCTCTAAACAACCTTATAGTATTCATTTAATTCTAACTTTAGACCTGGATTAGCCAAGGAAGCAAAAGTATGTATACCAAATGTAATCTAATATAGGCTACAGCCAATAGCAGTGTGTCCAGGATTTATTTAGGTGCTAAGTGCTTTAAGGAGGTGGCCCCACTTTGTACTGTAGCAGTTGGTAGCAATACTGCAAGAATATAGTTTAACCAGATTTGCTAGGAATGACATACTAACATGATATATGTTTTGCAGCTGATTACGAGTTGGCTCAGCTTCAAGAAAAGCTGAAAGAGACTGAAGTGGCCATGGAGAAATTAGTATTGAAAATGGGAAGTGAATCAGACAAGTAAGAAATAATAAGTTAATATGCTTAAAGTGGTCTTTTAGTAACATTTCAAAAACAAAATTACTTCTTGTCATTTTAAAGTACTGAAGGTGTATTTGCTTAAATATAGTGGTTGCTAACAAGATTCTCAAATACATTTTGAAGTATGTACTAGGGCTTCTAATCCTTAATCAAGAGGTGTCTGAAATGCAGCTCACATGCCTTGGAAATCTAGTCAATAAAGCCCATGCAATACAATTCTTTTATGTTTTTATTCCTACTTGTTAGTGTGATTGATTTGTTATAGTCCAAAAGTCTATGGTTGGAACCTTACCACTTTAGTCTCTGGAACAACAGTGGGACCATTTTCGGGTCATGCAATCCAACCTTCGGATTAGGAGGTCTTTTGGTTACTCATTACCAGAGCAAAAGAAAGAAGATAAAAGCAAACTACTACAGATGCTGGAAATCTGAAACAAAAACAAAACTTGCTGGAAAAACTCAGCAGGTCTAACAGCATCTGTGGAGAGAAAGACAGAGTTAATGTTTCGAGTCTGTATGACTCTCCTTCAGAACAAACGTTCATTCTGAAGAAGAGTCATACGGACTCGAAACGTTAACTCTGTCTTTCACTCCACAGACGTTGTCAGACCTGCTGAGTTTTTCCAGCAAGTTTTGTTTTTGTTGCAAAACAAAGAAGAGGCTGCCTCCAGGCTCCTCAACCAATCAGGAAGGGCAGATGATTGTGTCAGAGGAAAGATTTCTGTTTAAAGGGACCAGAGCATGTTTTAAAAAAGCTCAGCAGCAGTTGGATTTTTCAGGCTGCAGCACCCACAGTTCGCATATCCTCACGCTTACTGGGGGTTCAGCTAAGTGATTTGAGGGGCTGCAGTGAGCTAAGCTCTCCAAAGGACACGAGGAAGAGGATAATCTTGCCAACCAAGCAGGAATGGATGGAAGAGGCCAAGGAAGTCAACAGCAGAAGTGTGCTCCCTCCAATCTGGGGACAGTGCACCAGGAGGATCCAGGATCTCAGGAGAGCGGGAAAGGTGAGTGGCGCCAGGTCCCACACTCTGACTTTGCCAGCATTCTCCTGCACGGCACGCCTCAGGTCAACACATCTTACAGCTCCACTTGTTTCTCCCTCTCCAAGTACCTCACATCCCCATCTCACCAGTTAACACTCATATTTACCCTGGGTCTATTGCCCTTTGCAAATGGTGTCCTTCCTCCTCTGCACACAAAACCATTACCAGCACTCACACCGATTTGCTTTCTCTCCTTAAAGGAGAAGGGAGCACACAATTTGGCGAGAAGCAGACACAGCAGGGGTTGGGTCTCCAACAACAGGCACCTTGTCAGCCACTGACAACGTGTGCCCACCTGATCTTATTGTATGAAACTGCAGATGTCAGCAGTGAGCTGCCATGAGAACCTGAGCCTCCTGAGACACTGATGCTTGGACATGTCAAGAGAGCTGATTCTCTGCCTGTAGATACTGTGCTGGGGGCTCCGCCTCCTTCCAGCTAGATCTCGGTGGCCTTCCCCTGTGCCCTCTGGAGGGGTGCGTGACTGCTGAGGAGGTGGCTGCTGCTGGTGGAGTAGCTAGCGGTGGAGAGCCGCCTGCCATAAGCAAATGTGGACAGGGTTGAGCTGCATAAGCTGTTCCTGTGCCACTCTGAAAGCTGGCATCTGGGAAGGGTGGGTGAAGTGCTAGATGGTGAATTGCCTTCCCAGCAGCTGGCGATCACCTGTCAAGCAGTGATAGCAGTCTCTGACAGAAGGAGCGCTTTGAACAACAACATCGCACCTGGTCATGGCTGGAGCTCTTCAGTGTGACTGAAGCTTGTCAGTTTCACTCAAAAATTTCTTCCTGCTGTGCACTTGCCTTCTCCAATCTACCAGGTTGCAGATACAGCATGGAGCTCCTGTACTGTTGGGAAAGGGGAGTGATTTTGTGCTGATTCCCTAATTGCCTCAAGTGCTTCAACTAGCTTCCCGCCTTGGCCACAGGTGTTCCCCAATGCACTCCCAATGAACCCCTAGGAAAGCTGGATGGCGTGGGATTACATCAGGATCCTGACCCATTGCCATTATTTGCAATTTTGCTGCTCCATACACTCCCAAACCCACCTTCACCTGTTTGGGAAAATTCCACCCTGCATGTTTTTAATATCTGTTTATGTGATGTAGTTACTTCACGCTGGGAGAAATCTCTCAATTGCATGTGTCTCCTTTCTGACTGGTTCCCTACAGGTTAAAGAAGATATGCATCACTATCTGTTATTCAAAATGTTACTTCAAAGGCATTAATCATTTGCAAATACATTTTGATTGAAATTGTCCTGGAAATAACCAATTGAAGAAAATGAGCTTGTAGATCTTATCAGGGCAACATTCAGATAAATTTTATTCAATTATAGAATGCATCTTTTGACCTCCTTTATTCCAGTTTTGAACTTCAAAAGAATTATGTTCCTAGTTCTTCATCACTCATTGAGATAGAGATTAAAACATTTATAGGAGTCATATGAAACATCACATACAAATTTTTTGTTACAGATGCTTGTCCATATCTAGTATTACTAACAGAGCTAATGAAATGTTGTGACTTTATATTTTATATCTAAGTTAAAAGTTCTTCAATTAAGAGAAATCTACAGTACTGATTTTCCATTACTGTCTCCTATTCATTTTTAATACACCTGAACTTTAGTTTATATGTTGATAGAGCACTTATTCTTCATTATCTGAAGACAAGAATATGAGAGGGTGTGTGTCAATTTAACAATTTGCATTTATATAGCATTTTGAACATGGATAACATCCCAAAGTGCTTCACAGAGGTATTATGAAAATGTGCACTGAGCCAAAGAAGAAATTCTCATCTGAGAAATGATTTGTAAAGAGGGAGAGTATATGAAGAAAGAGAAGATTAGAGGGAGAGGAGTTTATGGAGGACATTTCAAAAAGTGGGACCTAAGTGGCTGAATGGATAGCTGATAATTATGGAATGAAGAGAGGGTGATTGCATAATAGTATAGAGTTCGAGGAACTAAGATCTTTTTGCAGGGTGGGGTTTGTGGGGCTTTAGGAGATTATGGAGGTAGGGAGGGATTTAAAGGAAGGACAACAACTTTAAATCTCAAGCATTGGAGTTATGTGGTAGATCTGTAAGGACAGTGGGTGATGGGTAAGCAGACCTGATGCAGAATAGGATATGAGCAGTGGAGCTTTGGAGACAATGGAGTTTATGGAAGGTGGGAGTATTGGATCCTGGCAAAGGAAATCATTGGAGCAATTGATTCTGTTTCAGGGTTTCATGGTGGATGGAGTAAGTTATGGAAGCATTAAATGGTTACAGCACAGAAGGAGGTCATTCAGCCCATCATGCCTGTGCTGGCTGTCTGCAAGAGCCTCTCAGCATTTTTAAAAATTCATTCACAGGATGTGGGTGTTGCTAGGCCAGCATTTATTGCCTATCCCTAATTGCCCTTGAGAAAGTGGTGCCTTCTTGAACTCCTGCAGTCCATAGTGTAGGTATCCCTGCAGTGCTGTTAGAGCGGGGGGGTTCCAGGATTTTGACCCAGCGACAGTGAAGGAACAGCAATATATTTCCAAGGCAGGATGGTGGGTGGCTTGGATGGAAACTTCCAGGTGGCAGTGTTCCTATGTGTCTGCTGTTCTTGTCATTCTAGATGGTAGTGTTTGTGGGTTTGGAAGGTGTTGTCTAAGGAGCCATGGTGAGTTCATGCAATGCATCTTGTCAATGGTGCACACTGCTGCCACTGTGCTTCGGTGGTGGAGGGAGTGAATGTTTGTGGATGGGGTGCCAATCAAGCGGACTGCTTTGTCCTGGATGGTGTCCAGCTTCTTGAGTGTTGTTGGAGCTGCACTCATCCAGGCAAGCGGGGAGTATTCCATCACACTCCTGACTTGTGCTTTGTGGATGGTGGACAGGCTTTGGGGTGTCAGGAGTTGAGTTACTCACCACAGGATTCCTAGTCTCTGACCTGCTCTTGTAGCCACAGTATTTATATGGCTAGTCCAGTTCAGTTTCTGGCCAATGGTAACCCCCAGTATGTTGATAGTGGGGGATTCAGCAATGGTAATGCCATTGAGCGGCGATGGTTAGATTCTCTCTTGTTTGAGATGGTCATTCCTGGCATCTGTGTGGCGCAAATGTTACTTGTCTCTTGTCAACCCAAGTCTGGATATTGTCCAAGTCTTGCTGCATTTGGTCATGGACTGCTTCATAGTCCCACTTTCCCCCATAGCCCGCAATTTTTTTCTATTCAGATAATTATCCAATTCCCTTTTGAAAGCCATGTTTGAATCTGCCTCCAGCACTGTCTAAGGCAGTACATTCTGGATCCTAACCACTCACTGGATAAAAAGCTTTTTACTCATGTCACTTTTGGTTCTTTTCTTGGTTACCTCAAATTGGTGCCTTCTGGTTCTCGACCTTTTCGCCAGTTTCTCCCTATCTACTCTGTCCAGACCATGACTTTTGAACACCTCTATTAAATCTCCGGTCAACCTTCTCTGCCCCTTCTCCTCCAATCTATCCATGGAAGCATTCTTGTAAATCTTTTCTGCACCCACTCTAATATCATCACATCCTTCTTTGAAGTGTGGTGACCAGAGTTGGACACAATACTCTAGCAGAGACTGATCCAGTATTTAATAAAGATTCACAATTACATTCTTGTTTTTATACTCCCTGCCTCTATTTATAAAGCCCAGGATGTAGGTGATGTTATGGAGGTGGAAGAAAGCATTCTTTGTGACGGACAGGATGTGGGATTGGAAACTGAGCCTGGAGTTAAACAGGACAGTTTTCAAACAGCCTGGTTCAGCGTGGCACAATGATCTGGGTTTTGTGCCACTGTTAGTTCCACTTGCACTTACCCATTAACAACTTTTTATGGGCGTTTTTTACTGGGACTTCTGATCGGTCAGCTGTCAAGAATTGTAGCACCCTCTACAGAGCACCTGGGATCTATACGAACAGGGCAAGCAATTGTGTATCTCCTTAACCAATCAGATTGAAGTATTCTTAATGAGCAGCACAACGTCTGAACTAGGAAATGTTAGTTGGAATAATGAAATCAATGTTAAATCAGGTACAGAAAGCAAAATAAAGAGGGGAAAATAAAAATTGCATTAACAGACAGAGATGAAGGGGACAGAAAGGAAAAGTAAAAAATACATTTTTTAAAAATCTTGAACAATAATTAATACCTTCAACAGTAATTAAAATCTAAAGGAATGTTACTCTACACTTGTTAAGCTTAACTTTCAGTGCCAGACAGGTTCTTTGTCAATAATTATGACTTATCATGCCATTAAAAAATTACTAGCAGCAGGAAATAAAACTCATTCATTAGAATATTTGAAAATGAAAAGCAAACAATTAGCACTATAAAGTTCAGAACAACAACAACTTATATTTATATAGTGTCTTTAACATACTAAAAGTCCCAAGGTGCTTCACAGGAACATTATCAAACAAAATTTGACAGATCAATTTATTTTAATGAAACAAGGCTGGAAGATCCATAAAATGAAACTAATAAATAAGGGTTCTATTTGGAGTGCCCTCTACTGATCTATTCATACAGTTTGCAGAATATTTGCATTATCAAGTCTTGCGTACAATGTCCTCTAGTGGTGTGTGATGGTGTTACAATACCAGCTGTTACTACTGGGCAAGTCAGATCCCAGAATCTGATAGATCCTAACTTTTATTTTTTTAGAAACTGTGGAGGAAAGTTACTGAACAAATTCACAGGAGTCTGCTGATGAGCTTTTAACACAAAGAATAAAACCATTATTAAACAAGAAAAATGAACTATATTACATCAGACATAAAGGGTGGAAAGATCTCAATACAAACACGAGAAAATGATTCAAATATTCATGATTCCTTCACCCCAGCTATATCTTTATGGACACACACAAATTCAGAAAGATAAAACAATTTACCATATCTATTGTATATTCTAATATTCAGGGTAAGTATGCAGTACATTTGAACCAACTGGCAAACTGTGGCAGACACACTACACTCCAAAGTAAATGACAGATGCAACCAAAGCAGATTCTATGGATTTCTCAACAACTCACCGATATGCTTGTCACACCGTGAGCCAACCAGTCTCACTGAAACTCTGTCTTTCTCACGAGGGTTTCCAATCTCCACATTTGGAATTTTTTCGAAAAGTCGCTCCCACTCGGACAGCTTCAACAAGAATGCACCTCCAGGGTGTCAATCTCACTTTCTGGGATTCCTTTCCTTTAGATCTCCGAGTACACTTGCGCTTCACCTTCCAAGCACACTTTCAGATCTTCGGCCATGCCAAGCAGAACACCACTGTTCCAAAAAGATACATTTGCCCTTGCGGCCCACAGCACGGAATCACCAACCTTCGGCTGCCCTCTCAAATCTTCAGGGCTACTCTAAAGCCCACTTTGTTTCCAGTCTGCTCCCTGCAGCTCTTTCTTTAACTTGGGCCCTTTTTTCTCTGCTTGTGTCATTTATCTTGACTCATTGGGGTCTATCTCTGATCTCTGTCATTGTCCGTGCCTGGGACTTTCTTCTGGGACTCCTTTCTGCCCCACCCCATGGTTTGGGACCACCTTCTTGATTTGGGACCCTCTCCCTGTCCCCCTCTCTGTTTCCTGCTCCCTGGGACACCTTCTCTCAAATGACGCTCCAATTCAGATCATCTGACCTGCAGTTTCACATTATTTCACTTTTCTTTTTTTTCCGTGCATGTGCACTGGACAAGCTCCCGGCCGAAAGCCGGTGAATTCAACGAACTGCGCATGTGCAGCCATACTGCGGCTGGCGCCTGCGTAGAAGTCCCAAGGCCCACCAGGAACTGTAGTTCCCAAACTCCCAATTTCGGTAAGTCTTTTTGGGTTTCCTAACAGATGGTATGAACAATTATTACTTGCAGATAGTTTTCACTTAAGTGAAAAGCTAGTCTAGCATAGGAATTCTCTGCTGTTCCTGGTCCAACTCTGCTCCTGCTCCCGATCTAGATGCTGCTCCTCCTGATCTCGGAGTAAATCTGTTGCCACTTCATGTGGCCTCTGCAGCCATTAGTCCCGCCCCAAATGCTGCTCCTGATCTTAAACCTCTAGCAGCTGCCGGTACTGCCTGCCCCTGTCCTAGATGTTAATATAGCCATTGTACTTTAGAAAAGCACAGAGAAACTCCATTGAATGCATGAGGAAAATACTGGGGATGCTGGAAACCTGAAATAAAGTGAGAACAGAAGGTCAGGCAGCATCTGTGCAGAGAAAAACAGAGTTAACATTTCAGGTTATGATCTTTCAGTTCCGATGTAATGACCTGAAATGGGAACTCTGATTTTCTCTCCACAGATGCTGCAACACCAGCCAAGAATTTCTGGCATTTTTTGTCCATTGAATCCACTACTGAGGCCTGTTGTTACTACAGGCCAATATGCAAGCAATGCAGAGCTATCCAATATTGGGACTGCTTTCCAGTTCTAGATTGTTCTGCAACTCTAAGGACCAAGGCACATAGTTGTCAGTTGCAACAACCGCAGGATCAGGTCTTTAATGAGTTAATGTTAAACAATCCAACATGGGATACTCAGGCAAATCATACTGTATGATTCCTGTATGATAAAACAATTCTTTATTATTGAGTTCCTTATTCATTATAAGAACTTGGGTACATTACAACAAACCAGTGTAAATGCTGAATACAGTGCTTTATTCAAAAGTCATATCCCAATTCCACCTTTGATCTCTACATTCTATGTATACTACCACTAAATCACAATGCACCCAAAAGACACATAATGCGACTTCAGATATATCAACATAGAGCCAGGAGAATAAACTTAGCCCATCTCAATCTCTTCTAAATATTTGTTATCATTGTGACGACCTTTGACTCAGAAGCAGTACAGTAGGAAAATTTGTAATTTCTTTAAAATGTCTGTGGAATCTGTAATTGTTTTAAAGAATATTTGAAAAAGACTTTTAAGAATTTGCATCAATTGTAAAGGGATCAATTGTAATTTTCATGGATAATGAGAACTTGGTGACCCTTGACCTGGAAGTAGTACCAACAGGAAGGAAGTTAAGAAAGAGGACACAAAGGAAAACTACAGGCACGAAGGAGAGCTACAAACAGAGGAGCTGGAAGGTGAAGGCAATCAGTGCATAGATGCAGACACAAAGAGAAAGTAGACAGACAAAGCGGAACACATAAAATTCTTGTGAGGAAAAGAAGCAAGTCACTTTTGGGAAGAGTCAGTTTTTCTGTTTGGCAGAAAAGGAGACAAGAGCTCTTGGAGGTATTGTGCAAGGTGGCTAAAAAGGTTTAAAACCTGGAAAGCTGTGTGAATAGCTCGGTGACGCTAAAGAGCTGGTTTTCCCAGAATTGGCCAAATCGTGAACCGCGCTTTTATTCGTTGGTTGGTTGAAAAGGAACTCTGGAAAGCTACACCATCAAGACTGTCGTGATGCAAGGCAGCGAGGGTTCATAAAAGTGTGTGTTGCTGATGATAATTGTACCCATGACACTAGAAACTGAAAGCTGTTGTTGGAAAGGACTCCTGACCTATGCTGCGTGAATAAAGAATAGTATATTGTTGAACTGTGTAGCTACTTAGTGCCACATTTGTGCGGGAGTGAGGTGAGTGCTTGTTGTTGCGTAAGATGCATCCTTGTTGTGTTGACTATTTGAAGTGAAATTTATCATCTTATTTGAAGTATCATTTGCCTGTTAATTCATGTATAATCTGTATTGGTTCTAATTCATGTTAAGGTAAAAGCTACAAAATGTGGAATCTTGTTGGTAATTTCTTCATTTGGGGGCTCAGTCAGTAAATATGGTTATTTTGGTTTTGGGTTTCCTCACGGGGATTGTAACACCATGGTTACATGATCCATTTAAACTCTTCAATCACTTTATTACTGCAAACACAGGGCAGGATATTTCCGTCGGCATGCACAAGTGGGCCCGACAGGCCGACGCGTAAAACGACGCATGGTGACGTTGGGCATGCGTCCCGATGTCATTACGTGCCATCGCGATGTTTCATTCTGCAGGTGCGCGCCAGAGTCAGCTGCATGCCCACCGAAATGTCAACGGTCTATTAAGGCCATTAAGAAATTAATTAAAGCACTTAAGAGTGCTGCCCGTCCGACCTTAAGGTTGGCGGGCAGGTGAAAAGCCCAAGCAACCTTCACCACGGATGGGATGAAGTTTCCTGAAACTTTTATTAAATAAATAAATAATCATAAATTTACAAACATGCCCCAACTCTTTGACACTGTCACATGAGGGGACATGTTTAAATAAATTTTTACATCATTTATTCAATTGTTATATTATCCATTCAATCTCCCCGAGGCAGCTCCGTGCCTCGGGGAGGTTGCACTCTTTCACGCGCTGGCCCCAACTCTTCCTCCTCCCCCCGCCTGCACAGGTAGCGATGAGCACTACCAGCGCGTATTATGCTGGGCGGGTCTTAATTGGCCTGCCCGCGTAAAATGGCGCCGTGCAGCTGATTGCGGCTGCAATCGGCTCTGCACCTGCCCCTGCCCGCCATAGGAAAACTCCTGGCCACAGTGTTCTGCATCCTCAGACCTTCAAGCCATAGATGAATGATCTTCACATGTTCCTTCACTCTACACCCTTGCCTTAAGCCTGTTTCACAAAACATCCCTGTAAAGCTATTTTAACACTTCGGGTGCAGATCCCACAAACAGTCCAAGATTCTGTTGAAGATTGAAGTTCACAGGCAGTGAAAGGATGAGGGTGGCTGGGCCTTTTTTTTAATATAAAGTGAAAGATAAGTTTTATGATAGAAAAAAATACTTCCCTTGAGAAAACGTTTCCCTTTTAAGAAACATTGTTAAGAGGTATTGAGAGGCTTCAGTTATGAGGAAAGACTAGACAAATATTGGGGTGGATTTTCTAATTTACTTCTTGGGTTTTAAGCATCACCCAGGTGGATTGCAGAGAGGGAAATTTGGTGAGGAGGACGACGCACCGGTACCAGGAACAGAATCCACCAGGAATTAATGGAAGAAAAATCATGGATTCCATAAGCAGTTTGCAACCCCCCCTTGCCAGATAGTCTTTTCTGTGCTTCACCCAGGCAATGCTGGATGTCTCGGCAATGAAGATGAAAATCTACTCCACTGACTTTTTTCTTTATGCCAGAGAAGGTTAGGAGGAGATTTAATAGAACAAAAGGAATAGAAGGAGTATAAAATTATGAAGGGTTTTGATAAAATAAATAAGGGGAAATCATTGCTACTGGTCAATGAGTTAGTAGTTGGAAGACATAAATTTGAAATGATTCCCAAATGCAAGAGAGGCTTTTCACAGCATCACCAAAACAGATCATCTGGTCATTATCAAATTGCTGTTTGTGGGAGCTTGCTGTAAAGATTGGTTGCTTTGTTTCCAACATAAAAACAGTGACTATACTTCAAAAGTATTTCACCACCTGCAAAGGGCTTTGGTATGTCTTGAACGGCGCTCTATAAATGCAAGTCTTCCTTTCGTGTTAGGGCTTCAAATTCTCTACCAGAGCCAACCATACAAGCAGAATCCATAACTTTGAAAAAGGAAGTGGAGAAATAGATAGAAAAAAGATCATTTTAAATATTAGGAAAGTTCAAAGGAATGGATCTAATCGTAAGGCCATTCAGAAATCTAACACAGGCGTGCTGGGCTGAATGACTTTCTTTCCTTTTGTACGATTCTACAATTCTAAGGTTCAATGTGACTAGACTATGTCAAGGGTTATCATGCTTTGTTCTTGACAGTGACCATCTCCAACAAGAGAGAATCTAACCGTCTCCCTTTGACATTCAATGGCAGTACCATCACTGAATCCCCCACTATCAACATCCTGGG